>NC_138542.1:11427236-12123726 GCF_964234715.1 Podarcis melisellensis
TGTGAAACTAAAGATAGAAAGAAGAATATACAGAATATGATACACAGCCAATTTGGGGACAGTGGCTTCTTCCTTTCTGAGATACTTGAACACCATGAAAGCCAACTTGTTACTCATCAGCCACTAACAAAACAAAATGGCCACCAGAACCATACATAGCCCTCCTAAGTTGTTGAAGTCCAGCTCCCATCAATCCCAACCAGCATAGCTAATGGTCAAGGATTATGGAAGCTGGAAGTCCAAGACCCTATGAAAGGACCCAGGTTCTCCACCCCTAGTGTAGAGGAAGGGAAACAGACAACAGGTGGGGCCTACAATGATAGGGACATGGTGCTAGTCTAAATCTTTTTGAATATGAAATTCTACAGGCATGAATCAAAAAGTAATTTGTTCTCTATACAGTGGTACCTCAGGTTAAGAACTTAATTCGTTCTGGAGGGTTCTTAACCTGAAACTGTTCTTAACCTGAGGCACCACTTCAGCTAATTGGGCCTCCTGCTGCCGCTGCGCCACCACTGCACGATTTCTGTTCTCATCCTGAAGCAAAGTTCTTAACCTGAGGAAATATTTCTGGGTTAGTGGAGTCTGTAACCTGAAGCGTGTGTAACCTGAAGTGTATGTAACCCGAGGTACCACTGTATACTCAATTCCATATCCTATTCCTGGCTATCTACCCAAGCACTTATTACTTTTTTATCACTATATTATCAGTGTTTCTTATCATTTTTATTCCACTCCATTTGCTGTTTGTGCTCTGCTATAAGATATAGTCACTGACTTTCGAATAGCTTTAACAATAGAAGGTCAGCGATTTGGCAATTAATGCTACAATTGTTTTCCTTCTTCTTTCCCCCTCTTCAGCTCTCACAACTTATCAGGCCAGGATGAACAAAGTAGGCGCAGGCTGTGCAAGCCCTCTTTTAAAGAGTTCAATGACACAAACATAATTAATCTGAACGTCTCGGGCCAATGAGTACAAGCGTTATGTGCTTTGAGTGCTCCGTAGTCTTAATGTGTCATCTTGTACTATGTTTAAAACATTAGGCTCATTGTCAGCCATTAGATATCCATGATAAAGTCTTTGGAAGTTAGCAAGGGGGAAGAAGCCATTTCATACTGAATATAAGGCCTGATTGCAAAGCATGTTGTTGTTGTTGTTTAGTCGTTTAGTCATGTCCGACTCTTTGTGGCCCCATGGACGAGAACACGCCAGGCACTCCTGTCTTCCACTGCCTCCCGCAGTTTGGTCAAATTCATGCTGGTAGCTTCAAGAACACTATCCAACCATCTCGTCCTCTGTCGCCCCCTTCTCCTTATGCCCTCCATCTTTTCCAACATCAGGGTCTTTTCCAGGGAGTCTTCTCTTCTCATGAGGTGGCCAAAGTATTGGAGCCTCAGCTTCATGATCTGACCTTCCAGTGAGCACTCAGGGCTGATTTCCTTCAGAATGGATAGGTTTGATCTTTTTGCAGTCCATGGGACTCTCAAGAGTCTCCTCCAGCACCATAATTCAAAAGCATCAATTCTTCGGCGATCAGCCTTCTTTATGGTCCAGCTCTCACTTCCATACATCACTACTGGGAAAACCATAGCTTTAACTATACGGACCTTTGTCGGCAAGGTGATGTCTCTGCTTTTTAAGATGGGACTGAAAAGCATAGGAGACCCTAATGTACTGATGGATCCCCAGCCAATTTATGGTGGACTTTCTAATGCTCAAAGGATTTTTGGGTTGGGTGCTCTCATGCTCTGATGACTGAGCTATTCCATCTCTTTCTAGAGTTTCAACCTGATCTGTTGAGATTTGCTTGAATGGCTGTGGAATTAGCCCTGATCTTTCATAGACTTTTCCATTAGCTATGATGATGTTCTTACCAGTCTTACTAGTTAATACTAGAGGCAAGCTTTCACACTAATCTGGGTAAGGTTGGGAGTTAAATATATCCGTTAAGCCCTCTCAGTGTGCTGGCTTTCACTGCTTTCTCTTTCTTTGCTTCCCTTTTGCCCTGGGACTTTCTAAATGGGAAATAAATCTTCATGATAGAGGCCCTGTTGTGCTATCTGGCTAAAAGTCTTCATTTTTTTTTAAAAAAAGCGGTTCATGGTTGTAATTCTTCTGAGGAAAACGACGCACACTTCCTCCTTTCCTACTGAATTTCTAGCTTGATATTTATGCTCGGGAGAGAGAGACTTCAAAAGTGATTTTGTGAATGCCGCAATCTATCTCCCGGACTGGCATGGAGAGCTTATGGCCCCCGTGAACAGCATACGCTCTCTTAGCCACTGGGGGGAAAGAAGGTGAGAGTTCTCTTGGCAACTCAACAGTGTTATTTACAGCTACTTCTTAGCGGTGACCCTCCGCAGGAGCCTACAGCTTCATAAGCAAGGCCAATTCCAACACCAGTTATAACAGCCCTTGGTCTACTGCTAGGGCTGCTAGCTTGTGTCAAGTGTGTGTTACATGACCAACTGTCAAAGCAAATCCATCTCGATTCCTTCCTCAGCTCTGGTGAAGCAAGGCTCTCCACAACAGCATCTCTGTTGTGAAGGACTCATATTACCAAACAGTCCAAATCGCCTTTCCTGGTATGTCCCACAGAGGACCTTATGGTCGTCAAACAAAAACATTTTGGAGGTTCCAGGCCACAGGGAGGTTAGGCTGGCCTCAACCAGAGCCAGGGCTTTTTCGGCTGCGGCTCCAACCTGGTGGAATGCTCTGTCACAAGAGACAAGGGCCCTGCGGGACTTGACATCTTTCCACGGGGCCTGCAAGACAGAGCTGTTCCACCAGGCCTTTGGCCAAGGCACAGTCTGACCCCCTCCTTTGGTAATCCTCACAGAACTCTAGCCCAATGATTGCCGTTAATTTGATTTTGAAATGATTTTAAAATGAATTGATTTTAGAATGCTGTGTTATTTTTATTGTTGTTAGCTGCTCTGAGCCTGGCATCGGCTGGGGAGGGTGGGATATAAATAAATTATTATTATTATTATTATTATTATTATTATTATTATTATTATTATTATTATTATTATATTGTGTGCAGTCTCCATGCTTCAATGAATTGACTTTGTTTGGAATCATAGATAAATTATATGCATTTGCACAATATTGTTGCTTGTTGTCTTCCCATAGGCAACCAGTCTGGAACTGTGAGAAGAGGATGGTGTTCTAGACAGGCATTTTTTTTTTCTGGATGCGGGGGGAACACTGTGGTCTAAACCACTGAGCCAATCCGTGGGCTTGCCGATCAGAAGGTTGGCGGTTTTAATCCCTGTGACGGAGTGAGCTCCTTTTACTCTATCCCAATTCCTGCCAACCTAGCAGTTTGAAAGCATGCCGGTGCAAGTAGATAAATAGGTACTGCAGCAGCGGGAAGGTAAATGGCATTTCTGTGCATGCTGGACTAAACTGCTTCTGGTGCAACAGAACACTGTGACAGAAGCCATCGTGCACGGAAACGCTGTTTACCTTCCCACCACAGCGGTACCTATTTCTCTATTTGCACTGGTGTGCTTTTGAACTGCTAGCTTGGCAGGAGCTGGGACAGAACAATGGAAGCTCACCCCGTCGAGGGGATTCAAACCGCCGACCTTCCGATCGGCAAGCCCAAGAAGCTCGGTGGTTTTGACCACAGAGCCACCTGCATAGTAGTAAGGAGATTAAATTTACCCTTATGTATCACCAGCCACAGCATATTTCACATTTATTTATTTAACTCCATCCATGAATCGCTTCCCATGAAATATCTCAAGGTGATCTTTTACAATAAAAGAAAATCAGCAATTCAAAATAATGACACAATTTCATACATAATACAATGATAGCGTTTTTTAAAAAATCAAAAACATTTTCATATGTCAAAACTATTTTGAGTCCAAGACAGATACACACTGACATAAATATCTCCACTTAAAAAGCTCATTGAACATTAACACCTTGTGTTTCCAATGTAGGGTTCCCCTTCCAATAGAAAGTAGAAACTGGGGTTTGTGAAGTTTCCCTATTCATATTGCTTTGCATTATTTCAGAGGTCCCCTCCTTTCTCCTAAAACTATTCAGTGTGGTGGGATCGCATGCATTTAACTTCTCTCATCTCTTTCCTCAACTATTTCATACTTCCCAGACTTCCCACTCTCTATGCTATTTGATACAAGTTATTACATGATCCCACCAGGTCATATAAGTTGTGGAATCTTTCTTTCTCTGCCTCTTTGCTTTCTCAGCCAGTATATTTCCCAGTTCCTGCCCTGCCAGGTCTTGCCAAACAAGCTTTCACACACATCACAGTGAGCACATAGCTTACAAACATGAAGTGTTACGTTATGTTGCCAACAACTTAGCGAGCTCATCGATGGCATCAACTGAATTATGAAATGATTTGTCCTTGGTAAGTATCAAAAAATGTTGCAATGCATGCAGTTCATTTGATCTTAAAACGTATCAGGTATATAATCTACTGGGACTATTCAGTCTAGATAGTCCCCCATTTCACAATGTAATCCTTTCTCTTTCTCTTTTTCTTTTTGCAGCTGTATGCAAGAGTGGAAATTCTTGACCTTGAACTAGGGTTCAAGGAAGCATTTGAAAGCAGACCTATGGCTTGCAGAAATTGCACAGAGGACCAATAATCTCATTTCAATTTAAGATGAGTTTGTAAATCTCCTCTCTCCACATTTTCTCGGAGCCCTGAGAGAAATATTTGCTGAATTAACTGTAGTTCACTCTGTTATATTGGAGCGATGGAGCTGTATTTGTAGTTGCAACGGTAGCGATCGTAATAGTAATAATGGTAAATGGAAATGGTCAAAATCATGTCTGAATAATTCTCCCCACATCCATGCATTTCCTGGCAACACCGGCTGCTTGCTCGCTGTTAAAAAACTCAGGACAAGCAATTTGTTCACAAGAATGGACCATCGATTTTTTGCAACATGAGTCTCCCAGGAAGGTTGCTAGGTTCCAATCATTTGTAACAGAAAACTGAAATGTCATTTTCCATGGTGCTTAAATATAATAATTAAAGATCTGATCATTTCCGTCCCCTTAATTGCCCCCCCACCCAAATCAATCAACTCATTCTGCCTCTCTGCTGTAGACTGACACTCTTGTTTTCATTTTAATGGGGAGGCAGTCATGGGTATGGTTCTCAGGTGAGTATATTTGCATTTCTCTACATGAGGTTCCCCCCCCCCTGTATTTTTTCAAATAAAATATATCCTGTAGGTACCCACGACCATCTTGCAACCACGTTATACCCCCGTAGATCACAATAGCTATGTATCTAATTTTGGAAGAAATTTGTTTTCTAATACTTTGTCCCAAGAACAAAACACCGGTGAGATGGCGACCATAGCTCTTGATGGAGATATGAAAACTGATTTGAGCAGAGGTTAGCATACAATAACAACCATAGACCAAAGCCAGACTCTTGGTTCATTCATTAGAAACTTCAGAAGAAGAAGCAAAAGTGTGCCTGGTTAACTATAGCCCGAGCCAAAGAGGTCATTTAAATGATCCTGGATTGATTTAGATAGATATATATTTACAGCGCATAATACCACACAGAAATTCTGCAGTTTCTAGTGATTAAAGCCCTATACATCCAAACATGTGAGGGCACAAACTGTACAGAATTCATATGTGCCGCCTCCAACGTCCCTGTGCACAAGCCAGAACTCCTTCTATGCCACTACAAGCTTTGTGTGTCATGTATTCTACCTGAATGCTTAAATAGGGCTTTCAAAAGATGTCTTCTGTACCATGAAGTCATTAGGTAGCCTTAGGGCAAGCCTCTCTCTTTCGCTCAACCTCTGTCCCCCAGCTGCAATATGGAATATAATACGGACTTAACTTACGGGTTTGTTGGAAGAATTGCAAAAATCACATGTGAAGCACTTAGAACAGGAAATTTACAATACAAATTCCTATTATTATTATTCTCTATATTATTAGATGGGACACAGATGGCTCTGTGGGTTAAACCACAGAGCCTAAGACCTGCTGATCAGAAGGTCGGTGGTTCAAATCCCTGCTCCTGCCAACCTAGCAGTTTGAAAGCACGTCAAAGTGCAAGTAGATAAATAGGTACCGCTCCGGTGGGAAGGTAAATGCCGTTTCCGTGCACTGCTCTGTTTCGCCAGATGTGGCTTAGTCATGCTGGCCACATGACCCGGAAGCTGTATGCCGGCTCCCTCAGCCAATAAAGCAAGATAAGCGCTGCAACCCCAGAGTCGGTCACGACTGGACCTAATGGTCAGGGTTCCCTTTACCTTTATATTATTAGATATATTCCTACATAGCCATATATTTAGGATTGTGGCTGAGGAGAATGGTACACGGAATCCAGAATCTTTTCGACATTTCAAGTAACCTCTCAGTAAACGCAGAATGAGAATTGTTCACTATTTCTCGACCAGCTTCCCAGTGGTACTCCATTTATCTTCGGAGGACAGCAACCTATGAGTTTCTTTCCCAGAAATATCTCCTCGATGACACAGTCCCCAAAGTTATTCCCTGGAAGAAATGCCTTTCTTTCTGAAAACCTGTGGACTGTCTGCCATCTGCTCATGCCAATTTATCAAAGTGACCCTCCCCAGCCCAGTTTAATTGTTCTGAAGCCAGCCTCCGATGAACACAATGGTGTCTCCACCAAGGACACATACATTTATTTAAATTGCTTACCAAAGTGACAGTGATAGATGAGAGTAACAAGTTCGCCTTGATCAACCACAAGCCTCCCCTATAACAATAAGTACAAGCCGCACAGTAATATGGACCAAGCGTTCAGTTAAGCGAGTTGGCAGGAGAGATGTTTCATTTGAAGGGTGCACAATGCGATCGGTTTGAGGACTGAATAACAAACATTTCTTTGAGCAGATCCCACATGCTCAGGAAAAAAGAAAAGAAATGTATGTGGTACACTCCCCTTGGGATTGCAGCACTTCATATCACAGATGGGGAATAACATAATTAAATGCTCCCATATAAATTAAAAAAATCTCCTTTCCCCCGGGGAGCCAGTCTATCAGAGATGAGAATTGTATCTCACAACATTTCCTTGATGCATTTGTTTTTAGTGCAGTCCATTGATGGAATAGGCGATGCGAGTATTGCATGTGTTCATTCCTGGATCTGATGCATCCCATTTGGACTTTAACTTGTAATGTGTTAAACACACACACACACAAATCCATTTGAATTGAAACACATATTTATATATATACATCACCACCCTACAGCATTTCAAAACATATTTCATGCCAATATATACATTTGGAACCATGCTTTCTATAAAATATGAATGTTTTGTGTATCCTGGTATATTTTTTGAGCCAATTTGCAAAATTCAGAGAAGTGCGAAATCCCAAGGATTCCAGTCCATGTATTGGGTGTATTTTAGGCCAATTCACTTAAAACATATGGGCTGAGCAAATTCTCCTTCATCCCTAGTCTGAGGGAAGCTATACCACATGCTTTCTCAGAACACACACAAATGGGTATTTGAGAATGTTGAATCTGCTGGGATTCGAATTGTGAAGGGCATCTTCATGGTCTTCTTCCAGATTGCCTGGTCCTTGTCGCACACCAACAAAAGGAACTTTGCCTTGAATGTTAAGCTTAAAGTTCTTGTTGCTACGTAAGTGACAGATGTGGAGTCTATGAGAGCTGTACAATTTGGCTTATTGTTGGGGGCCTGAACGCGTCTCACACCCATGCACAATAATCTGTTGGAGAAGTATTCCACAAGTAGGTTTTAATGAGAGAAGTACATAATAGATCTGTGATGGGATTTCTGCAGTGTAATTGCCCCCCCCTAGCTTGCCATCTAGACAGTATCAGAGACATCACCTTGCCAACAAAGGTCCGTATAGTTATAGCTATGGTTTTCCCAGTAGTGATGTATGGAAGTGAGAGCTGGACCATAAAGAAGGCTGATCACCGAAGAATTGATGCTTTTGAATTATGGTGCTGGAGGAGACTCTTGAGAGTCCCATGGACTGCAAGAAGATCAAACGTATCCATTCTGAAGGAAATCAGCCCTGAATGCTCACTGGAAGGTCAGATCATGAAGCTGAGGCTCCAATACTTTGGCCAACTCATGAGAAGAGAAGACTCCCTGGGAAAGACCCTGATGTTGGGAAAGATGGAGGGCACAAGGAGAAGGGGATGACAGAGGATGAGATGGTTGGACAGTGTTCTCGAAGCTACCAGCATGAGTTTGACCAAACTGCGGGAGGCAGTGGAAGACAGGAGTGCCTGGGGTCACGAAGAGTCAGACACGACTAAACAACAACAGCTTGCCATACCAGCAACTGCTGAGACAACCTTTAAGCAGTGCACTGTTCGGTTTCAGTTCTGCATTACAAGCAGCAGCCTGTTGCATCACTTGTTTCATCCACAAACTGTTTTACATTGAAACTGTTGTTTATGCATCCTCTGTGTGACCTCCTCTTCATGATATTTTCCCAGTTTCCCAACATCATTTCTTTCCCTTTTTTTCTGTTTAAGCAAAGAGAGAGAGAGAGAGAGAGAGAGAGAGAGAGAGAGAGAGAGAGAGAGAGAGAGAGAGAGAGTTCCAGCCTGCCCTTCTTGTGCATGTTATGAGATGGAGAGCACATTACAAACAAGAAAAGTTTTTTGCAATATATGCAACAAAAAGCATTACTTCACACTTCAGCAAGGGTGACACTGAGCCTATGCTAAGCCCTTTGAATGACGTCAATGGAAGACAAGGAGCATGTGGTTAGCTCTCCCATAATCAAAGAGAAGTAAACGTGGTCAGCTTTAGCAGGTTAGTGCTCCAAGTTGGGTAAACAGGTACATATATTTCCATGCTACACTTGAAAACGAACTAGATCTACTTAAGTCAGGTGGCCTGATTTGTACAAACAAACCCCAAACCCAATGTTGCATGTGGCTAACATAAGATTGGTGTTTGGTACATAATGTGTGAAGACTTTCACCCTTTACATCTTGACAGTTTCCATCATTTCTTCCAATTCTCTGGGAAAGAATGTTCTCCTCTGAAGGCATGTCCACGGTGGCATCATTGTGTGTGTCACTGTAACTTCCCTAGTGCTGTAAGCTTCCCTGAAGCAAAAGCTGTACCTGGGTTGGCATCACTCCAACAATTGTGTTGACACCATGCGACTTTCATTTCCTGTCTCCTTCCTGCCCTAGGCAGTCAAATCGCATATAATTTCCATGCTTTGGCACAGCATTAGAGCTCCCGAGTTAAACGAATGACTGCTAATTATGATGGTCATGGCAGGTTGGCTTAAGAAGTATTCAGGGCGGAAAGACAATGTTTTGAATGAGAAAGTTTCAAATGCAACAGCCTTTCCAATGACTTGCAATGAGGTTATGAGGCTGGCATTTGGAAAGCATTGGACAATAATCTAGGACAATGAGATGGGGCGTTTTGTTGCCTCCAATGTGCTAATATTTGTATTCAGACACCAAAGCGGCGATATAGGAGCATCTGAAGGACTATCTTGCCCTCAGGGTTGGGGAGAAGAGCCAAAGGATTTGTCACTAACTAGTTCCCCTATTGTGTCTCTTTCCCCCAATTTTCACTGCACATGTATAGAATTAATAATAATAATAATAATAATAATAATAATAATAATAATAATAATAATAATAATATATTTATACCCCGCCCATCTGGCTGGGCTTCCCCAGCCACTCTGGGTGGCTTCCAACCAAATATTAAAATGCATCAAACATTAAAAACTTCCCTAAACAGAGCTGCCTTCAGATGTCTTCTAAAAGTTTGGTAGTTGTTGTTCTCTTTGACATCTGGTGGGAGGGCGTTCCACAGGGCGGGCGCCACTACCGAGAAGGCCCTCTGCCTGGTTTCCTGTAACTTGGCTTCTCGCAGTGAGGGAACTGCCAGAAGTCCCTCGGCGCTGGACCTCAGTGTCCGGGTAGAACGATGGGGGTGGAGACACTCCTTCAGATATACTGGACCAAGGCCATTTAAAGCTTTAAAGGTCAACACCAGCACTTTGAATTGTGCTCGGAAATGTACTGCGAGCCAATGTAGGTCTTTCAAGACCAGTGCTATGTGGTCTCAGCAGCCGCTCCCAGTCACCAGTCTATATGAAGAACTAACTCCCCCTCAGGGGAGGGGAAAAGAAATAAATTCAAGGAATTGTCAACATCCACCTCCCCTCTCTTCTCCCAACAGCCACCACAGGAGTATCTGAATGATCATGCCCTGAGGGGGATGGGAGAAGAAAGAAACATGGAGATTTGTCCCCCAACCAGCTCTCAAAATGGCTTGCCCCTCATCCAACTGCAACCATGAATGACTTTCTTGGAGAAAGTTCAGCTTTGTCCCCTTGCACCCAATGAATGTTTGAAAAGGCAGTTTCCCATGACGTCTAAATAGGTAAAGGTAAAGGACACCTGGATGGTTAAATCCAGTCAAAGTAGACTATGGGGCTGCAGCGCTCATCTCGCTATCAGGTTGAGGGAGCTGGCGTTTGTCCACAGACAGCTTTCCGGGTCATGTGGCCAGCATGACTGAACCACTACTGGCGCAATGGAACACTGTGACGGAAACCAGAATGCACGGAAACACCATTTATCTTCTCGCTGTAGTGGTACTTGCACCAGCGTGCTTTCGAACTGCTAGGTTGGCAGGAGCTGGACCAGAGCAACGGGAGCTCACTCCGTTGTGGGGATTTAAACTGCTGACCTTCAGATCGGAAAGCCCAAGAGGGCTTTTCCTTTACCTTTATGTCTAAATAGAGAAGCACTGGTTGCTGAGGATTTATCTCGTTATCTTTTAGAGCATGGGTATGCAAACTAAGGCCCAGGGACGGCCCACGGATGGTCTGGGAATCAGCGTGTTTTTACATGAGTAGAATATGTCCTTTTATTTAAAATGCATCTCTGGGTTATTTGTGGGGCCTGCCTGGTGTTTTTACATGAGTAGAATGTGTGTTTTTATTTAAAATGCACCTCTGAGTTATTTGTGGGGCATAGGAATTCATTCTTTTTTTCTTTTCTTTCCAAAATACAGTCCCCCCCCCCCAAAAAAAGGTCTGAGGGACAGTGGACCAGTCCCCTGCTGAAAAAGTTTGCTGACCCTGTTTTAGACTGTTCACTGTAAGCCGATATTAGGGTTAAAAGCTTATATCATAGTCTGTGCTGACTCTACTTGTCTCGAATGGATGGAACTGTGATAGAAAATTGACTGTTTTAGTCTTGGCTGCCTCTACAATTCCTGGACTAATGAATGTTGGTATATCATTTAGGGGGAAATGAAATTGCCATAGCCTCAATTTCGTATTCCATTTTTATTTTTGTTCTGTTTGGTGGTTTGTTTTCGGTTATGCTATGGCCCTTGGGGAAAGCTAATACATCTGGTTTGCACAGAAGCATTTGTGTGACGGCATTTCATGTCAATATATGCGATGAACAAGTGGGAAATGTTACAATCCTCTCTGCATGCTGATAGGCAGCTCCATGTTCATCTATGTGTAGAAAGATTTGGAACAAATGTCTTGGGTTTCTTGCAATAAGAAACTTCTGTGAAAATCTGGTGGTTATTCCAGTGGCTGAAAGCATGGCATATCTGCTTCTAAATTTTCAGAGACTGCGTATGTAAAATCTGTTTAGGTTTTCTTAATGTGGACAGTCCTACATGGTGAAAAGGGATATCACTTGCATTCAACTATGTAGCAACACCTGCTCGTTTGGTTTCAGTTAGAGGCACATGAAAGGTGCTTTAAGTTTAAGGCGCTTGACAACTTTTTTTTTTTTAACCGTCCGCAGTGAGTAAGCTTGCCAAATGAACTGCTTTATCAAGCTCCTTTGGCTCTATATAACATGCTTTGACGTGTTCCAGAAGCTCAGAGACGCGCCCAAAATTTCTACAATGTTTTCATCACATGTCACACTGACACCCAGTTTCCTACCAAATATAATGTGGGGGGGGGGTTAATTTTTTAAAGTGTTTTTGCAGGGAAAGATTACATGTCCTGGGCATTTTTATATGGGGGGGGGAGGGAGGGACACGGACACACAGAAACTTGAGGTTTTCTATTTTTAAAAAACTTTTTGTTGTTGCTTTTATTGCAAAGCAAAGGCTCTGCTTGGATCAAAGGGTGCATAGCTGTCACATCCTTCTCACATTGGCGGCGAGAGTTGGGCTGGTGCTCCCTGTCCCCTCAGGGGGCATGCATGCGCCCACCCTGAGCACAATGAAGACATGCTCCTCCGCTGGCACATTACATTGTTGTCTGTCTTCAAGGGGCAGTGCAAGTGTAATGATGCTATGGCACACATCAGCAAGTCACAGGAAAGAAAGTGGTTACAAACAAAAAGGTAGTAGCTCTGTGCATTTCATAACATTCAAGCAGATCCTCAGCGACGTTTTCATTACAGGGCTACTGGTCTCTTGGCCTCATCCCGCACAACACACATCTGTAATGTGTGCATAATAACAGACCTTCCAAGTGTCCCTATTTTCCAGTAGCCCTGGAACAGCCCCATCTCAGTTTCTGATCTGATCCCGGAATGTCCCGCTGCTCCTTAGAATGTTCCTATTTACATCTTCAAAATGTTGGAGGATATGATAGAACATCGAAGAAGAAGAAGAAGAAGAAGAAGAAGAAGAAGAAGAAGAAGAAGAAGAAGAAGAAGAAGAAGAAGAAGAAGAAGAAGAAGAAGTTGTTATTATTATTTATACCCTGCCCACCTGGCTGGGTTTCCCCAGCCACTCCGGGTGGCTTCCAACTGAATATTAAAAACAATACAGTGTCAGACATTAAAACCTTCCCTAAACAGGGCCGCCTTCAGTTGTCTTTTAAAAGCAAAATAGTTGTTTATTGGCTTGACATCTGCTGGGAGGGCGTTCCACAGGGGCAGGTGCCACTACCGAGAAGGCCCTCTGCCCTGTAATCTCACTTCTCGCAGCGAGGGAACAGCCAGAAGGCCCTCGGCGCTGGACCTCAGTGTCCAGGCTGGAAGATGGAGGTGGAGACGATCCTTCAGGTATACAGGACCTGAAGGTTTTAGGGATTTAAAGGTCAGCACCAACACTTTGAATTGTGCTCGGAAATGTCCTTATTTTCATCAGAGAAATGTTGATGAGTATGGAGTAATCTCCAGGAATAGGGAGATCTACAAATTCTAATGATGCTGATGATGATGGTGATGGCAGCCCTGTATAGGGAAGGTTTTTTAATGTTTAATGTTTTATTTTGTTTTTATATTTGTTGAAGGCTGCCCAGGGTGGATGGGGCAACCCAGAGAGATGGGTGGGGTATTCAACAACAACAACAATGGAAAAGGACATCCCTATTTTCTTCTGATAAAGCGTGTTCTCCTTCACAGAGATTACGTGTTGCGGTGGGGGCTGGCAGGACACTCCAAAGTTGGGGGCGGGCTAACTGATCATTGGCCACTGATGTGATTGGGGCTTCCCTTGTTGTTGGGAAGAAGTTAATGTTGCCATTTGTTGATTGACAGCCAGAAATGCTAAAACTTCTTGCACGAGGCAAGGGCTTCCTCTTTTCGCCCGTGCATCGGATTGCCCCCCCCCCCAGAATTAGGGTTGTTCGCTTTGACCTTGCTATGCCTGTCATGGGGTCATCTGCTTTGGGGCAGGGGCCCGGTAGGAATTTTGTCCATCTGGCTGATTGGCTGGGGCCATTTGGTTTTTGCCTACTGCGTAGCAAATTGTCACAACTTGTAAGTTTTATGGTCAGGCATTGGTTTATGGTTTGGTTGGTTGAGGGGCATGGATTGGCTGTGCCTGCCCCTCTAATGCTGCTGCTGCAAGGGATTCCGTTAAAGGAATCGGGTGCTAACTATTGCTTGTCCACTCTGACAAGGGGGCTCGGGCCATAGCAATGAGCTCCTGGTTGCATTTGGGGAGGGCTGAGGGCAGGTTCCCTGCGCCAACGCTACCACAAGTGTATTCCCCTTTTCTGACTTTCGCATCGTGCGGAATGTCAGTCTGCCCCCCATGGTGGGGGCAGATAGTCGCAACCAATGCCTAAGCAACCACTCACAAATTTGTATTTCAATAAAGTTGTGGCCAAAATTATGCCAAAAACCTTAAACAAAAATTCCTGTGTGATGTGTGGGTTATTGGGGTGGCCCTGGGGACCTTGACACGCAAATGTTGGAGGGTATGTAATAACACTGGTTAGTAGTGTGATGATCTGAAATGAAGTATAGACCTGGGGTTATTAAAAAATAACATGATGCAGCAGACAGCTCTGATCATGTCTGCATTTAGACTTCAGCAGTTCTCGCTTAACAAGATTGGCAATGAAGCAAACAACAAAAACAACAAAAACCACCTGTGCCAGGTTAAACAAGTTCAGTATGACTTGGCCTAGCTGCGGGCCAATACCACGCCCGACTGCAGAGAAGCTCTGAGGGCCAATGCTGAGGACATTTCGAAGAAAATGTTGACTGGGAGAGACTTCGCATAGAAATCACACCAACTGGAGGTCCTCTTCATCACATAGGATAACAATACCTGGAATATGCCATTTTAGACTACAAAATGGAAAGATTGCAAGATTGGACTATCCTCCATAAAAAAGGGAGACGTGTGAAATTTTAGTGGCTAAAATTACTAGGCATTTTGTTCTACATTTAAATTTTTAAAACAAATACCAGCCCAAAAAAAGTCCTACCTACAGGCTCACAGGGGGACGCGGGTGGCGCTGTGGGTTAAACCACTGAGCCTAGGACTTGCTGAGCAGAAGGTCGGTGGTTCGAATCCCCGTGATAGGGTGAGCTCCCATTGCTCGGTCACTCCTCCTGCCAACCTAGCAGTTCAAAAGCATGTCAAAGTGCAAGTAGAAAAATAGGTATCGCTCCAGCGGGAAGGTAAACGGCGTTTCCATGCACTGCTCTGGTTCACCAGAAGTGGCTTAGTCATGCTGGCCACATGACCCGGAAGCTGTATGCCGGCTCCCTCGGCCAATAAAGCGAGATGAGAGCCGCAACCCCAGAGTCGGTCACGACTGGACCTAATGGTCAGGGGTCCCTTTACCTTTACCTTACAGGCTCACAATTGACATTAGGAACAGTAAGAAAGGAGACAGAGAATGCCAAATATTTAGTTTTCTATTTCCAGGGACCGCCCCCCTCCCCCAATTTAGCTATTTATTTTCCCTAAATATTTCAGTCCAGTAGTACAGTCCAGGAACAATCTTCCTATATCTTGAACAGTTTGTCTAGTGAGCCCCTGTGTGTGTCAGGTTTCCTGCAAATAAACTGCACCAATGCAAACTCAGCCAGGAGATTATTTTGCATGCACAAAGCATGCACACACACACACACACACACACACACATTTCAACAGATTGGGCCCTCGGCCAGGATGCAACACAATGCATGAAACTAATGGCTGCTAAGCTGTTCAGAAAGAGCTCTTGCAGTTTGTCAACACAATCTCCCCAGTGGCATCCTGGGACCGACTTGCCTTTGTCCTGGAATGAACCCACATCCGCAGCTGCCACTGAGAATATAGCATTGATATACAGCAGGAGAGCACTGTGAATCGTCTGCCAGTAATTAGCATCATTTTTTTTTTCTGCAGCAGTATAGGTCAGCTTGATCTAGGCTCAACGGGGAGGCAGCTGTCACAGTACCTAGGAAAATAATAATAATATTCTCTTTGCCGAATACAAATCAGTCACCGCTGGACCACCTCTCCGCCCACGCAAATGTCATGTCTGCACGCCTCGTAAGGAGGCAAGAAGCATTTCCAAGTAGCAGGAACATATCAGGAGATATTCACTCCCAAGTTTGTGAATCAGCTCCTCTGCTTCAGACTTGCGGCCCTCCAGATGTGTTGGACTCCAAGTCCCATCTGTCCCAGCCAGCCTGGCCAGTGATCAGGAATGATGGGAGTTGTATTCCAGCAAAATTTGGAGGACCACAGCTCCCCCATCCAGTGGTGTAGCATGGGGGGTGCAGGGGGGGCCGGATGCACCGGGTGCAACATCTGGGGGTTAGGGTTAGGGGGCGCAAATTACTTGCCTTGCCCCGGGTGCTGACAACCCATGCTACGCCACTGCCCCCATCCCAGATGCTTTCTAAAGTGAGTGTGGAATGCATAGCCACCAAGTGTCCCGATATTCTAGGGAATGTCCCAGAATTACAAAAGCCATCCCGGCTTCTGATTTGATCCTAGGACATCCCTGTTTCGCCTGCCATTGCTGCTGTCGGGGACTGGGCAGAGGAGGAGTAATGGTGGAGACCACTTCCCCATCCTGACCCTCCCAGGAAAGAGGAAGACAGTATAGATCTACAAGAGGGGTTTGCAGGAGGTCACAGCTCAGAAGCAGATGAGGGAAAAAGTTGGGAAATCATGGGAGAGGAGGAACAGGAGCAGCAGCTGACTGAAATGTGGTCACTTGAAAACATTCCAGACCCACCATCTCCCAGAACCTGGTGAGCCTTAAAAGTAGGAGAGCAAAGAGCTCAAAGACAGAGGGCACCTGTAGCCTCGGTCCAGTATATCTGAAGGAACGTCTCCACCCCCTTCGTTCTACCCTGACACTGAGGTCCAGTGCCGAGGGCCTTCTGGCGGTTCTCTCACTGTGAGAAGCCAAGTTACAGGAAACTAGGCAGAGGGCCTTCTCGATAGTGGCGCCCGCCCTGTGGAATGGTATCACACAGTGGTATCTCACATTTTACTTTCCCCTTATAGTGTTATGGTTAGGATTTAGGTTAAGAACTAATCATGCTGCTTGATTAGTTTGCAACCGACATACCCTTCAACATTTCTCCTATGAAAATAGGGGTGTGCTATTGCATAATGACAATACAGTGGTACCTCAGGTTAAGAACTTAATTTGTTCTGGAGGTCCGTTCTTAACCTGAAACTATTCTTAACCTGAGGTACCACTTTAGCTAATGGGCCTCCCGCTGCCACCACGCCACCGGAGCACGATTTCTGTTCTCATCCTGAAGCAAAGTCCTTAACCCGAGGTACTATTTCTGGGTTAGCGGAGTCTGTAACCTGAAGCATCTGTAACCTGAGGTACCACTGTATATACTCCTAATACCGAACACAATTATAAAACTTATAGAGAAGAAATTGACTTCCAATTAATCTCACTGTACTTTATCTACCCATAACTTTTTACCACACAGTTACATGGACGGTATATAAATTAAATAAATAAATAAATAAATAAGGAGCAGAGCAGAGTGCAAGGAGTCTTGAATTCTCTCTCTCTCTCTACGCATCAACATCTAATTTTGCCCGTTTCTAAAATTGGTTTATTGGTGTGTGTTTTTCTTCTTGTAAAGAAGGGAAGGAGGGGCTGGGCAATATCCCTATTTTCATCTGAGGAACGTTGGAAGGTATGGGATTGTGTGAGTTTCTTTAAGGAGAATTGTGCACAGCTTTAAAAAAATAAACTTTGAAGGCAAAGTTTTTATTACAGTGAGACTCCGCTTTCTTTTCATTTTTTTTTTTAAAGCAAACATTAAAGTATTCAGAGAGAGAGAGAGAGAGAGAATAAGAGACCAGGAAAAAAATTAATATAAAGATTCAAACCTTTGTAGGGGCAATGCATAATTTCAAGACGGGGGTGACTATTTAATGACAAGGTGGAATAAAAGGACTTTGCTTTTATTTGGGTGATGCACTTAGTATAAAAGGCTGCTCAGGGCAAAAAAATCCGGCTCATCCTGTGTAGGTGTGCCAGGGAGAGAAAGGAGCCAAGGGAGACAATCACTCCTTCTCATGCACCTGTAAGAAGCAGACTGACGCCACTGGGGCTTGGAGAAAGGGTGATGCTGGTTATCATCCCATCCTGCAGAGCCAGAAAAAGCTTCGGTTTTGCTGCATCGGTGAATATGAATGGTGAATATCCCTTTTGCTCTCCATCTTTGGGACTTCCCATAACCCATGTTTTCTCCGATCGGGTGCAGGAGTTAATCCCTGAAAGAAAGGGATCGAGATCTCAACCTCCTGTTGGTAAAGTTCTCATCTTGGTGATAATGGGATAAAGCACAACCTTCTAGGGTTAGAGTAAGGTTACCAGACGTCCCCGTTTCCCGGGGACAGTCTCCCGATTTACAAATCAGTCCCCTGACAAAGTCCATCTATAATAATAATAATAATAATAATAATAATAATAATAATAATAATATATTTATACCCCGCCCATCTGGCTGAGTCACTCTGGGCGGCTCCCAATCAAGTGTTAAAAACAGTACAGCGTTAAATATTAAAAACTTCCCTGAACAGGGCTGCCTTAAGATGCCTTCTGAATGTCAGGTAGTTGTGTATCTCTTTGACATCTGAAGGGAGGGCGTTCCACAGGGCGGGCGCCACTACTGAGAAGGCCCTCTGTCTGGTTCCCTGTAGCCTCACTTCTCGCAATGAGGGAACAGCCAGAAGGCCCTTGGCGCTGGATCTCAGTGTCCGGGCTGAACGATGGGGGTGGAGATGCTCCTTCAGGTATACTGGGCCGAGGCAGTTTAGAGCTTTAAAGGTCAACACCAACACTTTGAATTGTGCTCAGAAACGTACTGGGAGCCAATGCAGATCTCTCAGAACCGGTGTTATGTGGTCCCGGCGGCCACTCCCAGTCACCAGTCTAGCTGTCTATCTATCTAGTAGGAAGTTGAAAAGTGCCCCCGATTCATTGAAAAAAAATCTGGTAACCTTAGGTAAGAGGGCAGCGGCAATGCAGACACCACTGGAACGTAGTAACATTGGTATTGTAGAGTGCTGTGCTGAACACACAAGGGATACACTTGTGGCATGGGTGGGGTTGAGGGAGACAACTGACATTTTGCCCCTTTCACATATTCTATGACCGCATGGACCCCCTAACCCAGGGGTGAAGGTGCCACGGCCGGTGCGCCAAAGCTGAGGAGAATGGGCAGCAGTGTTGCCACGATTCTCCTCTCTCCAGGGTGGAGGTGCTGTCAGGAGCTGAGCCTACACCGGAGTAGGACCCTGGCAGAGACACATGCCCGACTGGCATGTTCACTCACTCCTGGCCGATCATTCGGGAGCTTCAAAAGCTTTCTTCAGCCCGAACATCACAGTGATCGATGCCAACTGACACCGGCTCACTTAGGGATCCGCAGAGTTTGTACATTGTGTGTAACAGACGTCAGCAACTCAGCATTTTGGCTAATCTACTTTATTTACATATAAACATACACGGAGCACTGCAGCATGGCTCCCTCTCTCTCTAGCATCAGACAGCAAAGAGAAAAAGAACAAAGGACAATAATCCTACTTCACGGAACACAGTAACACAAGCATCCTGTCTCTGTCACTTCCCACTCTGTGGAGTCAAAACATGTGATAGACAACAATAGCATGACTGCAATCATGGAGCAGGAATTCTAACAGGTGCCACAGCCGGTGCACCACAGCCGAGGAGAGTGGGCAGCAGTGTTGCCGCGACTCTCCACTCTCCTCTTCTGGGTCAGATTTGACCTGGGAGTGGAGCTGGTGGCATTGGGCCAATTCAGGCTGGGGGTGCCTGGTCGTGCCTCCTCAAAAAAAAAAAAAAAGGACCTGGAGCCACGCCCCACACCCCCATGCTACACCAAAAATTTCTCCCACTTTTTTGTTTTTTACCATTCTCTTTCAATTAATAGGAACAGAAGCTACATGTGAAAATTGTGAAAGGGGAGAGAATATTTCAAATCAATGGAATCAGTTGGTTCCAGGCCTAATTCCCAACATCTCTAGATAGGGTTGGGAGAGCTTCCTTCCTAAAACCCTGTAGAATCACTGCCTGCCAATGTAGACATTATTCAGCTCCATGGACCCATGATCTGACTTGGTATAAGGTAACGGAACTGCTCACTGACCATAACAAAGAGATGGATTGATTTATATGACAGCTTCCTATATTTCTATGACAGAAAACTGTGGAGAGAGGGAATATATGGTCAACAGTGTTGGGTTACAACTGTATCCTATGTGGTTCTCAGCCTATCTGAGGTTGTTCACCTGCTGAATTCAATTTGCAGAAGGAAACTTAGTACTCATTTCAGTGACATGTCACCAAGACGGGGGCTAAAGAAATAATAATAATATGAAAAGCATGACATTTAACTCATTATGGCAGCCGAGTTACTCACATTAAAAAAAAAAAGCTTTCTACAAGAATAGAAGTCTCTTTTATCTCGAGTGAGTCACTTTGCCAGTCATCCTTTTTTGGTAGCAAAGTCCTGGGTTTATTTTGGGATTTTCAGTTTCCAATCTGCGAATGCTCTGAATCTGTACAGTTATGTAAAAGCTGAAAATGAGTATTGATAAGTTGTCATGCCTTGCTCAGAGTGGCTTCAAAGGAGCAACAATAACACCCCCACCCCTTAAGACCTTAGTTTTCTCTTCTGAGGACGCAGGAAATTCAAAATTTGGCTGTGGTTACATTCCTGTTTCCTGGGCACTCACTGCCTTTCCAGTGCCCAGTTAGAGTTAAGGTTATTGTCAGAGAACTGCCATCAGAGACAGAGGCGGAGGGAAGGCTCCGGAGGGATGCCGGAGAGGGTCCCAGTAGGGAGAGAGGCAGCCCATCTGCTGGGGAAGGAAATCAGCGTAACACCAGTGGAGAAGGGGGGCAGATGGGGGAATCGGAGAGGAGGCTCCATGACTCCTCGCCGGAGACCAGCGGGGAGAGCACAGGTACTCCGCTGCCCACACCCTCCCTGCCCAGAAGACTTCCACGCAGGGAGAGTAGGAGGAGACTTGGCGTCAAAGAACTTCTTTGCTGGAAGAAGTTCAAGAAATGCCCACTGACGGATTCTGCCAGCGATTGAGACAGCCACGGGTGAAAGGCTGTCCAGACAGAAAGGGTTCAACCAGGCAACCTAGCCAGGAGTGGTGGCAACTTACACACGAGCAACCCCCTAGAACCATTACAGTTATCCAAAACCTCATTATAAAAGACTACTGTTGGATGTGTTGTTTCTCCAATCAGCTCCACACTTATGTTTTTTTAACATATATTTTTATTAAAGATTTCTTAGTTTACGAAAAGATGTGTATTCTCTCTTTTTTCATGCTGCGTTTTCTACAAATCAGTTTCATTTGTTATGGGACATTAGTGTTACATACAGTGTTAGGTTAGGAAGAAAAGAGGGGGAAAGAGGGGTTGGTGAGTTGGGTTGGGTGGCAATGCTTCTACAGTGGTACCTCGCAAGACGAAATTAATTCGTTCTGCGAGTTTCTTCGTCTTGCGGATTTTTCGTCTTGCGAAGCATGGATGCACCCTGGTATTAACGGTTTTAAGAAAAAGGAAACAAACTAGCAAGACGTTTTCGTCTCGCGAAGCAAGCCCATAGGGACATTCGTCTTGCGAAGCAACTCAAAAAATGAAAAACTCTTTCGTCCTGCGAGTTTTTCGTCTTATGAGGCATTCGTCTTGCGAGGTACCACTGTATTCTTCTACTTAGTGTATGTGTGGGGTTTTGTGTCAGCATCACTTGTGTGGGTTCTCTTACTATTCGCTTGTTGTATTTCCTTGGTGATGAGAGAGGTTGGGGTGGCCTAGGTTGTGGTTGGTTGTCTTTGGTTGGCTGTAGTGAGATTTGTTTTCATGTGTGAGCGGTGTATGTGTACATTTTTGAATCAGGTTAGCCGGACTGATTTGCATGCTGTTGGCAGATTCTTGTCGTTGTCTTGTTGAGCTGGGTATGTGATAAAGGGGAGCCATACCGGGGTGAAGGCGTCTTCTTCTATTTGTCTCCATGCCAGTTTCAGTTTATTGGTTACTTTTTCCAATAGGGTTGTTTCCCATACTATTTGACGCCATTGGTACATGCTTACTCCTGGCAGGTCTCTCCAGTGTCTGGCTATGATGCTTCTGGCTGCTGAGAGCAGGTGGGTTATGCGCTCTTTATGAGGAGAGAAGATGTCGGTTCGAATCCCCACAACGGGGTGACCTCCCGTTGCTCGGTCCCTGCTCCTGCCAACCTAGCAGTTTGAAAGCACGGCCAAGTGCAAGTAGATAAATAGGTACCCCTCCAGCAGGAAGGTAAATGGCATTTCTGTGCGCTGCTCTGGTTCGCCAGAAGCAGCTTAGTCATGACCTGGAAGCTGTACGCCAGCTTCTCGGCCAATAAAGTGAGATGAGCGCTGCAACCCCAGAGTCATCCACGACTGGACCTAATGGTCAGGGGTCCCCTTACCTTTACCTATGAGGAGAGTAGGCATTATTATCTTGGAAGATCTTTAGTAGGGAGCTCCACACTTATTGAAGACTTTAAGGCGTGCCTAATTTGATGCCATTCAAGGTGTGAACACATTTGCATAATGTAACGACATCCTCACCCATCCATGCCCCTTGGTGTGTGTCAGGGAACTGCCATTGGAACGAGAGGAGGCTCCACGACGATGCTGGAGAGGGGCCAAGTAGGGAGAGAGGCAGGTCTCCTGTTGGGGAAGAAAATCAGTGCAACACCAGGGATGGAGGGGGGCCAATGGGGGAAGCAGAGAGCAGGCTCAGAGACTCTTCACTGGACACCAGCGGGGAGAGCACAGGTCCTCCGCTACCCACGCCCTCCCTGCGCAGGGAGAGTAGGAGGAGACTGGGCGTCAAACAACCTTTATGTTGGAAAAGGTTTAAGAAACGCCCACTGTCGGATTCTGCCAGCGACTGAACAGCCACGAAGTGAGGGGCTGTCCAGCCAGTAAAGGTTTAACCAGGCCACCTAGCCAGGAGTGGCGGCAACTTACACACGAGCAACCCCATATAACCATTACAGTGTGTATACAAACAGAAACAAATCTGACATTAAGGAAGCTGTGCTGATGTGAATAGCTTGGGGGGGGCGAGCTGTGAGATGCACCGAAAAGAAACACAGAACTTCACGATGCCTTAAAAGGACATGGTATGGATTCACCTCCAGCCCCTGGCAGGATTAGTTAGTAAAACTTTCAGCTTTCTCCCTTGACAAAACATACCACAACTTTTCTTTTATGGTCTAAGCACAATGCCCAAGCACAATAATAAACATTTTGAATGGCTGTACTGAGTAGGACAGTGAATCTTGGCTTTCCGGCATAGCGCTGCCCTTCATTTCAAATGTTCTTGGGTGCATTTGAAAGGCTAAGGAGACTTAATTATTGATTGTGCATTTTAATCTATGCATATTAATTCCAAAGTAATTCAGCTTCCAGCCACTTATGCTGAGGCCGATGTAGTCCCAAAATAGATCTCTGTGCTATGAAGAGACATTCCATACTTGAGTTACGCTGGGAACCATTTCTAACAGAACAATTTGTTTAGCCCTAATGTGACTGATCTAAGTGTGGCTCATTAAAACCGCTGTGATAAATTTCCCCGGTGCAAAGTTTGCGGCTCGCTGCTTATTTCTCATAAGATGTGAAGAGCTTGTTGATAATAAGAAAGGTTTGCTGTTGCGCTGACGGATTCTGCAAGTTCACAAGCACCAAGCAGCCTGCCAAAAAAGCCAATTATTTACAATGATACTGATGTAAACAAAGCACAGTGCAACCCAGGGCTGTTTCGTTTGCCCAGCAGAAATGCCAACTTCACAGACAGTGGCAGCTCCGAACCGGTTTAGCTGAGAGTCATTTCAGTTCAAAGTTAAAGCAAATGAGATTTAAAACCAGTCTGGGGTTTGTTTGGGTGGTGGCTGTTTTCTAGAGCTAGAGTTTTTGAGCTGTTTTCCTAAGAAGTTCATTGAGAAACGCCCAGAAATTAGTTGGCATGTCATTTGTGATCTCCCACCACAATGTATAGCTACAGCAACAGGAAGGGTAAGATAAGGCTGCCAATTGGCCGCAGGAGAAAATTCCAAACTGGCCTCTTCTTGTGCCTCAACGGTTGTTTTAATAATACAGATAAAGCGTTATCACCTGCTAAGATCTCCAGGAAAAGCTACTGCTAAAGGTGCAGAAAGATGAGGTGGTTTAAAAAATAAAATAAGGAGAGAAGATGTTGGTTCAATTTGTGTGGAGTCCAGCAGGTCTGGCCAATGGCCTACATAGTACCCAGAAATCCATGCAGTGTACATGTGTGCCTGACAGAGCTTTCTAGTCTGCTAAATATTTTATATTCTGGTTGCCCCATCAGTTCAGGGTGGGAGTCACTCTGAGTGATCCCCTGTGGCGATGCACAGCTTGTATTGATAGGAGAGGGATCCCAAAATGTGGACCACCGTTGGTCTGTGACGTTCTTAGAGGTGGTCAGTGATGTCTGCATTAAATTTTCATAGTCAGATTGGTTCCAATTTTTATTATATTATGCCTGATATAGTATTGCATACTATTGTACAGTGGTACCTCGGGTTACATTCGCTTCAGGTTACAGACTCCGCTAACCCAGAAATAGTGCTTCAGGTTAAGAACTTTGCTTCAGGATCAGAACAGAAATCGTGCTCCGGCAGCATGGCAGCAGCAGGAGGCCCCATTAGCTAAAGTGGTGCTTCAGGTTAAGAACAGCTTCAGGTTAAGAACGGACCTCCGGAACGAATTAAGTACTTAACCCGAGGTACCACTGTATTGCATTTTACAATTTTACCTGCGATTTTCATTAAACACCATGTTCGTTTTGGAATGCCTTTCCTAAGGAGGTGCATTTGGCAACTTCATTATGCAGTTTGTGTTCACACGTTCATAACTCTTCATCCAGTATTTCCCAGCTTTTCCCTTCTCAGCACAGTCCCTGACACACAGACATATAAATGCCTCAAATACGAAATAAAACCAAGGTCTGCAGCTTTAGACTTCCTGGATCCTGACCAAGCGTCTTGAGGCTTCTTCTCATGACCCCTTTTCATGTGGTGAGCTCACAAGTTCCTCCATCCTTTGAATTATGGCATGCTGAACCAAGTCTTTTGATGATATGAGATCACACATTGTATGGGATTACATGTCACCGCCATGTCCTGGCTCAACCCATTTTTTCAAAGGCTTTCCACAATGTGCTGACGTGATCCACAGCCCTTACTTCTGGCTCATCAAGATTTTACTTGCCAGCTGCTCTGGATGTACGTACTTCATTCATAGGATATTCCAGCAGATTAACACATCTAAGATAGAAAAAACCTTCTCATGAGGACAATGGCATTAGCCTTAACTTACCACTGGACAATTTTTCAGGTCATTGGGCTTCTCTTGTCCCATCTTATCTGGCTTCCTAGTTTTGCTTCTTCTTTCTCAATCTATCTAGCTAAGGATGGAAAATGTTTCTGACTCTGGAGAGTAGATCTTTCTCTGGCCCCAAGCCATGGGCCAACTTTGACAGGTGGATGGGGCAACCCACCTGTCAATCAGATAATATTACTATGCCATCACATAACTGACAGGTGGATTATCCCATCCACCTTTCAAAATCCCTTCTGCAGGGTTCCTAGGTGCCTTTTGCAAGAATCTACAGGACAAGGGGACAGTCCCTCAGACACTTGGGGGTGGGGAAATGTGACAATTTTGTTTCTCCACTTTTTACTTTTCCACTTTGATTTGTTATTCTTTTTCTAAGCGAAGTCCTCATGAAAATTAGCCAGCATTTTAGCATGCACATATAAAGGGATGCGGGTGGCGTTGTGGGTTAAACCACAGAGCCTTAGCACTTGCTGATCAGAAGGTTGGTGGTTCAAATCCTCACGATGGGGTGAGCTCCCGTTGCTCGGTCCCAGCTCCTGCCAACCTAGCAGTTTGAAAGCATGTCAAAGTGCAAGTAGATAAATAGGATAAATAGGTACCGCTCTGGCGGGAAGGTAAACGCCGTTTCCGTGCGCTGCTCTGGTTCGCCAGAAACGGCTTAGTCATGCTGGCCACATGACCCAGAAGCTGTACGCCGGCTCCCTTGGCCAGTAAAGCGAGATGAGCGCCGCAACCCCAGAGTCGTTTTGCGACTGGACCTAATGGTCAGGGGTCCCTTTACCTTTACCTTTACCTTTTAGTTGTATGAACATTGCTGCAAAAAGAATTCTCCATAATAGAAAGCATTTTTTTGATGTTATGGTACTTCTCCTCCTGTTTATTTCCCACAACAACTCTGTGAAGTAGGTCACCCTGAGAGTCAGTGGCTGTCCCATGGTCACCCAGGAAATTTCATGGCTAAGGGGGGATTTGAACCCTGTTCTCCCAGGTCTTAGTCCAACTCTCTAACCCCTACACCACCAAATTTTGGATTGTGCTTCTGGAGTCCATGGCTTAATATCTTGGTTTAAACAAAACCTAATATCACATTGGTCCACAATTTGTCTCTTTAATTAAAGAGAAATAAGATCATTGGAATGTAATAGAATATGTCTCATTTAACTGGCTTTTGTTTTGTTTTTTTAAAAAATATTCTTTTATTTTATTTGCTCAACACATAACAACAACAAAAAGGACAAATTGCACCATAACAGGAATATCATCATTCGCACCTTGCATAAAGAATTAATATAAATTTCATAATCCATAAGCTGTAATGATCTCTTCCTTTTAAGTCCGACTTCCCATGTACTCCATAAATCAAATTACCATTCTTTGCTGCCAATATATGTTACTGCTATCATCTCAAATCACTTCAGAATATGTTATATCATATAACAAGTGAACGATATTGCTTGTATTATTCAAATGCCGCTACAGATTTTAAGTCTGTATTATTAATTTTCAAGTGTATTTTAAATGCTTCCCATTTTAAAATAAATTCTTTCTTTGGTTTGTTCTTTAATTTTTCGGCTAGGCTGTCTAATTCAGCAGTCAATCATTTTTTGGACCCACTCTTGTCTTGAGGGTACTTTTTCACTTTTCCACATTGTGGCTATAAGAACCTAATTGGCTTTCGTTTTTTAATGTTGTCCTTTCCACCTTAACATCCATTAAGACTTTGCATTTAAGGGGGATAGGGAATCTTGTAATTATTCTGCTCCATTTTGATCCAGAGCAAACCCTGACGTATAGTTAGCAGAGTGAAAACTCAAACACGATGCAGGGTTCCCCAAAAATAGGCCAGAGGCAATTGGTATTTCATCCAGCTGAGTTTTCACTACTGAAGGCAAATGAGCATAACAGTCACAAATCCAACATCTTCAGGATCGGCACAGTCCATAAGAAATCCAGTTGCATCAGACTTAACTTAAACTTACAATGAGACTAAAACCTTAGCACTGAGTATACAGTGGTACCTCAGGTTACATACGCTTCAGGTTACATACGCTTCAGGTTACAGACTCCGCTAACCCAGAAATAGTACCTTAGGTTAAGAACTTTGCTTCAGGATGAGAACAGAAATTGTGCTCTGGCGGCGTGGCAGCAGCAAGGAGGCCCCATTAGCTAAAGTGGTGATTCAGGTTAAGAACAGTTTCAGGTTAAGTACGGACCTCCGGAAGGAATTAAGTACCGTATTTTTTGCCCTATAAGACGCACCAGACCACAAGACGCATCTAGTTTTTGGAGGAGGAAAACAGGGGAAAAAAGATTCTGAATCTCAGAAGCCAGAACAGCAAGAGGGATCGCTGTGCAGCGAAAGCAGCAATCCCTCTTGCTGTTCTGGCTTCTGGGATAGCTGCGCAGCCTGCATTCGCTCCATAAGACGCATACACATTTCCCCTTACTTTTTAGGAGGGTAAAAGTGAGTCTTATAGAGCAAAAAATACGGTACTTAACCCAAGGTACCACTGTACCATATACAGACCACCACACCAGAAAGAAAGTGAAAGTGAAACTCAGGCACAGCATAACATTGAAAGAAAGAGATAACAAAATCAGTTTAAACCAGCTGTTCGGCTTCTCTGAAGGGCTAACCCAAACATCAGGAACCTTCTGCTTGTTTCCAGGCAGAATGGAAGGTGGCTTGTTAGTTAGAAACTTCCACCTTGCACCAGCCTGTATCACACAAAGAAGCTTCCATAACCTCCTTGAATCAATTAGAATAGGAAAAATCTCTACACTTTAGACCATGGGTAGGCAAACAAAGGCCTGGGGGCCTGATCTGCCCCAATCGCCTTCTCAATCCGGCCCACAGACGGTCCGGGAATCAGCATGTTGTTTCATGAGTAGAATGTGTGCTTTTATTTAAAATGCATCTCTGGGTTATTTGTGGGGCATAGGAATTCATTCATTTCCTCCCCCCCCCAAAAAAATATATAGTCCAGCACCCCACAAGGTCTGAGGGACAGTGGACCGGCCCCCTGCTGAAAAAGTTTGCTGACCCCTGCTTTAGACCAATACTTTCTGTACAAAAAAATTAAAAGCAAACCTGACAAATCTATCTTTTCTTTTAAATACAGTACATACTTTAACTGAAGGAGCGTTTCTACCCCCATCGTTCCGCCCTGACACTGAGGTCCAGTTCTGAGGGCCTTCTGGCAGTCCTCTCCCTGCAAGAAGTGAGGTTACAGGGAACCAGGCAGAGGGTCTTCTCGGTAGTGGCGCCCACCCTGTGGAACGTCCGCCCATCAGATGTCAAGGAAAGAAACAACTATCTGACTTTTAGAAGGCATCTGAAGGCAGTCCTGTTTAGTGAAGTTTTTAATGTTTGACGTTTTATTGTGCTGTTCATTTTCTGTTGGGAGCCACCCAGAGTGGCTGAGGAAACCCAGCTAGATCAGCGGAGTATAAATAATAAATTTAAAAGCATATTGTTTCTTCCTGAAGCACAGCAGCTGACGGTAGCTTTGCTGATTATTTACTAGCTCAGAAACTAGTAAAAATAACTAGCAGGTCATAACAGGCCACGAAATATGTATATACAAAACTGTACATTGTAAAATTACACATGTGGACTTTTAAACCTTTGGGTTATATCCAGCATTAGTAATTTGCATTAGTCATACCCTGTGAAACTGCCCCTGCCACGTTGTTGGTTACTTTCCCTGGAAGTGGCACAGGACACACCTGCCAACATGCCAGCGTTGCAGTTCTGTCCCATCGGGGAAGCCAGTTCTGATCTCAAGGGAATGTTGCAAAAAACAAAATGTCATTTCTTAAGCTTCCCTTCTCAAACATCATTTCTAGCATAGGAGCCAACTCCTAAGAGGGGAGGTCCCTTTGAGCCCTCCAATAAAATATTTGAGGGGGCTGTCCATCCCCCCCAAATTGATGGGCATTGTGATTCCAAGGGTGTGCGTATACCAATCAGGATTTACCTGCCCCCCCTATTTTATTCAAATTGGCACCTCTTATTTCTAGTGGTCTAACCAGCAGTGGGAAAGAGTGTTAGAAAGGCAAGTTAAGATAGACTAATGGTCCACGGGTGAAGCTCATGGTTCTGAAGATGCTCTGAGTTGTTGTTTCCTACCAGGATCAATGGACATTTCATTTTCTGTAAACATTTAAAGCACTCTCAGATCCTTCAAGAGTCCCTATTTGCCAGTCCCGGATTTACAGAAGCTGTCCCAGTTTCAGATTTGATCCAGGATTGTCCCGCATTTCCTTAGGATGTCACTATTTTCATTGGAGAAATGTTGGAGGGTATGGAGGTTTGTGACCTCTGAGCCAACCTTTAGAAGACATCTGAAGGCAGCCCTGAATAGACAGGAAGGTTCTTTAAATGTCTAATGTTTTATTATGCTTTTATAGATTTTAGAAGCCTCCCAATGTGGCTGGGGCAACTCAGTCAGACGTGTGGGGTATAAATGATTTTATGGAATAGGACATTATTATTATGGAATAGGACATCCCTATTTCCACCAGAGAAAAGTTGGAGGGTATGCACTCTTATACAACATTAAACGGTCATGGTTTCATCAAAAGTATCTTGAGAACTGTAGTTTGTTAAGGATGTGGAGAAAACCCCTGTCATCTCTTAGAGTTATCGTTTGCAGAGTCAACGTTTCTTCCCAGGGAAATCTGGGAAGTATAGCTCTCTGAGGGGAGTAGGTAGTCACCTAACAACTCTCAACAAACTACAATTCCCAGGATGCTTTGGGATGCTGTTAAAGTGGTACGTTGTTGTTGTTGTTTAGTCGTGTCCGACTCTTCATGACCGCATGGACCAGAGCACGCCAGGCACTCCTGTCTTCCACTACCTCCTGCAGTTTGGTCAAACTCATGCTGATAGCTTCGACAACACTATCCAATCATCTCGTCCTCTGTCGTCCCCTTCTCCTTGTGCCCTCCATCTTTCCCAACATCAGGGTCTTTTCCAGGGAGTCTTCTCCAAAGTATTGGAGCCTCAGCTTCAGGATCTGTTCTTCCAGTGAGCATTCAGGGCTGATTTCCTTCAGAATGGATAGGTTTGATCTTCTTGCAGTCCATGGAACTCTCAAGAGTCTCTTCCAGCACCATAATTCAGAAACATCAATTCTTCGGCGATCAGCATTCTTTATGGTCCAGCTCTCACTTTCATACATCACTACTGGGAAAACCATAGCTTTAACTATACGGACCTTTATGTAAGGTGTAGATGTGCCCAGAGAAAGCTTTTCATATGGGCATTCCATTCTGTACTCAAGTGAAACTCCAATATGAGTTGGCTCCATTCTTTCTACCAGATAATTTGACAACGCTAATGTGTTTTACATTTTCCACCTGCACCCACAGATAGGACTCAGTCCAGCCTCCGAGACCTCTGTCCTCGATATCTGACAAGTCGATGCAATGAATTATATATCCTCAGACACAAAGAATCTATCCAAATGCTCTAAGTTCCCCTAAGAAGGGATGATTTGTCACCTTCCATTTGAGAAGCACAAGCTGGCCAACTTGGGTCTGGCAAAATTCTTTCGGTGATTATTTACGATACGACATAAGCCACTCGACGTAGATCCTATGAACAGATTTGCCATCTGTTTAGAAGTCGGAGAGAACAAGACGAAAAAGAAAAATGAGCTCCATCTGTCTAGGATTGCTGTGGGGTGGCCATGCTAGAACATTTGGCACGGGATATGTTTAGAATTAAGTGCTCGGAGTTTATATTGCTGAAATCTGTTTTGCAACCCTTTACTCCATCCCATACTCTTGTTATTCGCAGAATGGAAACTTTATGTAATACCCTTTAGTCACAAGCAGGAACCATTCATTCTGTGTCCTCAGATGTCGGTAGCACAAAGAACCTCCTTTGCTTAGTTTAGTTTAGGTTTTTTTGCATCTAATGTCTCTTAAACCTATCCTTATACACTCTGGGCCATCACTGAATATATGGGCAACCAGTGACCAGCTCCCATCTATAACCCACCTACTCTCAGCAGCCAAAAACACCATAGCCAGACACTGGAGAGACCGGTCAGGAGTAAGCATGGACCAATGGTACCAAATAGTGTGGGAAACAGCCTTACTAGAAAAATTAACCAATAAACTAAAACTGACACAGGAACAAACAGAAGAAGATGCCTTCACCCTGGAATGGCTCCTCTTCATCCCATACACAGCCCAACAAGACAATGACAAAAATCCACCAACAGCATACAAATCAATATGGCTAACCTGACCCAAAACACCCACCCACCCCACTCACACATGAAAACAAAGATCACCACAGCCAATCACAAATGAACAACCACACCCTAGGCCAACCCCAACCTCTCTCACCACCAAAGGAACAGAAGTGAATAGCAAAGAACCTCTACAAGCGAGGCTGACACAAAACCACACATATATTACCGTATTTTTCGCCCTATAGGACGCACCGTCCCATAAGGCGCACCTAGTTTTTCGGGGGGGAAATAAAGGGGGGAAATTATCCCCCCCCAGGCACGGGGCTGGGATGGGGGAGGCCCGAGCTTCCCCCGACCCCAGTCCCCAAACAGGCAGCTCTCTGCAAGCCGTGTGAGCCCAGCGCTGGCTCCCGCTGCTTGCTGAGAGGTCCGCGAAGCATGGAGAGCGAGAGGAGTCGATGCACACCGACCCCTCTCGCTCTCCAGGCTTCAGCGAAAGCCTGCATTTGCCCCATAGGACGCACACACATTCCCCCTTCATTTTTGGAGGGGAAAAAGTGCATCCTATAGGGCGAAAAATACGGTACGTAAAATAGAAACCTCACCATCTGACCCTACCCCCACTCACCTCTCCACCTCCACCTCTCTCCCCCTTTGCTTCCTAATGTCTCAACAAACAAAACTGATCTATAAAAAAATGTTACTTGGGGGGGGGGGGAGAGATATTGCACATACTTTTGTAGACCAAGAAAATATTTAATAAAAATACATTACAGTGGTACCTCTGGTTTCGAGCAGGATCCGTTCCGGAGGCCCGTTCACAACCTGAAAAGAACGCAACTTGCGTCTGCGTATGCGCAGGTCGTGATTCACCGCTTCTGTGCATGCACGTGATGTCATTTTGCGTGTCTGCGCATGCGTGAGCGGCGAAACATGGAAGTAACCCTTTCCGGTACTTCTGGGTTGCCGCAGGACACAACCTGAAAACACGCAACCTGAAGCAAACGTAACATGAGGTATGACTGTAAAATAAAATAATAATAATGTTTTTTTAAAAAAATACTGCTCACCAACCGCCAGGATAGGAAATGATACAAGATGCTTATCAAGAACCTGGTAGACCCTCATAAACATATAGTATACAGTATTCCAATCCATTGGCTAAATCCCACATTTTGAAGGTCTGGTGCAGAGTTAATGGTTAGGGCCTCCTTCCCCAACCGGATGCCCTCCGATTCCCATCAGCCGCAGCCAGCAAGACCAATGGAAGTGGATTTGGGAAGCTGGCATCCCACAGCCATTTTCGGGCATCAGTTTGGAGAAGGCTGAGTTAGGGGACTGAAGAAGCCTTTTGCTGCACATTAGTTTAGCTTCCTGTGTCATGTTAATGTTGAGTAACACCTCTCTGAAACTGCCTTTTATGCTCTAATTGCAACAGCTCGAGAAGCTTAACGGTACCTTGTATTCATTCAAAGCCTGATATAATTTCCAGTGTGAATATCATTTTTTAAGAAACAAAGTTAGAACGGATCACTCTTCTGCTTTGTGAAACAATAGAAAGCCTTGGATAATTCGCATATATTTGAAGCTAAATTTATATTCAATTTCATATTGTGGATAGTGAATCATCACTTCACCTACATATTTCATTTCATTTACCCAAAGCTAGAAGAAATGGAAAGATGTTTTTTTTTAAAAAAAGACTATCAAACTAAAGGTGACAGAGATAGAAGCTTTCTCTTTAAGTATTTGGTACGTTGGAGTGGTACCAGAAAACATGGGCTTGCAATTAAAGAATTTATTTAGGCCCCACAGCACTATACAAGCTACAACTTTGTGTGAGATCACGGCTTCTTCCGAGATCTAGTCTCTCATACAATCTTTTTTCATTTCTTTTTCCTTTCTGGGTTAATTGATTCAGTCAAAGCTGTTATAGGCTATGTGCCAGACTTGTGCAATATTTTAATGAGCTTTGTAAGAAAGACCAACAGTTCAGTTCGGCCTAAGAGGCATATATGAACTTAGCTAAGGAACACAGAATGAACTGCGGGGCAAGTCTAATGAAGATCCTTTTCACCTCACGTAGCATGGAACGAAATGCTAACTAAGGGCTGGATCTAGACTAGTTAAGCTACATCCAGACTTCCTTTTGCACTGTTTTGCCGTTGGATCAGAGCAAATGGCAATCCACAGAAAAATATATGCAGGACACCATAATAGTGAATTTTGATCTAATGGAATCAGGTAGTCGAGACAAAATGTTATTATTTGCCATCTTCTTTTTGAAAATTGTGGTGTTGGTATTTTTTTTCTTTAAAGGAAAACATGGGGGTGTCCCACCCCCATCCCCCCGGAGTAGTTAATAAAGTTAAAAGAATTGCAGTTCTCAAGTTTATCTGGTTTTAGTGCTTAAAGTGTTAGGTAAATCATCCTTTTGCTGCAGAACTGTGTTTTATAGATGAAACAGTGAAATAAGCAAAATGCTGGAGTCTGATCCTATCCCAAAAGTACAGGGAAGAGAAATTCTGCCTCCGTTAAGTCTCCTGTAGCCTAGATAAAATATGGAATATTTCTAAGGTTTGCCCTCTGGAACCAATTGGTCTTTGGAATGTCTTGGTCAAGACCAGTGGGTTAGAACCTCTGTAAGGGATGATAAATCCCTAGCTTCTGGTTCTGTCTTTCAAGAGTTCAACAATGCCAAGAGCATGGCAGGAGAGGTTAAAGGGGATTAAAAAGAGCTTTTATGTTAGTAAAAAGTAAATCAACTTTCCTAACAGTCATGCCTTTCCTTGCAATTCTTCCTTCCATGTACTTGAACAAAACACCATTCCTTTGCTAGAAGAAGATAGATTTCTCTATTAATTCGCATGGCAATTTGTGTTTTATTATTATTATTAAGTACAGTAAGCCACTCATTACGAGGTCATTTTAAAAGAGGAAGAAATGGAAGAATTGTGCTAGAATTTCTCCTTCCCATGAACATTATGGATTATTAAACTATCCCTTAATTAAGCATTATTAGCAGTAAGCTGCGGACTGAAACACATTCATATAAAGACCAAAGTAGACACGGCTGTCACAGTGACTAGCACTAGGAATGTAGGAGGAGTCCATTAAAAATGTATTTATACATAGATTGTGGTGGTTTCAATACCCAGTCAACCTTTGCTTGCATCAAACCACCTTTCATATTGAGTACCCACTGTTGTCCAAGCTGCTCATACATTCCTGGGATTTTTTAAAAGCCTGATTCATTATACACAAAAGTGCAGACACTATTTTACATATATAATAAATATAAAAGTATTAAACCCCGGGCCATACAATCTTTCTATAACACAATTCCATGAATGCATTAATAGATACATATTTTTATATCATTATATGCATTGGTTATGTGTCAATTTTTTCCACTGGTATCTTTAGGGAACTTGGGAATAGAAGTGCATTTAGTATACATATATTATACATATTGGGACGCGGGTGGCACTGTGCGTTAAACCACTGAGCCTAGGACTTGCCAATCAGAAGGTTGGCGGTTCGAATCCCCATGATGGGGTGAGCTCCCATTGCTTGGATTCTGCTCCTGCCCACCTAGCAGTTCGAAAGCACGTCAAAGTGCAAGTATATAAATAGATACCGCTTTGGCAGGAAGGTAAACGGCGTTTCCGTGTGCTGCTCTGGTTCACCAGAAGCGGCTTCGTCATGCTGGCCACATGACCCAGAAGCTGTACACCGGCTCCCTCGGCCTATAGAGCGTGTTGAGCACCGCAACCCCAGAGTCGGCCACGACTGGACCTAATGGCCAGGGGCCCCTTAACCTTTACTATTCTTTTAATAATTTCTGGTCCGATTGTCCCCTTATGAATGCTTTGCATATATTCTTCTTCAGCTCTGTGTTCTGCAAGGAAAATCTTTTTGAATATTTCAACATGTGTTTGGACATTGTATTGCACATGATCTGACTTCCTAGCTGCAGTTGATCTACTCTGCCAACACCTTTGACCTATTCTAGCTATGGAAGGGTGGCATTAAAAAAGGTAAAGGTACCCCTGCCCGTACGGGCCAGTCTTGACAGACTCTAGGGTTGTGCGCCCATCTCACTTAAGAGGCCAGGGGCCAGCGCTGTCCGGAGAGACTTCCGGGTCATGTGGCCAGCATGACAAAGCTGCATCTGGTGAGCCAGCACAGCACACGGAAACGCCGTTTACCTTCCCGCCAGAGCGGTCCCTATTTATCTACTTGCACCCGGAGGTGCTTTCGAACTGCTAGGTTGGCAGGCGCTGGGACTAAGCAACGGGAGCACACCCCGCCGCGGGGATTCGAACCGCCGACCTTTCGATCAGCAAGCCCTAGGCGCGGAGGCTTTTACCCACAGCGCCAACCGCGTCCCAAGGGTGGCATTAAATGGTGGTAAAAGCAACGCCACCCAAGAATAGATTTTGGAAGGGAGGCTCATTCTTTGCCAGAGCTGCAAGACTTTCCCCTTGTTGCTGGAAGCCGACGATAATCTTGATCCCCTCTCTATTCATTCCGTCTTCTATATATTTCAGTAGCAGCCCATGCTGCGAACATCCTGTCAGCTTAGTTTTGTAGTAAGAGCAGCCTTTTTGCAAATCTCCCTTTGATTTATTTTGAAACATGTTTTTCCTGGATCTTGCTCTTAGGAGAGACATTTGAAGAAAAGAGTGGGTGGGGGAAAAAATCCTTTACACCTGCAGGTTCCCAAGATCTCTAACTGGGGATTCCTTTTCCCCAACTACCTGCACTGTTATTACTGACCGGGTTGCCATAGCAATGTGTGCTCTATCTTTCTTGCCTCCAATTACTACAGCTGATGAACACAGTAATTATCATAGCTTCCTAAGGTGCACTTAAAATAGCAAAGACAAGGCAATGCATTCTTAGAATATAGAACAGGCTCTCTTTATAGAGTGCCATATATATATATATATATATATATATATATATATATATATATATGCTTTCGTAGATTTTCACGGGTACAGGAATGCAGGTTTTGGTGTCCTCGGGTGTCTTCCCGTGTAAAAGTTGGGGTGTCTAGGCGACGTTTCGACGAGGTCTCACTCGTCATCTTCAGGCTGGTGCTTTCGGCTTCTTGTTACTGGAACAGAGCAGGATCTCAGTGTTTGAGTTCCTATAAATACTGTTGAGGGGGTGTGGTGTATAGCCTCCAATGTTCTGGGCAGAGAGGAAGTTCCCAGGCTAGTGTGCCTTTTCTTCTTTTGTTCCTTAATTACTTGAGGGATATCCTGAGTGATTTCTTGAGTGATATCCTGAGTACCACTTAGGTGGGTCATTAGGTGTGGATTAGTTGCTAAAGTCTTTGTGTCTTGACCTCTTGAACTTTGTGAAGAGTTTTTCTGAGAAGATGGCTGTACTGCACTTAGTTGTGCTCTGGCTTGGCTTCGTGTATAGGGGCGAGCTGTGGGTTTGTGGCTTGTGTCAGCCAGATCTGTGTAGGGATTGCAGGGGGGTGCAGCATCCGGAGGTGCCACCATGGTTTGGCTACTGGATGGTGTCTGTAATTTATCTGTGGAGAGGGTCTGGGTTTGGGTCTGGTGTGGTTGATTGGTGATGGCGTTCTGTGTGCCTCTGGATCTGGTGTCAGTTTTTGTGGGGAGGGCTAATTTCCAGATGTCTGGCAAGCGGGATGTGTCGTCACGCTTGTTCATGTTGTGAGGGTATTTCTCTATCTCGATGGCTTCCATGATTATTCTCTTGTGGTGATGTTCCATGTTAAAGAGCAATTTGGAATCTGCAAAATTAATTTCGTGTCCTGTTTCTTTCATGTGTTGGAAAAGAGAGGAAGTTTTTTCTTCTTTTTTGACGGCATTCTTGTGTTCTGCGATACGTGCATTTATTCGTCTGTTTGTTTGTCCAATGTACGTGGCTGGGCAGACTTTGCAGGGTATTTCATAGACCCCTTGGTTTTCCAACTGGATTTTATCCTTGGGGTTTCTGAGGATATTGGCTATTTTTTGGTTGGTGCAAAAGGCTGTTTTGATATTGTGTTTATGGAGGATTTTGCTAATTTTATCTGTAGTGCCCTTGATATAAGGAAGGAGGGCCATGCCATTGTTTTCTTCTGTGTCTTGGTTTTTGGGGGGTGTTTCTTTTTGGATTAGCTTCGTAACCCTGTTTTGCTGGTATCCATTGGCAATTAACACATTTGAGAGATTCTGTAACTCAGTTGTCAAGTGGTCTTTGTCAGCCAGGCGTTTGGTTCTGGAGATGAGAGTCTTGGCTACGGAGTTTATTTGTGCGGGGTGGTGGTGTGATTGTGCATGTAAGTAGCGGTTGGTGTGTGTTTTTTTCCGGTAGATAGTGTGTCCTAGGGAGCCATCAGGTTTTTTGTAGATTAGGACGTCAAGGAAGGGAAGTTGGTTGTTGGCTTCTATTTCCATAGTGAATTGTATTTTGGGGTGTAGGCTGTTGAGATGTGTGAGGAAGCTATCCAGTTTTTCCTTCCCGTGTGGCCAAATTACAAAGGTGTCGTCAACATATCTGAGCCAAAGTTTGGGTTTGTGTTCTGACTTGTCTAAAGCATTGGTTTCAAAGTGTTCCATGTACAGGTTTGCGATGACCGGTGAGAGGGGTGATCCCATAGGTGCTCCTTCTATCTGTTTGTATCTTTGTCCATTGTGGATGAAGTACGTGTTGGTTAGGCAGTGGTTGGTCAGGTCCAAGATGTATTCGGGGGGATTGTATTTGTTTTGAATGGCTGTCAAGGCTTCATTAATGGGCACTTGTGTGAAGAGAGATACAACATCGAAGCTCACAAGTAGGTCATTAGGATGTAGGTTTTGCTTCTTTATTGTTTCTATGAACTGGAAGGAGTCTCACCGGTCATCGCAAACCTGTACATGGAACACTTTGAAACCAATGCTTTAGACAAGTCAGAACACAAACCCAAACTTTGGCTCAGATATGTTGACGACACCTTTGTAATTTGGCCACACGGGAAGGAAAAACTGGATAGCTTCCTCACACATCTCAACAGCCTACACCCCAAAATACAATTCACTATGGAAATAGAAGCCAACAACCAACTTCCCTTCCTTGACGTCCTAATCTACAAAAAACCTGATGGCTCCCTAGGACACACTATCTACCGGAAAAAAACACACACCAACCGCTACTTACATGCACAATCACACCACCACCCCGCACAAATAAACTCCGTAGCCAAGACTCTCATCTCCAGAACCAAACGCCTGGCTGACAAAGACCACTTGACAACTGAGTTACAGAATCTCTCAAATGTGTTAATTGCCAATGGATACCAGCAAAACAGGGTTACGAAGCTAATCCAAAAAGAAACACCCCCCAAAAACCAAGACACAGAAGAAAACAATGGCATGGCCCTCCTTCCTTATATCAAGGGCACTACAGATAAAATTAGCAAAATCCTCCATAAACACAATATCAAAACAGCCTTTTGCACCAACCAAAAAATAGCCAATATCCTCAGAAACCCCAAGGATAAAATCCAGTTGGAAAACCAAGGGGTCTATGAAATACCCTGCAAAGTCTGCCCAGCCACGTACATTGGACAAACAAACAGACGAATAAATGCACGTATCGCAGAACACAAGAATGCCGTCAAAAAAGAAGAAAAAACTTCCTCTCTTTTCCAACACATGAAAGAAACAGGACACGAAATTAATTTTGCAGATTCCAAATTGCTCTTTAACATGGAACATCACCACAAGAGAATAATCATGGAAGCCATCGAGATAGAGAAACACCCTCACAACATGAACAAGCGTGACGACACATCCCGCTTGCCAGACATCTGGAAATTAGCCCTCCCCACAAAAACTGACACCAGATCCAGAGGCACACAGAACGCCATCACCAATCAACCACACCAGACCCAAACCCAGACCCTCTCCACAGATAAATTACAGACACCATCCAGTAGCCAAACCATGGTGGCACCTCCGGATGCTGCACCCCCCTGCAATCCCTACACAGATCTGGCTGACACAAGCCACAAAACCACAGCTCGCCCCTATACACGAAGCCAAGCCAGAGCACAACTAAGTGCAGTACAGCCATCTTCTCAGAAAAACTCTTCACAAAGTTCAAGAGGTCAAGACACAAAGACTTTAGCAACTAATCCACACCTAATGACCCACCTAAGTGGTACTCAGGATATCACTCAAGAAATCACTCAGGATATCCCTCAAGTAATTAAGGAACAAAAGAAGAAAAGGCACACTAGCCTGGGAACTTCCTCTCTGCCCAGAACATTGGAGGCTATACACCACACCCCCTCAACAGTATTTATAGGAACTCAAACACTGAGATCCTGCTCTGTTCCAGTAACAAGAAGCCGAAAGCACCAGCCTGAAGATGACGAGTGAGACCTCGTCGAAACGTCGCCTAGACACCCCAACTTTTACACGGGAAGACACCCGAGGACACCAAAACCTGCATATATATATATATTATACACACACACACACACACACACAAATATATATATATATTCTCTCTCTCTCTCTTTCACACACACACACACACACTGGGAAAGTTCAGCTTGTCTTCTGCAGTTATGGATAAAATGGCTTAGGTTGCTCAGGATAAAGGTTACACGGGGACAAGATACGGCAGTAGACCAAAAAAAGGGAAAGGAAACATTAGCGACAGCACAAGGTGATTGATGTGCTAGTGGGTTAAATCCTGCTAATGATGTTCTCTCCACATTTTGGAAGGCACAAGAAAGCAGGCTTGAATGGATCGTCAGCTAGTCTTCCTGGGCAAAATAACATCATTGGGAAGGGCCTGTGATACTGGGATTACACTGGGATTAAAGGTAAAGATAAAGGGACCCCCTGACCACTAGGTCCAGTCGTGACCGACTCTGGGGTTGCAGCGCTCTTCTCACTTTATTGCCCAAGGGAGCCGGCGTACAGCTTCCGGGTCATGTGGCCAGCATGACTAAGCCGCTTCTGGTGAACCAGAGCAGTGCACGGAAACGCCGTTTACCTACCTGCCAGAGTGGTACCTATTTATCTACTTGCACTTTGACGTGCTTTCGAACTGCTAGGTGGGCAGGAGCAGGGACTGAGCAACGGGAGCTCACCCCGTCGCGGGGATTTGAACCGCCGACCTTCTGATCAGCAAGTCCTAGGCTCTGTGGTTTAACCCACAGCACCACCCATGTCCCAAACTGGGATTACACTGGGATAAAACAAGAACACATCCACCCAGTGATGTATGCCTTCTAGGCAGGGCCAGTGTTCTAGCTTCCCAGTAGGTGGTTTGCAAGGATGTGGGGAGGTCATGTTGCTAACAATGCACTGATAAAGCCGATCCAGTGTTTCCGGCCAGTGTGTTTGCTCTGTGCCAATCTCCCTGCTGCCTCAATAATAATAATAATAATAATAATAATAATAATAATAATAATAATAATAATAATAATAATTTATTTATACCCAGCCACTCTGGGCGGCTTCCAACAGCATATTAAACAGAATAAAAGCAACAACAGTCCTCCTGGCAGGAAGTTAGCCATTTCCACCTTCCACAGCTCAAGCCCATCTGCATTGCTACCTTCCAATCCTTCCTGTGCAACCCTAGACATGTCTATTTGGAAATAAGTCTTGTTGAGTTCAATCGAGCTTGGCCCCAGGCAAGAAGATACAGAAGTGTACCCATAAAGATTTTTTTCTTCCTTATAACCTGAGGCCTGATCAAAACATGGGCATGGTGTACTCAATTACTTTGATACCATATCTGAGGTAGTTCGATTTGAGTTGCGCTTCCAATAGTCTCTAATGACTTTCTAACTCTTGTGCTCCCATGTACAGTGGTACCTCGGGTTAAGAACTTAATTCGTTCCGGAGGTCCGTTCTTAACCTGAAACGGTTCTTAACCTGAAGCACCACTTTAGCTAATGGGGCCTCCTGCTGCTGCACAATTTCTGTTCTCATCCTGAAGCAAAGTTCTTAACCCGAGGTACTATTTCTGGGTTAGCGGAGTCTGTAACCTGAAGCATCTGTAACCTGAAGCATCTGTAACCCGCGGTACCACTGTATATATCTGAAAGCACTCTAAAGAACCAGAAACAAAGAAGTAAATAAAGGCTGAGCTTCATGAGCTTTGTTTTATCCCAAAAACAAGCACAATAACCATGTTTTCTAACACAATAGATGACTATTTTTCCAAAGACTACTAGAAGGTTTCCATGTTTGACAATAATACAGGTATCCTCCTTTCCAGTGCATTGACTGTAATCCTTTACTCATTTTTGGGAACATAGGAAGTAATCTGATACCTAGTCAGGTTTCTGTCCTATCTAGCTCAGCATCATCTAACAGAATAATAATAATAATAATTTTATTATTTATACCCTGCCCATCTGGCTGGGTTTCCCCAGGCACTCTGGGCAGCTTCCAGCAAAATATAATAATAATAAAAAACATGGCATACAGGGCTGCCTTCACATGTCTTCTAAAAGTTGTGTAGTTCTTTATCTCCTTGACATCTGATGGAATGGCGTTCCACAGGGAACAGCCACTGCCGAGAAGGCCTCTGCTATGCTGTTTTCCTGGCAGTGAATTCCTGTTGCTTATTGGCAGGAAGATGGGGAACACCAGATTTATTCCAGAAGTGGGTTTGCATCAAATCTATCTCACTGTCACCTGCCCCTCTCGGGCAGAGGGCCTTCTCGGTAGTGGCACCCACCCTGTGGAACACCCTCCCATCAGATGTCAAGGAAAGAAACAACTATCAGACTTTCAGAAGACATCTGAAGGCAGCCCTGCTTAGGGAAGTTTTAAATGTTTGATGTTTTAATGTGTTTTTAATATTCTGTTCCTCTTAACCTGTCCATGTAGAATTGGAAAAGAAGGCTTATATGCAGGTAAATGGTAGAATGTAAAGGACCCCTGGATGGCTGAGTCCAGTCAAAGGCGATTATGGGGTGTGGTGCTCATCTCGCTTTTCTGGCCGAGGGAGCCAGCGTTTGTCCACAGACAGCTTTCCAGGTCATTTGATTTTTTTTTTTTATAAATATTTTATTAGGTTTTTGATAAACAAATTTCCACTTTCAAATACATACTTCCATAAATCCAATGGACTTCCCCCATCTCCCGAGCACTGCATTCCCTGTATAACCAAAACCTCAGCAATTTGTTGACTTGTTTTATACATAACAATATATCTTCCATTTTATCGTGTTATCTGTTGTAAACATTTCGATACAATTGCATTAATTTTTAATTTCCACACAATAAAAATATTTCGTTACCTCACTTCTGTCTTATAGTGTCTTATTTATCAATTCAAAAATTTGCCGATACTGAAGGTATACCTTCCTAGAAAGGAGCATTTTTTAACATTCATACAACTTATAATGCTTTTTCAAATAGTCCTTAAAATTTTTCCAAACTTCCTCCGTTTCTTCTTCTCCCGAGTCTCGAATTCTGCCAGTCATTTCAGCCAACTCCATATAGTCCATCAGCTGCGTCTGCCATTCTTCTAATGTGGGTAGATTTTGTGTCTTCCAGTGCTTTGCCAACAGAATCCTCGCTGCTGTAGTAGCGTACATAAAGAAAGTTCTATCTTTCTTGACCATCCTCTGGTCTACCATGCCCAGAAGGAAGGCCTCCGGTTTCTTAGGTAAGGTGAATCTCAGCACCTTTTTTAGTTCATTATGTATCATTTCCCAGAAGGCCTTCACTTTCGGGCAGGTCCACCAGAGGTGTAAAAATGTCCCTTCCTCTTCCTTACATTTCCAACATTTATTATCGGACAGGTGATATATCTTTGCAAGCTTGACTGGTGTCATGTACCACCGGTATATCATTTTCATAATGTTTTCCTTCAAGGCAGTACATGCCGTGAATTTCATTCCGGTGTTCCATAACCTTTCCCAGTCTTCAAACATAATGTTATGCCCCAAGTCCTGTGCCCACTTTATCATAGAGGATTTGACAATCTCATCCTGTGTGTTCCATTTAAGCAGCAAGTTATACATTCTCGAAATTAGCTTGGATTTTGGCTCAAGCAACTCTGTTTCTAGTTTCGATTTTTCCTCCTGAAAACCCACTTTTTTGTCTGCTTTAAAAACTTCCTGGATTTGAGCATAATGCAACCAATCTCGCACCTTGTTTTTTAACTTTTCCATACTCTGTAACCTCCATTTATCTCCAATTTTTTCAATTATTTCCCAATATTTAGGCCAGTGGGCCTCCATATTGAGTCTTTTACGTGCTTTGGCCTCCATCGGTGAGAGCCACCTCGGAGTTTTACTCTCCAATAAGTCTTTGTATTTTGACCAGACCATAAAAATTGCCCTTCTGACAATATGGTTTTTGAACAATTTATGAACTTTAACCTTGTCATACCACAAATATGCATGCCACCCAAAAGCATTATCAAATCCCTCCAGGTCAAGGACGTCGGTGTTCTCCAATAGGATCCAATCCTTCAACCAGCAGAGGGCTGCAGCTTCATAATATAACCTCAAGTCCGGCAGGGCAAACCCCCCTCTTTCTTTCGCATCTGTTAGTATTTTAAACTTTATTCGGGGCTTTTTGCCCTGCCAGACAAATTTAGATAAATCCCTCTGCCATTTTCCAAAACATTCCACCTTATCCACGATCTGGAGGGACTGAAACAAAAATAGCATTTTCGGCAATACATTCATCTTTATAGCAGCTATTCTGCCCAACAAGGAAAGTTTTAATCTTGACCATGTTTCCAGATCTCTTTTTATCTCTGACCAACATTTCTCATAGTTGTCCTTAAATAAATTCAAATTTTTGGAGGTCAAGTGCACCCCTAGGTACTTTACTTTTTTAACCACATTTAGTTCTGTTTCTTTTCTGAACTCCTCTATTTCAGTAGTTGTCAAATTTTTTGCTAAAACTTTAGTTTTTTGTTTATTCAGCTTGAATCCCGCCACCCGACCAAAATCAGAAATTAATTCTAACGCTCTTTTAGTACTAGAGGCTGGCTCCTGTAATGTTAATACCAAGTCGTCTGCGAAAGCTTTCAGTTTATATTGTTTCTCTCCGACCACAATTCCCTGTGTCAACCGGTCATTTCTAATCATGTTCAGTAGCACCTCCAGGACTGAAATAAACAACAGAGGAGATAGAGGGCACCCCTGTCGTGTCCCTTTTTCAATTTTAAACTCCTCTGTCACCACGTTGTTTACTATCAATTTGGCCTTTTGTTCTGAATAAATTGCTTCTATTCCATTTTCAAACCCCCGCCCTACTCCCATCCTTTCCAAATTTTTCTTCATAAACAGCCAAGAAATGTTGTCAAAGGCCTTCTCCGCATCAATAAAAATCAACACCGCTCTTGTGTTTGAATTAATCTGTAAAAACTCCAAAATGTCAATGATGTTTCTTGTGTTGTCAAGTAAATGCCTACCAGGGAGAAAGCCTGCTTGGTCCTTATGAATCACTTCATTTAAGACTTTCTTAAACCTACTTGCCAAAATGTCTGCAAAAATTTTATAATCCACATTTAGGAGTGAGATAGGACGGTAGTTTTTAAGTTGAGTTTTTTCAGATTCTAGTTTTGGGATCAACGTGATGAAGGCTTCTTTCCACGTTTCCGGTGCCTTCCTCCCCTCCATAATCTGGTTGCAAACTTCCAGCAATGGTTGTGTCAATGAGTCCTTCAGTACCTTATAATATTTGGAAGTAAGCCCATCAGGTCCCGGAGATTTGCCCAGTTGGAGGTTCTGAATGGCGCATTCAATTTCTTGGGTTGTAATATTACAGTTCAGGGTTGCTCTCATTTCCTGGGGTATTTTTTGTAATCCATTAGTTATAACAAATTGGTCCACCTCTGAGCTTTTTTGTGGCCTTTGAGAATAGAGTTCTTTGAAATATCTCTGGAAGGACCTTCTAATTTCATCGGGTTTCTGAACCATTCTCCCTTCAATCTCTAGATTTGTAACTGTGTTAAGTTTTTGTCTCTTTTTCAGCTGCCAGGCTAACAATTTTCCACATTTGTTTGCAGATTCAAAGGATCTTTGTTTCATTTATTTAATTTTCCATTCCACCTCTTGATTTATCAGTTTCGAATATTGTGCCTGGAAAAACTTCACTTCTCTCAATACTTCCTTTGATTTAGGCCTGGATCTCAGTTTTCTCTCTCCTTCTCTTATTTTCTCCAAGATCTTCTCCTTCTTTTCATTCCAGAGTCTTTTTTTAATCGTGTTCTGTTGTATTAGAAACCCTCTTATCACTGCTTTGCTTGCGTCCCAGATTATTCTTTTTTCCACATTTGTCTTTAAGTTTATTTCAAAATAGTCCTTTAAAACTTTTTGGGCCTTCTTAACAATCTCCTGATCTCTTAACAAGGCGTCATTCATTCTCCATCTGAACGATCCGGTTGTATTTAGTCTCAATTCCATTCTCAAGGCGTTGTGGTCGGAGCAGGTTTTTGGGCAGATTTCCACTTTTCTGGTCTTAGGTGCCAGCCCTCTAGTTATCCATATTTGGTCGATTCGCGTCCATGTCATATGGGCCTCAGAAAAGAAAGTTCCTTCTTTCCCTAGAGGGTTCTTGATCCTCCATATGTCGATCAAATCCAAATTGTCAGTCATTTCAAAAAAGGTTTTTGGAAGTCTGCCATCTTTCGTTATATTAGCACTTTGTGACTTATCCATATTCACTGAGGCGACACCGTTCATATCTCCCAACATGATAATGTTGTTATAGTCCAAATAGTCCAGCATAATCTCATGCAGCTTCTTAAAAAATTCCGATTTTCCATCATTTGGGGCGTAGATTCCTAGAATTAAAAACTTTTCTCCTTGTGTCTGGATTTCAATTGCCAAAATTCTGCCCTGTTCGTCTTTAAATACAAATTTTGGGGACAAGTTCTCCTTTGCATAGATCACCACTCCTCTTTTCTTAACTTTATCCGATGAAATAAATTCTTGGCCTAACCTTTTATTAATTAGCACTTTTCTATGGAGTCTTGTCACATGTGTTTCTTGCAGGCAAATAATGTCCAATTGTTCTTTTTTCAAAATATGAAATACTTTTCTGCGTTTTTCTGGAGAGTTCCCGCCATTTATATTCCAGCTAAGAAGCTGTAGAGACATCCCGGTCTACTTCTTGGGTATCACAGTTGGGTATCTAATTTGTCTTCCTTTTCCGGAAGCTGTGGTGCCGGGCCGCCTCCAGATGGTATGGATCCTGGTGGTAATCCCGGTGGTGGAGGCCAAGAATCTACGGCTCTCTTTTGGAGGTCCTCCTCGTTGTCGTGTAGGAACTTCTGGTGGTCTTCTGGTGTTTTAATTCTTACCTTCTTTCCTTTATAGGTGAATGACAGACCTTGAGGAAATTCCCACCTATAAGGGATTGCGTTGTATCTTAACAATTTGGCCAAGTCTGTGTATGTGGCTCTAAGGTCCAGCAAATATTTAGGAATGTCTCTATAAATTTCTGCCCTTTTACCTTCGACTTCCAGGGATTTTTTAAAGTGTTGGCCTAATATCTTGTCTCTTTCCTCTCTTGTTCTCAAACAAACCAAACAGTCTCTGGACTTATCTTTTTTAACCGATCTTCCCAGTCTGAAGGCCGTCACAATCTTGAAATCTTTATCTTCTTCAACCCCCCAGAATTTAGAAAACAGCTCCGTCAAGAATTTCTCTAGGTTGCCCTGTTCCAACTCTGGGACAGCCCTCAGCCTAAGATTACATTCCTTACTTTTCAGTTCCACCATTGACAGGTAGGCTTGCTGTTCTCCTACCTGTCTTTTCAGAGGTCTTACTTCCCCTTTGATCTCTTCCACCTTCTTGCACACTTGCTCAGCTTTTTGATTGGCTTCCGCAGCTAATTTGTAGTTCTCCGCCGTAGCTCCTTGCAGTTTCTCAATAGCCTGAGTGTGCTGCGAAACCTGATCTGTTAACTTGCTGATAGTAGATGTAGCTCTATCAATTTTAGATGACTGATCGTCCACCTTCTTATTCAAAAGTGCCAATTGTTCCAAAATTTGTTTCAAGACTGGATCAGTTCCTCCAGCTGCCATTTCTTCTGTAGCAGGCGTTTCAACTTCCTCCTCCTGCGCCGTCAACACAGTTGGCACCGAGGATCTACGATGATGAATCAAGGTTGTTTGGACAAGCTGTCCAGCTCTCTTGTCTTTTTTCTTTTCTTTAGCTTCCTCAGCTAAAGCTTCCTTAGCTTTAGCTGCTCTTGTTTTCGCTGGGCCACTCATTCCCCAGCTGCTGTTCAAGGTCAAATAGTCTTTCAATCCATGAGAAAGGCAAGTCCAGAGTATAAACAATTAAACCACAAAAAATCCCAATAAGATACAGTTCCCAGGCCACTATGCCTCCGCAAATCCACTAGGGGGGGTTTTCAAAGGAAAGAAAGTTTCTTTTCCACCATCAAAGCTCCTACTTCAACTGAAATCCCCAAGTTCAGAAAGGAGGATTTCAGAAAGTTCTGTTTCAAATTAGTGCCACAAGGTAACGGAGAGGTTTCGATGACAGTATTAAAGCGATAGTGTATCCATCAATGCAACAGTTTATGTTAAGAGAAAAGTTTCAGCATCCTGACAGTACTCCTTTGCAACACTGGCAGTCCAATAACTCGGTTATCCCCTTCAATTCCACATCTCTTCACAATAGGAGGAAGATTCTCTAGCACACTGAACCAAAACATTTATTTCTTCACTCTTTTTCGATTTCTAGAAACACACAGTCTATTAATGCCCCTTCTTACTTCTTTCAAGATCTCTTTTTAACGCTTCAGCCCGCATCGGGTTCTTTGCTTTGCTCCGATTAGCAGGACCGGAAGGCGGACTTCCTGTTACTCGCCTCCCATTTTCAGCCGAAATAGACAAATTTAAGCTAATCCTTAATCAGTTCTTTGGTACCCCTTACTCACGGGTAGATTGCAGCCAATCTCGATGTTTTTCAAGAAGAAAGGTCGGCGCTCATCAGCAACAGCAGCGCGGCTTCACTTCCGCGAAAAGAGCGATGAACTCACAGCGCCGCTCCCCCGTTCACGATCCGGAGCCTCTTACGAGGTCCCTTCCTCGCTTCTGGGGGGGCTTCTGGCACCCGCCGAGTCCCACGGCCACAGGCTCGCTCTGCCTGCGGTTTATCTGGATGGGTCTCCGCTTCGCCGTAGCGGAGGACCCTTTTTCGCGGAGCCCCTCTTCACTGAGTAAAGAGGACCGCCATTGCCGTTTTGCGCCGCCTCCGGAAGTCAGCTTTCCAGGTCATTTGGCCAGCAAGACTAAACCACTTCTGGTACATGGAGGACTGTGACGGAAGCCAGAGTGCACAGAAACTCCATTTACCTTCCTGCCACAGCTTTACCTATTTATCTACTTGCACTGGTGTGCTTTTGAACTGCTAGGTTGGCAGAAGCTGGGACAGAGCAACAGGAGCTCACCACCGTTGAGCAGATTCGAACTGCCAACCTTCCGATCGGCAAACCCAAGAGGCTCAGCGGTTTAGACCACATTAAAAGTGGCATATTGAGTTATTCTGGATACCACTGCCCATTACATGAGTATTTGTGATGTACCAGGAACGTCCTCAGAAGCGGTTCTATCTAATCAGCCAGCTGAGGTGATTCAGAATGTGGGCAGAGCATGGCCGTAGTACGTCTAGTGAATCAGCAAGTAGCCTTTGAACGCTTTGTTTTGCCATTCTAGTTACTTCAAATTAGAGGCATTTGCATGGCTGACAGAGATATGAGTGCCAGAGCCCCTGACATGGATTCAGGGAGCTGGTTTGATGGCTTGATGCATGAGTAGGCACCAAATTCAATTGTGGGGTGGCAGCCTGACCTTTGTAATGTGTTCTGAGAGAACATATGATTGCTGTCTGCACTTCAGAGCCACTGCTGTATGCTAATGTGAAACCAAAGAAGTTCTTCTCTCTCTCTCTAAACACTTGCTTTCATATCCAGTGCATAATTCATAGCTGCTCAGTGTTGGCTTCAACATAAGCACTGCCTAGTCTCTTGCTTGTTCATTAAGAGACACTATCAAAGCTGCGAGCCATTCATTTCTCTCTCTTTTTGTGAAAATAATAATAATAACATTTGACCACTTCCTCAATAGGGTGAGATTACTCGTAGGCTGAACATTTCTAGCAACAGCCACAGGCAAGGAGCTGGCTGTTTGAAATTAAAGGAAGACCATGATGTTGGTAAAACTATTAGACTTGGTGCTGTCAGAATGAATTTGCTATAATCTGTGATTCTTTCCAGTGTCAGTCTTAAAGTAACCATGTTAGAAATAATTGCCTGAATTAGATTAGCCACGTCCTTTTCAAATGTATGTGTGCTTTCTTTCCAGCTTCAACATGGCCATATATTCTCTTTCTTTGGCTCTTATCAATAGTTCATTCAATAATGTAGCAACTAAATTAGATGAAAGAATTCACTAATAAAACTTTGTGAATGGAGGTCAGTTTAACTCCTATGGAAGGAAAGCTTACCTGACCTTTAAAAGCTTACTTCCTCCCCCCAAAAAATAGGTTCCCCCACTCCTAGTGATTCAGAAAAATTGTGGTTTATACATGAGCTGTCAGCCTAAGCTGCCATGAATTATGGATGTTAGAGCTCATTAGGTGAGAGACAACATTTTAGAAAGTTATTAGAATAAAGCCCAAATCACGGCAAAATGATTTTTCCATACGGTTTTTGTAAGATGAAGCAGTCTTTTGAAAGACCCCTGTGGATTCCCATCATTCTTTAGGTTTGAAGTGTACATTGAATCTGCACACATTAAAACACACAGAGTGAGAGAGATTCACATTGAAAAAATTGTAAAGAAAGCTTCTGGTTATTTTTACACCTCAATTATGTAAACTGTGTTTCAGTCAGAGACTGACTATATCCAACCATAGTATTTATTGCTCAATATATTCTGAATGATGTTTTATTTCATTGGCTTTTATAGTGATATTGAAGGTGTCGTCTGAGTCAAAAATGTTCCGGGAAACAGAAGGAAATATAATTCAGATTACCTCTTAATGTCTCTCTATACATTCATTTCTGTGCCTGCACGTTAAAATATGAGTACCACTGTGCCTGTCCCATCTCAGAATAAAATGTAGAGATGGAAGAACTATCCAGAATGTAAATACATTTCCATGAGAAGAGATGGAAGAACTATCCAGAATGTAAATACATTTCCATGAGAAGAGACTCCTAAATTTTTTATGATGAAAAGGGAAACTCTTAACTGGGGTCTAATAGCAGTCTATAAAATCAGGAGAAAGTGAAGAGATAACTATTTCTGTTTGTAACACAAGAGAGAATTTTCACTTGCTTGAAAAACAACAGATATAAAACAAGGAAATAGTTTTTTTCTTTCTTTCCATAGAGCATATCAGGGGGTTCCCTTGAGCATGGTCCAAAGGCTCTAAAGACAAAGGTAAAGGACCCCTGAGAGTTAAGTCCAGTCGCGAACGACTCTGGGGTTGCGGCGCTCATCTCGCTTTACTGGCCGAGGGAGCCAACGTTTGTCCACAGACAGTTTTTCGGGGTCATGTGGCCAGCATGATTAAGCCGCTTCTGACAAAACCAGAGCAGCGCATGGAAATGCTGTTTACCTTCACACCGAAGCGGTACCTATTTATCTACTTGCACTTTTGACGTGCTTTCGAACTGCTAGGTTGGCAGGAGCTGGGACCGAGCAACAGAAGCTCACCCGGTTCCGGGAATTCGAATCACCAACCTTCCGATCAGCAAACCCTAAGCTCAGTGGTTTAGACCACAGCACCACCCGCATCCAAATAATGGTGCCAAATAATGTGTCAAGACTGTTGATGGGGACAGACGATTGCCAACACATAACTCTGGTACTCAAAAGTCTTTCCATATGCTTCCAGGCCATGTTCAAGATTCCTGTACAGTGGTACCTCTGGTTAAGTACTTAATTCGTTCCGGAAAGTCTGTTCTTAACCTGAAACTGTTCTTAACCTGAAGCCCCTCTTTAGCTAATGGGGCCTCCTGCTGCCACCGTGCCACCGGAGCACAATTTCTGTTCTCATCCTGAAGCAAAGTTCTTAACCTGAAACACTATTTCTGGGTTAGTGGAGTCTGTAACAAGAAGCGTATGTAACCTGAAGTGGTTCAGTGGTATCTTGGGTTACATACGCTTCAGGTTACATATGCTTCAGGTTACAGACTTCGCTAACCCAGTGGCACGGCAGCAGTGGGAGGCCCCATTAGCTAAATTGGTGCTTCAGGTTAAGAACAGACCTCCGGAATGAATTAAGTACTTAACCTGAGGTACCACTGTAATTTAAAGCCATTTAGGGCTTTAGGGGTCTGGCTTTAGAGAATGGAGATGAGTTGTGAGTGCATGTGCAACCTTCTATGAACTCAGCCCTGTCACAATATCCAGTGGTGGCCATGCTCAGAACAAATCAGTTGAAATCAACGTGCTGAGGTAACTTCAGTCCATTTCAATGAGTCGACTTAGTTGGGTATCACACCCATGTATATTACCTCTGAAGCTCTGCTGCTGCTGCTAAGTGCCACCTTTCTCTGGTTCTATAAAACAACAACAGCACGTTATTCAGGTTACATTCTTCTGAAGCAACAATCTTATAAAACTTAGCCACAAAAGCTGTAAACGTCTCCGACAGCCAGTTTAGCTCTGGAAGAACATTCTGTTTTGTTTGCTAGTGTCACTTTTCACACATAACCACAAGATCTCCTGGGAAGCCCTTGATCTCCATGTTTTCTGCAAACATGAGCCGACCCTATCAAGGGCTTATAACAAAAAAATAATAATCTACTCAGGTAAATTAACGACTTGAGTAACATTAGTGCTGAGAGTTGAACTTGCAAGCGAACCAGGCAATAAGGAAGTGGGACATTTCTGTATTTCAAGGAGGTTTTTATGCATGGAAATTACACCTTTCGCAAGGTTCTCATGAAATGCTAGTGAAGAGGAAACCCCACTCCAAGCCAAAAAAAGTTTCTTAAAAGAAAGGTGATCTATTATGCTTCTCTTATGGTTTGGCAACAACCGAAGGATCAGCCTTCCTTCCCAAATAGAAGCTGGGAAGCGGATATATTTAGTGTGGGATTTGAAGAACCTGGGTTGGAGAAAGGTATCAGATAGCCACCTTTATCTGCAAAATACTCGGATATCAGTTCTTAACTTACCTGAGATAAGGAAAAGGAAGGAAGGAATTCCACATCCTTTGTAACTTGTTGACTAGATAGGAGTGTCTTAAATACAGGGATGTGCCAAATATTCACCACTTTTATTTAAGGTGAAAAATAGATTTATTTATTTATTTTGAGGTAGAAGTTTTCCTTCCTTCCTTCCTTCCTTCCTTCCTTCCTTCCTTCCTTCCTTCCTTCCTCCCTCCCCCCTTTTCTCCAGACATCCTTTTTTATTGCGTACATATGGTGGTTTGCGCTCATGGTGGTTATACGTGATCTCACTTTCAATGCTATTTGTACCTGCAAACATTTTGCGATAGACTTAACTGCTTCATTTCCAATCAGTGCATGTCCCATAACTTGCTGCTGAAATTCCGTAAATTTTCATATCGTAAGTTCCCCAAGGTTTATTAATTTGTTGTTTTAAAAGATTTATACCTCACTTAAAACAAGAGGTTGGTGTGAAACGGTATAAAAACGGTATAAAATACTCATTTAAAATAGTGATAAAAATGGTCATTGGAACAGTAGACATAAAACGATCAAACTACAGAAAAAATCAACAGATTTGAAAAATTAGTGTGCATAATAAAATTACAGTTAAAGGTAACATTGTAGTTATCAATAACCATGCTCTTAGCAGTTAAGGGCCTGTTTTAGGAAGAATATAAGTAGTGAAACATTGCCAAATAAGAAAAGAGCTGAAATGTGCTTTCCAAAGATGTTACTGATATATGTGGTTCTTTCTCCTCTAAGACAATGGGATGCTGTTGTAAAGCACAGAGCACTGTGGGATTTGAACCCATGGCCAAACTGCTGTGCTACAGTGTCAGGGCTGCAGGTCAGCCTGGAGAATCAGAGATGAGCAGTGAAGTTGATTCTTTAGTCAAGGAAACAGAATACAGTGGTGCCTCGCAAGAAGAAATTAATTCGTTCTCCGAGTTTTTTCTTCTAGCGAATTTTTCGTCTTGCGAAGCACGAAATCCCATAGGAATGCATTGAAATTCAATTAATGCATTCCTATGGTCAAAAAAAGTCCAAACAAAGCCAAATTTGGTACAACAAGAATTTATTAACTGCTCTTTAAAGTCTCACATACTGTAAAGAGCATTTCAAAAATTGAAGGAACAATAAATTAAGTTTCTAAACATGACAGAAAAACATTTTAAAATCAACAAAGTGTACAGTACATTTTCTAAGACTCTGGGGGACTACTCAAAGAAGGCTCCTCTTCCACTCTTTGCTTCTTGCTGAAGAACCTGTCCATGGTCTGCTGCTTCATCCGCCTTTTCAGCACCTCCCTGAAAGGCGACATGACCGTCGTATTAAAAGTGTTCGCAAGGTCATGTACCACGTGCTTGTTAGGGTGGTGCCGCTGTGCAAAAGCCTGCACATCCTTCCACTTCAGGCAAATGTCCCTCAGTTCTTTGGAGGACAGCCGTTCCTCAGTTGCTTCCTCCTCTTCCAGCGAGGCCTGCTCCTGCGCAGCCTCTGCCTGCAGTTCGAGCAGCTCCTGGGTAGTCAGCTCGTGGTCGTGCTCCTCCACCAGCTCGCTGACGTCCTCCTCTGTGACCTCCAGTCCCATGGTCCTCCCCAAGGCAACAATGTCCTGCACCACTGTTGACTCTGGTGCATCAGAGTCACTTGGTGCCACACAGTCTGGCCACAGGCTGCGCCAAGCGCAATTCAAATTTCTCTGGCTGATCCCATTCCAGGCCGTGGTGATCATCTTCAAGCGGGTGACGATGTCGAGGTGGTCCTTCCAGAATTCCTGCAGGGTGATGGTGGTGCAATCAGTCACCTCAAAGCATCGCCTGAAAAGCTCCTTGGTGTAGTGTTTTTTGAAATCCTGCTGATCCATCGACTGGAGCAGTGGTGTGGTGTTAGGCGGCAGGAACATGATGCTGATGAAGCTGAACTCCTCCAACAAGTCCTCCTCAAGGCCTTTAGGATGAGCAGGAGCATTGTCCATCAGAAGCAAAGCCTTCAGCAGCAGGTCGTTGTCCAGCAGGTACTGTTTGACAACAGGGCCAAAAGCAAGATTGACCCAGTCCACAAACAGCACACATGTGACCCAAGCCTTATTGTTGGATCGCCACATGACACTCAGCTGCTCCTTGTTGACCTTGTGTTTCTTGAAGGCCCGTGGGTTCTCTGAGTGGTACACCAGCAGGGGCTTGATCTTCTGGTCGCTGCTTGCGTTGGCACAGAAGAGCAGGGTCAGACGGTCCTTCATGGGCTTGTGGCCAGGCAACTTTGCCTCCTCCTGTGTGATGAAAATCCTTTGGGGCATCCTCTTCCAAAACAGCCCGGTCTCGTCGCAGTTGAAGACCTGCTGTGGAACATAGCCCTCTGTCTTCACAACCTCCAGGAGCTCTGCTGCAAAGTCTTCAGCTGCAGGAACATCAGAACTGGCAGCCTCTCCATGCCTGACCACGCTGTGGATTCCAGATCTTGCCTTGAACCGGTCAAACCAACCTCTGCTTGCCTTGAAGACTTCTGGCTCGCCTGAGGTTCCTGGCTGTTCCCAGACGAGGTCTGCGTGCAAGGCCTTGGCCTTCTCACAAATGACGGCCTCAGTCACTGTGTCCCCTGCACGCTGCTTCTCTTCTAACCAGATGAGCAGCAACTTCTCAACCTCCTCCAGAACAGCTGGGCGGTTCTTCACGATCCTGGTGACTCCCTTGGCTGCATCAGTCACAAGGATCTTCTCCCTCATCTTCAGGATGGTCCCGATGGTCGATGGATTCCTGCCGTACTCCCTGGCGAGGTCTGTCACACACATTCCACTGTTGTGCTTCCGGATGATCTCCTTCTTCATTTCCAGCGTCACCTTCTTCCTCTCACCGGTCTCTGCAGCAGCACTCTTCTTGGGTCCCATGGCAGCACAGCTCCTACCTTCGTAAACTCAGAAAGGAAAAAAAAATCAGTGCTTCACATCCAAAAAATTCAAAAGCACCCAGCCACCCACCACACAGAAATTCAAACCCAGAACCAAGTCCTTGATTTCCAAACACCCAACTCAAAATCCAAAACCCCCCAAAAATGTTTTAAAAGTTTAACTTACCAAATGGCTGCAAAAGAAGTTTTGGAAAAGCTTCAAAAATCAGCAAAGTCCTCAAAAACGGCTACAACACCGCGTGCTATGAGTTGCTCCTCGAAGTCAAGTCGCAACTGCACCTCTTCAAGCAATGCACCCTGGGTATTAACGGTTTTACGAAAAAGGAAACAAACTTGCAAGACGTTTTCGTCTTGCGAAGCAAGCCCATAGGGAAATTCATCTTGCGAAGCACCTCAAAAAACGAAAAACTCTTTCATCTAGCGAGTTTTTCGTCTTACGAGGCATTCGTCTTGCGGGGCACCACTGTACAGAGACTGGCCCCAGTGAAGCAGTTGCCAGAACTGATGGTCTGGGCCTCCTACTTCCCTCTAAGTCTCCTCCCCATCCAACTTTTCCCCCTGCAGTCTTAAACTTTGCCAGGTAGTCCCCCCAAAAACCTCTGGGCTCGTTATTCTGCTACATGCAAAAGTCTCTGAGTCCTTCATTACCAAAAAGGCCCTCTGCCTAACCAGTAGCCTCTGTAGCCTCACTTCTCGCAGTGAGAGAACCGCCAGAGGGCCCTCAGAGCTGCACCTCAGTGTCCAGGCAGAACGATGGCGGTGGAGATGCTCCTTCAGGTATTCTGGGCCCAGGCCGTTTAGGGCTTTGAACTGTAGGACCAGCAGGTTCCTGTTGCAGCCTCAGCCCCCAGCTCCTCCTCAGCTTCCTGTCCTGCATCTGCAGTGCTTTCTGTGTCTTCTTCCTCTCTCACACTCAAGCCTGTGGCTTGTTCAGCATGCAACCATTGTGCCCCCCCCCCCGCCTTCATCCTCTGACCTGTCCTCCATGTTCCAACCACCCTGGCTCTCAGCCTTCCTCTTCTGAGGCTTCCCTAGGTAGGCTTCTCCAGGTAGAGTGTCCCACCACTCTTCATAATCCAGCCAGTCCCTGACATACAACAAAGGTGTACTGTGACACCACAGAGTACCAGAAAATAGCATAGATGTGGTGGATTGATTGATTGATATTTCATTTCATTTCTATACCATCCTATACCCGAAGGTCTCAGGACAGTTCACATAAAATATAAAATACAGCGGTACCTTGGGTTACATACGCTTCAGGTTACATACACTTCAGGTTACAGACTCCGCTAACCCAGAAATAGTACCTTGGGTTAAGAACTTTGCTTCAGGATGAGAACAGAAATCGTGCTCCAGCGGCACGGCAGCAGCAAGAGGCCCTATTAGCTAAAGTAGTGGTTCAGTTTAAGAACAGTTTCAGGTTAAAAACGGACCTCCGGAACGAATTAAGTACTTAACCTGAGGTACCACTGTACTTAAAAAAGTAAAGGATCCCTGACAGTGAAGTCCAGTTGTGAATGACTCTGGCATTGCGGCACTCATCTTGCTTTACAGGCCAAGGGAACCAATGTTTGTCTGCAGGCAGTTTTCCGGGTCATGTGGCCAGCATGACTATGCCGCTTCTGGTGAAACCAGAGCAGTGCACGGAAACACCGTTTACCTTCCCACCGGATCAGTACCTATTTATCTACTTGCACTTTTGACGTGCTTTCGAACTGCTAGGTTGGCAGGAGCTGGGACCGAACGGGAGCTCACCCCATCGCGGGGATTTGAACTGCCAGCCTTCCAGTTGGCAAGCCCAAGCCTCAGTGGTTTACACCACAGCGCCGCCAGCATCCCATAAAATACATACAAAATACATAAAAACAAAACAAAACCAGCAACCCAATTAAAAAAAACCCAAAAGAGACTGCATTTTTAAACAGGGTATAGGACGTAGATGAAGTCAGGCAAAGGCCTGGTTGAAAAGGAATGTTTTTGCCTGGTGCCTAAAGGCGTATAGTGAAGGCGTCAGGCGAACCTCCCTGGGGAGAGCATTCCACAGATGGGGAGCCACTGCAGAGAAGGCCCCGTTCTCATGTTGCCACCCTCCGGACCTCACACGGAGGAGGCACATGAAGGAGGGTCTCCAAAGATGATCTCAGGGTCCAGGTAGGTTCATATGGGAAGAGACAGAGGTATTGCAGTCCTGCATGCGGATCTAGGCCTAAGAAATCACACATGTGCCTGCCAAGTGCTTGAGAAATAACACAAGACCCAGGTTAATGTACCTAGGAAGATGCACAGGAATCACCTGATCTCTGTGAACCTTCCTCTTTTGCCTCTCCTTCTAAAGAGTAGAAGGAAATCATGCACCACACAGATTTTGCACATGGTGTTTGCTTGAACCAGAAGTTACATTTAGTGACAGGTGTGCACACTGCTGAGGCTGGCACACTTTCAACTACATATAAGCTGTATCTGCAGCCATCAGGAGCAAAGCCAATCCTAATTTGCATGCACAATAATTAGTAGGTACAGTCCTTAGAGTAGAGACTGCACCACCTCAATTTTCACATTTGGTTGTGGCTGAAACAGGCCATTTCAAAAACTGTAGCTCTTGCAAGAAAAGGAAAAAAAAACTGAGTGAAAACCAGCTTTTCACCTGGCATGTACATTTTTCAGGTGGGAACATCTTAATACAAATTACTACTTTGAACACTGATACAGTCCCACCCCCACTCCGAGAGGACTGTGCCACCGTATCATTGCATCTATTAAGTCACTGAAAACAACAACAACAACAACAACAACAATAATAATAATTTATTTGTACCCCAACCATTTGGCTGGGCCTCCCCAGCCACTCTGGGAGGCTTCCAACAAAGATTAAAAATACATTAAAATGTCACACATTAAAAACTTCCCTGGACAGGGTTGTCTTCAGATGACTTCTAAATGTCAGGTAGTTGTTTATCTCTTTGACATCTGATGCGAGGGCGTTCCATAGGGCGGGTGCCACCACTGAGAAGGCCCTTTGCCTGGTTCCCCGTAGCCTCATTTCTCGCAGTGAGGGAACCACCAGAAGGCCCTCTGTGCTGGACCTCAGTGTCCGGGCAGAACAATGGGAGTGTAGATGCTCCTTCAGGTATACTGGGCTGAGGCCGCTTAGGGCTTTAAAGGTCAACACCAACACTTTGAATTGTGCTTGGAAATGTAACTGGCATCTCCAGGAAGACCTGAGGAGGACTCCTGTCTGAAAGTGAAACCCAGGACAGTTAAGGAGCCAATGTAGGTCTTTTAGGACTGGTGTTATGCGGTCTCGGCAGCCACCCCCAGTCACCAGTCTAGCTGCCGCATTCTGGATTAGTTGTAGTTTCCGGGTCACCTTCAAAGGGAGCCCCATGTAGAGCGCATTGCAGTAGTCCAAGCAGGAGATAACTAGAGCATGCACCACTCTGGTGAGACAGTCCGTGGGCAGGTAGGGTCTCAGCCTGCATACCAGATGGAGCTGGTAGACAGCTGCCCTGGATACAGAACTGACCTGCGCCTCCTGAATGGGCACAGTTACCCCATTCAGGACCAGGGAGTCCTCCATACCCGCCCACCCCCTGTCCCCCAAGAACAGTACTTCTGTCTTGACAGAATTCAACCTCAATCCATTAGCCGCCGTCCATATAGACGACTAACTCCTTGATAACTCAAATACTGTCATACATGGGGGGGGGGGAGCATGTTCCTACTTTAATTGCAGAAGTGAAGATTTAAAACAAACAAAGAGGAAGAGATTCTAATGGACTCCAAGTTACTTTTAATCTGCGGCATATTTTATTGACTTGCATTTTAAATGTTAGGCTGTTCCCTGTGTCCTCGTATGACTTTTGGCTCGAGCAAAATTAACTCCAGAAGTGAAGGATATGCCTGCTGAGATCACTTCCTGCTCCAGTCTGTTTCTTGGCTGGGAAACTAGCTTTGCTTGTTCATGCTGGAAAACATTTACAATGGAGAGGTTGTAGTGTACTGGCAGTGTTACTCTAGGACATGAACACAAATATAAATAGCCATTTGAATACTGTTAGGCTGTGCGATAGGAGTCTGCAGAATTGGCCGAGGAAAGCCAAACCACTTCATAATTTGTATATAAACCCCCCACTCCCTGTGTCCAAACTCCATGTTATGATTACTGTACTGTAACTAGTATTATTGGAAGTGGTTCAGGTTCTGAGGAGGGAATACCACCATCCGAATCTTCGGAAGAAAGCCAACTTTCTGCCCTCTTAAAGTCGCCAAATCCTAAACCACGCAAATAACATGGGTGCATTTTATGGAACAATGTCGATCCTTTCTGAAAGCAACCATTGATTTAAGATCTCCACCCTGGCAGAAGCTTTACATTTCAAGTTCTTCAGCTCTTTGCCTCTCCCCTTTGGAGCTGAGCACCGACTTGGCCCTAAGTTCGGTCTGTGTGGGGAAACCCTCTATGGCAAAGCAAGGCTGCACATACAAACAAACCATTTGGAGACTGACTGAGGCAAATTCAATGTGCTCTTTAAGCACATCCACTTATCCAGCTCTGATGCAAGCTCTGTTTTCTTTTAATGGTTCTTTTGGTGGGTTGAGATGGGGCAGGGAAGTTCCAGCATGTAGGTTCCAGCTGTAGAAAGAGTCCATACTCAATTTGCTTGCTTATTTATTTATTTATTTATTTATACATACCCCGCCCATCTGGCTGAGTCTCCGCAGCCACTCTGGGCAGCTCCCAATCAAGTGTTAAAAACACTACAGCGTTAAATATTAAAAACTTCCCTAAACAGGGCTGCCTTCAGATGTCTTTTAAAGATAGGATAGCTGCTTATTTCCTTCACATCTGAAGGGAGGGTGTTCCACAGGGTGGGCGCCACTACCGAGAAGGCCCTCTGTCTGGTTCCTTGTAAGCTCACTTCTTGCCATGAGGGAACCGCCAAAAGGCCCTCGGCGCTGGATCTCAGTGTCCGGGCTGAACAATGGGGGAGGAGACGCTCCTTCAGGTATACAGGACCAAGGCCGTTTAGGGCTTTAAAGGTCAGCACCAACACTTTGAAGAGCAAATGCAGATCTCTCAGAACCGGTGTTATGTGGTCCCAGCGGCTACTCCCAGTCACCAGTCTAGCTGCCGCATTCTGGATGAATTGCAGTTTCCGGGTCACCTTCAAAGGTAGCCCCACGTAGAACGCATTGCAGTAGTCCAAGCGGGAGATAACTAGAGCATGCACCACTCTGGCGAGACAGTATGCGGGCAGGTAGAGTCTTAGCCTGCGTACCAGGTGGAGCTGGTAGACAGCCACCCTGGACACAGAATTAACCTGTGCCTCCATGGACAGCTGTGAGTCCAAAATGACTCCCAGGCTGCGCACCTGGTCCTTCAGGGGCACAGTTGCCTCATTCAGGACCAGGGAATCCCCCACACCCACCCGCCCCCTGTCCCCCAAAACAGTACTTCTGTCTTGTCAGGATTCAACCTCAATTATTAAATTTATGTACCGCCCTTCATCAAAAGATCTCGGAGCGGTTCACAGAATAAAACACCAGTAAATAATTAAACCAAAACAACAAAAACAATAACCCCCCTTCCCACAAATATATTTAAAAGACTGTAGGGTATGAATCAGCCAGAGGCCTGATTGAAGAGGAATGTTCTTGCCTGATGCCTGAAATATATAATGAAGGTACCAGGCAAACCTCCCTAGGGAAAGCATTCCACAAACACAGAGCCACTACAGAAAAGGCCCATTCTTGTGTTGCACACTTCACGCGGAAGAGGCACAAGAAAGGCCTCAGATGATGAATGCAGAGTCCGGCATGGTTTATATCATCAGTTCTCAACCTGTGGGTCCCCAGATGTTGTTGGACTACAACTCCCATCATCCCTGAGCTCTGCCCTTGCTAGCTAGGGATGATGGGAGTTGTAGTCCAACAACATCTGGGGACCCACAGGTTCAGAAAGGCTGGTTTATATGATGAGAGGCGGTCCTTGAGGTTTTGCAGTCCTGAGCTGTTATTCTCCCATTGAACAACCCAAGTCTTCTAAATCATAAAAGGTAAAGGTACCCCTGACCGTTAGGTCTAGTCATCGACGACTCTGCGGTTGCGGCACTCATCTTGCTCTATAGGCCAAGGGAGCCGGCATTTGTCCACAGAGAGCTTCTGGGTCATGTGGCCAGCATGACTAAGCTGCTTCTGGCGAACCAGAGCAGTGCACGGAAATGCCGTTTACCTTCCCATCGGAGCGGTTCCTATTTATCTACTTGCACTTTGACATGCTTTCGAACTGCTAGGTGGGCAGGACCTGGGACAGAGCAACGGGAGCTCACCCCATTGCGGGGATTAGAACCGCTGACCTTCTGATGGGCAAGCCCATATATATAAACATATATATATAATATAAACAGTATATATATATATATGTGTGTGTGTGTGTATGCAGTGGTACGTCAGGTTACATACGCGTCAGGTTACATACACTTCAGGTTACAGACTCCGCTAACCCAGAACTATTACCTCGGGTTAAGAACTTTGCTTCAGGATGAGAACAGAAATCGTGCTCCGGCGGGGCAGGGGCAGCAGGTGGCCCGATTAGCTAAAGTGGTGCCTTGCCACATTTGGACAGAAGTAGTTTGCTAAGGATCAAGGCAGCAAGCCAATCAGGGGTTGTGGCACTCATGTGGCCCCATCTTTCATGCCTTCTCACTTCTTTTCCTCCTATCAACAGCCTTGCAGGGTAGTGAACCTTCTGCCTTTAGAACTTTGTGAATCCTGTCCACACGATGCTGCATTAATCTTTCCCAGTTTCCCCACTGAACCCAAAGGAACCCGTTCCTTAGATCCTTGCTTGGATAGGTAGCTATAACCCACCCCCTAACACACACACACACACACACTTTAATCATTAGCCCAAATTACTATGCAGCTGGGAAATTAATACACTTTTAACTATTTTAAACTGGTGGGAGTTTTAGGAGGTTGCCATTTAAGGCTCAGTAATATATATGCTTTATTGGCTAGTAGCAGTTTGGTTAATTATTTTTTATTTGCCAGTTATTTCTGTTAGTTCATTATTTTTATTTGCCAGTTATTACTTTTAGTTGGTTATTTTTATTTGCCAATTATTTCTGTTCGCTAATTATTCTTGTGTAATTGCTGCCATCTTTATATCCCTTTGTAAGGCCATGTTGTTTAGTTCCTATTGTTTCTCGGGTTTTGTTCATGTCTCCCTCGTTCAATCATTCTACGTATCTCACATTTTACTTTCCCCCTTACAGTAGTACCTCGGGTTAAGAACTTAATTCATTCCGGAGGTCCGTTCTTAACCTGAAACTGTTCTTAACCTGAGACACCACTTTAGCTAATGGGGCCTCCTGCTGCTGCCGCACCGCCACATCTCAATTTCTGTTCTCATCCTGAAGCAAAGTTCTTAACCCGAGGTACTATTTCTGGGGTAGTGGACAAAGGATGGAAATACAAAGGAGCAGTATATACAGTGGTACCTCAGGTTACAGACGCTTCAGGTTACAGACGCTTCAGGTTACAGACTCCGCTAACCCAGAAATAGTACCTCAGGTTAAGAACTTTGCTTCAGGATGAGAACAGAAATCATGCAGCAGCGGTGTGGCAACAGCGGGAGGCCCCATTACAAAAGTGGTGCTTCAGGTTAAGAACAGTTTCAGGTTAAGAACGGACCTCCAGAATGAATTAAGTACTTAACCAGAGGTACCACTGTATTCTTATTCTTATTATGGCTTCCTGGGGGCTCAGGGAGCACAGCAGTAAAGTCACAATGCTCACTTCCCAGTAGGTGGGTTGCTGTTGCTTAACGGGAAAGAGGGGCAGAGAGGTGGGGCCCTGGCAAATGCCCTGGCAAGAGTGCTGGAAAGCTCCACCAATGTGTTTGCACTACACCAGCCAGCCCACCCCAATCCCACCCTCTTACTGGAGACAAGCTAGTATAGGTAACGTAAAGGTAAAGGACCCCCGGACGGTTGAGTCCAGTCAAAGGCGACTATAGGGTTGTGGCGCTCATCTTGCTTTCAGGTTGAGGAAACCGGCGTTTGTCCACAGACAGCTTTCCAGGTCATGTGGCCAGCATGAATAAACTGCTTCTGGCACAACGGGACACCGTGACGGAAGCCAGAGTGCACAGAAATGCTATTTGCCAGCCCGCCACAGTGGTACCTATTTATCTACTTGCACTGGTGTGTGCTTTCGAACTGCTGACATTCCACCCATCGTGCAGCTTCGGTTTGCACCCGTCTGCATTTTTGCTATGCCTGAACTGCTCAGAGCAGCATCTCATTGAGAGAAGTGCTAAATCTGATGGTCGACTAAGGTCTAAACTGCCCCAAGATATGCGGTTCAGGTGCGACTCATATAGGAATGTGCGGCATTCTGAACCCTCCATCATCCCTGGCTCAAAGAAAGCCTGATCATGGTGGGAGATCTCTTTGATTCCCAACTAGAGCAGCATTTCTGCCAGTGGCTCTGGAGCTTCGTGCATTTGGAAGGGCATACTTTCTTCTGGCAAAATGGCTGGGGCATGTCAGCATCTGAACAAACACTGATTTGACCTGAGAAGCAGTATTCAATCTGATGCCATGAGCTGCATTGCACCAAAAAGGGAAATGAACTCCATCACCGGGGGGGAGGGGGAGGGGCATTTTGAGTCCCTGACTCAACTTGTCATGGCCTGTGAAGGTCCTACTGTGCTCTTGCTGCCATGGCATAGCAGTCAACCGTCCCTTATTTGGTGGGAAAGTCCCTTATCCCAGCACTGTGTCCTGCTGCTGTCTCTTATTGATGATGTCCCTTAAATTTCCTGGGTTTCAAAGGAAGCAGCTCATCTCCCTCCTAGCCATGGAGGAGGGAGGCTCCATGTGCTGGTCCCGGGGGGAAGGTTACCGTTGGCGTAGTCAAAGTCCAGTCCTGGGTCACTAGCCTGGAAACAGTTCACAAGGAGCGGGGGGAGGTCCGAAACCGGAAGCCGGGCAAGGACAGGAACACTGGAGGGTCGGGTCTGGGTCCGGGCAGGAACAGGTTCTCAACAATGACGTTGCTCCCGCAACCTGGGACCGGGCTGACTGGCCTTTATCTTCTCTGAGGCCAGGGGCGGCCCCAGCCCCCAGGAGACCCGCCTCTCCTGGCCTTAAGGCGAGCACTCCTCCTGGGAGAAACCAGTTCCCTTCGCCTCTCTGCCCTGAGCCTCTGCAGTTCAGGAGAGGCCGAAGGGTTACTGGGCCCAGGGGGAGACTCACCTGTAGGCACTGAGTCCTCAGCCACCTCTGGAGCCAGAGTGGATTCACCTGGTGCCTGCTCCTGAGGATCCGGCACAGGTGCAGGTGCTTCAGAATCAAGGCCCTGCCCCAGTTCAGCCAGCCCTGGAGGCGGGGACTCCTGTGCAGGCTGGGATTCCTCCGGTTCAACCTCTGAATCGGATTCCCAGGCCATTACACTCCAAGTGTGTTGCTTGGCTGCGTTGCTCATCCAATAAGGAGTCTTAGAATGACTGGGGGGTGGAGCTTGCATGCCTTGTGCCAATCAAATCGACCGCGTTGCCTGGGGATTCGCCTTTGCTCAGCGCTTCCCAGCAGAGAGGTGACAGTGGTTTTTCTTGCTGCATCCCCTTTGCTGGGTTGCTGCGCTGTGGGAACCACCACTTGAGGCTTCATTTGGCTGCTGGCTGGGTTTTCTGCCTTTGGCTTGGAGGGGCTCAGAAGGTGAACATACCTGTGCTTGGAAAATCCCTTATTTTGGCTGCTGATCCCTTATTTTCGAGGCTGCTGGTCCCTTATTTTCAAATCTGTAAGTTGACAGCTATGTGCCATGGTGGGCCACTGAATGTTGATTTAAGGAGAATGGCCACTCGCATGTGCTGTACATCTTTGTTTGTGTTCTGTAAGACACGTGGGCAGGTGTGAATGCATTTGAAACTACAGCATAAATTGCTTTTCAAAAAATTAATTATCCTAGTAATGGGTTTTCAGGCATAAATTCATGTCAATATTCATAGCTGGATGTTGTGTGATTGTCTATGTAAAGCATGGGTAGGCAAACCAAGGCCTGGGGGCCAGATCCGGCCCAATCGCCTTCTACATCCGGCCCGCAGATGGTCTGGGAATCAGCGTCTTTTTACATGAGTAGAATGTGTCCTTTTATTTAAAATGCATCTCTGGGTTATTTGTGGGGCCTGTCTGGTGTTTTTACATGAGCAGGATTTGTGCTTTTATTTAAAATGCATCTCTGGGTTATTTGTGGAGCATAGAAATTCGTTCATTTCCCCCCCTCTGGTGAGATAGCAGGACCTCCCTTGGCCAAGAGGTGGCCCGGCAGATAGAAAGCTAGGCATATGTGGCTTGTTCCTGCGATCAGGCTTGGTGTACCCCCAAATACGCAGGTCAGAAGGGGTTAGCAAATCCCCCCATTCCTTAATGGATGTCCACACAGTTCTCTGGATTATGCTGCAGATACATAAACTTTTCCAGGCCATAGGTGTCAATGGGAACAAATACATTAAATTTCTCTTGGGACAGGATTTGGCAGTGATTGGAAATGCACTGAGCATCCTTCCAAGGCAGGGATGGTTATAAGGGGTTGTGTCTTTGTTTTGTTTTTTGAAATATTTTTATTTGATTTTACAAGTATATAATTATAACAATACAGTGGTACCTCGGGTTACATATGCTACAGGTTACATACGCTTCAGGTTACAGATTCCGCTAACCCAGAAATAGTGCTTCAGGTTAAGAACTTTGCTTCAGGATGAGAACAGAAATCGTGCTCCGGCAGTGCGGCAACAGCAGGAGGCCCCATTAGCTAAAGTGGTGCTTCAGGTTAAGAACAGCTTTAGGTTAAGTACAGACCTCCGGAACGAATTAAGTACTTAACCCGAGGTACCACTGTACAACCATTCACATCCACATTTACAGATTCCTCTGAATCTCTGGACTTCCCACCTCCCCTCCATGGCTCCTTATATTAAACCTTTTCTACTACATCTTTTCCAATAATATATATTTTATATAACATCATTGTCTCCATAGTACTTGCTACATGACAAGTGTTATTGCAATCCTGCTAATGTTTCCATCTGCTTAGAGTGGTCTCCAAGATAAATTATAATTCCCACCCCCCAATTCTTTATTAGTTTTTGTCTTCCTGGTTCCTGAGCTTTCCAGTCAGTTTCACCATTTTGGTGTAGTCCAACTGTTCAATTTGCCCTTCATCTCTAGTAGGGACTTTATCTTCTTTCCATCTCTGGGCATAAGGAGTTGTGTCTATCATGCACCTCTGAACCTTCGTGTGACATTATTATGTAATATGGACGTAATATTTCAAAGGAGCATGATTTGCAGTAAGTACTCCCCTTGCCTCCTGGACGCTGTCCAAATTCACTGCAACCACTTGGGTCAAGTTTACCTGAGGTTACACCCTAGATTCCCCTATGTGACTCCCACAATGCACCACTTCAGTATTCTTTTAAAAAGAAATGGCTGTGACTTATCAGAGTTCATTCCAGGTCAGTCACAAAACAAGGTGGTCAGAATGACATTGGCTGCAGGCTGGCTGAGAAGTAACCTAGAATGTCTCACACAGCAAGACGATGTGAGGAGGAAATTCTGTTAGGACCATCCCTGAGAAGTCAATATGTTAAATTTCAAACTAGGTCAGCCTGACATGGGTTGTGATTGTGCATGAGGAGGGATAGAGAAGTTATATTTGCTCTAAGCATATAAATCGATTGTTCCTTAGAAGGCCTATGGGATACTCTGTTGTTCCTGTGGAAGAGTTTTGCATTATGCTTACGGCAAATTTTCCACAACAGGTGTTTCCACATCCACACCTGTTCAAGAGGAACAGCCTGTAGGCCATCCTATAATTTCTCAACCTTCGATCCACTTTAACCAGAGCTATGTGCTCTCCAAGGACGCGGGTTGCACTGTGGGTAAAACCTCAGCGCCTAGGACTTGCCGATTGCATGGTTGGCGGTTCGAATCCCCACGGCAGGGTGAGCTCCCGTCGTTCGGTCCCAGCTCCTGCCCACCTAGCAGTTCGAAAGCACACCTAAGTGCAAGTAGATAAATAGGTACTGCTTTATAGCGGGAAGGTAAACGGCGTTTCCGTGTGCTGCGCTGGTGCTGGCTCGCCAGAGCAGCTTCGTCACGCTGGCCACGTGACCCAGAAGTGTCTCCGGACAGCGCTGGCCCCCGGCCTCTTAAGTGAGATGGGCGCACAACCCTAGAGTCGGACACGACAGGCCCGTATGGGCAGGCGTACCTTTATGTGCTCTCCAAATTTAAATCCTATGTGCCCAGGCAGTCCATTCTGCTACCCATCTGGGTTCTGATATTTCAACAGGCATTGTGAAAATACACATCTTTGTAGCCATGAGGACTAGATACTTGTTTTCTTTTCTTTCAAAACGGAAAGCTGAAATTGTCAACAAGTTTAAATTCTGTGTTCGGTGCCTCACCTTTTTCTGAGCATCTGCAATTCATAGCAAAGTTCTGTTCTGAAATCTTCACAGCTGACTATAGCCAAGGGTCAAGCTATACACATTTTCCAGAAACTGCACCTCTGTTACATACTCACAAATGTATGCATCAAATCCATAAGGTTTCTTATTACTCTCATTTCCATTGGCAACCCTCAAGAATCCCTCATCCAGCCACATTCTTGCATCCTAAAAATGGTCCTTAGAAATCATTGCCAATCAGATGATCATGAGGAATGCACAAAATTTGGTTATGAGAGTCTTTAAAAATAATCTGATGCGCCTGAATGCAACAGGCTTGTACAATAAAGGTTTAATGCTCATCTTTAAAGCTTTGTGTACAGTGGTACCTCTAGTTACGGACTTGGTGCATTCCGGGGTGCCGTTCGCACCGTGAAAAGTCCACAACTAGAGCACACGCACAGCACGATAGAGCGCTTCTGCGCGCACACGAGGTGTGCAGAGCGCTTCTGTGCATGCACACATGGTGAAATCTGGAAGTATACACTTCTGGGTTTGTCACATTCGTATCCTGAAAAAACACAGCCGGAGACTGACGTAACAAGAGGTAAGACTGTATAACTCTAAATAACTCACATGTATTAAGATGAACAAGGTCTAAAAAAATGGATTATTAAGATTATAAGGCTAAAAGGACGTGAGTGAACAAGCATTAAACAATGAAACCAAGAAGGAGAGAGGAGAGAAGTCAAGCAAAAATTACGGGGGGGGGGGTTAAAATTATTATTATGGGTTTTTTTGTTTTGCTTTTTCTTCATATATTGTTGTTTCAGGTTTATTTTAAATTAATAAATTGTGTTATACACACACACACACAGAGAGAGAGAGAGAGAGAGAGAGAGGGAGAGAGAGAGAGAGAGAGAGAGAGAGAGAGAGAGAGAGAGAGAGAGAGAGAGAGAGAGAGAGAGAGAGAGAGTATACAGCATAGAGGAATGGCAAATTAAACTGTTGGACTACAATGAAATGGCAAAACTGACCGGAAAGCTCAGGAACCAGGAAGACCAAAACTTTAATAATGGGGGGAAATTAGAATTTATCTTGGAGACCACTGTAAGCAGATGGAAACATTAGCAGGATTGCAATAATACTTGTAACATAGCAAGTACTATGGAGACAATGGAGTGATGTAAAATAAGGATTATTGGAAAAGATACAGTAGAAAAGGTTAATAATACGGCCCATGGAGGGGAAGGTGGGAAGTTTGCAGGAATCTTTAAATGTGGATGTACAGTGGTACCTCGGGTTAAGAATTTAATTCGTTCTGGCGGTCTGTTCTTAACCTGAAACTGTTCTTAACCTGAGGTACCACTTTAACTAATGGGGCCTCCCGCTGCTGTGGCACAATTTCTGTTCTCATCCTGAAGTTCTTAACCAGAGGTACTATTTCTGTAACCTGAAGCGCCTGTAACCTGAAGCATCAGTAACCCGAGGTACCACTGTATATGGTTGTATTGTTATAATTTTATACTTGTAAAGCCAAATGAAACTTATTTCAGAATGCAGTAGGTTGCCTGCCCCTGCCATAGAAGCTGTAATGGTGGGTTTGTGTTTCTTTTTAAAACTTGAGAGGTGGGATACAAACTATTTTTGCGGGATTCATAAAAGGGGGGTGGGTGTGGGTGTCTAGGAAATGAATGGTACATTCCCCAAACCAACAGAAGGATGAAAAGCACTAAGCGATCGCAGGTGTATAGCTACATTCTTTCCGACGGGTTTCCCCGCCATGTAGTAATCTTTATAGAAATGCTTTGAAGTCTCAGAAATGTGAGATTGCAGCACACAGTATACATACATATTCATATTAAGGTTATGGATTGAAAATGCAGGCTTGATTTAAAGGATGCCAGATGAGTGCTTGAGGAAAATTAGTCGGATGACAACTGTGTGCTGCATGAAAGCCAACTCAAAGAAAAGGTCAGCCCTGCGTGCCTACAGTCTTTCTTTAAACCTCCACCAATACTCAGCTCTCGCACGGGCTTTTATGCAGTGAATTAAAACATCTGTCTGGTATTTCTAAGGATCTGGAAAGCAAATGGAAATAAGATACCACATCCCAGGCTTTTGATCTGACTTTTATTAATTGCAGATCAGAAAGCAAAGTAACAAGCCAGGTGGGATTGTCTCGGTATGACTTTTCCAGCCCAAATTCAGAGCTGCAATATACATTCCCCGTGAGGAGGAGGGGAAAAATCTATAGGCGTTGCACATCTGCATAGGAACGAGTGTGCAGTCCCCCCCCCCCAAGAATACATATTTGGATGTTTAAATCATATGGTTTGACCACCCATCCTCTCTCACCACCAAGGAAGTACAACAAATGTATAGTAAGAGAACCCACACAAGTGATGCTGACACAAAATAATAATAATAATAATAATAATAATAATAATAATAATAATAATAATAATTTATTATTTGTACCCCACCCCCCGCCACTCTGGGCGGCTTCCAACAAAGATCAAAGATACACTGAAATGTCACATATTAAAAACTTCCCTGAACAGGGCTGCCTTCAGATGTCTTCTGAATGTCAGGTAGATGTTTATCGCTTTGACATCTGATGGGAGGGCATTCCACAGGGCGGGCGCCACTATCGAGAAGGCCCTCTGCCTGGTTCCCTGTAACTTGACCTCTCACAGTGAGGGAACCGCCAGAAGGCCCTCGGAGCTGGACCTCAGTGTCCGGGCAGAACGATGGGGGAGGAGAAGCTCCTTCAGATATACTGGACCGAGGCCGTTTAGGGCTTTAAAGGTCAGCACCAACACTTTGAATTGTGCTCGGAAACGTACCCCACACATACACTAAGCAGAAGAATAGAAGCTTTGCCACCCAACCCCACCCCACCCACCGTTTCCCCTCCCCCTCTTTCCCCCTCTTTTCTTCCTAACCTAACACTGTAATGCAACACTAATGTCTCACAATAAATGAAACTGATTTGTAGAAAACGCAACATGAAAAAAGAGACAATGCACGTATTTTTGTAAACCAAGAAATCTTTAATAATATATATATATATTTTAAAAAATCATATGGTTTGAAACATATGTGATGAGAAGCTGTGATTGACCGTATCCATGTGTGTGATAGTGAGATGACAAGATTGTTTATCTGCTGGATAATCACATCATAATCCACACATGGGTCCCATGCTAAACATAGAAGGGTTGTGTCTGCGTGAGAAGGGTTTTCTATCCACCCCTTGGACTCTTCCCAAGCCACGACCCTCGTTGTCCCTGCGTCACAACCTCCTTGAGTGTTTTTCCATGCCTGGAATGTGTCTTTGAACTATGAGGATAAAAAAAGATAAAGGACCCCAAGACAGTTAAGTCCAATCAAAGGCGACTATGGGGTTGCAGTGCTCATCTCGCTTTCAGGCCTAGGAAGCCGGCGTTTGTCCACAGACAGCTTTCCAGGTCACGTGGCCAGCATGACTAAACTGCTTCTGGCACAATGACAGAAACCAGAGCACACAGAAACGCTGTTTACCTTCCCGCCGCAGCAGTACCTATATATCTACTTGCACTGGTGTGCTTTTGAACTGCTAGGTTGGCAGGAGCTGGGACAGAGCAACGGGAGCTCACCCTGTCACAGGGATTCAAACCTTCTGCCAAGAGGCTCAGTAGTTTAGACCACAGTGCCACCCGCATCCCTGAGGGTAAAGTGGAGTGTGTACCCGTAGAAACTAGCCTAGTGTAGAAATGTTAAACATATATTCATTGCTCTGTCTGCTTTTATCCTTTGGCCCTGACCACCACTGGTGTGCAGCCTCCCCAAAAGCATGTGCAGCCCTCAGGACTAAACAATACCACCCACCCTCCATTAGGAAGTGTTTGAGTTGCAATCGCTTCCATATTTTTCTGTAAAGCTGCTAATAACTTTGCCGCTCACGTGCTCCCCGTGAACAAATGCATTCTTCCCCAGAGCAATGCACCATCTTATAAAATGCAGAAATTAAAGAGGAGAAACAGTAGATGGGAGAATGAAAAGGCCGTCCATTGTGCTGATGGGCAATCGGTTGATATTTAATAAAGGCCTTATTCATCAGGGCTAAGGGAAGTTTTCACGGAAGGTTCCTCTGAATTTCTGCCAAAGCTCAATGCAGGAGTATAAGGAGATCATTATCAGAGAACAGTCTACAAATTGGGTCACACTGCACCAACATTAAACCTGGGATCTCAGAGGTCATATCAGGGCAGGAAGGCACTGTCAGGAACCAACTTGAATATCTCAAAGACTGGAGAAAGGATTTCAGCCATGAAGAAACCATTGATTGCAAAACTTCGTACAACATGGCATTGTCAGGTTTCTTACAACATCCCCAGATTTACCAACGGTACCAATCATTATAGAAGGAACTGGTTGCGTGTAACATCATGAACATCTGCAAACGCCAAAGATAATCCTAATTACCCATGTCAGCCTTTTTGTTGTAGCAGATCAGATGCCACCCTCCTTTCGACACATCTGATTGATCTTTGATGAGACAAGAAACCTGCCCTATTTGTCTACAAATAGAAAGATGTTGATTTCAGCCCCTGCAAAGACCATAATTAGTGTCTTCAGCATTAGAAGTTCTTTCTCAATGATGAAAGCAATGATGAAAATTGGAAGCTTGAGTTGACAGCTTGACTATGGAAGTGGTTATTGGAAAGATTGATGCGCCAATGATTCTTAGTAAACCATTATTGGCTTATGCTCCTGATCACATATTTTAGAGTCAATGACGCATTCATAACAATACCCCATTGGAAGATAACTATGTTCCTTCATTGCTTCATTCCTCTCAACAAACAGTGCCCAAAGTGTCTCGCAACACACTGATGTACAACAATTACAGCCCCTCCAAGTGTCCCCGTTTTCCAGCGACAGTCTCGGATTTAGAGAATCCATTCCAGTTTCTGATCTGAACCCAGAATCTCCCTGTTTTCACTGGAGAAATATTGGAGGGGACATCTCTATTTTCGCTGGAGAAATGTTGGAGGGTATGCAATAAATATAACCTTTCCAGGGAAAAGGTGCATTAGGAACAGTGACAATCATAGTGTCAATAAGTAAGTACGTCCTTTAAAATTCCATCCAGACACCATTGTATAACACAATACAAATCAACTAGCCTTAAAACTAAACAAGAGAGAGAATAAAGTCTAAAACCTCTGCCTCTGAGCTACCAAGCTATGTTCAGAACCGAAGCAGGAAACCTGATTTTAAGACATTGTAATAAATTCAATTAAATTTGGTTTGCTGTAAGAATTTGGAAAATTAATAAAAATGATCTGGAGAAAGAAGGCTAGCTAAGACATATCTATTTAGGACATGTTTTGCATTTCCCCTAATACATTTGGACACAAAAAGGATGTAAGCATTTTAACTAAGTGCACTCAGCTCTTCACTTAACATGTGACTGCTTCCTAGAAATAATTTCAGTTCCTAGTACGATGCTCAGTAGCAGTGTTAATCTCTTGATGCTATCATTTTCAAGAATCCACTGGTATTTCTAACTGCAGTTCTGCTGTACTTGCTCTGTTACATGTGGACATCAGTTTCCCAAAAGGTAGACAAATTAAATGCCCATAGTGCAACATGGTGTCAAGTGGGACTTCAGGAATACACATTGTGTTCATTCATGGGGGGGAGGAATTGAAATAGCACTAACTTGCTAGTTGGGTAGATGGTTAATCAGCAAGATGGTTAATCGTGTCCTCCCTAAAAGAGATCACGTGTTGCGGTGAGACCTGAAGACTGAACCCTTGTGTTGTGGGTGGGTCTATTGGATAGCCACAACACCTGATTGGTAGGTCCCTTGTTGTTGGGTTTAATCTGGCCAATGGGGTGCAGTCTAAACAGATTGAGGGACCTATATATACCCATGCACATGACCCAGAGCTTCCTCTTTCGGTGCGTGCATCGGAACACCCGCCCACCTCTCCCTACTTCTAGGGCATTTTGCGATTGACCTTGCTATGCCGTCGTTTGTTGTCTGTTGCTGGGACAGGGGCACTGCAGGAAATTTCCCCACTTGGCTGATTGGCTGTTGCCATTTGGGTTTCGCCTGCCATGTAGCAAATCGTCACAACTCGTAAGGCACTGGTTCATGTGACAGGGATGGGAGAATGGTCTCGCCACCCTTATGTGAAGGGTATTCTGTTAAAGGAATCCATGGACTCAACTGGTTTGGTCAACCCCTGAGAGGGGGTTGTGCCCATGCCTGAGTCCAGGGGGGCATCTGGGGGTGAACATAGTCTGTTCCCAGCTTTTCACCTACCTTAGGTGTTCACCCTTGGCTGACCTATGCTGGTGCCCTGGGTCAGCGCTGCCTGCAAGGGTGCAGGGAGCTAGTCAAACCAGAGCCTATGCAACCACTCACTTTCTGTAATCAATAAAGTTGTGGCCTAAATCCTGCCAAAAACCAAAACTAAAATTTGAGTCAAATGTGTTTTTATTTAGGGGGAGGTCTCTGGGTCTGAACACGCAAATAATAATAATAATAATAATAATAATAATAATAATAATAATAATATAATACCTGTCAGGGAACTGCCATCGGAGCCAGAGGCGGAGGGAAGGCTCCAGAGGGATGCTGGAGAGGGTCCCAGTAGGGAGAGAGGCAGCCCATCTGCTGGGGAAGGAAATCAGCGTAACACCAGTGGAGAAGGGGGGCAGATGGGGGAATCGGAGAGGAGGCTCCAGGACTCCTCACCGGAGACCAGCAGGGAGAGCACGGGTCCTCCGCTGCCCACACCCTCCCTGTGCAGAAGACTTCCGCGCAGGGAGAGTAGGAGGAGACTCGGCGTCAAAGAACTTCTTTGCTGGAAGAAGTTCAAGAAACGCCCACTGACGGATTCTGCCAGCGATTGAGACAGCCACGGATGGGTGGCTGTCCGGACAGAAAGGCTTCACCCAGGTAACCCAGCCAGGTGTGGCAACAACTTACGCACGAGCAACCCCTAGAACCATTACAGCACCACATAATGCCCAGATGGCTTCCAAGCTGCATCCAACACGGAGAATGTTGTTAAAATACTGAATAATTGAAAACATACCATAATTGTGCAGTAAAACAATCCCATTAAAATATTAAAATATAAATGCTGAGCATGATTAAAACGTGCAATAAAACACTTCAGCAATTAAAAGAGCAATTGAATTCCCCACCACCACACTTTTAAAGGCATGGGAGTCCCCTTTAGGATATACTAGAAGAGATATGGATTGTGTTTATATATTAATGAACTGGTTGTATGTAAAACTGAAGGTTAAATTTGGCGAAATGTGAAGGGTGGGTGACACTGGGAGATTGGCAGTGTTAGAGGGGAAGAATGCATATTATATATTTATTAAAAAAAAAATCTAGGGGTTTCATTTTCACCCTCTGCACACCAGACCAGTGAGGCTGAGTTGTTGAATACTGGGGCCAGATGTCAGACAGCTATGTTCAAGGCCAGCAAACTTTTTCAGCAGGAGAACAGTCCACTGTCCCTCAGACCTTGTGGGGGGCCAGACTATATTTTGGGGAGGGGGGAATGAATGAATTCCTATGCCGCACAAATAACCCAGGGATGCATTTTAAATAAAAGGACACATTCTACTCATGTAAAAACACACTGATTCCCGGACCATCCATGGGCTGGATTTAGAAGGCGATTGGGCCAGATCCGGCCCCCGGGCCTTAAGTTTGTACCCATGTAAAAATCAAGGCCATGTTAAGGAGGAATGTGTGTATGTTGTCTGGGAGGAAGCAAGATCTGCTTTTCTCAGGCAAAGCGTTACTCAAGAGGTATCAGAAGGAAATGTTTGAAAATTGATGAACGACTATTATAGATAGATAGACGAGGATTTACTCTACTCAACTATTTTGAGGACAGGCTATAACAATGTATAAAAGCCACAGCAAAAATTGGTAATTGAACAGGAGATGCATAAGGAGAAGGGGTGAATGTATTTTGAAATGATGGTTGGAAAAGTTATTTTATTGGGACCACAAAGGAGGGAGGAAAATAGAGGGGACATCTGGGGTGGGTGGGGAGTCAGCTTTTAAATTTGTATTGGATTTGTATTAATTTGGTGACAATTTGTTAAAAATTATGGGAAATCAATAAAAAGAATTGGCAAAAAAGCATACACAGCAGATATGTAGAGCTGCCTCGTAATATTCGGTCAAACTCTCCACTTCCTGATTGGGCCTCTGAATATCAGTTGCTGGGAATCTCAGGTGGGCAGGGCACTCTTGTAGTAATGTCCAGCTTTGGCCACTGCAAGAACAGGAAGATGGACTGTATGGACCACTGGTTTGATGCAGCAGGCTAGTCTAAGTTCCTATGTTGTCTATCCCAACTTCAGTCCCAGGGATGCTGTGGTTCTGTGGTCTAAACCTCTGAGCGTCTTGGGCTTGCCGATCAGAAGGTTGGCAGTTCAAATTGACTTGATGGGGTGAGCTCCTGTTGCTGTGTCCCAGCTCCTGCCAACCTAGCAGTTCAAAAGCACGCCAGTGCAAGTAGATAAATAGGTACTGCTGCGGCGGGAAGATAAACGGCGTTTCCATGTGCTCTGGTTTCCGTCACAGTGTTCCATTGTGCCAGAAGCAGTTTAGTCATTCTGACCACATGACCCAGAAAGCTGTCTGTGGACAAACGCCAGCTCCCTCAGCCTGAAAGCGAGATGAGAGCCACAACCCCATAGTCGCCTTTGACTGAATTTAACCGTCCGGGGGTCCCTTACTTTAACTTGGGTCCCAAGTTTTAATGCATTGGCACATCTTGGGTACTTCTTATTGACTTGATTGTGGAATGTCAGAACTGCCTCTCAGTTCATTATGGGAAATAATTTCCTTTATCATAGGATAGGGGATGACAAGCTTTGTTGTTGTTGTTGTTTAGTCGTTTAGTCGTGTCCGACTCTTCATGACCCCATGGACCAGAGCACGCCAGGCACTCCTGTCTTCCACTGACTCCCACAGTTTGGTCAAGCTCATGTTGGTAGCTTCGAGAACACTGTCCAACCATCTCGCCCTCTGTCATCCCCTTCTCCTTCTGCCCTCCATCTTTCCCAACATCAGGGTCTTCTCCAGGGAGTCTTCTCTTCTCATGAGGTGGCCAAAGTATTGGAGCCTCAACTTCAGAATCTGTCCTTCCAGTGAGCACTCAGGGCTGATTTCCTTAAGAACGGAGAGGTTTGATGACAAGCTTAGGAAGGTATAAGCCAGCATGAGGCCTGAGAACCTCGTATCTCATCCGTGGATGAGATAGGGATAAGAAAACCTGCTTTGGTGTAAGCCACCCTTGCGAAACAACAATGTTGTTGACGGCAAGTAAGAAATGGTGAGGAAATGAATAGACGTTTTACGAGGAGCTCCAGGGAAGTAAGCTGGCTTGAAGGCTGCAGGACAAAGATGGTCCATCGACGGTAAGATGAAGAGAGAGAGAAAAGGGGATTGGTTTCTGTGGTTAGAAACAGGAATGGCACCAACAGAGGTTGTCAAAGTAAAATTGAATAGTGCATTTAAAAGGTCCTGAAATATGAGTTCTTCTCCTAAGGATCTCCCTGACACAGTCCTACCCAACGAAGACCCCTCCTTGATCTCAATGGCCCTTGTCGTCACTGTGCATACAAATTAAACTGCCAGTCTAAGGCTTATCTGTTAAATGAGCAAGCATTGTAGTATTATTAATTTACAGCTCCTGTCTCGAATGTGTAATCTGCAGCGCTGTGTTCATACTCTGTGCCACTTTTTTTTCCCCTTCAAAAATATTATCGTTTTCGATCTTTATTCCATTTACCTTTCAGCAATACTTTGAGGGTATTCTTTGATGTTCAGTATGTACGGTGGAGAAGGAGACGATGAACTAGAATCAGGGATGGGCTGAGATTAGCTGATGGTTTTTTATTTATTTTTTACAAGTTTCAGTCCCTCGCAAGATACTCCACACCTCATACTTAACTCTTAAACCTTTGATCTGCCCCCTTTGCGTGACCAGGCGGCAACAGCCCCAGCCCCCAGGGATTATAAGAAAGGAATAAAGACTCTGACAATGTTATGGAATTAAAAATTAGGCCACAACTTTATTAAACTTCCAAATGTAGGAAGACCTTGGCTTAGGCCTTGGGTGTGTATCCCTCCCAGCACACCCCCCCCCCAGCCAGGGGAACTGGGGCACATCAGGGTAAATGGGGAGCTCTGCAAGACGTAAATGTAGCAGGCAGCCCAGCCCATATCCCCACATGGAGGGTAGTTGACTGATGACCTTTCAGTCCAGTGACACCCATTATATAACCGACTCTGGGGTTGCAGTGCTCATCTCGCTTTATTGGCCGAGGGAGCTGGCGTACAGCTCCGGGTCATTTGGCCAGCATGACTAAGCCGCTTCTGGTTAAACCAGAGCAGCGCACGGAAACGTCGTTTACCTTCCCACCAGAGTGGTACCTATTTATCTACTTGCACTTTGAGGTGCTTTCGAACTGCTAGGTTGGCAGGAGCTGGGACCGAGCAACGGAAGCTCACCCCGTTGCGGGGATTCGAACCGCCGACCTTCTGATCGGCTAGTCCTAGGCTCTGTGGTTTAACACATATTGTGGCAACTTTTGAAGACCATACCACATGGCAGCTTTTAAAGCAGCTCTGTTTATAAACGACACTCTGAGGTGGAAATTTTATTCGTTCATGGAACGTTCTGCGTACTTTTTGTTTTGATTTCAGCGTTGCACTTCCTCAACATCCTAACCGTGACGATCGCAGCTAGATTTGGAGAGGAGGGGCGGGTGGCTAGGATGTCATATGGAGAAGATGCATCGATAGATGCCCAAGATAACGCTTAATTGAGCAGCAAGTGAATTGAGAGTGACAGCGGCAGCTCACTGGAGATAGCAGTCTGGCGGTCGCGCGCTCAGGAGGGTGGGGGTGGGGATGAGCCAGGAAGTCAGCGAGACATGACAAAGAGCATAAATGAAATTAATCTTCTTCCTTCTGACAATAATTTTTAGACCGGTCCCAGCGATCCATTTCGGCACTGTACCAGCTGCAAATAATATCCTTGGTGTTATCTCAGAACTCAACAGGAGTGACCGGAGGCTTCAGGACGTTCATTACGACATATTGAACACCCACCCAAACATTGCATCTCTAGAGGGGCAGCCTTGGGCAAGGAGTCTCTGAGTCACGCTCTTCTTCCGGCTTCTGGAGAACAGTTGGGGAATATAAGGACAGCCAGTTTGGTACAGTGGTTTGTGAGCCGGACCCCGTAGGAAACCAGGGTCAGATTCCTACTCACTGGCCTCTCAGTCGAACCTACCTCACAGAGTCGTTGTGGGGGTTAAACGAGGAAGAAGAGAACCGGGCAAGGCTCTTTGAAGAAAAAGCAGCGTAAAAATGCAATAAAATAACTGATGATCTGCAGCTGTTTCTGACCACTCTTAATTTCCCACAATACCACAGGGCAGCCTTCCGAACCAGGTGCCCTCCAGATATTGCCAGCTCTCAACATCCTATTGGCCATCCAGAGAATGGGAGGGCCACAGGTTGGGGAATGCTGCCCTAGCATGATATTGCTGGTGTGGCGTAATGGTTAGAGGGTTGGACTAGGACCTGGGAGACCAGGGTTTGAATCCCCACTCAGCCACAAAGCTCGCTGGGTGACCTTGGGCCAGTCGCCGTCTCAGATTGCCTGGCCTGAGTTAATAATAATAATAATAATAATAATAATAATAATAATAATAATAATAATTTATTTATACCCCGTCCATCTGGATCTGGCTGGGTTTCCCCAGCCATTCTGGGTGGCTCCCAACAGAATATTAAAAACACGATAAAACTTCAAACGTTAAAAACTTCCCTAAACAGCACTGCCTTCAGATGTCTTCTAAAAGTCAGATAGTTGTTTATTTCCTTGACATCTGGTGGGGTGGGAGGGCATTCCACAGGGCAGGTGCCACTACCAAGAAGGCCCTCTGCCTGGTTCCCTGCAACCTCACTTCTTGCAGTGAAGGAACCACCAGAAGGCCCTCAGAGCTGGACCTCGGTATCTTGGTTGAATGATGGGGGTAGAAAAAAACTGGAGGCTCAGAGCAGGCATTTGCAGTGGGCTCTATTGCTATTTTTTTTAGGCTGCATATATGCCATGCATTGAAAACGCACACACCCTTCCCCCCAAAAAAGAATCCTGGAAACTGTAATTTGTTAAGTGTGCTGGGAATTATAGCTCTGTAGACTTCAGAGAAGTGTGACTAGCCCAAGGTCACCCAGCAGCTGCATGTGGAGGAGCAGGGAAGCAAACCCAGTTCACCAGATTACGAGTCCACCTCCCTTAACCACTACACCACGCTGGCTCCTACAGGATGTAAATCGGATCAACCAAAGGCCTGGTTAAAAAGGAATGTTTTTGCCTGGTGTCTATAGGTGTATAATGAAGGCACCAGGTGAACTTCCCTGGGGAGAGCATTCCACAGATGGGGAGCCACTGCAGAGAAGGCCCCGTTCTCGTATTGCCACCCTCCGGACCTTTCATGGAGGAGGCACATGAAGTAGGGCCTCAGGAGATGATCTCAGGGTCTGGGTAGATTCATATGAAAAGAGGCGGTCCTTGAAGTGTTGTGGTCTCCCTTCTATGTACAAGGCTTGAACCAGAGATGGATGCCGGGGCGATGCCCTGCCCCACTTTGTGAAGCTGGGATCTGATCAGATCCCAGCCTTGCGAAGGAGCTTGAGGAGGGTGGCATGAGAAGTCTGCTCACTTTACTCAGTGGCGGCATTGAGGCCGTGTGCCCTTTAGTCCCTGCCCCTCAAGGGCAAGGCTGGGATCGAAGGACGCAGGGAGTCCGCACACATTTTACTGCTGTTGTCCTTGATTCTATGGGAAGGGACCTGCTCTCCACAATTGCCCAGTGCTCTTGGGTCCAAAAGCAGATTTGTGCATATGTGTCAATGAAAGGCAGTTTCTGAACTGTCAGTTTTTTCCAGAGCCAAGGAGGCGGCAGCAAATTCTGACAGATTTCTACCCTTGTTCCTTCCTATATAGATAATGAGGGCCGCAGACAGTCTACACTGATTTCTTTTATATATATAGGGGGGGGGGACTGGTCTAACTTTTGGGAGCAAACCTATTTTGTACAGTATTTTTCATCCACTTCTAACTGTTGCAAATAAGTACAGAAGGAACAAAATCAATAATTGTCATTAATTTCAGGGGCTAGTAATAACATCCAAGAAGTCGCATTTGTCTTGCCGGACAATGCAGGCATTCTTCTCTATCTGATCACATCCCACGGCCTGACACAACATACAGTCGGATCGGACAAAAACGTGCTGTCTCCTTTTCAGAATGCCATCCTTCAAAGTGAGGAGTGACTGGTGAATGGCAGAATCTTCTCGCTCACTTGTGGGTTGAGCTGGGGGCGGGGGGAGAAGAAGCGAAGCTTCAAGAAATGTAGTTGGTTGCGAAACCCATTGCCTTTGAGGATCCTAATGTTGAGGAGATACATGGCATTTCAAATAGCGATCTGAATCATGTTGAGGGTGTGATTACTAATAACATTTCAAATTTCAGCAGCTATTGGTGAATTAAGCCTTTTCTTCCCTGATGTTTATATCTTGGATTTTTTTAAAAAAATAAGTGGAGCCTTGGTGTTTTTTTTTTAAAAAAGAAATGTTTATTTAGGGTTGCCATATTTCAAAAAGTGAAAATCCAGACACAAAAGTTGTTTTGGGCAAAGTTGTTGAGTGTTGGGTTGATGTTTTTTAGCTAGTTTAGTTTACTTTTTAGTTTCAGTTTAGTTTTTTTAGATATTTTTAAGGAAATTCTCTCTCCCCCCCCCCCCCATCAACATTTCCAATATGGCTGCCATATGCCTGAGTTCTCCCAGGCACTTTAACTGACTTTCAAAAATTCTGCCCAGACGCCATTTTCAAGGAGCGAATCCTGGCTATGTCTGGGAAATTCCATAGGTATGGCAGCCCTGGTTTATTTAGTTTTCAAAAGTTTGCATACTTCACCATCAACAACACCTTATTCCCAATGTAGATCTTTGTTTTCCCCTCGCTCCTGATGTAGATCATCATTCACCCCTTCTTCCCTGGTTTGAGAGGGTGCCATTTTGTTGTTCATCTCACATGCCAAAATGTCTTTGGACGGCCTTGGTCCAGTGCTGGAAGATTCTTCCCTCATATCGAGGCTGCTAGCTGCAGTTCACTGATTCACCTACATAGGCCAGCTGTGCATACTGCCCTGTAATGCTCACATCCTGATGCAACAGCCCTGTTAGGAAACTATTATTCTCCTCAGGTTGCCAATGGGAACAAGTGGTTTGGCCTGAGGCCAACTGCAGAGTTTGCACCTGAGATGAGAATTGAACTGGGGATTTTCCAGTTTGAGGCTTGTGCTCTTAGCCACCAAAAATAAAATCTCCCTTCTGTCATCTAATTTCCCTTTGTGTTTTCATGATATGACTGGTAAACTGGAGAGTGCAGGAGAAGAGCCACAAAGCCTATCAGAGGAGTTGGCTCGCGATCAGCCCTTTGCATGGTTTCCTTACCTGATAATTAAAAAAGGTGTGTAGAGGCATGTCTACTACATACAATTAGAGGGTGGCTCCACCGGGGAGGGCACGAGCATTGCAAAATTAAAAAAAAGAGAAAGTTTCGGTTGAATTTTCAGGAGAGCAGACTCAGCTCTGTAGGAAAGTTGTGGGAATTTTAACAGGCAGTTTGGTCAATGTCTGGAAAATATACTTTGGGAAAGAACAATTATGTTGACAGGGAAATACAGTGGTACCTTGGGTTAAGAACTTAATTTGTTCTGGAGATCCATTCTTAACCTGAAACTGTTCTTAACCTGAGGTACCACTTTAGCTAATGGGGCCTCCTGCTGCTGCCGCGCCGCCGGAGCACAATTTCTGTTCTCATCCCGAAGCAAAGTTCTTAACCCGAGGTACTATTTCTGGGTTAGCGGAGTCTGTAACCTGAAGAGGCTGTAACCTGAAGCGTCTGTAAGCCGAGATACCACTGTATTCTATGTGATGTAACAATAGAGTATCTACTTGCTTGCTGCCCATATAAGAGTCTCACAAATTTCTTTGAGGTTGGAAAACAGAGAACAAAACTCTATGAGGGATAGTGTAAGGCACCAGGCCTAATCCTTGAAAACAATGGGACTTAATATGGAATAAACATGTATTTGGATTGCTTTGTTAAATGAGTGCAAAACAACTCATTGAGGTCAGGGGCGTAAATCAAATGGAGATTACTGCATAGCAATGCAGCCTGAGATGCTCAGAGCATCTCCATGTATGGAACCATGCCTCTGATAAAATAAGTCACCCAGGCATAGAGAGATCCCTTCCATTAAAAAAAGACTCTTTCCATCAGAGAAATCTGAGCTTTGGGCCTTACCTTTTATTGGTAGTATTCTGCTAAGTTTTACTCAGAATAGATAATGTTCAGAGTCTGGGGCACCAGTAAATGCCATCAGGTCTCTGGATCAGAAAATTCTGCCTAAAATGTCACAATACCTCCAGGGCCAATATCTGTGCCAGTTGTAGCATATCCTCTAACATTTCTCGAGTAAGATGAGGGACATCCTATTACTATCCCTTCCATCATTTCTCCGATAAAAGAGGGATGTCCTATTCCCTCCCCTTCAACATTTCTCTGGTGAAAATAGGGGCATCCAAAAGCAGGAACTTTTGGGATCAAATCAGAAACTGGGATGTCTTCTGTAATTCTGGGACTGTCCCTGGAAAATAGGGTCACTCAGAGGGTCTATAATATAGGAAAGCTGAGCTGTGTAACTCTTGGCCACAAGGAAGACACTGTCACAAAATAATAATAATAATAATAATAATAATAATAATAATAATAATAATAATAATAATTTATACCCGGCCCATTTGGATGGGTTTCCCCAGCCACTCTGGGTGGCTTCCAACAGAATATTAAAATACAATAGTCTGTTAAACATTGAAAGCTTCCCTAAACAAGGCTGCCTTCAGATGTCTTCTAAAAGTCTGGTAGTTATTGTTCTCTTTGACATCTGGTGGGAGGGACATCTACAGGGTGGGTGCCACTACCGAAAAGGCCCTCTGCCTGGTTCCCTGTAACCTCACTTCTCGCAGTGAGGGAACCGCTGGAAGACCCTTGGAGCTGGACCTCAGTGTCCGGGCAGAACAATAGGGATGGAGACACTCCTTCAGGTATACTGGACCGGGGCCGTTTAGGCTGTTTAGGGCTTTAAAGGTCAGCACCAACACTTTGAATTGTACTCAGAAACGTACTGGGAGCCAATGTAGGTCTTTCAAGACTGGTGTTATGTGGTCTCAGTGGCCGCTCCCAGTCACCAGACCACTCTCAGTCTAGGTGCCGCATTCTGGATTAGTTGTAGTTTCTGGGTCACCTTCAAAGGTAGCCCCACGTAGAGCGCATTGCAGTAGTCCAAGCGGGAGATAACCATAGCATGCACCACTCTGGCGAGACACAACCATTTCCAAAGATGGAATCGATCTTGGTAGGAAATGATGACAGACATTGACAGCTGATCTTGCCAAACTCCACCTCCCATAGCATAGGCTTGTCTCCAACGCTGATCTCTGACTGGTGGGCCTCAGTAACTTGCAGCCTTCTCAAGTGGGCCTTGGGGGTAGAAAGTATGAAAACTGCTGTTTTGGATTTCCCTCACATGAATGTGCAAAGTGTTTGTGCATGTTCCCATTCAACCTGTCTTAACTCCAAAATACATATTGTAATCGCCAGTCTGAGGTTGAAAGGATCCGAGGTTGTCCGTCACCTCTAATGCTCAAATGATCTGTGAAGCTTTCGAATGAAGGGTGAGAAAGAATCTATCCTCTCTCCACACACCTTTAAAATTTACATCGTGGAACCTCAAACATTCAGTGTCAGTGCTAAATGGATTCTGGAACGTTGCGATTGGATGAAGAAGCTATTTTTGTCATCATTCATACCTGAGAGAACAGAAATAGACCTTGACGGGCAGTTATCAAATGTGAGGAGACAACGTTTTACCTGCCTGAAGAACCCCTTTCAGAAGGGAGCAAATCAGGTTAAGAACATCATTCCTCTCCTGTTTTTCAATCACACCTGCTAAATACGAGATTCCATTTGTTCCACGTGGGTTTAGAAATGCCAATTTCACAAGCTGCATAGTAAGCAGCTTTTTTGTTATTATTATTATCCTTGAGTGACCTTGCAAACATGTATGAGAACAATACTGATTCGACTTACACGTGGCTGAGAAATGCCTCCATTTGCTCACAGTTAAGGTTGCCAACTGACAAACGGTATACAGTGGTACCTCAGGTTACATACGCTTCAGGTTACAGACTCCGCTAACCCAGAAATATTACCTTGGGTTAAGAACTTTGCTTCAGGATGAGAACAGAAATCGTACAGCGGCGGTGCAGCGGCAGCAGGAGGCCCCATTAGCTAAAGTGGTGCTTCAAGTTAAGAACAGTTTCAGGTTAAGAACAGACCTCCGGAATGAATTAAGTACTTAACCCGAGGTACCACTGTATAGGCGCAATAAGAACCTTATGCTCTTGGCCAGGTGCAAATAAATTAGATCAGCTGAGCCCTTTTTACTGTTGGTGCACATGTATGAATTATTTGCCAGAGTGCACATGTGAACACAAAGGCATGACAGCAGGACAAAGAACTGATTTTGGAGTGTTGGGGGCAAGGGGAGAACATAATGAATTTGAGAGTAGGCACAAGAGTAGATCTGCCTTCTTTGACCACAGCCCCATGGTAAAATTGGAGCATATTGTCAGAGCTGCCCAAGGTCCCAGCTCACAGAGGACCAACGCCAGTTCTTGTTATATACAAAAGTCTTTATTAAGGTTCAGTTTCGATTCCAAAGCAGCTCTACATCTCAACCCTAGACCACTGAAGTTCCGTCTGAATCTCCTCCCCCCAGACACCAGTTCAAGACCCTAGCCTTGCTCCACCTCCTCCTTTGCTCCTTTCTCCTCTGGGTCCGTCTACCCGCTGGGGTGTTGCCCTTTCTGGACTCTTCTGATGCTGAAGAGTCCCCGGATTCTTCCCCCTGCCTCCGGCGTGCTTTAGGACCTGGCTCCCAATCCGCGCTCCCGGCTGTCCCACGCGCCTGTGTATTTGAACTTGGCGCGCGCGCCCAGCCGGCAACCTTCCTCCTGACCGTTACACTGCTCCTGTCACTGCTTCCCCCTTCGGGGGGCTAGCTGGATCTGACTTCCCCTCCATTCCCTCACTCAGCGATAGGGGCGTGGTCAGCCCTGACTCATCTTCTCTTCCCCCTGGAGGGGAAGCCAGTCCTGACACATGGGACTCTTCCCCCCCCCCCCGCTACGCTCTGGTGGGGAAACTGGTCCCGATCTCCAGCTGCTGCTTTGGGAGTCACCGCTGGCCCCTTGCTTCTGGTGCGTCCCTCCCGGGACCCCCCTTGCTCTGGCTATCGGTGCCCCCTTCTGGGAATCTTCCGAATCGCTGGACAGGCTCATGGAATCTCTCGCCCCACTGTCATCCTCACCTACGCTGCCCTTGGATTGTTCCCCTTCGCTCTCCGCTTCCTCTCTCCCCTGTGCCTCTGCTCCTGAACCCCTGACACATATGATCAGCTTTTAACTCTGGCCTGGATCGTGCTGTAAGTCAGGGTTTCCCAAACTTGAGTTTCCAGCTGTTTTTGGACTACAACTCCCATCATCCCTAGCTAGCAGGACCAGAGGTTAGTGAGGATGATGGGAATTGTAGTTCAAAAGCAGCTGGAGACCCAAGTTTGGGAAACTTTGTCTAAGTTGTTTAAAAATGCGAAGCACATTTCATTTTCTTCTGAAATGTTAACTACTCAGTTGACTGGGATGATCTTTTTTAACCTAAAAAATTGAAATTTAATCCATAACACATATGTAAATGCCTTCTCTTTTGACAGTGTTGCTATGCATCTTTGCGGTTGTTTCTTTTCATATTGCTGGAATTGGTGGTCAGCAAAATCGCCTTATTTCCTTTAGCTTTCTTACTGAACAACTTTATGCATCATGAAGGCCCAGTTTGGAGGATTTAGAGAATACAAGTCTATCAATGGTTCCTAGTCATCAGGACTGTAAAAAAAAAAGAAAGGTAAAGGACCCCTGGACAGTTAAGTCCAGTCAAAGGTGACTATGGGGTTGCGGCGCTCGTCTTGCTTTCAGGCCAAGGGAGCTGGCGTTTGTCCACAGACAGCTTTCCAGGTCATGTGGCCAGCATGACTAAAACGCTTCTGGTACAACAGGACACTGTGACGGAAGCCAGAGCGAACGGAAACGCTGATTACCTTCCTGCCACATTGGTACCTATTTATCTACTTGCACTATCAAACTGCTAGGTTGGCAGGAGCTGGGACAGTGCAACGGGAGCTCACTCCGTCACGTGGATTCGAACCTCTGACCTTCTGATCGGCAAGCCACCCGCATTCCTTCATTGTGACTATATGAATAATAATAATAGTAATAATTTATTATTTATACCCCATCCATCTGGCTGGGTTTTCTCAGCTCAGCCACTCTGGGTGGCTCCCAACAGAATATCAATAATAACAACAACAACAATAATGTGATAAAACATCAAACATAAAAAACTTCCCTAAACAGGGCTGCCTTCAGATGTCTTCTAAAAGTCAGATAGTTGTTTATTTCCTTGACATCTGATGCGGGGGGGGGGGCGTTCCACAGGGTGGGCACCACTACCGAGAAGGCCCTCCGCCTGGTTCCCTGTAACCTCACTTCTCACAGTGAGGGAACTGCCAGAAGGCCCTTGGAGCTGGACCTCAGTGTCAGGGCTGTACGATGGGGGTGGAGACGCTCCTTCAGGTATACTGGGCCAAAGTGTCTCCAGAGGCACCATGCTATTGGAGAGCAACACCTGGAGAGGACTGTAGGTCCTGCTTGTGAGCATCTCAGAGGCATCCAGTTAGATCAAGAGAAGCCAATGTGGTACTGATTTTGTTGGACTTCAGCTCTCATCAGTCCCAACCAGCATGGCCATGATAGGGCACGATAGGAGTTATAGTACAGCAGCATCTGAAAGACACCAAGTTGTTCACGCCTGGGTTAGAAGGAAGCTGCATGCTGGTCTGGTTGAGCCATCAGTCAAGTATGGCTCTTCCAATGTCTCTTGCAAGCCTGTGACCCCGCAGGGCTGTTGTTATATTCACATCCCTATCACTCATGTTATCAAATAATAGGGCCTAGCCAAACTGTCCTAAACATTAATAGATTGGATTATCTATATAATCACTGCAATTACCTATGCTTCCACTCAGACCATGTGCAATCTTTTGGCTCAGATATCACTTAGGGATAGAAATCTTATTTTCATAGAACGACTAGCGTTTTATCCCCAGAGATGCAATATATTCTTCTGAGAAGCGGCAAGAAAATGACCGAAAAGTGAATTTTTAAACGAGCTACATTTTGTATCAGAAAATGAGCGCATTTGAAAAGCTTTCCCTTTCTCCTTCCTGCTAATGACCTGGCTTTACACGCTTGAGGCACATTAGGAACCGGAGGTCGGAGGAGATGAGTTTGATAGAAGCGTGCAGGATTGCAGAAATGGAGTTCGCCTGCTCAAAATTGAAGCTTCTCATAGCAAGCAATTTGATGAGTGCTTTTGTATAAGCAACCAAGCTTAACTGAAAAACCTTTCCCTTTTTTTTAATATGAAGAGCCTAGCTCCGCAAGGGGAAGAAATCAAGCCTTTCTGTAGCCACCGACTTTGTTAAATGATTGGTTGGTTTGCATCAAGTTGCCCTGCATAGCTGTCAACGTTTCCCCTTTTTAAAGGGAAATTCCCTTATTCCAAATAGGATTCCTCACAAGAAAGGGGAAAAGTTGACAGCTATGTTGCCCCAGCCCTTGACTCAGTGTCTCAGACACACACGTACGCCAACTGTATTGAAAAGAAAATATTTGGTACTCTGCAGTGGATGTTTGTTTGCTTTTCAAAAAGTTTGCCCAATATAGATTGTGGAGAGACGGGGGGGGGAGGGTGCAGCAGTGAAATCAACAGACCAGAAGAGAAACCCTCTGGCAGCAAAGCAGCTGAGTTGGTGAATCTGTCCTTTTGCGCACTGCTAGCATTGACTACTTGGGTTGAGACATGTGCCTTGCCAGCTTGGTCCATGCTATCAGCATGAATGAGCATTACAGCTCCGTGAGCAGTCAGAGTTCCAGATTCCACTGGTGTTTGCATCTGACCTTCGGCTGCCAAGTCAAGCTAACGGCAGCAGCTTCAAACAATAGGAAGGTTAGCCCTCGGCGATTCCTGCTTAGCCGAAAGATTAGGGAGCTGTTCTCTTGCACTTCAGGCATGCCTTCACGGAAGCTTCCTGTATTCTGGCTTCGGAAAGGCAGCTTGCAATCGATCAGGTCTCCAGGAATGGCAGACAGGACCACGCAGAATGGAGGATGCTAAGTTGCAGGGCATGGCGTTAATCCCACACCATGCACTGGCCTGACAAACGTTTCTGCAAGCTTCAGAGGATGTGGTGAAAAGCACCCTGCTTGAAAAGATGGAATGAAACAAGACATATCTCGTAAGCAAGAGCTGTGGGGTCATGGCTTTGATGCAGGAATATTGGAGAATGGGCATCTGCTGAATAAAATCCAGAAACGCAGACACACGTTTTTCTTTTTTGCTGCAATACTTACCTGGGAGTAAGTCCCACTGAGTTCAACAGGATCAGCTTCTGAGTTGATATGAATTGGATTGCACTGTGAAGCCACATTCACAACATACATTTAAAGCACTACCATCCCTCTTGAAACAGTTTTGGCTTTCCCTGTGAGATGAGCGCTGCAACCCTAGAGTCGGCCACAACTGGGGGGTCTCCTAACAACTCCCTGCACCCTTAATAAATTGCATTTGCAGAATTCTGGCTGATTTCATATACAGCAGACATGGTGGAAGCAGGCAAAACTGCGCTAGAGGCTGCTTCGTGCAAATAATGTCCCACAGCACAGTGCCGAGATGTGGGGAAAATATTCGGGGAAGGCTCCCATTGTACTTGGGAGGAGTGGCTGCTTGGTTTGCTCATACACACACACACCCTCAAGGGGAGGGTGTTTAGCATGAACCAAAAGTTCTTGTGCATATACATTGTGCATAAGTATGGCATACCCACACAATCTGAGAGAAGAGGCAGAGCGTGTGGGCGAGGCCTACAAATGTACGCATGTTTGTTGTTGTTTAGTTGTCTTAGTCGTGTTCAACTCTCCGTAACCCCATGAACCAGAGCACGCCCTGGGAACTCTCCCTTTCTTATCAAGGCTTCCACTTTTTTATATCCATGGAATTTTCTTGGCAAAATACTGGAGTGGTTTGCCAGTTCCTTCTCCAGGTGGATAGCATTTAGTCCAAACTCTTGGCTATGACCTGTCTATCTTGGGTGGCCCTGCATGGCATAGCTCATAGTTTCTTGGAGTTATTCAAGCCCCTTCACCACAACAAGGCAGTGATCCATGAAGTGGGAATGTATGCACATAAAAAAGTAAAGGGACCCCTGACTGTTAGGTCCAGTCGTGGCCGACTTTGGGGTTGCGGTGCTCATCTCACTTTATTGGCCAAGGGAGCCGGCGAACAGCTTTCCGGGTCATGTGGCCAGCATGTCTAAGCCGCTTCTGGCGAACCAGAGCAGCGCATGGAAATGCCGTTTACCTTCCCGCCGGAGCAGTACCTATTTATGTACTTGAACTTTGACGTGGTTTCAAACTGCTAGGTTGGCAGGGGCAAGGACCGAGCAACAGGAGCTCACCCCGTCATGGGGATTCGAACCGCCGACCTTCTGATCGGCAAGTCCTAGGCTCTGTGGTTTAACCCACAGCGCCACCCACGTCCCATGTATGCACATACATACCAGTTAAAAAGAAACATTCTCTGTGTGAGGCACATCCAACAGGGGTTGCTGTATGAGTTTAAGGATTCCACCTGTGTCTTGGCACATGTAGAATACACAAGGCAAGGCCTTCTAGCTATTCATTCAAACTACAGGCGGCAACCATTTTAGGCATGTCCAAATTATGAGTGATTGCCGATGTGTGGGTCCTTTTGGACCCGGAAGAGGGAATAATGGGGGCAGAACAGTAATGGAGGGGTGTAACAAGGCATAACGGGGCAGGGCTCACTTATTGCAGGAACGGAACCCCCACACCAAAATGGCCATCACCGGTAACATGCATTGTGCAATTCCAGCTACATTCCATCAACATTGGGGACAGAACATCACTCAGTGGCTGAGCGTATTCTTTGCCATGCTCTCAACACCTGCCATCTTCAGCTGAAAAGATTCAAGGACTGACTGTTGGGAAAGGCCTGAACCTTGGACCATATCGGAGCCCTGATAGTCAAAATAAACTGAGCTAGAATGAACAAATGGTACGACTGGGGAAAAGGCAACTTTGTATGTTCTAAACAGCGCATACATCTGAATTAACCAAGGTCTTAAGCGAGGCTAATTGAGTTTAGAGGACCTCCTTGAAGTGGAATGAAAGTGTGATCTTTCGCAAGAGCAGGCATTTCCCTCCCACCTTGAACCTGAATAGGTTTAGAAGAATTTAAGTATGGGATTTATATAAAATATACTTCTGTAAAACCAATCAACTTTTGCTTCAAATTGCAATTACATAACAGCATGAAAATAATAATTCTCGAAATGAAACCTTTTGAAGACATACAGGAGAAACATGATTAGTCTATAAGTAGAATTTAATCCATCCTTTGACACCAGCTATATATTTCAAGCTTCATAATTACATGAACAGGTGAGTAATGTGTTCTGGCGTCTTCTCACTTTGAGAAAAATATGTCAAAGATTGAAATGCTCTTATATGAATCACTTAATTTATTCTCACCGTGATATGTTTTTATCCATATGTGTGTGTGTGGAAAAACTTAACCATTAAATCTTTACTGTGGCTATAAAATTCCTTGTATTAAAAAAGAGAGGAGGGGAGCTGCTACATGTTCTATCTGTGTTTATGAGCTTGTCAGATTTTTATTATGAGTGGAAGCTTCTTACGATATCAAGCATGCATTCTGATGACATTCTGTGTGTCTGTGCATCTTCAGAAGAACACGAAGAAGCCCAACTTGATCGGGCCAATGGTTCATTTAGTTCCACATTTAGTTAGTTTCTCACAGTGGCCAACTAGCTTCCTTCTGGAAGGCCTACAAGTAGAACATCAAGGAGAAGAGGTCCATAGTTTGCATTGGATGCAGAAGATCCTAGGGTCAGTTCTCCACGTAGGGCTGGGAAAGACCCCCTTCTGAAACCCTGGAGAGCTACTGTTAATCAGTGTGGACTGGGGCAGAAATACACTGGCCTGTGGGCCTAATTAGACCTGCCAAATGGCCTTCCTAATTAGCTCATGAGTCCACTTCAGCTGACCCATGACCATCTACCCTACACCAAACATCCATCATATATGTTGATGTTGACAAGCAGGGATGTTGTACAGAAGAGGGCAACCAAGATGATCAAGGGTGTGGGAACCAAGCCTTATGAGGAAAGGTTGAAGGAGCTGGGTATGTTTAGCCTGGAAAAGAAGAGATATGATCGCCATCTTCAAATATCTCAAGGGCTGTCACATGGAAGAGGGAGCAAGCTTGTTTTCTCCTGCTTTGCAGGGTAGGACTCAAACCCAAGGCTTCAGGTTACAAGAAGGAGATTCCAACTAAACACCAGGAATAACTTTCTGACAGGAAGAGTTGTTCGACAGTGGAATGATCTCCCTTGGGAGGTTGTGGACTCTCCTTCCTTGGAAGTTTTTAAGCAGAGATTGGATGACCTTCCTTTTTTATAGCCTTCATAATTAGAGGTCATCACCACTCTTTGTGCAAATACCTTACATATTGTGTGGTATAATATTTTCTTTAGCCTGCCTGAATCTATGTCCTAGGACCCTCATACCTACAGGACCTCATACCTCTCCTGGTATGTCCCACGAAGGACCTTATGGTCCTCAAATAAAAACATATGGGAGATCCTGGGCCACAGGGAGGTTAGGCTGGCCTCAACCAGAGCCAGGGCTTTTTCAGCCGTATGTACCTGTAGATCCTCACCCTGTATGGAGCTAGAGCCTTGCCCAGCCTCACAGGAAAAAAAAACATTCTTCGGTGATCACTCGTAGCTGAGTAAGATTGTCTTCCATGAGCACAGTCTTAACAATGAGTTCATAAGTGATTGTGGAGGCCAATTCTGGATCCACACATCCTTCCACAGTGGGGACATAGATATCTGGGCAGGAGCTGATCACAGTGAAGGTTTGCCAAGCGTGCCTTCCTCTTAGCATGTTTCTCCCTTTCGTCTTGAGTTTGAATGTCTTCAAAGTCCATGACACCTCTGGTGAAGGCTGTTCTCCAATTGGAGCACTCGCAGGCCAGTGTTTCTCAGATGTCAGTGTTTATACTACATTATTTTATTTTTATTTTAGTTTTGCCTTGAGGTGGTCTTTAAACCTCTTTTGTTGACCGCCACCATTACGCTTTCCATTTTTAAGTTCAGAATGGAGTAGTTGCTTTGGAAGCTGATAATCAGGCATCTGCATAACATGACCAGTCCAATAAAGTTGATGTTGAAGAATCATTGCTTTGACACTGGTAATCTTTGCTTCTTCCACTACACTGGCATTAGTTTGCCTATCTTCCCAAGTGATGTGTAAACAAATTTGGAGACACCATTGACGGAATATTTTGAGGAGTTGGAGGTTGGTAGTGCAATAGCTTTGTAAACAAGCATTTTGGTTTCTGCACTTTAATCGGACCCCTTCCCACAGATATAGGGAGGGCTGGGGACACTTCGGCCTTATAGAGTTGGTGCCAGAGGCAGCTGGTATTTTATTGGTTCCTCAGGTCACCTGATCCTGCCGCAAAGCAGAAAGACATCAGTGTGTACATTCCTTCTGCCCTGATAGTGCAACAGAGTCCCTGGTTCAAGGTCCCGGCATGTTACAAAGAAAGCTTTCAATTTGCAAACTGTGCAGTTTCTCAGGGCTTATGGCTCATTTGCCACATGACATCCCACACAGAGTATTTACTATGTCATAAACAATCCCAACATAGAACGATGGAAGTGCCACCAGCTTTTGGCAGAGTAGCTCTGCTCTTCTCTAAATACAGCATTTTCTCCTGGCACAAGTGAGCTTTTTCTGCCAGCTCCTCTCTCCTAGATGCTGACTCTTGGCTTTCATACTCTTGGCTTTCAACCTTGCTCTTCTAATTACACCCTCAGAGCTGCCAGGTTTCATCTGTAAGCTGAAGAGAAGAGTGAAATTCTAAATCTTCACATTGGGGTGTTGCTAAGGGTGTTGATGAAAGCATGGTAGTGATCACCAAAGCTTAATTCAAGTCATCCCTAAGGGGCGGATAGTTTTCGTCTTTCGTTCCACTGAAGGTTCAGGAATTCCTCAGATATGTGTAATAATCATACTTTTGTTTTTGATCCATTTGCAGGTATTCTAAACCTGATCTCTCTCCCCCCCCCCTCTCTCTCAGATTTGTGTTTGGAACAGTCTCTTTTTTTGGCCCTACAGAGCTGTTTTAGGAGGCTGGAGATTTGGGTTTGAGATTGAGGTTCCTGGCAACCTGTTTATTGAGAATTCTTCCTGATACGTTTGCAGGGGGGGTGTAATTTAATTATTATTTTATTTATTTGTTTGTTTGTTTCTACCCCACCCATCAAGGGACGTGGATGGCGCTGTGGGTTAAAACACAGAGCCTAGGACTTGCCGATCAGAAGGTCAGCGGTTCAAATCCCCGCAACATGGTGAGCTCCCATTGCTCGGTCCCTGCTCCTGCCAACCTAGCAGTTCGAAAGCTCACCAGTGCAAGTAGATAAATAGGTACCACTCCAGCGGGAAGGTAAATGGCATTTCCGTGCGCTGCTCTGGTTCACCAGAAGCGGCTAAGTCAGGCTGGCCACATGACCTAGAAGCTGTACGCCAGCTCCCTCGGCCAACAAAGCGAGATGACCCCAGAGTCAGCCACGACTGGACCTAATGGTCAGGGGTCCCTTTACCCTTTACCTTTACCCCGCCCATCTGTACCAGGAATTGAGTCTGATGCCTTCTGCATGCCAAGCATGGACACCAACCAGTACCTTTCCGGTTTGTGTTCCCCTTGCTATTATTTTCAAGTGGTCACCTTCTTAGCTTGGTGGAAGCTGACCTCACCCTAATCACGAAACGGGTGATATATTTTTAGTTTCTCCCAAAAGCCGGAGAGGACATAATGTCAACCCCCAAATGTCTACCTCAAAAAGCTGTAATTTGGTACACTTGTACCCAAGGCTACACAGACTACTGAAGGAATCTCAAAGTGGGTCAGTTCTTCAACAAAATTATTTAAACTTTGGACATCCGGTCTACTCACAATAATGGCAAACATTCCATCCGTGAGCCAGCAGCATTCCAGTGCATTCCAAAGGGCTTGGAATGTTGATCTGTGGGAGTTTGGTTGTTTCTTCATACTTAGACTTGGGGAGGGTATGCACTCAGAGCAGCAGCCAGAAATGTGCACCTCTGCTTGTGGAACACACACAACATTTTCAAATATATTACATATTGCACGAAGCTTTGCTATGGATGGCAATTGGGTCATAAAGCAATTGCCCTGTAATACTTGATCCCCCATAGCATCAGTTATTGATTCAAGGGCCTAATGGGACCACAAAAATTAAATCCCGTTATTTTCTAGGTGTACAGAATTGGCAATTTTTCTTCTCAAAGAATGCAACAAGATAGGCAAATTCAACACGGCCTTGTTTGTTTGTTTTGTTGCTATTTTGTTAATGTTGTTAATGTTGTTTTATAGATGTGAATGCTGTCATACTTTGTGAATCCTATAATATGATTTTTGGTCTAACTGTGAAGTTTAGCTCTTTTGTTAATCGTGTTACACAGATGGTAATTGTTTTATTTGTGATTTGTGATTGTTTCACTGGTGATTTGTTATGTATGCTTTACGATTTGTGCTGTATTTGTGCTGTTCCATTATGTTATTTTTATCTTTTGTTTGTAAGCCACTTTGGGATTATTTGAATAAAAAACAGCATAGAAATAGAATCAATCAATCAATCAAATAGGTAGCTCAGTAAAGTAATTTGCTTTTCTAGTAGCCCAACTTTGGAAGTGTAGGAAAGTTTGCAAGATCCTGGCAAGACACAAGATGTCTCTTCTCCCAGTTGCAAAGAACGATGGGGTGATTATTGTCCTCCCTTCGGAGAACGACCACCACAGCATGCAAGTAGGGTGATCACGGAGTATACTAGGTGATCAAGGTGAAATAACTGACCCCAGGACTACTATATCTTCCCAAATAACAGCGGAGACAAACTCACACCATTTTTCCTTAGCATTGGCAGCTTCCCTTTCAGCGATCAACTTACAGGTATGAGGTGTCTAATTTTCTCTCTCTTTTTTCTCTTTTATCGAAGAAGAACAGGATATTTTCATGCCACCATCATCGCAGAGGTGTCTGTGGAGATGATACAGTGGTACCTCAGGTGAAGAACTTAATACGTTCCGGAGGTCCGTTCTTAACCTGAAACTGTTCTTAACCTGAGGCACCACTTTAGCTAACGGGGCCTCCCACTGCCGCCGCACGATTTCTGTTCTTATCCTGAAGCAAAGTTCTTAACCTGAGGTACTATTTCTGGGTTAGCGGAGTCTGTAACCTGAAGCGTCTGTAACCTGAAGCGTCTGTAACCCGAGGGACCACTGTATGTTAATTGAAAATGTCTAGTAGATCAGATTGGCTGTTGGGGTCCTATTGAGGGTATTTGGTGAACGAACATGACAGTGATGAGGGATTGAGGAGTCGATTGGACAAATACAGCTTTGGGCAAAGCTGTATTGTAACTTTTGAATAAATGTGTAATAATAATAATAATAATAATTGAGGTAGAGGAGGCTATCTTAGCTTTATGACAGCCTCATTGTTTTTAGAGGGGAACCAGGGTTTGGCTAAAACTGGGGGAAGCCAGGTATTGAGCTTGTGAACTTGTGAAGTTGATTAAAGGAGTCCCGACCTTTCACAACCTTTCACCCCATAATTCAAGTGCCTTTCCCTTTACCATTCCAGTCATGGCTGTACGCATGAAATGAAGTTAAACAAGTTCCTCTCCTCCTATGCAACAGTAGTCTGGAAGTGTCATGTTCCGAGCCTCTGAGTAAACTGCAAACCAAAATGCACCGGTGAGTCCATGCAGTAGAATGATCACTTTAAGATTCCTTTGCATCCCCTCTTTCTTACAATGCCATTCTCCCCAAATAAGTCCCATCATTTTTGACTATTGGCTCTGGTGGAGTGGGAGTCAAAAATATCTGGAGGGCACAGACCAAACTGATGGAGCCAGATGGACCAATGTTGTTTCTTAACAAAAGATAACTTTCTACATTCCTATCTAGCCATGGATAGGAACAGTTACGGGATTAAAAATGGAAAGCGTAATGCCGGTGGTCAGCAAAAGAGGTTTATAGACTCTCTCAAAGTAAATCTTTTAAAAATGTAGTATAAACACTGGCAACTGGGAAACACTGGCCTGCAAGCGCTCCAGTTGGAGAACAGCCTTCATCAAAGGTGCCATGGACTTTGAAGACGCCTGAACTCAGGACAAAAGGGAGAAATGTGCTATAACAACATACTAGAAATGTTTATACTAATGAAAAATATTCAGGATTCACTGGAAACATATTTAATCAGACGCAAAAAAGAGAGAGAGAGAGAACAAAATTTAAACTTCCATTGTACATCCTTGATTGCAGGGGAACTTGGTCTTAGAAGCAAAATATCAAATATCATCCTTCTATCTATTCCTATTTAAGGGGGAAAGAAGAGATTGTCATAACTTGGTACATTTATCTTCTCAAGTCTCTGTGTGCTTATAAGTTTCAGAAGTCATTTATCATCATACCCGTTTATGAAAATCCGTTGTAGCTTTGCAATAAATGATAAGGCAAGGGGGGTTGAGTTACTTCTTTCTACTGGAGAAGCCATCAGTTGGTTTGGGACACAATATTTTGAGTTGCAGGGAAATGCTTGCCCATGTTTGGGGGTGGGGAGGAGGCACATGTAGAAAATGCCCTTTGCGCCACCCACTAAGATCCGTTTCATCAATGGCTCCCAACATCTGGGCAAAGAGCTTTGTGACCCAACCAGCAAGGATTTCCTCTCATCATCTACGGAACAGATTGCCTCTTGCACAACTGACAAAGAGAGCCAGCTGCATCTGCAATTTTCTGGAAAACAGCAATACTTCAAAGCAAAAATGGGACACCTGTTACCCTCCAGATGTAGTTAGACAATGGCTCCCATCACCTCCATCACTGGCTATGATGGGCAGAGCTAATGAGTGTTGGAGCCCAACAACAAATGAAGGTCCGCAAGTTCTCCAACCCAGTTAAAACCATTAAAACCACTTCAAACAATATTGGAAGCTAGGTTGGACAAACCTGCATTTCTTGTTTCTCAATTTTCCCATCAGCTTGCCCCATTTCCTCATAAAAAAGGAGTCCGATAGACAAGTGATTCATCAAATACACACATTTTTTTACACAACTTTCCTCATGTATGCAATTTTGCAAGCAATTGTTTCCAATATAATACATTATTTATAATGGGTATGAGCCTTTTCGTGCTCCTTTTCCCCTAATGTACACTCTTTCCGTGCTCAGTTTTTGTCAGAGAACCACATCACAAAATTTGGGAATGTGCAAATCTGAAGGGTAGTTTCAGTTCCCATAACTCTTTTCTTAGAAAAATAGCAGTGCCCATACCTCGCACCACATATGGCAGGTGTGGGACAGGACGGCATGGTTTGAGGGAAAACAAGTGGGGAGGCCTGCAGCTCGGAGGTTCGCACCCCTGAATTAAACCAATGCAGATTTGTTCACCTTTCAGTAGCTGACTGCCTTGCCCCCTTCTAAATCCTGTTTCCATCCTTTCATGGCTGTCATGCCACATGAAAATTCAACAATGACAGGTTTGACCCATCGCCATTCTCCCTATATACAGTGGTACCTCTGGTTGCGAACAGGATCCGTTCCAGAGCCCCATTCTCAACATGAGCAGAACGCAACCTGTGTCTGCGTGTCTGTGCATGCACAGGTCACGATTTGCCACTTCTGTGCTTGCGCATGATGTCATTTTGAGCGTCTGCGCATGCGTGAGCGGCAAAACTCGGAAGTAACCCTTTCCGGTACTTCTGGGTCGCCATGGGACGCAACCTGAAGAGATTTAACCTGAAGCAAACATAACAAGAGGTATGACTGTACTAGAATGTTGAACTAGTTAAGCTTATATTTTTTGACATCTTTTCAAAGCATGGACACCTACCCGGAGGGCAATGGGAGGATAGAAGCCATCTCTCTGAGACAATTATCACTGGACGCAGCCTGCTTGTGCAGAGGTTATATTTTTCCAATGCACAAGACTTGATTTTTGAGAAGGGAGGATAGATCAGAACATGACACTGTCGGCCTGCATCTCGCAGAGTTGCCTTGGATTGTGAGAAGCTGCATGCTGCTCCTTTCAACACACACAGCAAGTGTTGTTCTCTCTGCCCGCCCACCCTGCAGTTTGCCTCTAGCATAGTTCTTCTTGGGCTGCCACTTATAAGGCTTAATCTCTGCTTCTTCTCAGGCATCCTGTGGCTTAAGGGAAGGGAAAGCAGTGCTCAGCTCCAAATCTCCCCCCATGGTTCATTGCAAGCCCAGATCTCACCCACAAGTGCTCTCAGGTACATCATCCATAGGCTAGATAATATTTCACTGATACACCCTCTTTCCCCAGATGACGGGCCACCAACATAGATACTCCAAGTGTCCCTATTTTCCAGGGAGTCTGTTAGAGAGACAGGATAATGGTCCAGCAGCAAAGCTCATGGTTCTGAAGATGCTCAGAACTGTCATTTCCTACCAGGATCAAGGGACATTTCATTTTCTGTAAAGCACTCTCAGACCCTCCAAGTGTCCCTGTTTTCCAATCCCAGAATTACAGAAACCGTCCCAGTTTCTGATTTGATCCTGTAAAGCATGTTCTCCTTCAGGGAGAGCACGTGTTGCGGTAGGGTCTACCGAGCCACCTCCTTTGTTGCTGGGTAAGTTCTCCAAGATGGCCAGGGGGCATTGATTGGATTGCCGAGTTGCTGGGGGAAAGTTATGTTGCAATTTTGGTGGGAGGGGTAAAAGGTTTAAATACTCTGCACGCAGCCTTGTACTTTCTCTTTTGCTGCGTGCAACGGATCACCCGCCCACCCGCCCTAGAATAAGGGGTTGTTGCTTTGACCTTGCTATGCCTGTCATGGGGTCGTCTGTCGTTGGGGCAGGGGCCTGGTAGGAATTTTTCCACCTGGCAAATTGGCTGGCTGGGTGGTTTTTGCCTACTGTGTAGCAAATCGTCACAACTTGTAAGGTTGTGGTTAGGCATTGGTTATAAATCTGGTGGAGGAGGGGTTAGGATAGGCTGGGCCTGCCCCTCCATGGTTGCTGCGGAAAGGGAATTCCGTTAAAGGAATCCTGGGGCTTGCCATCTTTTCGTCCAATCCCTGGAATGGGACTAGGGCCGGCAAGCCTTCGGGGAGCATGCGGATGAGAATTGAGGGTCTGTGACTCAGCTCCATTTCTCCCCTACTTGCTTTCCCCCGCACTGTCTTTCGGTGGTGCCCGGAAGTCAGTTCTGTCCCCAGGCGGGGGGACAGATAGTCTTAACCAATGCCTAAACAACCACTCACAGTTTGTATTTTAATAAAGTTGTGGCCAAAATCATGCCAAAAATCTTAAACAAAAAATTACGTGTCCGTTGTGAGTTATTTTGGGGGGTGGATCGGGGACCTCGACACGCAATGTCGCGCTTTTCTTTAGGCTATCCCAATTTTCATTGGAGAAATATTAGAGGGTTTGGAGTTATCCGTGTCAGTACGCCTTTCAATGGATGTCAGCAACTGGGCTCAATAACTGGTTCTGCCCCGACTGGGCTAGGTGACTGGAGCACTTTCAGAGACCTTCCAATTCTGGAAAGCAGGTCTCAGTGCCCTGGACTCACAACTGTGCACTGTGAGCACCAGACTCAGCAGAGTATAAATAACGCGGAAGCTAGCTGTGAAGCATAACTCCTTTCATTTCTAATAGCTACTACAAACTAAAGAACTACTGGCTTTCATGAGTGTTACAGATCCCACTACATAGTCACTACATAGATAAGACTCTCCACACACAGAGTCAGGCAGTCAATCAGGAGTGGATGAGGAGAAGAGTAGTTTCCGCCCCCTCCTTTCTCAAAACATCAGATCTGGAGATTCTTGCAATGGGAGGGGTGAAAATATCAGCAATCAGAGCCGCCCCCCCGGCCCGAGCCAAGAAGATGCAACTTTTAGAAGATACCTGAAAGCCGCCCTGTAAATTTTTTTAATGTTTTATCATGCTTTTATATGTATTAGAAGCCGCCCAGAGTGGCTGGGGCAACCCAGTCATATGGATTGGGGATTAATAATTAGAATAGGACATCCCTAATTTCAATGGAAAATTGTTGGAGGGTATGCCATTGCAGGGCAACAGGTGCCAGCGGGCCTGCCAGTAAGACCTGTGAACAGTCTTAGGAAATATCCATTTGCGTGTCGAGGTCCCCAGGTCCACCCCAATAACTCACAAATCACACAGAATTCTTTGTTTAAGATTTTTGGCAATAATTTTGGCCACAACTTTATTAAAATACAAATTTGTGAGTGGTTGCTTAGGCATTGGTTGCGACTATCTGCCCCCACCATGGGGGACAGACTGACATTCCACACGATGCGAAAGTCAGAATGGGGGAATACACTTGGGATAGCGTCGGCGCAGGGAACCTGCCCTCAGCCCACCCCAAATGCAGCCAGGAGCTCTTGCAGTGACCCGAGCCCCCTTGACTGGGTGGACAAGCAATAGTAAGCCCCCGATTCCTTTAATGGAATCCCTTGCAGCAGCAGCATTAGAGGGGCAGGCACAGCCAAACAATGCCCCTCAACCAACCAAACCATAAACCAATGCCTGACCATAAAACTTACAAGTTGTGACGATTTGCTACGCAGTAGGCAAAAACCAAATGGCCCCAGCCAATCAGCCAGATGGACAAAATTCCTACCAGGCCCCCGCTCCAAAGCAGACGACCCCATGACAGGCATACCAAGGTCAAAGCGAACAACCCTATTCTAGGGAGGGGGGGACGGGCAATCCAATGCACGGGCGAAAAGAGGAAGCCCTAGCCTCGTGCAAGGAGTTTTAGTATTTCTGGCTGTCAATCAATAAATGGCAACATTAACTTCTTCCCAACAACAAGGGAAGCCCCAATCGTATCATTGGCCAACGATCAGTTAGCCCGCCCCCAACTTTGGAGTGTCCTGGCGGCCCCCACCGCAACACGTGCTCTCCATGAAGGAGAACACGCTTTCCTGTTACCTATGTCCTCCCCGGTATCCATTTTGAAGTATGCAAGGTCTCCACAGCAGCCATTTTGAAAAATTCCACATATGCCCACTGGCCCAAATTCTAGACCATCCCTTTTAACAATACAGTGGTACCTCGAGTTACAAACGTCTCAGGTTACAAACGCTTCAGGTTACAAACTCCGCTAACCTGGAGGAGGTACCTCGAGTTAAGAACTTCGCCCCAGGATGAGAACGGAAATCGTGTGACGGCGACGTGGCAGCAGCAAGAGGCCCCATTAGTGAAAACGTGCCTCTAGTTAAGAACAGTTTCAGGTTAAGAACGGACCTCCAGAACGAGTTAAGTTCATAACTAGAGGTACCACTGTACTGAAATGAAAGCGTGCCTGATGGCTGAATATCTTGTTATCTTTTCAAACACCAACTCTGCTTGCAAATTGTATTGGCACTTAAAGGATGTTTTGAAAGAACTATACAGCAGGCCACATACTTTTGCCTTATTATTTTCTACCTAAGAACCACAGAAATCAGCTCACCTCCATTTCAAGGATGGCTGGCAACACGATCGTTTAACTTAATTGATCTCTATTACTTTGAACTACCTCTTCACCATCTGTTCTCCTCTATAATTATGAATGTAAAAAAGCAACATCTTTCACAATTTCATTACTCAAATGCCTAATATAAAGCGACTTGAAATGCTATGCGCATTCCTTGCACCAGGCAGCATCAGTGACGTTTGCCTCATGTTTCAGGCGCCATTTGAATGGAGGGAAATGTACGTGTTACGTCTTCTGCTTGCTATAATGCACTTTGTCAGCACAGTTGAGGGCTTAATGATAGCAAGATTTTTGGTCCATTATGTTTTTAGGCAAAATAAACACACCAGCAGACAAAATGGGAATGCCTTGGCCCCAATCATTTTGCATTATTAGTCCTTAAAAGGGGGGAAGGGTGGCTTATCCAAACATGTTAACATTTCCTGAGCCGTATGTTTCCTGTTATTTAATGGGCAGTAGCAAGGTTTTTCTTTGTTCTCCTGGGATTTATCGGAATGGAGAAATTGAACTAATCACTTCTGCAGTGTTCATCATACAATATTCTCAAATCATGCAAGCACCACATTCTTTGGGCAGAGATGGAGATGGTGGAAGATCCGTTAACACAGTCTTTTTCTCCTTGTGTTTAAGCAAAGTTTCCTTCGACACCATTTAAAAAAACAACAACAATTCAAGGCTCAGCATGTTGCTTAAAAAGCCAGTTGAAGTGTTTTCTTAAGAAAGTCGGCAAGGATAATTACCCAAAGTTGTGTGATGGCTGAAAAGTAAGGTAAAGGTAAAGGGACCCCTGACCATTAGGTCCACTCATGGACAACTCTGGGGTTGCGGCGCTCATCTTGCTTTATTGGCCGAGGGAGCCGGCGTACAGCTTCTGGGTCATGTGGCCAGCATGACTAAGCCGCTTCTGACGAACCAGAGCAGTGCATGGAAACGCTGTTTACCTTCTTGCCGGAGCGGTACCTATTTATCTACTTGAACTTTGACGTGCTTTCGAACTGCTAGGTTGGCAGGAGCAGGGACTGAGCAACGGGAGCTCACCCCATCGCAGGGATTCGAACTGCCGACCTTCTAATCAGCAAGTCCTAGGCTCTGTGGTTTAACCCACAGCGCCACCGGCGTCCCTCCCGGCAGAAAAGTAGCTTATGTTTATTTTAAAAACTAACAAACAAACAGCTATGACACCGTCCAATCCAGTCTGTGAAGAATACCAAACTAAGTATCCCCTCCCTAAACATTTGAAGTAGAAAATTATTCCTGCGCTTGTGAATGGACCTCACCAGTCTTGGTGAATGTAGGTGTGAGCTACATAAAATACAGAGGATATTGCTATTAGCTCCCTGTATGATTCATGACCAAACCACTGCTCATCCATTGTGTCGGTAATGGACTACAGAAGATCGGCAGGTCTGCTGCAATGTTTCGCTGCAGGAAAACTGAAAAACAAAGTAACTGCTGCTCCTTGCAAGCACTTTAAATAAGTTTCTCCCTGCTGGTCGAACACCAGGGCTCAAATTATTGGGTGGGGAAATGGAAAGAGAAAAAATCTGGGGGCTGGGCTCTCAATGCACGCGTGCGCGCGCGCGCACACACACACACACACACACACACTTAATGCGAAGACTTTCCGGCAGAGAGGGAATTGCAACACAGCAGACCATTTGCCTTTCAATCTTCTGCTAGTGACACCCAAGAGTGAATAAAAAAAGAATTCTTCTGAAAGCAGCTTTGAATTCTCAAGTCTGATCTGACAATTTATAAATCTCCCTCCTATCTCTTGTTCTGTTTTGTGAACCTTTGCTAAACTGCCTGGCGATCTCTGCACCTTACTGTAAGGAGCTGTTTCTCAACGAGATATTTCATGAGCTATACCCAGGGCTGGATTTAGGTTTGATGAGGCCCTAAGCTACTGAAGGTAATGGGGCCCTTTATATGTCCAGCTGTCCTTTGTCAACAACAAATTGTCATATTGTGTTGAATATATGCTATATGGTAATTTATGGACCTAATAGGTATCTAAAGCCATTTGCACATAATAAAATATGTATTTTATCGAAGTAATTTTTTTTTATCTTATATTTTGGAAAGGTGCATCCAGGTTTTTTCCCCTTTAAATTTTTTTGGGGCCCCCAAGAGATTGGTGCCCTAAGCTATAACTTGTTTAGCTTATATGTAAATCCGGCACTGGCTATACCCAAAAAAGGGTAAAGGTAAAGGACCCCTGGATGGTTAAGTCCAGTCAAAGGCGACTATGGGGTTTCGCTTTCAGGCCAAGGGAGCCGGTGTTTGTCTGCAGACAGCTGTCCAGGACTAAACCGCTTCTGGTGCAACAGGACGCCATGATGGAAAATGCCATTTACCTTCACGCTGCAGCAGTACCTATTTTTCTACTTGCACTGGTGTGCTTTCGAACTGCTAGGTTGGCAGGAGCAGGGACCAAGCAACGGGAGCTCACCCCATCGCAGGGATTCGAACTGCCGACCTCCCGATAGGCAAGCCCAAGAGGCTCAATGGTTTAGACCACAGCACCACTCGTGTTTCTTGTGTAAATCCGGGACTGTCCCTGGAAAATAGGGACAATTGGAGGGTCTGGTTATGGTGTTGTGAGGCTTTCTGGTCTCTGAGCTCCTCATCGGGCAGACGAAGGAGACACTGGCGATCGCAAGAATAATCATGCTCTGGAAAGAGGAAGCAGAAATGCCACGTGGTCCTTCTAAATAAAAAAGCCCAGATAATATTTGGCAGACTGCAGTATCCAAGAGCATCATTTTGATGCTGTTCAGAGAACAGGACAATCTCTGGTGGCAGAGCTACATTTAGCTTAGAACAAAATGCTGCCATGTGGCTTGGTGACATTGTTCTCACTTTCATTTTCAACAACATTTTGATTAGAGACGGTCTGTAATTTGTCTCAATTTTTAAAAAATAATCAAAAGGGGGGGATTTTGGAACACTTTGCTTTCACTGATGCTTCACAGGTTTCTTGCAATTAAAGAAGAAGAATTTTTTTAAAAAATAGTGATAAAGTTATACTGTACTGTACAGAAATTTTAGAAAGTTTATAACCTTACCTGCAAACCCAGGAAATGAGTTCTGATCTTTGGGTTTGTGATCTGTAGCATGTGATCTGTTTTCATTATCATATGAAAATATTTGTAGGTTACAATGCTAAGGTTCTGTTGAAATTTACTATTATTATGACTGAAAGACAGCCAACCAAGTAATATCCTATCCAGGCACGTGATTTGGTTACATCTGTTTTTTAGGTTGGTTTGAAAGGTTTGAATTGTGTTTAGACGTTTGAACAGTTTTTAAATGTTCATAAATATATTTTTGAAAAGAACACAAACCGTGGTTGCCAGTTTGGAACTGAACGTGCTTAGGATTGTGGGAGTAAAATGGACAGAGCTTATCAGTTGCAGTACCAGGGGCTGTTTTGAAGTTTATCAAAGTCCATACATTTGACAGCATTCCCCCCGCCCCCGAACAACAGGTGAAGGACAAATTCCTTGAAATGTCCTTGTAATTACAGGCCCAAATCAGGTCCTTAATCTTGATAAGCGCTGCTGTATTCAAATATATATGAAAGTTATATAACAGTGAACTATATAAACAGGAAGAAGGCTAATGTTCTGCACGAACTTTTCATAATCAATTGATTAGTCAGTGAAACAGTAGATAGTTAATGAATTAGAAACTTGCTTTATGGTTTGCAAATGAACAGACATAATTATTCACAATTAGCTTGCATTGCCTGATCTACTGCATTTATACTCATCCATGGAGGTCCCTATTTTCATCAGAGAAGTGTTGGCGGGTATGGAGTTATATGACCCTCAAGCCAAGGAGATAAGTAACTATACAATGTTTAGAAGACATCTGAAGGTAGCCCTCTATAGAGATTTTTTTAATGTTTAATGTATCTCCCAGAGTGTTTGGGGCAACCCAATCAGATGGGTGGGGTATAAATAATAAAATTCTTATTATTTCTCTGATGAATAATAATAATAAAATTATTGTTTCTCAAGTGAAAATAGGGATGTCCTAAGGAAAAGCGGGACATTCTGGGATCAAATCAGAAAAGGGGGGGGCAAATCAGTAAATTTGGGACTGTCCTTGTAAAATAGGGACACTTGGAGGGTCTGGAAGGAGCCTCTTGGGCTTGCCAATCAGAAGGTTGGCAGTTCGAATCCCCGCAACAGAGTGAGCTCCCATTGCTCTGACCCAGCTCCTGCCAACCTAGTAGTTCGAAAGCACACCAGTGCAAGTAGATAAATAGGTACCGCTGTGGCGGGAAGGTAAATGGTGTTTCCGTGTGTTCTGGTTTCCGTCACAGTGTTCCGTTGTGCCAGAAGTGGTTTAGTCCTGCTGGCCCCATGACCCGGAAAGCTATCTGTGGACAAACGCTGGCTCCCTCAGCCTGAAAGCGAGATGAGCGACACAACCCCAACCTTTGACTGGACTTAACCATCCAGGGGTCCTTTACCTACCTTTTTAACCTATGTATGGACACCTGAGCAAACCTGCTGACACCTGAGAACAATTGACTCTCCTAGAAGGTAAGGCAGACAGAACGGCTGCAGCAGTTGCACTATCTAAGCCCAAACTGTTCAAAGCAAAATTTGCCGGCTACTTCTGCAATGTTTGCACTCCAGCGTACTTTATCTTTCGTGCGGCATTGTATATCATTGACATTTGTAGAGTTTCCACTTTTGTTGATTGTTATGTACTAAGCTTGGATCCTAGAACAAAAGGCAAGTAGGTTCCTAGAATGCAACAACTGATTTGCTTGCAGGAAAAGACCAATCAGGCTCCAGGAGGGAAGCAGAATCAGCCAATCAGACGGGACTCATTGTGTAAATAATGTATATAAAAGCCTGAGGTTTGGGGGGCAATTGAATCACTGTTTTACAAGCTGCAATAAAGAGCATGAAATCACTACAGGACTCTGAGAATATTTCGTTGATCTTTATTTTTGCTCAGCTTAATATGTATGGTGGATCTCATCTGGTCATATACAACCGTCACCGTTTCTGGTTTACGTAGTGCAGGTTGTGGAATATCTGTAAATGGTTCGCCATTAAGTTTTAATGGCAGAATAATAGTGTGTGTGTGTGTGTGTGTGTGTATGTGTGTGTGTGAGAGAGAGAGAGAGAGAGAGGGGGGGGGGGACTGCCAGAAAAAAAATATGAAGATTTATTTTTCACTACAAAATATTCCAAAATTTAAAAATGAGAATCAACAAAATATTCACCATGCCTTCCAACAACTATGCTGTCAGCCAAACATATAAGAAATAAGCAGGGGAGAAGCCATATAGGAGCTGTCTTACATATTCTGAGACCTGGTTAATCATTATGCAAAGTTAGGAGGAAACGGTTGTCAGAGATATGAATACAGGTTTTGCGGGGGCAGTGTTTGATATTCACTAGGTTGGCATAAGAGATAAGTTGGCCCTAGGTAGCAAAGTAAATAAACGCCATTCTGATTGTGTTACTTTGGGTATGTGAGAATGACCAGAGGATAAATAAAAACTCAGTTGTAGAGAGACATGTTTGAAGTTTGGATATGGAGCCTCACACCTCTGCTTTGCTCTGCATCCCAGATGTACAAATACAGTGATACTTTGGATCTCAAACTTAATCTGTTCTGGGAGTCCATTTGACTCCCAAAACCATTCGAGAACCAAAATGTGGCTTCCAATTGGCTGCAGGATCTTTCTGTCCTCAAGCAGAAGCCGCGTCGGACGTTTTGCTTCCAAAAAATGTTCGCAAACCAGAACACTTACTTCCAGGTTTGCGGCAGTCGGGAGCCGATTTGTTCGACAACTGAGCTGTGAAGAACCAAGGTACCATTATAGTTTATACCCATTATATTGATGTTGTTGTTGTTTAGTTGTTTAGTGGTGTCCAACTCTTCGTGACCCCATGGACCAGACCACACCAGGCACTCCTGTCTTCCACTGCCTCCCACAGTTTGGTCAAACTCATGTTCGTAGCTTCGAGAACACTGTCCAACCATCTCGTCCTCTGTCATCCCCTTCTCCTTGTGCCCTCCATATTTCCCAACATCAGATCTTTTCCAGGGAGTCTTCTCTTCTCATGAGGTGGCCAAAGTATTGGAGCCTCAGCTTCAGGATCTGTCCTTCCAGTGAGCACTCAGGGCTGATTTCCTTAAGAAGGGATACGTTTGATCTTCTTGCAGTCCATGGGACTCTCAAGAGTCTCCTCCAGCACCATAATTCAAAAGCATCAATTCTTCGGCGATCAGCCTTCTTTATGGTCCAGCTCTCACTTCCATACATCACTACTGGAAAAACCATAGCTTTATTATATTGATACTGTACCTATAATCTACTGTAGTCCAAGAAAACCCTTCCACCACATTAACTTGCTACTGAGCCATGTTCATGGCTTGGTAGAGATTTTAAAAATCCTCAGGCACTTCTTAGCTAAGCAAAACAGACTCAAGTCTTTGATCCTTAGCTCTCTGCCTTGCCACTGACTCACCAGATAGCTAGTGGCAAGTCACTCAGGTCTTTCTTCTTTCATTTCCTTGCCTGGAAAATGAGGATAATGATATCAACAATGCACTACATGGTGATAATAAATTAATGTCTGAGTAGTGCCTTATAAATGTTTGATATGTCATGTAAGTATTATTTTCCATGTCAATTGGTTTTTCAGAGGACAAGCATCCTAGCTGTCTGAACACAAGGAAATGTGCCAGAGCTTTTCTTTAATACATGCAGATCCTATACAATGAAAAAAGAACGCCGGTACATTTTATCAAAACAGAATTCTGTAATGATTTTGGAATGACACAACTGAGGTTTGACAATGTTTGCACTATATGATAAAGCATTTCACAATAAAGTACCGTTGCGATATCTGGCAGTCTTTTAGTTCTCTGTGCTACCCCAGAGGTCCGGGTTAAATTAAAGAACCCAACTGAATCACACTCAAACCTTAAAGTGTGAGTTCATGCTCACTTGACTGTGGAAGGTGTCTATTTTCACCAGCACTCAACTTTTTGGATTTGGTAACACAATTGGCTAAGCTTGAGTGGAGGAAACAACTGGTAATATGGGGCTTAATGAGGTAATGTACAGTCTGATGGGATGCAGGTGGCGCTGTGATCTAAACCACTGAGCCTCTCGGGCTTGCCAATCAGAAGGTTGGCGGTTCGAATCCCCACGATGGAGTGAGCTCCCATTGCTCTGTCCCAGCTCCTGCCAACATAGCAGTTCAAAAGCACACCAGTGCAAGTAGATAATTAGGTACCGCTGCGGTAGGAAGGTAAACAGTTTTTCTGTGTGCTCTGGTTTCTGTCATGGTGTTCCGTTGCACCAGAAGCGGTTTAGTCATGCTGGCCACATGACCCAGAAAATTCTGTGTACAAATGCCGGCTCCCTCGGCCTGAAATCGAGATGAGCGCCACATCCCACAATCGTCTTTGACTGGACTTAATCATCCAGGGGTCCTTTACCTTTTACATTCTGATAAACAACATAGTGATGGGTTTAGTGGGTACAGGATTTACTACCCTATTAAGAGTGCAAGTGATGGGGTTATCTTAAGGATGTTGTCCAAAACAACTTTCCATTGGTGAAGGATCCCTGCCTTGATATAATGTATACCTCCACTCAACTTAAGAATAAAAATCATTGTGGGGAAAATGTTGATGCCGTCCCCAGTAGGCAATGAGAATGCAGTCTTCAGGTCTGTACATCACGGTTGGGACAAGATTATTCCAACATCAAGTAGTAGTAGTAGTAGTAGTAGTAGTAGTAGTAGTAATTTTATTATTTATACCCTGTCCATCTGGTTGGGTTTCCCAACAGAATATTATAAACATGACAAAACATCAAACATTGGAAACTTCCCTAAACAGGACTGCCTTCAGATGTCTTCTAAAAGTCAGATAGTTGTTTATTTCCTTGACATCTGAAGGGAGGGTGTTCCACAGGGCAGGTGCCACTACCGAGAAGGCCCTCAGTCTGGTTCCCTGTAACTTTGCTTCTTGCAGTGAGGGAACCACCAGAAGGCCATCGGAGCTGGACCTCAGTGTCCGGGCTGAACGATGGGGGTGGAGATGCTCCTTCAGGTATACTGGACCAAGGTCCTTTATTCCATATCCTGTCTTATCTGTAATTCCTTGGGCATGTACATACAAAGATTAGTCACAGGGCAACTGCAGCTATCACATGATGTTAGCTGTTTTACCAAACCATACTATCACAAATAACCAGCACCTCAACTGACTTGTAGGCGGGCTTTTAATTGACATCTTATGTGATTCTCCGACATAGATGGGTTCTGGAGAGTAGGCCGCTTGTGGCAGACTTTTAGCTGAGACAACGATTATGCAATTCGTAGTTTGCACATCCTACAGGGTGGTTCACAAAGTCCGGTGTGAGTTCTGATCTCACTGACGTTGGACAGAACTTGGTTGTCAAGAACATCGCCCCACTGCAATGGATATTTGAAAGATAGCAAAGCGTGTTCTCCCTAATAGCAGGTCTAGCAGGCCACCCCACTGTTGCTGGGCAGATCTGTTTGGGTGACCACAGGCAGTCATTGGGCGGTTGAGTTTCTGGGGAGATTTTCATGTTGCCAATTTGGGGGTGGGGCACAAAGGTTTTAAATACAGGTCACGCAGCTTTGGACTTTCTCTTTTGCTGCGTGCACCGGATCGCCAGCCCACCCTCCCTGAAATGAGGGTTATTTTGCTTGACCTTGTTATGCCTGTCATGGGGTCACCTGCTTTGGGGGCAGGGGCCTGGTAGGAATTTTAACCACTTGGCTGATTGGCTGGTGCCATTCGGTTTTTGCCTACTGCGTAGCAAATCATCACAACTTGTAAGGTTTGCGGTTAGGCATTGGTTAAAAAATTGGTTGGTGGAGGGGTAAGTGCCTACCCCTCCAATGCTGGTGTGCTGCAAGGGAATCCAGGGGCTTGTCATGCCTTCGTCCAAATCCCTGGCATCGGGTTTGGGCCGCGTAAGCCCTTGGGAGCATGTGGGGAGAGGTGAGGGTCTGTTGCCCAGCTTCATTGATCCCCAATATTGTTTTCCCATACTGGCTTCCTCTGGAATCCGGAAGTCAGTTCTGTCCCTGGGGCATGGACAGATAATTATAACCACTCACATTTGTGTATTTAAATAAAGTTGTGGCCAAAATTCTGCCAAAACCCTTAAACAAAAATTTCTGTGTGGAGTGTGAGTTAATTTGGGGTGGCTTGGGGACCTCGACACGCAAAAGCATCTCACATTCCTGGCAGGAGTGTGCATTTGGCTCCAACAAGTGCAAACCCTTGTTGCAAATGATACAGTAAATCCAGTTCATCGCAGGCTTGCAAACTTCGTGCCTCTCTTTCTCCATTCATAAATCTCTTCTGATGTCACTGAAGGACAGAGCAGAGGAAGCAGGCATTTTGACAATCACAACACATTCTTTCCTCCTCTCAACCCTGCAGCTTTGACCACACTCCTGCACTCCACCCAACTGTAAAAATGCTCACAGATCTTCCCACTGCTAACACCTACCCTAGATATATATTTATAATATAGGCTTCTGTAATTATGTAATTGCTTTACTAGAAGCTGGGTCTTTAAAGCCAGAATTCAAGGTGTTTGATGTGTTATAATTATGAACATCGCTTTGTTGTCTTTTTTCTCTCCTCCTTTTCTGATTTGATCGATCTAATCGCCCCTGTTCTCCGTCGCCCTCACAAAGAGGTTGGGTACAGTTGAGTTGTGATTCACATAAGTTCAGCCCTTTTCTATCGATGGACAGAACCACGGGTTCGCACCAGCAAAACTCAGATCGCAATCTGGCTCCAGGAGTTGAGTAACTCGCATAGTTTCAGTATGAAATAGTTTGCAAACCAGTGAAACTACAAGTCAAAACTTGCTGCACTGGCTTGCCTTCAGAAGCACTGTTTGTGGGAAACTGCTCAGGAAAGAGCAGTTCGCCCTCTCGCCTGCAATAAACATCTCAGCTGGTGGCCCTGCTACAACAATGCCTATTTTTTGCAATGACATCACAGTAATGAAAGGCTTTTGCTGCATCCAACGATGCTGTTAAAAACTTATCGATTCTTGCAGGTTAAAACATTGGCAGGATTTTAAACACATTTGTAATGTAACAGAATGTATGGATAACTTAGAAAGATTTAAAAAAAAATTGGAGAAGTATTGATATGCAGTTGAAAATAGGATCAACAGGGCCCGTGGAAGGGATGGGAGGAAGTCAGGAGATTCAGACTAATCTCGGTATTTGGATGCGAAATTGGTTTTGTCGTATGTTTATATTCTGGAAAATCAAATAAGAGTTTATTTTTTAAAAACTACTTATTGATTCTTCTTTAAATACAGTGGTACTTCAGGTTAAGTACTTAATTTGTCCGTACTTAACCTGAAACTGTTCTTAACCTAAAGCACCACCTTAGCTAATGGGACCTCCTGCTGCTGCCGCGCTGCAGGAGGACAATTTCTGTTCTCATCCTGAAGCAAAGTTCTTAACCTGAAGCACTATTTCTGGGTTAGCGGAGTCTGTAACCCGAAGCGTATGTAACCTGAAGCATACGTAACCTGAGGTACCACTGTAAGTTTTTAATAAGTGCAGTAATGAACTATGCAGAGCGAGCAAAATGAACAGCAAAACTAAGAGAATCAAATGATGGGTGTCTTTTTTGGACTATTTCAAGAAATATTATAATATGATGAACACGTGAACCAGACAGAGGGCCTTCTTGGTAGTGGCGCCCGCCCTGTGGAACGCCCTCCCTTCAGATGTAAAAGAGATAAACAACTACCTGACATTCAGAAGACATCTTAAGGTAGCCCTATTCAGGGAAGTTTTTAATGTGTGACATTTTAGTGTATTTTTGGTCTCTGTGGAAGCCGCCCAGAGTGGCTGGGGAAACCCAGCCAGATGGGTGGGGTACAAATAAATTATATTATTATTATTATTATTATTATTATTATTGCTATGAGCAACAGAAGTAATTGATTATAATATTGTGGATATAATTTGATAGACAGGATGCCGCAGAAGGGGATTAAAAACAACTCCATGGGGGAAAGGGTGAGAAGTCGACAAAAATAAAAGACAAAATTGTGTTTTGACTGTATATGTTAGAAATGTTGAAACTTAATAAAATCTATTGGGGGGGGGAGTTTATTTAAAAGCCCCAGCACCCTACTAGGCTCTATGTTCAAAGGTAAACATTTCTGCTACCCGTATCAATGTCTTGCAAAAGCCATTATCTCCATTGAGAAATCCTCTCACGAAGAAACAGGCAGACAGTGCAGAAATGCAACAATGCATATTTTACATACCTAATTTATGAAACTAATTGCACCAAAGGCTTCTGAAACGATTCTTTTCTACATCTTGGCAATGCACAGTATAATTTGGAGTTGCTTTAATATTCCAGTTGCTTTAAATATCCACTTTAGGCAATATCTACATTCATTTGTACGTTTGAGTCAGCATAATGGCCCAAGAAGCATTCCAAACTGCTGTCTCCGATGGCTGGGAGCGGGGAAGAAAATCCCTCGCAAACTTTAATAATAGATTAATGGCTTTGCCACATCCACCAGTCCTCGTGCGCGGAAACTGAGCGTTTCTGAAGTCAGCTTCCATGAGGGCAATGTGGAATGGCAACTGATGTGTGGATGTGGGCAAACCCTTTCCTTAGCCAACCTGCCCCAAATGCTCGGGTAAAATGAAAACTGAAAATCATTAGAATTGACAGGATGACTTGATTAGAATCAATGCATTCCCAGCCTCCATTTCACCCTGCTAATGGCCCCCACGACAAGTCAGAGTCTGTGTACACCACCACTACTTCTTCTTCTTCTTCTTCCTCTTCCTCTTCTTCTTCCTCTTCCAAGCTCATCTGCTCCCTCCTCCTCCTCCTCCTTCTATCACTCAAAGCTAAGTAAGAATGTCTTCCATGAATACAATCTTAACAGTGAGTCCCTAAGTGACTGTGGAGGTCAATTCTGGATCCACACATCCTTCCACAGTGGGGACATAGGTTTCCGGGCGGGAGTTGATCATGGTGAGGGTTTGTCAAGCGTGCCTTCCTCTTAGCACGTTTCTCCCTTGTGTCCTGAGTTTGAGTGTCTTCAAAGCCCATGTCGCCTTTGGTAAAGGCAGTTCTCCAATTGGAGCGCTCACAGGCCAGTGTTTCCCAATGTTCGGTGTTTATACTTCATTTTTAAAGATTTGCCTTGAGAGAGTCTTTAAACCTCTTTTGTTGACCACCACCATTACGCTTTCCATTTTCAAGTTCAGAATAGAATAGTTGCTTTGGAAGATGGTAATCAGGCATCCACACATGACCAGTCCAACAAAGTTGATGTTGAAGAATCATTGCTTTGACACTGGTGATCTTTGCTTCTTCCAGTACACTGGCATCAGTTCGCCTGTCTTTCCAAGTGATGTGTAAAAAATTTTTGGAGACGCTGTAGATGAAATCTTTCGAGGAGTTGGAGATGGCGTTTATAAGTTGTCCACGTTTCACAAGCATACAGTAAGGTCAGCAGTACAACTTTAAAGCACACCCAAAGCGCATTCCCCACCCCAAAGAATTTGTTAAGGGTTGCTGGGAACAGTAACTCTGTGAGAAGCAAATGGCAATGCCCAGAATCCTTTAAGGCACAAGCACTAACTCTGTGGGGCTGAGGACACCTCAGAGCCCCTGAGGTATGGGTGGATGAGATTGAGCTGCCCCTCTCAATTTTGAGGGGCTGGGCTGCAGTGGCAAAGGGCTCCGCCGAACCTCCATGCAGCAGTGGAAGGCCCTGCCCATCCTCACAGCCTCTCTCCTATTCATGTGACGTCACACGTATGTGTCGCACGTGTGACATCATAATCATGCAACAAGTCCCCTCACTGTTGGGTGGAACTGGGCACCTCTGCATCAAAGGGAAGAATGTGCTTCTGGTATAGACTCCAGCGAGGAATAATTCCACTTTTATGGGGCAGCAAAGCAAAATGCTTTTTCGTAACATGCACTGCCCTAAACGTGCTGCATGGCTACACCCTGATCTAAAATCCTAGCAGCCACAAGTTTAAATATGAAGTGTTCCTGCTGAATGAATTTCCCTATTTATCAAGGTGGTAGCAAGACATGTGTGTCTTTGGAACATAAATTCAGAAACTGTACACATCGGAGCTTCTCTACCGTGAAGAGATTGCTGGATTTGAGACATGATATTGCGAAGGAGGCGCTCTTGTTGATCTATGAGATTGCAATGGGATATACGACAGGAAACAATATTTCTAGTACACTGGATCAATGGCATTGATTGGCAAACTGCAGCGTGCCAAAGGCATGAAACAGGCATGAGATGATTTCTGATTTGTGAAACCTGTTAACTTTTCTGTCCTGTCATTTTTCCATAATTGATTCTTACTCTGTTCTGCGGGGGCATAATAACAATGTTTTATCAGTAACATTCAAGAAGAAATGATATTCTTATGTCTGAATGTTAAACCCTCATACGTGCCGTTTGCTTTCTTGATAGTCGCTGGCTTCTATTTCATAGCATCACAAACGCTGTTACTCAGATGTGGCAGGGATCTAAGAAAGAAAATAAATAAACAAATTAACAAAGCAAAATGCTTGTTTATAAGATACAGCTGTTCAGATCACAGTTCATTAAATGAAATTTATTTGGGGCAAATCTATTACGCTCCGGGTTAACACTGTGCAAATTACAGTCCCTATCTTGAGCTAAATATCGTGTTCTAAATAGATGAAAGTTTAATAACAGATCACAAAATGAATTAACTCATTTTGAAGAAGTTATGTACCTGACGCCAACTACTTTTATAGTGAACATGACTTAGCAGGTTTCTTTTGCAGGATTAACTACCATGTTGCTGCCAATGAATGACTTTCTTATCCATCGAAAATGTAATGTAGAAATCACAACCTACATGCCGTGCTACTTCTTGTGTTGTGTCAGAGGACTCAAGATTTGAACTATTTATGTACGCGACCACAGCTGTCTGGATTATGCTAGTCCAGAGATGGAAAGAAGGCACAATTTTGACCAAGAAAGAGTGGCAGATAAAATTGATGAACTATGCTGAAATGGCAAAACTTGCAGGAAGAATTTGAAACCAGGAAGAGGCAGGTTTTAATCAAGAATGGGGAAAGTTGATAGCTTATTTGAAAAATTATTGTAAACAATTACATTCATTGGTGGGTTTGGCAGAAAACTTGTAGTAAAATTTTGAACTATGGATTGGCAAAGGGTTTAGAACAATATAGTTACAGAAGAAATGCAGAGGGAAAATCTTTAATCCTGAATTTATTTTATTCAGTGGCAAATTTGCAAAAAGAAAACACAAACACCAATGTTTTTTGTTTTTGTTTTTAGAAACGGGAAAGATTAGACATGGATATGCAAAAGCATTAAAATAAATAATAATCAGAGGCTACCAAAGACGTTTTTTGAGATGGTGGACAATTTTGACCTGGTGAACATTTGGAGATTGTGGAATCCAATGGAGAAAGATTTCACATTTTTTCAGATGCAAATTAATCCTGTAGCCGCCTTGATTATATATGGCTAAGTAAAGACTTGACCCCAAGAGTGACTAAATCTGTGATTTGACCAAGGACTTGTTCCGATCATAACGCTGTGTTGACAGAGTTAAAATTGTCTCTACAGGGTTCTTTTAGATGGCGGATGAATGATGCTTTACTGAGAAATGATTTGATCATAAATAAAGCTCAGAAGACCCTAAAGGGCTATTTTGAGTTGAACCAGAATCCTGGAATTGAAGCAAGGGTCGGTTGGGATGCAAGTAAAGCGGTAATGCGAGGTTTCCTGATTCAACAGAATTCAATTAGGAGGAAAGCACAGAATGAGCAAAGGGGGGGGGAATGTCTCAATTGAAGGAGAAAGAGAAAAAATTGAGATGTAACCTTAAAAAAATCAACAGATTCAAAAGGAGATTAAGGCATAACAATTACAGTATTCACAAATAGTAAATCAAGAAACTGAATGGAAAATTAAATTGGTGAAACAAAAGACTTTTGAAACGGCAAATAAATGCAGAAAATTATTGGCTTGGCAATTGAAAAACAGACAGAAGGAGAGTGCAATAATTAATATTATGGAAGATATTAAGACTCCTTGTGCTATGTTCCGCTCCCCCTTTCTTCCCACCCAGCCCTGCCCTCTGCCTGCCCCCCGGACTTGGCAAGTCACAGTGGGTCTCAACATCTGCATCCTCTGCAGGCTGCCCAAGGGAGGAGAGGCCACAGAGAGGTACCGGGATGCTCCCTCGCATCTACCATCACTTGGGACAAGCGCTGGCTCATCCTTCTCCCCGAGGTCAGCCTCAGCTGTGCTGGCGAGGGAAATTGGGGTGTTCCAGGATCAAATCAGAAGCCAGGATGGCTTTCGTAATTCCGGGACTGTCTCTGTAAAATCAGGACACTTGGAGATTATGAAAATATCTGGGTAGATTTATTTCACGATAAACAGAGATTCAGATTAATTTTTTTGTGGTTGGTCACCAGAGCATTGCTAGAGTTTAACAGTATGAAAGCAACATCAAAGGAGGTTAACTTAGATTGGAAGAAAATGCAACATCAACAAACTTTAAAGTGCTGAATTTCCCTGGCACATCGCAACATGTTCCCTTTTTTAGAAAGTCCCTCTTTTAACGAATATTAAAAATGAAATGGAAGGAGATAAAAGGGATCTATGCAAATCTGAACAAAATCATCCAAACCTAAATAAACAGAAGCACAAAACACACTTAAAATTCTGAATCTCCCTGACGAGACACAGCATTCTCTCTTAAGAATTTTGTCCTCTTATAAGTTACTGCGGATAGAAAATGTGCAGTCTTCATCATCGTTTATTCATCTTGTCTGCCCAATGGATAAATTGCAAACCTCTCTTTGTCTCCACCTAAAATTTGCCCCAAAGTTTTTGTCTCTACAGTGGTACTACAGTGGTACCTCGGGTTATATACACTTCAGGTTACATAGGCTTCAGGTTACAGACTCCGCTAACCCAGAAATAGTACTTCGGGTTAAGTACTTTGCTTCAGGATGAGAACAGAAATCGTGCTCTAGTGGTGCAGCAGCAGCAGGAGGCCCCATTCTCTAAAGTGGTGCTTCAGGTTAAAAACAGTTTCAGGTTAAGAACGGACCTCCGGAACGAATTAAGTACTTAACCCGAGGTACCATTGTATATGATAAACTGCCTCTTCAATCTGGTTTAAACCACAGCGGCGGGTACTTTCAGAATATGGCATAATTCTAAGCCTCTGTTCCAGAGTGGCAGAGGGAATTGATGCAAATCCTGAAAATAATAAGGTAGTATAGGCACCACCATATGGATGTGAATACTCGAGAAATAAAGTAGCACTCTACATTTGTGACTTCTGTGAGATGAGCCAGCCTAGCTCAGTTGGTTAGAGCATGGTACGGATAACATCAAGGTTGTAGGTTTGATCGCTTTTGCAGGGCCATCTTTACCCGGGGGTGCAAGGGGTGCGGGGCACCAGGGCGCCGAATTCTGGGGGGCACCAAATGTATACCTACTGTATACCAGTCCCTCTCGATCAGCGGCAGTGAAAATCAATGGAGCAAATGTCCCTTCCCCCCCCCCCGTTGCTCTGTTGTTCTGTAGCGTCAAATATTCCCGACAAGTCAGGAAACAAAAGCAGTTATTTCCGCTGCATCATTGTTACAGGTGAGTGAATTTCCTCCCCCCAAAAAGGTCAACAACTTGGGCTTCCCCCCTTCCAAGGAAAGCTCAACAACTTTGAGTTCACCCCTCCCCCCCCAAAATGGGGGGCAGCTAAACTAAATTTTGGTGCTGGAGGAGACTCTTGAGAGTCCCATGGACTGTAAGAAGATCAAACCTTTCCATTCTGAAGGAAATCAGCCCTGAGTGCTCACAGGAAGGACAGATCCTGAAGCTGAGGCTTCAATACTTTGGCCACCTCATGAGAAGAGAAGGCTCCCTGGAAAAAACCCTGATTTTGGGAAAGATGGAGAGCACAAGGAGAAGGGGATGACAGAGGACAAGATGGTTGGACAGTGTTCTCGAAGCTACGAACATGAGTTTGACCAAACTGCGGGAGGCAGTGGAAGACAGGAGTGCCTGGCGTGCTCTGGTCCATGGGGTCACGAAGAGTCGGCCACGACTAAACGACTAAACAACTAAACAACAAAAAGCACAAACTAAATTTGGGGGAGCCGGGCTGATCTTTGTACCCTGGCGGCGCATATGCTAAAGATGGCCCTGTCCGTATGGGACAGCTTGTGTATTCCTGCTTTGCAGGGGGTTGGACTAGAGCAGCAGTTCTCAACCTGTGGGTCCCCAGCTGTTGTTGGACTACAACTCCCATCATCCCTGAGCTCGGGCCTTGCTAGCTAGGGGTGATGGGAGTTGTAGTCCAACAACATCTGGGGACCCACAGGTTGAGAATGGCTTGACTAGAGGGTCCTTAGGTCCCTTCCAACTTCTTTGATTCTATGATTCTAGGATAACCTTTCTGTGTTTCTAGCCAATAGGTGAACTCATAGTTGGGATTGAGGAGTGCGTTCATCATTGCAGAGGTGTCTGTGGAGGGGATATACTGATTGAAAATGTATTGTAACTTTTGAATAAATGTTAAAAAAGTGGTGAGTTTTTGTGACACCAGGGCTCCCAAAAGCTGCTGCATCCCCCTGCTTTTTGGTGCATCCCCCCCCCCTTCTGGTTCTTGGAATCTTGGTGGTTTGACCTTCCTTTTTTCCTAGCGACCAGATACATCTTTCCTGTGGCAGGTTTGTCTGAGATGAGGTACTCTCTAAATGTTTATTTCTTCAAAGATTACTACCAGAGTGGTACCTTGGTTTTCAAACATCTCCATTAACGAACATTTCAGAACCCGAACGTTGTAAACCCACAGCGGCGTAGCGTGGGTTGTCAGCACCCGGGGCAAGGCAAGTAATTTGCGCCCCATAACCCGGGGCAAGGCAAGTAATTTGCGCCCCTAACCCCTAACCTGCCGCCGCTGCCAGCTTCTTGCTGCTGCCTGGGCCGGGTATTCACAGTTCTACAAATCTTTGGCTCTGGCTTGCTCCATTAGTTTAACTTGGGGGGGTGAGAGATTGCAATCGTGCTATGTGCACCGAGAGGGGGGGGCACGGTTGTAACGCAGTGGGGGGGGGAGAAGAAGAGAAACTAGCAGGAGAACCTTGATTTCCCTCTGCAGCTCTGTGGGGAAGGAGGGCGCAGACTGGGCTCCTTCCTCGCCACAAGATCCCTCGGCTGGCCAGGCCCAGGCCCCGCGGGGCTCCTCCGCGCTCCCCTCCCCCGGCCGGCAGCGCCTGCAAAGGCTGCGGGTTCCGCTGCACCTCCGTCTCTCTTTCCACTGGTAGCGAGAGCGGGTGGGAGGAGGCCACCCGGGAGCCGGAAATGGGCGCCAAATAAGGAGAGCGGGGCGGGCCTGGATCCTGGCCTTGTTTGGCGCTTCCCCTCGGCCGGTCGCCCAGCCAAGCCCGCGGCGGTGAGGCGATGCCCGCGCAGGGGGGCGCCCACCCCTCGGCCCCCGCCCGGCACTGCCACCCCAGCACCTGCCCGCTCCTCCCAAGGGGCCTCCTCTCCTTCCCGCCTCTTCGCAGCAGTCCTCGCGGGGCGGACAGGCTCGACTCTCCCCTCCCTCTTGCGCCCCATCCCGCGCCCGATCCTGGCCAGGCTCCGGCTCTGGATCTCCTTGCTGGCGCCTGCTGCTCCCCCTGGTCACCCAGCCCGACCCCTCCTCCCAAAGGAGCTGAGCCCCGAGGCTCTTCGGCGACTCTGGAGGTGGCGAGTGCGCCCCCCCAGATGTTGCGCCCGGTGCGGCCGGCACCCCTTGCACCCCCCACGCTACGCCACTGTAAACCCAGAAGTAAATGCTTCCATTTTCAAGCACGCCTCAGAAGTCAAATGGCTTCCGCTGAGTGTATATGTTATTTTTCTCAATTTTCTCTATTAAATTCGCAGGTCGCCCCTTGTGCCTCGGATTTCGAACGTTTCGGAACCCGAACGGTCTTCTAGAATGGGTTACGTTCAAGAACCGAGGTACCGCTGTACCCAAAAAGGACCCAGCTACATTCGTAAAGAGAAAGCGCTTTGCGTTATAACACCGCGAAACCAGATGGCGCTGTGGAGTCCCGTCTTTTCGCCAATGGGATTTCCCTGTATGAAGTTTACAATGCATTTAACGGAATCACATTTTTGATGTGTCTAGCTCAGGGGTCAGCAAACTTTTTCAGCAGGGGGCCGGTCCACTGTCCCTCAGATTTTGTTATATATATTGGGGGGAAATGAACGAATTCCTATGCCCCACAAATAACCCAGAGATGCATTTTAAATAAAAGCACACATTCTACTCATGTAAAAACACACTGATTCCCAGACCGTCTGCGGGCTGGACTGAGAAGGTGATTGGGCCGGATCTGGCCCCTGGGCCTTAGTTTGCCTACCCATGGTCTAGATCCGGCCTAAGCATTTGTTCAAGAATTTCTCTCACCCACCGCAAAGGGAAATGCAAAGTATGAAGAGTTTGCAAAAGGGTTTAACCATGTCTCCTGCTATACAGGAGCTAACAACAAGCACCAAAAACTTACAATCTGAACAAATTGCTCAGAAGTTTCTTTCGTTTTAATGGTAAAGGTAAAGGTAAAGGTACCCCTGCCCGTAGGGGCCAGTCTTGACAGACTCTGGGGTTGTGCGCCCATCTCACTTAAGAGGCCAGGGGCCAGCGCTGTCCGGAGACACTTCCGGGTCACATGGCCAGCGTGACGAAGCTGCTCTGGCGAGCCAGAGCTGCACACGGAAACGCCGTTTACCTTCCCGCTGGTAAGCGGTCCCTATTTATCTACTTGCACCCGGAGGTGCTTTCGAACTGCTAGGTTGGCAGGCGCTGGGACCGAGCAGCGGGAGCGCACCCCGCCGCAGGGATTCGAACCGCCGACCTTTCGATCGGCAAGTCCTAGGCGCTGAGGCTTTAACCCACAGCGCCACCTGCGTCCCCTTCGTTTTAATGGTGCTTCTTCCCAAATATGAGGGTGGAGAATTGCAGCCTAGACTGGGCTTTAGGGTTGGCACTGGGCGACTGCACACTTCTTGTGCCTTTATCATCTGCATGGCAGACAGACGTTCAACGGGTTAAGCCTTTTCAAATATGGAAATACAATGATGGAAAAAGCTTCACCTATGCTAAGGTACTACAGTGGCAAGAATGTTACTTTCCCAAAAATGGAAAGAAGCAGAAGTCCCAGCAAAGGAAGAATGGATATAAAAAATTATGGAATATGCAGAAATGGAGAAACTTCCCAGAAGAATAAGAAATCAAGACAACAATTTTTTTTATAAAAGAATGGAAATGGTTTATTGAATATTTACAGATATATTGTAAACAGGTGAAAACATTGGCAGGATTGTTGTAATAACCTGGAGTTTTATAAGAGTATATATTTAAAGTAGCTGAATAAATGAGCAAATTAAGTTAACTTGGATATGCAGAAGATATTAAAAATAAATTTAAGGAACCACAGAAAGAGGGGGAAGGAAGTCAAGTTTGGAAATGTTAAAATGATTGTAAAATTAGTGAAATGCATAAATCTGAAAAACATAAATTTTAAAAATAAATAAATCCTGTGTGCCCCTACTGCTTCCTGATTATGCTGTCAACAACAACAATAATAATCGTAATAATAATGATTTTATTATTTATATCCCACCCATCTGATCGGGTTGCCCCAGCCACTCTGGGTGGCTTCCAACATATATAAAAACATTAAACATTTTAAAATTCCCTATACAGGGCTGCCTTCAGTGTTACTTATCTCCTTGGCTCAGGGGGGTGGGACAACTCCATACCTTCCAACATTTCTCCGATGGAAATAGGGACGTCCTAAGGAAAAAGGAGGCATTCTGGGAGCAAATCAGAAACTGGGATGGGTTCTGTAAATCCAGGACTTTCCCCTTGAAAATAGGGTCACTTGGAGGGTCTGAAGGAAACATTGCAACATTGGATCAGAATGTTGAACTTTTAGAGCTGAAACAAAAAATCCACACTACTGCTTAAGTGTAAACTGGGAAGTACCTTATTTTTTTGTGTATAAGATGCCCCCATATATAAGACTTTTGGGGACCCCAAATTTAGAAAATGGGCATATGCACTATCCGTGTATAAGACGCCCCCAGATTTTTAACCTTATTTTAAAGTAAAAAAACCCCCTAGTCTTATACACAGAAATGTACAGGACAGTGGAACCTCGGGTTGTGAACGTGATCCGTGGGGGAGGCACGTTCGAAACCCACTGCGTTCGCAACCCACAGTGCCACATCTGTGCATGTGTGGGTCATGATTCAGTGCTTCTGCACATGCACAAAGCACGATTCAGTGCTTCTGAGCATGCGTGAGCGCCAAAACCCAGAAGTAATCCGTTCCGGTACTTCTGGGTTTGGCGTGGTGCGCAACCCGAAAACGTGTAAGCTTCTGTAACCCAAGGTACCACTGTAATTCCCATTGATTTCAACGCTGGTGCGCTTAGGAATGGGATATTATTTTGATGTGAGCAGAGATTTCTGTCTACCTTAAAAATGAAACATAGAAAGCCCAAGCAGCTTGAAAATATAATTATGGGGGGGGGGGGGAGAGGAGGAGCAAACCCTTCTGAGTTTTGCAAAGCCTGCGAAAGCGAAAATAAATGGTTTATAAGTTTCACAAAAGAAACCTCAAAGAACACAAGGCTTGCCCAGCCCTACTTATTTATTGTGAGTCATCAAGAAGAGGGCTCCTCCCTGACCTTGCTGATAAACTCATTGCCAAAAATCCAGTGTACCTGCTTTCCTTTTCATGTTTGTTGTTCGGGAGTTGTGCCACCTCCAGGGATCATAGGGCGTTGGGCTCCACCAGAAAGAGCAGTCGGTTGAAAAGTCCTTGGAGGATCTTGTAATCTTCAGCATAAAAAGGTGAATGAAGCAGGCAAGCTGCACAAACAGTCCCTGATTCCCGCTAAAGCCATTGGTGTCTATTTAGAAGAAATAAAAAAATAAACAAGTTCTATTTTTTTGCTCAGCGTCACTACACTCTTTAAAAATTACAGGATCTCTGATTATTTCTCTCTCTCTGGCAATTATTCCACTTTGGATTAAAAGATCTCTTCAGCCAATCACAAAAATGTTGTCCGTGCATTTTTCAAAATGTTTTATTACGCACGTACAGTAAGAGAGATTTACAGCATATACACGCTTTAGATCAAGGGTAGGCGACCTAAGGCCCAGGGGCTGGATGCGGCCCAATCACCTCCTCAATCCAGCCCTTGGACGGTCTGAGAATCAGCGTGTTTTTACATGAGTAGAATGTGTGCTTTTACAGTGGTAAAGGTAAAGGTAAAGGGACCCCTGACCACTAGGTCCAGTCGTGAACGAGTTGCAGCACTCATCTCGCTTTATTGGCTGAGGGATTTGGCATACACCTTATGGGTCATGTGGCCAGCATGACAAAGCCGCTTCTGGCGAACCAGAACAGCGCATGGAAACCTTCCTGCCGGAGCGGTACCTATTGATCTACTTGCACTTTGACGTGCTTTCTAATTGCTAGGTTGGCAGGAGCAGGGACCGAGCAACAGGAGCTCACCGCGTTGTGGGGATTCAAACCACCGAACTTCTGATCAGCAAGTCCTAGGCTCTGTGGTTTAACCCACAGCGCCACCCACGTCCCTTTTGTTAAATATTTAATTCGTTCCTGAGGTCCGTTCTTAACCTGAAACTGTTCTTAACCCGAAGCACCACTTTAGCTAATGGGGCCTCCCACTGCCACCCCGCCGCCGGAGCACGATTTCTGTTCTCATCCTGAAGCAAAGTTCTTAACCCGAGGTACTATTTCTGGGTTAGCGGAGTCTGTAACCTGAAGCGTATGTAACCTGAAGCGTATGTAGCCTGAAGCGTATGTAACCCGAGGTACCACTGTATTTAAAATGCATCTCTGGGTTATTTGTGGGGCATAGGAATTCATTCATTTCCCCCAAAAAAATATTGTCCGGTCTGAGGGATGGTGGACAGGCCCACAGCTGGAAAAGGTTGCTGGCCCCTGCTTTAGATCATAGAATCATAGAACTGCAGACCTAGAAGGGACCCAAGGATCATCTAGTCCAACCCCCTGGAATGCAGAAATCTCCACTAAAGCATCCATGACAAATGGCCATCCATCCTCTGCCTTCTCGGTAGTCACGCCTGCCCTGTGGAACACCCACCTGTCAGATGTCAAGGAATTACAGTGGTATCTCCATTCTGGAGGTCCGTTTGCAACATGAAAAGAGCACAACCCGAGGCGCATCTGCGCACACGCAGGTTTCAATTTGGCGCTGCTGCACAAGCGGCAAAACCCGGAAGTAACCCTTTCTGGTACTTCCAGGTCGCCGCAGGACATAACCTGAAAGAACGTTAACATGAAGCGGATGTAACATGAGGTATGACTGTAAACAACTATCTGACGTTTAGAAGATATCTGAAGGCAGCCCTGTATCAGGAAGTTTTTAGTGTTTGATGTCGTACTGTGTTTTAATTTGTTGGAAGCTGCCCAGAGCAGCTGGGGGAACCCAGTCAGATGGGCAGCATATAAATAATAAGTTATTGTTGTTGTTAGGGCTTTTTTCCTGCTGGAACTTGCTGGAACTTATTTCTGTAACATCTCAGGTGGGTGCCATTGCCGTTCTAAGAGAACGAAGGAGGTGCTCAAGGTGAGACCAGCCACCTCTTTTTCAAAAAAAAGAACACTATTATTATTATTATTATTAACCTCCAAGAAAGTCCACAACCTCCTGAGGGAGACCGTTCCATCATCAGTGAGAGTCTATTTATCATGTTATGTGAGATTATCAAATATAGACTGGTCTTTTGCGTGTCGAGGTCCCCAGGTCCACCCCAATAACTCACACATCACACAGAATTTTTGTTTAAGGTTTTTGGCATAATTTTGGCCACAACTTTATTAAAATACAAATTTGTGAGTGGTTGCTTAGGCATTGGTTGCGACTATCTGCCCCCACCATGGGGGACAGACTGACATTCCGCACGATGCGAAAGTCAGAATGGGGGAATACACTTGGGGGTTACGCGGAGCAGGGAACCTGCCCTCACCCCAAATGCAACCAGGAGCTCATTGCTATGGCCCGAGCCCCCTTGACAGAGTGGACAAGCAATAGTTAGCCCCCAATTTCTTTAACGGAATCCCTTGCAGCAGCAGCATTAGAGGGGCAGGCACAGCCAATCCATGCCCCTCAACCAACCAAACCATAAACCAATGCCTAACCGCAACCTTACAAGTTGTGACGATTTGCTACGCAGTAGGCAAAAACCAAATGGCCCCAGCCAATCAGCCAGATGGACAAAATTCCTACCAGGCCCCCGCTCCAAAGCAGACGACCCCATGACAGGCATAGCAAGGTCAAAGCGAACAACCCTATTCTAGGGAGGGAGGGACGGGCAATCCGCTGCACGGGCGAAAAGAGGAAGCCCTAGCCTCGTGCAAGGAGTTTTAGCATTTCTGGCTGTCAATCAATAAATGGCAACATTAATTTCTTCCCAACAACAAGGGAAGCCCCAATCGCATCAGTGGCCAACGATCAGTTAGCCCGCCCCCAACTTTGGAGTGTCCTGGTGGCCCCCACCGCAACACGTGCTCTCCATGAAGGAGAACACGCTTTGCTTTAGCCCTCTCCAGTCCACAGTAGCAATGGAAAAAGCCTTCCCAAATATTGCTTCTTTGATGCAGGCAATGAAGGAGAATGATTATATCTGGCTTGAAGCAGTTTCCTCCTGCTATACCTGGTATGACATCTGAGCCTTTTTCTGGACACTGAAGATTTGGCCGCGAGGATATAAGTCACAGAAATATTATTTCAAATGGTGTTCGTTTCTAAACCCAGCTTCACAGTTTCGATTTTGACCTTTAAAGCTCTGTGTATCCCCAGTCTGGAACATCTGAAAGTCTGTCCCCTCCAGGCTGCCTTTCCTTTAGCAATACCTTCTCTATGGGCCTCCCTTCTAGTCTTCTTTAAGGGGTGTGTTTTTTCTTCCAGGAGCTTATCAAACTTTTCAGAGAAAAGCACCTTGCTGTATTGAATTAGTCTCAATTAAATTCTACATAACAAAACAAAAAGACCATCACCAAGCAGTGCAATCATGCATTTTTACACAGAGGAAATGCTATTTAGGAAGACACCAGCATATCTGGGTGAGTTTTTCTTATTTTAGCATACAGCGGTACCTTGGTTTACAAACTTAATCTATTCCAGAAGTCCGTTCTTAAACCAAAGCGTTTAACCAAGGCGTGCTTTCCCAAAGCAGCAGGGAACACTCAACAGGAAGCGGAACATGTTCTGCTTCCAAGGCAAAGTTCACAAACCAAAACACCTACTTCCGGGTTTGCAGCGTTCTTAATCCAAGTTGTTCATAAACTAAGCTGTTCTTAAACCAAGGTACCACTGTACTCATATTTCACAGATTCAGGCGTGTATATTGTTGAAACTTCTTTTTTTGGTATTATTTCAGTGCCGTGGGCTGCTGAAGTCTTAAAGGGACTTAGCATTTATTGGAATAAAGAAATGTCAAAAATCTGGTCTCCAAAGAGGGAATGGTGGCGGTAAAGATCCCAAGGGAAAATTCAGCCCTGTGAGTAACGTTTTGGCAACCTCAGGCATCGGTACTCCTTAATGCTTCTCCACAAAGTGCTGTTTATAAAAGCATTAGGGAGACAAAAACCTGATACCGAACTTACATGTCCGCCCTTGTAAGAAACGATTTGGGAGAATCTTATGCCCTTGCTGAGTAAGGTAAGGAAAAGGGTGGGGCTACACATTTTTATTTGAACCATAGTTAAGCGAAAAGCCGCAGCAAAGGGATGCCTAGCAGAAAACGCCCTCCTGTCACTCTTATCTGATCCAAGGGACAACATTCAAGTTTCGCCTATATGCGCACATTTTTTGGGACTCTCTGCCACACACAGAGATTTTAATTCATTAAGTGGCGAGCATGAATGAGCTATCGCGGTGGAGCATTTTGAAACCACCAGGCATGTCAACAAAAGCTACCCACGCCCTAAAAAGGGATTTCTGGAATGCAGCCGATATCCCTGTTTTTCCGGATGCACGTGAGGTCTTCCAAATCTGGTGGGAATAATGCCTGTTATTTATCTATTTCGTTTATGAATCGTGTCCCTTAAAAAGCCCCAGAGCAATGTCACATTGAAAACAGCAGCCATTAGAACGCATTTCAGGTCCAATCAGACTGGGATAAGAATCTTGCTGAAAGAGCAAGGTCTTCAATGCCAAAAAGATAATAGAGATGGCACCTGTCTGATTTGTAACGGGGGGGAGATCCAGGAGGGATCAGGTGCTACCACACCAAAGACCCTGTTCCTACATTGCATGGACAGATCTTCTAATGATGGTATCTGTAAGAGGCCCTCAGTCCTCCAAAGAGCAGTCAGGTTATCCTAAGGTCCCAAAAGAGCCACAGGTATCTTATCAGAGGAAGGTAATAAAAGGCACCTCTAACCACCTGGGTCTCTAATATCTGATGGAGCCAGGAGCACCCCCAGATGGCTTCTTGAGGATGTGATGGAGTCAGAAGACTGACCTCACTGCCATGGCGTAGACATGATTATGGGCTCTCACTCATGTTTGGTTGGCTTTGTCGTTCATCTTTCAACAATTGCACTCTAGGTAAAGGTACCCCTGACGGTTAGGTCCAGTCAAGAACAACTATGAGGTTGCGGCGCTCATCTTGCTCTATAAGTCAAGGGAGCTGGCGTTTGTTCGCAGACAGCTTCCAGGTCATGTGGCCAACATGACTAAGCCGCTTCTGGCGAACCAGAGCAGCGCACAGAAACTCCGTTTACCTTCCCACTGGAGCAGTACCTATTTATCTACTTGCACTTTGACGTGCTTTTGGACTGCTAGGTTGGCAGGAGCAGGGACCGAATAACGGGAGCTCACCCTGTCGTGGAGATTCGAACCGCCAACCTTCTGGTCAGCAAGCCCTGGGCTCAGTGGTTTAGACCACATTGCCACCAGCGTCGCCTTCAAGTCTGTTTCATCACATTTAGTCCCATGGTATGCCGAGGTGCAAAACAGGCTGGAGAGGGCATTCAGGGGTGAACAGGACAAGAGCTTGACATGTCTTGCCACTGCTCAGTGAGAGGAGAGCATCATCTGCTCTATGCATTGGGGGGGGGACCAAGAGTACTCAGGAATCCTTTGGATTCCATTAGTCACCTGCTGTGGAGGACAGAACCAAACGACTGGCAGAGGGGGAGTCCAGATTTCACCAGGAAGTGACCTGACCATGGCAACTGGGTGATATCCATCCACCTTATTTTCACACCGTCTTTTCCCACCATCTAAAGCAAATATCAAATCTAGGGTCTGCCTTGTTGTGCCAGACCAATGGCAATATGATACTGACAGTGCTTTTTTTTTTAAAAAAAAAAAAAAGTTTAGAGGTACTCTCACTTTGACTCCAGAAAATCACCATTTAATAATTCGAATCGGGGGAAATAAATAAATAAATACTGACCAATCACCATGCTAGATTCCAACTCCTACTTCACATATTAAACGCTCGCTTCCATCTAGAACTCAGGAAACACCGTGGTATGCGTACCCCTGTGTACTGGATACTGTACACGAAGGCATAACTAAGGAACATCATCACGGATACTAAAATCACATCTGTATTCCTTGAACATCATGCCTGGCACCACCTCCATGTGCTCAGAGAATTGGCAGGGCAGCACCAAACCAATTTTACTGTCTCCTTGACAGGTGCAGTCCCTCGCAGTCAACTCTAAATGTTTCCTAGCGGTGGAGCTGGAAGTCCTGTCAACCACCCCAATCTCTCTTTTTTAAAAAAATACATTTTTATTGATTTTTTAACATATCAGTTCCAACAGTCATACAACATATCTTCTCATCTTATACAATGTTTTACACTTCCGTCAACACCTCTGATGATTTTCCATTCTTCATCACTTATTCTGCATTTCTTAATTTCTATATTGCGTTTAATTGTCCTTAACTAATAATTCTTTTCATAGTCTTTCTTGTAATATTTCAAATTATCCACCTTACAAAACTTATTGCAGTCCTACTAACGTGACCTGTTCATCACAATTACTTTTCAAATAGTTCATATATTTACTCCAGTCCTCTAAGAATCTCTGATCCCGCAGGTTTCAAATCCTTCCTGTTAGTTTACCTAATTCTGCATAATCCCTCAATTTCATCCTCCATTCTTCTTTCGTCGGTAATTCTTGTGAACCACCCCAATCTCTGCAGCCTGTGATGGTGATGCTCAGAGAATCTGGGCAGGCACACCTTGGCCAGATCAACTCCTCCCAAGCTTGCCCCCCCCAAGTCTCCAAAATACACACAATATCTGCACTCCCATTCACGATCAGAGTATGGATGAGTGGGGTCTTATGACTTACCAGACTAGCCATGAACAGCAGCACCTATGCAGATGAGCAACCAAAAAGGATGACAGTGTAGAACAGGCTTCCTCAACTTCAACCCTCCAGATGTTTTGAGACTACAATTCCCATCATCCCTGACCACTGGTCCTGCTAGCTAGGGATCATGGGAGTTGTAGGCCAAAAACATCTGGAGGGCCGAGGTTGAGGAAGCCTGGTGTAGAACAAGGCCTTGATCCGATGATCACTGAAATGGGGATGTTCCTCCTTCCGCAAATATTTCCCACCAAACACATCGTGGGGTGGCCTTGAAGGCCACATTCCCTCATGAGCAGCCTTCCAGAGTTCACATATCAGTGATGGGTTCTACAAAAGTAGAAGGAGCAATGGATATGACTCTCACCTTTGTGCAATAGGATATATTCTATAACAGGAGTGGGAAACCTTTCTAATCCCAAGGGCCGCAACCCCTTGTCTTCTGAGGAAGCGGGTGGCACTGTGGTCTAAACCACTAAGCCTCTTGGGCTTGCTGATCAGAAGGTTGGCGGTTCTGTCCCAGCTTTTGCCAACCTAGCAGCTCGAAAGCACATCAGTGCAAGTAAATAAATAGGGAAGGTAAATGGCGTTTCCATGCGCTCTGACTTCCGTCACGGTGTTCCAATGCACCAGAATCATTTAGTCATGCTGGCCACATGACCCAGAAAGCTGTCTGTGGGCAAACACTGGCTCCCTCGGCCTATAGTGAGATGAGCGCCACACCCCATAGTCGCCTTTGACTGGACTTAACCATCCAGGGGTCCTTTACCTTCTTCTGAGAAGCATGTTGCTTGGGGGTGGAAGGTCTGGGGAGAGTCCTGGTGGTGCAACAGAAAATTCACCTTGGGCTCCCAGGCCTGAGGTGCCTCACCTCCGATGTAAACAGTAAAACAATACACCCCACTGTAAAAACTATATACACAGTGACAGAACACTAACACATCCTGATAAAATCTGCAGCTAATTATCCCAGAAGGTATCTGACCAACATGAGAACCAGTGGTTTTCTTAAAAATGCATGACCCAGTTGCTGCCACACAAGAAAACATCCTGTCTCGCATCTAGGGAAGGCCATTCCAGTCTTCCGCCAGGTCCATGCTCTCACTCTGAAGGCATCTGGCGACTTCCTCCTCTCCTACAATTTGACTGCACTGGTTTTTCAGCCGGTGTTAAGAAACACGTGCACCCTAACATCCGTCCTCCTGCTAGTAAAAAATCAAAATTAAATTGGGTAGTGCCCTTAACCACAGGATTCCTGAAGGGGCAACTCCCTTGGGTGTCATTTATTTGGCAACAAGCCTGACAAAGGCTAGTTCACTGTCGGAGAGCTACCAGGTTTTGATGACCCGATTCAGATGCTAGATAGAATTGCAGAATCCTAGAGATGGAAGACAGCCTGAGGGTCATTTGGTCCAACGCCCTGCAGTGCGGGAATCCTGCTGCTGCGTGGGCTCGATCCACCAACCTTTTGGTTAACACCCAGTGTCACAGGATATGTCTCTTCCAAGAGTGGCGTCTCTCGGGAATCAGGCATCCAGTCGCAAGTTCTGTGCCTCTGAATCACTGTGATAGCTGTTTACACCCAGGGAAGTGGGTATCGAACTGCAGCCTTAATCTCAACTAAGTGTGTATGGGGTTGCAGCCCTAGCATGTGGTCTGAGGGACTGACTAGTTTTGGGCAAGTTTTACATAAAGCTTATTTAGAAAAATAAAGGCTGTGGCACATGCTACAGCTTCCCGAATGCTTATCCAGCCATGTGCCCAGCTTCTTCTCTAGATATCAATGCCACGAGGAATGCAGTATAAAGAAGGCAGTTTCAACCATGGTTGTGAAACAAGCACAGATATTATAAAATGAAGCTGCAAGCCATGTCACGAGCAGTAAATAAAAGCACCACGGAAAGTTATGTAAGTAGATGTCATGCGCTGCTTATGTGCAAAGGCAGCATACCTTAGTTATCTATGGATAAAACATTAAGCAACAACCGGCCATGCCATCTAAAGGAAAGGTGGCATAAGGTTGAAACACACTCAGGTGACCTGCAATCAGATCATCAAGCAGAACATGACCGTTTCACACACTTTCCTTTAAAAGCGATCTACAATAAGGTTTGTAAAACAAGATCAGGCCTCCGGGGTTGCACATAGAACAGAAGGTCTCAAACTTTTAAAAATCCTTTCTTGAAGATTTTGTCTCTGCTCACCTTCCATCAATATCAACCTTCCATTTGCAGAAGAATAGTCCTAATAAGCATCACTTTATCTCTTTGTGAAGAGAGCAGTGTTGTCCAGGGCTGCCCGGGATTCATCCGTCAGAAATAGCGTCAGGGCAGAATTTCCGAAAACTGGTAAAAGAGTCCAGGGGAAACCAGGCATATGACAACCCATTGGGGCTTGGGGGAAATCTCCATTAAAAATACCTCAAAAATGTCAATAATCCTTTTGGAGATTTTGCAAAAAAAGGTCGACAACTTTTGCATCCGAATTCTCACTTTTTAAAATAAGGCAACCCTAGTGTTGTGCTATGCACTGAGCGTTCTGTCGATGCAGAAAATGGGTGTTATATACTTTCACTATTCAATGTGAAAGTAAGGTAAAGGACCCCTGGACGGTTAAGTCCAGTCAAAGGCGATTATGGGATTGCTGCGCTCATCTCGCTTTCAGGCCAAGGGAGCCGGCATTTGTCCACAAACAGCTTTCTGGGTCATGTGGCCAGCAGGACTAAACAACTTTTGGTGCAACGGGACACTGTGACAGAAGTCAGAGAGCATGGAAATGCCATTTACCTTCCTGCCGCAGGGGTACCTGTTTATCTACTTGCACTGGTGTGCTTTCAAACTGCTAGGTTGGCAGGAGCTGGGACAGAGCAAAGGGAGCTCACCCCATTGCTCGGATTCGAACCACCAACCTTCCATTCAGCAAGCCCAAGAGGCTCGGTGGTTTAGACCACAACACCAGTTGCGTCCATACTATCCAATGTGAGTACTGCTCAGAATAGAGTCACAGATCTAAATAGACACAGATCTGTTGATCTTAATGGGTCTGTTCCAAGTAGGACAAACATTGGTTTTTCCAACTGCACAATGATGCGATTTGGTATGGCATTTTTTTCAGCCGGAACTTGCCGGAACTGTTCCCACACCTCTCAGGTGGGCGTCATTGTAAGAGTACAATGGAGGTGTTCATGGTGAGTTCCGACACCTGTTTCTCTAGAAAAACAGCACTGGTCTTTGTTTATGTGTTTTTTCAGCGTGTGCTAATTCGATCGGAGGGTTAGGCATCCACTAAAGAAAACAGATTCCTACTATAGGGCTCCCAAACCCTTAGTTATAATCTTTAGGGAATTTGATGGTGCCTGTTATCAAAGACCACATTATCAAGGTGTACTGTGTGCCCAATTCTGATACGGTTCGTTATCAAGAGCGAAATTAGTGTTAAGTCATGAGGGTTGACTATGGCATTTGCCTCTGCACCACTGGCAAAGTCCGTTCCCGGTTTTGCCAGTTAATCATTTGTGCTCGGCTACTAGCAAGGAACAAGTACATTGTCTTGCGGTCGCAGCAACCCCGGGTCACAGTCCGAGATGATTCCGTCGCTCTTTTCTCCACTTGGCTCAGATTCCTACGTTAAAACCTGTGTGTGCGTGAATGTGCCCTAGCTCCACTCGTTCTTTCTCAAGACGGCACAGAGTCTTGTCTTTCTCTCCTCGGGATCCTGGGCAAATAGGATGCCACCTTAAACGTATCGTTTGAAACATTGTTTGCACTTTAAAGGGACGCGGGTGGTGCTGTGGGTTAAACAACAGAGCCTAGGACTTGCTGATCAGAAGGTCGGTGGTTCAAATCCCCGCAACGGCGTGAGCTCCCGTTGCTCGGTCCCAGCTCGTGCCAACCTAGCAGTTTGAAAGCACACCAGTGCAAATACATAAATAGGTACCGCTCTGGAGGGAAGGTAAACAGCGTTTCCGTGCACTGCTCTGGTTCGCCAGAAGTTGCTTAGTCATGCTGGCCACATGACCCGGAAGCTGTTCGCCGGATCCCTCGGCCAATAAAGCGAGATGAGTACCGCAACCCCAGAGTCGGTCAAGACTGGACCTAATGGTCAGGGGTCCCTTTACCTTTACCTGCACTTTTAGAAAGGAAATGCCAGCAGCAATGTTTTGAGAGGCAGGGATGACCTGGAGGAGGAGACAGATTCATGGGAGGAAAATTCTACCAGCTGCAACAAACCCTGATGGCTATGCACAATATCTGCTGTCCAGAGGCAGTTTGCTTCTAGAAACCAGTTGCTGCGAACCGCAGATGGGGAGAGTGCTTTCGTGATCCCATCCTGCACCTGGTTGGCCATTGTCAGAAAAGGATGCTGGCCTAGATTGGCCACTCATCTGATCCAACACAGAGGAGACATTTAATCCCGTATTTCCCTCTGCATGCTGCAGTATAATTCCCCTCTTATGTGAATATTAATTATTAATATTAAAAATACAGTCAAGTTTTCTAATGATGAGATTAGCTTCATACCCATTTGGCTCTCAACCAATCCATATTTCTATTTCTTTAACTTTGCCATTATTATTATTATTATTATTATTATTATTATTATTATTATCATCATCATTATACCACCCTATACCTGCAGCTCTCAGGAAGTTTGCAGGATAAAATCGCAACATGCAAACACGAAATACGCAATCAAAACAAAAGCAACCCAATAAGCACACACACACCCCAACACATTATAAAAAGGGCAATGGATGCCCTACAGAATGTCCCTGTTGTTGTGATACCCAGCACTGCAAATAACACCTTTTAAAAACACACTAGCCCATAAAAGCACTTTTACTACCCCACTGCCCACGAACAACAATAGAAAGGCACATCTAGCAACCTGGAAGGTATGGGGGAGGGAAATTTTTTTGTTTCTTTCACTCAGTTTACAATAACTTTTCTGTTTGCTTGCCTGGAGCTAACTGAGCACATGGCTTCATGCAAGCTTGCTTATGACAGATGGCACAATCGGCGCATGGGCTTTGCATCAGCTGAAGTCGTGCCTCTTCACCCGGGCCTTTGGGGTGGCTGATCTGCCATGGCTGCAGCCGAGGACGCCCCATCTGCTATATGATTTGGCTGGTTTAAATTTGATACAATACTATCAGCATTATATAAAATGCTGCTAGCTAATGCTATCAGCAAGTTTGGGAAATCACTGGGAAGAATAACCTTAACCCATATGGAGCCATACGGCATACAAAAATATACCAATGCCACCAGTTGTCTCTTGTTTAGGGACATAAAGAATGAAAAGGGACACAGGTGGCGCTGTGGTCTAAACCACTGAGCCTCTTGGGCTTGCCAATCAGAAGGTCAGCAGCTCAAATCCCCACAATGGGATGAGCTCCCATTGCTCTGGCCCAGCTCCTGCCAACCTAGCAGTTCGAAAGCACACCAGTGCAAGTAGATAAATAGGTACCGCTGCAGCGGGAAGGTAAACGGCGTTTCTGTGCGCTCTGGTTTCCGTCACGGTGTTCCGTTGAGCCAGAAGCGGTTTAGTCATGCTGGCCACATGACCCGGAAAGCTGCCTGCAGACAAACGCCAGCTCCTTTGGCCTGAAGGTGAGATGAGCGTGGCAACCCCATAGTCGCGTTTGACTGGACTTAACCATCCAGGGGTCCTTTACCTTTTTACTTCAGAATGAGGAGCATGAAAAGTTCCCAAGCCGAATATACGTTAGCTAGGCTTCCTACTTTATTTTCCTGTTAGATACCTATGCTTGGTAGGTACCTGTATGGAGTCTTACGTGAGGGGTAGATCCTCTGGTGGGAGACACATCATGCTCCTTCTACGGTCAGAAGCTGTCAGCATGCAACAGTGGCGGGATCTGGAGAAGAGCTTTGACTGGCCAACTAAACCAGGTGAGGGTAGCTGATGGGTCTCAAACCCTGGAGCCAGTGTGGTGTAGTGGTTAAGAGCAGTAGACTTGTAATCTGGTGAACCGGGTTCGCATCTCCGCTCCTCCACATGCAGCTGCTGGGTGATCTTGGGCTGCTCACACTTCTCTGAAGTCTCTCAGCCCCACTTACCTCACAGAGTGTTTGTTGTGGGGGAGGAAGGGAAAGGAGAATGTTAGCTGCTTTGAGACTCCTTCAGGTAGTGGTAAAGCGGGATATCAAATCCATACTCTTCTTCTTCTTCTTAGGGACTTCCCATGCGTGTGAAGATAGGCTCCAGCAGATTCAGCAGATGAAACCAATACTGCAGAGGTTTTCAAGCTTTGGGGGTCCATGGCTCCCTTGACCAACTGCATGCTTTCTGTGGCACCGTTGTGGGGCTCAGGAGCCCAGTCATGTCACCCCTTGCCTGCAGGGCCAGCAGCTCCTCACTCCTCCCTTGTGGAGGGTTCCCCCAGCCTCCTCTCTTCACCCCTGTCCTCTGGGCAGCAGCAACTGCTGCCCTGAGTTGCCTCCTCCTCCCCACCCCAATGAGAGATGCCTCTTCACACTGCCCCACAGGGGCCTGGCCAGCCCCAGAGGCACCATTCTCCTGCGGAGCTTGTAGCCAAAGCAGTGACTACATTATTACATGAACACTGTGCCACAGCATTTGATATTTTCATTTATATACATTCATTCAAAATAAGATGGGTTTATGAAGCATTCTAAGGGACGTGGGTGGCATTGTGGGTTAAACCACAGAGCCTAGGACTTGCCAATCCGAAGGTTGGTGGTTCGAATCCCCGCGACGGGGTGAGCTCCCATTGCTCGGTCCCTGCTCCTGCCAACCTAGCAGTTCGAAAGCACCTCAAAGTGCAAGTAGATAAATAGGTACAGCTCCAGCGGGAAGGTAAACGGCGTTTCCGTGCGCTGCTCTGGTCCGCCAGAAGCGGCTTAGTCATGCTGGCCACATGACCTGGAAGCTCCCTCGGCCAATAAAGCGAGATGAGCACCGCAACCCGTCGGCCACGACTGGACCTAATGGTCAGAGATCCCTTTACCTTTACGAAGCATTCTATATCCACCCACCACGCTGATGAAGAATTCTACGAAACAGTAGTCAATATCCTGAATCACTGTCCAGTGTTGGACATCATAATTGTTGAATGCACAAAGCTTCACAGCTTGTCTTTCACTGTACAAAGTTTGGTACCTTGCTTTATTTAAAGATTTTCAGAGACTTTGAGACTAAAGATTTCATTTTGAACTTTTTATGGTTTGAAGGAATTCTATAATAAAGATTGCCTATTATGTATGTATATGGTCGTTGTGTTGCCTAGACATTCTTGACAAACCTTTGGGAGGCAGAGATGTGAGAGGGCACCAGAGGAGGGAGAAAGGCCAGAGTCGGACCTCTGGAATGAATTACAGTGGTACCTCGGGTTAAGTACTTAATTCGTTCCGGAGGTCCGTTCTTAACCTGAAACTGTTCTTAACCTGAAGCACCACTGTAGCTAATGGGGCCTCCTGCTGCTGCCGCGCCACCGGGGCACGATTTCTGTTCTCATCCTGAAGCACAGTTCTTAACCTGAAGCACTATTTCTGGGTTAGTGGAGTCTGTAACCTGAAGCGTCTGTAACCTGAAGCGTATGTAACCCGAGGTACAAAATGACCATCCCTTAAGACTCCCTCCTCTTCTTTGCAAGGGAACTACTGGGTTCTGCCAGTCCAGCTCTCCAAATCTCTTGCAGAAGCAGGCTGCAAAAGCATTCTGCATAAAAACTGGAGGGTTTCCCCCCGACTTTTGTCCCCAGTGCTTTAGAAATTAAACCGGAATGTGTAAACTGCTTTTCCAAACGCGTGAGCCTTGGCAGCTCATGATATATAATACGCAGCCATGTGGCTTTCCTTTGGCCCGTCGGGAGGCGGGCGAGCCTTTCCTCGTAGCCTTGGCGCCCCCTGCGGAAGAGGAAGGAAAGTGCACGGGCTCTGCCCCAGACGTCAATGAGACGCCTATTAAGGACAAGCAAGAATTCAAACGTGAGACGCTGCGGCGCGTGCATGTTGCTGGCTATCTCTGAGACTCTTTGTGGGTGGGTGGCTCCGGGTACAGTTTCAGCGGCGGGCGCTGCCAGGCAAAATAACCGTGCTTTTTAAACAGTTGGTATATTTCGGTCCCAAATCTGCTGGGGGGAGGGAACGTGCCAGGCGCTCCCCCCCCCCGTCTAAAAATGCAAGCGCAGATATAATGTGCAGAATTTAATACGGTGCTGGCAATGAGAGCAGTGCAGCTATCAATGCACAAGAGCCTTTTTTAAAAAGCTCTCAAACAAGGTTGCATCTTTTTTTTTCTTTTCCTGTGGAGCTGGTATGTGCAACATCAAGACAGGCAGCTCCATTTTGGCACATGTTGCAAATCTTCGCACATGGGGTCCTCTGAATAAAACGGGGACAAACTGAAAGGAGAGATGCACCGCCCTGGAGAAAAAGCACGATGCAGACTTCTCTCCCCCCGCCTCCCAAGCCTTAAATCACAACATTGCTTACGGGTTGCAAAACAGCGCGCGCATGTGCGCGGGCAATAACATTCCTGGCGCTTTGGGCATCGCACCACGACGCGCCTGGCTGCAAGTTTCCTAGGAGGGGAGATGAGCGCTCCGAGTGCAATGCATCTCTAAGGTGCGACTGTAGAGCCTGGCAGGAGTCAAGTGCTGCGGCAGCAAGGCTCGCGATCCGTGGAAGGGAGCTGCTAAATGGCGCGGGTTGCTTTTTTTGGGGGGGGGAGGGGTGGAAGTTGGGGTTGCAAATTGCAAAAGCAGCACTAATAATAATAATAATAATAATAATAATAATAATAATAATAATAATATAATGCAAAGGACCCAGCCCACTGCGCGTTATCCCAGCCTGGTGATGATGGCGGCTGGCTGTCTATTCCCCCCCCCACACACACATGCCCGCCTGCCCTCCCCCCGCCCCGCCCCGCTGCAGACGCAGCGTCTCTAACCCGCGGAGAATGACCTTCCCCATCGCCGCCCGAGAAAAGGCGCGCCGAGGAATTCCCGCCCTTGCGCTCGTAAGCCGCCCTCTTCCCGCTCATGCATATGCAAATCCAGCTCCCCTCCACTGGCTGCGGCGAGAAAAGCCGCCCTTCTCATTGGGCGCCGCGCTCCAGCGCATGCAGATGAGATGAGAACCTTCCCTTTTTCTCGCCCTCGCCCCGCCTCCGGTGATGAGAATTTTTCAGACGGTGTAACTTTCCGCGTCTCTCTTACTATCAGCAAATAGTTCCGGGGAGCACCGGGGGCGGCGGCCGCCCCGAAAGCCGCAGCGGCCCCAGCTCGCCGAGAAAAAAAGAGAGAGAGAAGCCAGCCGCAACCCCCCACCCCACCTCTTGGATCTACTCCTAGCGGCGGAGATCTTGGGTTAGAGGGTGGGGGCGGGGGAGGACACCGCGCGTCCCTACCGCCAGCCAGTTCCCCCGCGGAGGGATATTACCGTAATGTGCGGGTGCGCAACGAAATATCGAGAGTTAAGAAGAGGCGGCGCCGCGGAGCGAAGGGTTCAGAACAGAGGCGAGCGCTGCCGGGAAGAGGCTGAATAGCTGCTGCTTCTGCTGCTTCTGCTGCTTCGGGACTGCGCGCCTCCCTTGCGGCGCTGGATTGACTTCGGAGCCGCGCGGGCTCCAGCCGAGTGGATTTTCGTCTCGCGTGGGATCCTTTTTTTCCCCCACCCCCAAAAAACCAACAACAATTCGTGGCTCCTGGACCAAGCAACAGAGATCATTGTTTTTCTTTCTATATTTATAATAAATATATACATATATAGGGGTTTTTTGTTTCTTTTCTCCTCCTCTGTTTTCGTCTGGGATTCTCTGCTCGTCTCCGGGAACCAATAAATTTTTGGAGAGGGTGTTTTCTTCCATCAGAGAGGGGGGGAAAAAGAGATCTGCAAGATCCCCCACCACCCTCGACAGCTGCTTCCAAGTCGCGATCTCCGTCTTGGGAGATCCTCCGTCGCTGGCCTTTCTCAACTGCGCTCATCAGCTGTTTTTTTGGGGGAAGGGGGTGTTGTTCATCGTCCTCCCCCCTTTTTTCCCTCCCCTTCTCCGTTTTCTGCCCATTGACTTTTGACAACCTCGAGGGGGAGCGGGGGGCGTCGGATCTCCGCATCGCGGTGGTGGTTCCCCCCTTTTTTCCTGCCCCCACCCCACCCTTCCAGCCGTCCCCCCCTTTTTTTGGAAGATGTTACTCTCCAAGTTCGGATCCCTCGCTCACCTCTGCAACCCAACCAGCATGGACCACTTGCCCGTCAAGATCCTCCAACCAGGTAAACAACCCGTGACATTTGCTTCTCCTTTTTCCCCGAGGGGGGGGGTCGGTTTTATTTTTATTTTTTTCCCTGCGCGGGAAGAGAGAGAGATGTATGTGCTCTGTAAGCCTTCTGCGTCGCTGGGGCTGCGGCAGCTTTTTTGACCAGGATCTCGGCAGTGGGGCTAGATTTTCTGCTATTTTGCGGGTATAGAAACACACCCGATTCCGGATAACCCAGTTTTCGCGGTTGGGTTTTGTGTGGTTTTTATTTCACCCCACCCCACGTCGGGGGATTGGGTTGGGGGCATCCTTACCTATCAACATGCCTGGGAGTGGTGGCGTTTGGAGAGAATTCCTCCCGAGGATGGCAGAGGCGAAGGGCACGTGAAAACCCCTTCCCCACGTCAAACGGGCTTGTTTGCAACTGGCTTTCCTCCCTGCTGGAGTTTGTGGTTTGGGTGATTTCCACTTGCGACCTTTTCATGGGTGGCTCTTGTTACCAGGACGGTTTCGGTCTGTTGTGTGTGTGTGTTTTCTCCCTGGAGTGAGACGGCTCCCCTTCTCCCTAAGGTGCCCTCGTCGATACATCCAGACGTCGCCCCCTTTCTAACCCCCCTTCTTGTTTCCTTCCCGCCTCTTAGTGAAAGTGGAGAAGGAGCCGTTCGATAAGATCTATCAAGTGGGCTCCGTCTTGGGCAGCGGGGGATTTGGCACCGTCTATGCAGGGAATCGCATCTCCGATGGCTTGCCGGTAAGACGAGACTCCCGACCACGAGGCTTTTGTTGCTGCTTCCACCCCCGCAGCCCCCCCTCCCACCGTGCGTAGCTGGAAATCCCAGCCACGGCCCCCCCACAGCGAGGCAATGTCCCCTTGCCACCCGACCTCCCCCTAACCCCCTCTTTTTCTCCTCGCCCCCAGGTTGCCGTCAAACACGTCGTGAGGGAGAGGGTGACGGAATGGGGCACGATTGTAAGTATCCCGAATCGCAAAAAAAAACCCTTGTTATATCCCTTGCTCTGCTTCTCCCCCTCTCTGCCCCCCCTCAACTGCATTTATCATGGAGGGCTAGCTATTGTTTTGTGGGGGTCCCCTTTCCCCTCCCTCCAGGCTGCTGCCGCCGCCGCCACCACCTCCTCCTCTCCGGCCTCTGTTATTGTTTACGTTTTTTCCGGGGAGGGGGGAGATTTGGCGGGGTTTCTCCTCCTCCCGCCCCCCCTCCCACCCTCCCCTTTTGACTGCGGCAGGAGAGAGAGCAGTCTTTGGGCTTCCCCTTCGCTCCAGCCTCCCTGCTCTGCTGGAGTTTCCATTTGCAGGAAGCCCCGCGATTGGTTTTTTCAGATGGCCAAGAAAGGGGGGGTTTCCCTTGCTTCCCCGCCTCCCCTTCTTGATATTCCAAAAGCTTCATCATGTCTTCCTTTTTTTTCCCCTCTCTCTCTCTTCCCTCCTCCTGCCGCTGCTTTCAGGGTGGAGTTATGGTACCCTTAGAGATCGTTCTCCTCAAGAAAGTTGGGTCCGGGTTCCGCGGGGTCATCAAGCTACTGGACTGGTACGAGCGGCCCGACGGCTACTTGATCATCATGGAGCGGCCCGAGTTGGTGAAGGACCTCTTTGACTTCATCACCGAGAAGGGAGCCCTGGACGAGGAGACGGCCAGGGGCTTCTTCCGACAGGTCCTGGAGGCTGTTCGCCATTGCTACAGCTGTGGCGTGGTCCACAGAGACATCAAGGATGAGAACCTCTTGGTGGATCTGAGGACAGGGGAGCTAAAGCTGATCGATTTCGGCTCCGGAGCCCTCCTCAAGGACACCGTCTACACAGATTTCGATGGTAGGTTCCCCCTCCCACCCAGAACCTCTCAATCTCTCTCATTCCTCTCTCTCTCTCCCTCCTCTCTCTTAGTCACATTTTTGCCACCTACCACCAACGAGATATTTCTGCTGTAGCAGCCAGTAACAGATCTGGCAATTAAATCCTTCGCACCAGAGGCGGTTTGTGGGGGGGCGGCGAGTTGCGTAGGAAGAGAAGCGATTCCAGGCTGTGACGCAGCACTTTATATATAATTATATTTTTTCCTCCCCTGCCTTCGGAAGGATAAAAAAGGCATTTTCCTAGAGGGCGGCGTGTTTACGGTTGACTCAGGCGTTGCCTCTGCCAACCTTTCCATCTGTGACCCTCTTGGGTTTATATCCCCCCCTTCCAAACCCATCCACCCTTCCCCATTCCTCTTTCCCAGACGATGCTTTAGAAAAACCCTGCATTGCAGATTGAGGAGGAGAGAGAGGGAGTTCTCCCTCCCTTCTTTCAAGTTAAAAGGAGACTTGGCTTCTCAAACTTACTGTTGCTGTTTTTCCCTTATGGGTGGGGAAAGGGGTTTTGTTTTCCCCCCTCCTCCCTGGGGCGAAAGGGAGAGAGATATCAATTGGGGCTCCTTCCCTACCCGCCTCTCTCTCTAGTCAGCTGCAGCATTTAGCATCTGTTTGTTGTGAAACCGGAGCCTCCTGGTCATGTGACCTTCATCATCACGAACTGAGGGTTTTTTTTTTATTTGGTATCCAAGTAACAGCTCAGTGCAGAGGGAGGGCAGTTGCTAGCAACCTCTTACGCAGAGAGGCAGATTTCTCTGCTGCTTAAAAAAAAGGAGAGAATTATCCCCATTGATTTATTTTCACAAGGAAAGTGGCCGGTTTGAACGGGCTTTCGGAACCGATCAAAGCTGATTAGCTATATATAGCAAGCGAGACCCGAGTTTCACCTTTTTTTCTCTCTGTTTCCCTTCCCTCCCCTTTCTCTTCTCTCCCTTTGTCCTTTGTGTCTATTTTTGGTGCGGTGCAGCAGACGCCACGTGCTCTGGGAAAGCGAGCTTTATGTTAGTAAACAGTCAGCTGATGGGAGATCTGCGCTATCCGCTGTGAGGGAATAGAACCACCTCGGGGGCCAGATTAAAATGTGACCTAATACTAGGCATGATATAAGCTCTAGAATTTTCCAGCCTACGTGTGGCGTGCGTGGTGTGGATTTTTAAAAACAAAAACAGGGCTCGTTTTTTAAAAATATACGCACATGCGCCCAGGTTGTTGTACGATCTCGAAGGAAAGTTCAGCCCAACGTAAAACAAATCTTGCCGTCTTTTCTCGCAGGGACACGAGTATACAGCCCTCCGGAATGGATCCGGTACCACCGGTACCATGGGAGATCCGCCACTGTGTGGTCTTTGGGCGTCCTCCTATACGATATGGTCTGCGGCGACATCCCCTTCGAGCAAGACGAAGAAATCTTGAGGGGGAGGCTATACTTCAGGAGAAGAATTTCACCTGGTAAGTGAGGTGTCGGAGGAACGCCCCCCCCCCCTGGTAGTCGAAATCACAAAATTATCTCCCAATACGTTTTTAATTTTACCGGCAAACCGTTTTAACTAGCCAATTTTATCACCAGCCAAAACAGACGTTGACCACTGATCACGTTGTCAACCGAGATTAAATCAATATTGTTTTGATCTGTTATCATGGGGCCCCTAAAAGGCATAGAGGGGGGGCCCTCTCCCATAGGCCATTGCGAATTCTTGGCCTTTTTGTAATCTGAAAACAACCGCATAGGACCTTAACCCCTTTCTCCTCCTCATTCGCCTTCCTTTTTTGCATTTCAGAATGTCAACAGCTGATCAAATGGTGCCTTTCGCTGAGGCCTTCGGACCGGCCGACCCTCGACCAGATCTTTGACCACCCTTGGATGCACAAGTCGGATGTCGCCAAGTCAGAGGATTGCGACATCCGGCTACGGACCATTGACACGGATGTTTCCAGCACAAGTTCGAGCAACGAGAGCCTGTGAAATTGCCGAGGACCTTGCGGTGGGAGGGGCGGAGCCACGAGAGGGGCGGGGCGGGAGGGGCAGAGACCAGAGTGCTGCTACTGCTGCTGCCATATGTAGGAGGGGCTAGGGGAAAAAATTGCATTCATTATCCTGTAGTCTGAATCTTTGTCGGAGGGACTTGATTTTTTTATTCCCCCCCCCCTTTTTGCCGGTTTCTGCTTTGGAACGAGAAATTTCCTTTGGAAACGCTGTTGTTTGGGAGTTTGCGGGGCCAGTACTTAGTCAAAGACTGCCCTCTTTTTGTTTTTTTTCCCTTAAGGCAAAAGCAGTGACCTCTTTAAAAATAACACGGTGAAAACCTTTTTGCTCTCATAGAGCCTGGACTAGATTTTATTTGCTTTTTTGAGTGCCTTTTTGAAAGCTGCTTCAGTGGGACTTTCTTTTTTGAGCTGTGTATGTCCAAAGAGGACCCCGCGCATGATAGGATCCTGTTCCCTCGAGCACCGCTGCAAAAGGTGCTTGCGGAGAGCAACTTCTATGATGCCCTGGGAAAACATGTTCAGTGATTGAATGAAGTAGTCCCGTCCTCTGGCGATGGAATACTTGAACACAGACATTTCACTCCTTCCCGGTCCCCTGTTCCCCCCCCCGCCCCACGCTTTTCCCCATTCCCCCGACTCCCCCCTCCAGGACGACCTCTGCTTCTCCCCACTCTGTTTCCAATAGGCTGCACATGTTCTCAGCTATTTTATCAGGAACACTCACTCAAAACTTCATTTCATCATCTCTTCCACTGGGCACACAAACACACACAAAAAGGCCCCTTCTCAACTCCCCCCAACCTGCAAGTCTTAAAAAAAAAATGTATGTATGGGCATGTTAAATGCACAATCAATGCAATATTCAAGGACTTTGTGTGTGGTTTTTTTTTCCATACCTGTATAATGTGTTTCTGTAAATTTTTGTTCCTCCTCCCCATGTATTATACGGTTTTATTTATTGTCTGGAGTTTAGAAGACCTCTCACAGTCTCAATCTGTGACTATATTTATTTTAGCTAATTTATTTGTGTAGAATTATTCCAACACTGTGCTTTTTATCTCTCTTGCTCCTGTGACAGGAGTGGTTGGTCCACAACTAGTTTTTTGCATTCCTCTCTTGTCTCTTTCTCCATTTTTTGTTTGTTTTTTTGTTTCAAGAAGAAGAAGAAGAATTAAAAAGTCTGACCATACCTGTTTTTTGGGTTTTTTGTTTTTTTCATTTCGGGTTGGAAGATGGAAAATTGTACAAAGTCTAATTTAAGGGAACTAGAGTGACTTTAAAAGTTAGTCAGTATGCCTTTTTGTCTGGTATTATTTACATACCAGAACTGTAAAGTAATGCTGTTTGGAAGGGTTTTAAATTATTGACATTATACAGTCTTTGTGCATTGGCTCTGGAAGGAAGCGTGGCAGAGTCATAAACCTTAATTTATTTTAATAGCCGTGTGTTCTGTGATCTGGTTGCTTTTATGCAACTTGGATATGAATTTTCACTCTCTCTCTTCTGTTTAACAGTGTGAAATGTATGGAGATCATATTTTTTTATACAGGTATTTCAATTAAACTTTTTTGTAGATAACCCGTGTGGCTTCTTCCTTTTGAACTCAGCTGTCCAGAGTTCTCGGTACAATACTTGTAAAGGGACTGCAAGGGAACCTTTGCCCCTCCATATCCTAGAATAATAGAATAGCAGAACACGAGGATAACCTAGGAATCTTGCCCAATGTCCCTGAGATTGAGTCTCATGCTCTACCAACTGAGCTATCTACGGTCCCTGCTGAACTACAGCTCCCATTAGCCTTAGCAAACAGGGCCAAGAGCCTGGGGTGTTGGGAGCTGTAGTTTCACAACATCTGGAGGGCCAGAAAAGTTTGCCACATCTCCTAGAGAGTAATGGGAACTGGGCCACCTCACAAATGGCCGCAAGCAAATAGCTTGGCCTGATGTTACTCTTTCACAATGGCGGCCGCCAGCACTGCAGGCCAGATTACTCTATCCTCGCATGATTTCAAGCAACGGCATGAGATCCTCGTGTGCCTTTGCCTTCACAAGTGTGATGTCACCTGAAATCAATACACACTCACTGGGCTGCGCATAAATACTTCTCCAACGCAAGGTTGCCATACTTCTCCCTAGTGGGAAGCCCATTGGGGCAGCTTGGTAGCCCATGGTCCTAACCATGGCCACTTGGTTAAATCCCATAAGTTGTTCCCACGCTTGCTCCTACAGAGAATCTAGCTTTACACAGAGTCAAGACAGCTGGTGGTATTTGCCCCACCTCGCTCCCACAAAGGAAAAGCAGGGGTCTTAAAAACTTCCCACACAAACAGAATGGGTCTGTTAGTACTTTTTCCAAACGCAGATGCTTTTTTGGGGTGGTTGCCCTCAAAAATGAACAGAGGAAGAGTTCCTGGACACTGGCCTGTGAGGATCACACAGCGTCCCCGGACGTTTGACGGTCTATTGACCCCTGTGCCACCACTGTGATTGCTTCCCCACTGTCACCAACCCGTTTCTCTTGGGTACACACAGAGTCCAGACAGTTGTTAACATTAAACCAAACAAACAAGTTTATTTTAGAAGCTTTAACAAGTTTATGGTTTCAGATAATTTTTCTTGTCTGTTTCTTAATCTAGTTTCTTTACCGGCCTTGTTGTTTAGTCGTGTCCAACTCTTCATGACCCCATGGACCAGAACACGCCAGGGACTTCTGTCTTCCACTGCCTCCCGCAGTTTGGTCAAACTCATGCTGGTAGCTTCAAGAACACTATCCAACCATCTTGTCCTCTGTCATTCCCTTCTCCTTGTGCTCTCCATCTTTCCCAACGTCAGGGTCTTTTCCAGGGAGTCTTCTCTTCTCATGCCAGCTGTAACCATTCCTCCTTACTTCTTCGTTTTTTAAACCTAGTATTCTTTCAAAACAGACACTGTTCTTGCTCATTTTATGACACTTCAAACTGTACGTGTCATTGTCACTTCCCATTTCTTCCCACCTCCCTCTGCACATTATAAACCAGCGGACTCAAACCCCTTCTTTTTCCCTTACATATTATATACTCTGAAATATTGCGCTATTGGCCAAAGTATTGGAGTCTCAGCTTCAGGTTCTGTCCTTCCAGTGAGCACTCAGGGCTGATTTCCTTCAGAATGGAGAGGTTTGTCCTTGCAGTCCATGGGACTCTCAAGAGTCTCCTCCAGCACCATAATTCAAAAGCATCAATTCTTCGGCGATCAGCCTTCTTTATGGTCCAGCTCTCACTTCCATACATCACTACTGGGAAAACCATAGCTTTTACTATACAGACCTTTACCGGCGTATACCTTCCTAATAACTTCTAACTGATTATCCCAACAGTCTATTTGACTCCTCTTAACAGATTCTCTCACTCTCTCACATCAAACTATCCCAACCCACAGACTTATCCTCCCTCTCTCTTCTCTAACACCTGACTGACTTCTTCACAACTCTAACTCCAACTCCTCCCCGTGGGTTCCCACTTGCCAATCACTTCACACTCATTTAACCCTTTCCTTGTGACCCAGCATGATGTCACCTAGGAGGGGAAACGCCATATGGCCCCTCAAGGGTTGGTAGGTTTCATCCAAAGTCGAACCTCTGGGGTACCAGCTCTGAGGAGACCTGTCTTGGCACTGTGTCTGGAGGTTTCAAGTCGCCCAGTAATTTCGGTCAATGCGTTGAAATTGGCGGACATGACACACATGGGGTTGTCAATTTCAGAGGGGCTACTCCAGTTAGTGGGCTGCAAACGTTTATAAACGCTTTCCCTTTTTCAAACAACCACCTTGCACGACAGGGAGAAGTCTCCTTAAAACCCTTCCTTGTCACGCAAGCTTTCCATATGCAAAGTTTGTTTGTCTATCTGGGCGGAGAGATAGGACAGGTAGCACGTGCCTTTCCAGTACATTTGCAGTGCTCCTGAAGAGATGCTCATATTGGTGGTGGCACTGTGGGTTAAACCACAGAGCCTAGGACTTGCTGATCAGAAGGTCAGCGGTTCAAATCCCCGTGACGGGGTGAGTTCCCTTTGCTCGGTCCCTGCTCCTGCCAACCTAGCAGTTTGAAAGTTCAAGTAGATAAATAGGTACCACTCCAGCGGGAAGGTAAACGGCGTTTCTGTGCGCTGCTCTGGTTCGCCAGAAGTGGCTTAGTCATGCTGGCCACATGACCCGAAAGTTATACGCTGGCTCCCTCGGCCAATAAAGCGTGATGAGCGCCGCAACCCGAGTCGGTCACGACTGGACCTAATGGTCAGGGGTCCCCTTTATCTTTACCTTTAAGCACTTAAAAGTCTTGGAAACTCCTCGATGCCCTCATAGAATAGCTCTCAGTTGGAATTATTAGTGCTAATCCAGCAGAACTGTTGATACCTTCATGAGGCTTTGAAACACTGGAGTTCTTCCTTTTATTTCTTACAAAACTAAATGGCCCGACAAGTTTTGTATTGCTGATTTACAGGGAAAGGAGGGCTTTATTTTGACAGAGCAAATCCTGTCTCGATTACCTTAGCAGCCCTGCCCCAATTCAAATCCTGAAATAATCCCTTCTCCCGTTTGCTCTTGGAAGGGAAGGTTGTCATCTTCCAGCTCAATTTATGGACACACTGTATGCCAACCATCGAAACACACTGAATGCCAACCATTTCAAGCTTTCAAAAATTGCTGAATATCAGGAACTAACTTAAATGGGCATCTACTCTCTCTTTTTTAGTTTTCTGTATGCAGTTTCCCCCTGTCAGCTAAAGGTATGAGAATGAAGATGTCAAAAACACACGAAAGCTCATACCAATAACAAACTTAGTTGGTCTCTAAGGTGCTACCGGAAGGATTTTTTTTTTTTTTTGCTTCGACTACGGCAGACCAACACGGCTGCCTACCTGTAACAAAAACCACTCCTATAATGTAGCTGGTAAGGAAAGGTGTGGTAGATGAGGGAGATAAGCAGAAATCCCCTCCAAGCAGTTTCACTGTGGAGGTTGATCTTCCCTCCTAGTTGTGCTCTGTGGAAAGCCAACGTCATTATATATGTGCATCAAGCTTTTCTAGGTCAGTGTTAAATTACATGGCGGCTAAGTTGGCACACACAAATCTACCTCGAAGCGCATACTGTAACAGCCGCATCTCTCCCACTTTCAAACCTTGAGCATCCCTTCTCAACCCAGACTTCTCCCATTTCCGAATGTTAAGTTGGAAAGGACGGGGACGTCATGTGAGTGCATCACCAGTTGCCCATGGAAAAGAGGGACGCAGGTTGCGCTGGGGTCTAAACCACTGAGGCTCTTGGGCTTGCCGATCAGAAGGACGGGGTGAGCTCCAGTTGCTCGCTCCCACTTTCTGCCAACCTAGCAGTTCGAAAGCACACCAGTGCAAGTAGATAAATAGGTACCGCTCTAGCGGGAAGGTAAATGGCGTTTCCATGCGCTCTGACTTCTGTCACGGTGTCCTGTTGTCCCAGAAGTGGTTTAGTCATGCTGGCCACATGACCTGGAAAGCTGTCTGTGGACAAACACCGGCTCCCTCAGCCTGAAAGCGAAATGAGGTCTGCATCCCATAGTCACCTTTGACTGGACTTAACCGTCCAGGGGCCCTTTTTATTTAGTTTTTGCCCACGGAAACTGAGATGCAGGTGATCAAGCAGTGAAGATTGCTTCCCCGGCGTTTAAATCTTGCTGCAACACGGGACAGTATCCTGCACTTCACCAGAGAGGGGGAACCTGGATAAGGGGGCACAATGCAGGCTGTGTGGCATACACAGCTGTGTCCTCCTTCAAAAGGGAACCACCCTGGATCTCAGGAGGAAAGACAAGCGGGGTGCCTTCCACACCCTGGCATTTTGTGTTGGTACTGACCTTTAAAGGCCTCAGCTCAGTATATCTGAAGGAGCATTTCCACCCCCTTTGTTCAGCCTGGACACTGAGGTCCAGCTCTGAGGGCCTTCTGGCAGTTCCTTCACTGCAAGAAGTGAGGTTACAGGGAACCAGGCTGAGGGCCTTCTTGGTAGTGGCACCTGCCCTGTGGAATGCCCTCCCATCAGATATCAAAGAAATAAACAACTATCTGACTTTTAGAAGGCATCTGAAGGCAGCCCTGTTTAGGGAAGGTTTTAATGTTTGGTGTTTTATCGTGTTTTTAATATTCTGTTGGGAGTTGCCCAGAGTGGTTGTGGAAACCTAGCCAGATGGGCGGGGTATAAATAACAATTTTTATGATGATGATGATGATGATGATGATGACTATTGTGCCAGTTCAAGAAGCTATGTGCCTGATGGGATTTAGCAGGTGAAACCTCTTACTGGCCAATCCTATTCCAGTTTCTCTTTTCCCCCACATTTGTTCGGTTTTTGCTGAGCAACCTGCTCCGGCACCTTCCACAGCATCTTGACACTTAGCAATTTAGCAGCTTAGGCTTATATCATTTCAGCATCACCTGCTAAACTGCTTCAAAAGGCACCAGAGCTGGTTGAGGGAAAGAAACAGCAACCCGAACGGAAAAGCTCTGCCGTCCAACCAATTTTGCAAGGACCTCACAGCCCCCTGTGCTGTTCCTATTGAAATGTGGGTTTTACATTGGAATCACTCCCACACTTGTCTAATCTGTCCAAGGACTGTTGGCTTCGACAGTTGCCACCAGTCAGTTTAACAGCTTCGATATAGTCAATTTCAGTCTTTAGGATCAGAGAATTGCAGAATTGGAACAGACCCTGAGGATCAACTCCCCGCAACGCAGCTGTCTCATACAGGGTTCGAACCTGCAACCTTGGCATTGTCTGCACCACGCTCTAACCAACTGAGCTATTCACTGGGACAAACTTTTGCTTCCACTACGAAAAGCTGTCAAGCACAGGGTTTCGTCGTCCCCGTCTCCCCTTGCCACAAATACATCTCCAAAGCCATGTCTCTTCATTCTTCTTCTTCCTAGTGCGTTTACATAATAATAATGTTTACTTCGACAAAATAATGCCATAACGAAGCAACTAAACTGCCTTCCACATGGTAGTTTAGCGCCCTCTGTTGGTCCAACCGAAGCACATTGACTTTGGAAGCCACGGTTGTTTTGCAGACACCTGTAGACAGGTGTCTTTAAGAATGGAAAAAGCAGCGTAGGCCGGCTTCTGAAATGTTCCACCAGGTAGGAAAGGATTCCATTATGAATAAATGATAGACAACAATGCTGCAATTTTCTTTTTAAACATCTTCTAGGGCACAGCGGAAACTGAGTAGACAACATCTATTTACCTGCGACGCTTCTGTCCTGAGTTCAAAAACAAAGAGCCTGGCTGCCTTTCCACAATCAGTACATCATGTTTGCAAAAAGGAATTTGACGAATGAGTTAGCTTCGTAGCAGACGTTCCGGCTACGGTAATGTGTGCGGTCACCCACAGACATTCGTCACCCTGGAATATTTGACCTAGAAACCTTGTGGTGAGCACATGTTTCAGTGCGTCTGAATTCAACAGGAGTTCAGAGTTGCCTCCCTGCTTACGTCTTCGGCTTAAGTTGAATGAGATATATGCTTCACTTGAGTTGCACGGTGCTCAGTATTATTCTGATCAGCTGGGTAACAATACCATCACAACCAGTAAGGGAAATACTTCCGGGTTCCTGGAAGCAGCTCGGGATTCCCCCCGCCCTTTTTTTTTTAGAAAACAAAAGCAAATGTGTTTTATTTGAGTTATATTTATTACCCAGCCTTAGGAGCAGGGAGAGGAGAAACAAAAGAAGGTAATGTTCCTGTATTTTAATAGTGTAGAAGAGGGAATTTTGGATGCAACTGAGAAAAATTCTACCATACAGTGGTACCTTGGTTCTCAAACTTAATCCGTTCCGGAAGTCTGTTCCAAATCAAAAGCGTTCCAAAACCAAGGCGTGTTTTCCCATAGAATGTAATGCAAAATGGATTAATCCATTCCAGACTTTTAAAAACAACCCCTAAAACAGAGACCATTGATCCATAAAATGAAAGCAGTAATCAATGTACTATACTATAAAATAAATAAGATAAAAAATAAAATTAGTATTATTTCCTTACCTGCACTGATGGTAGTCATTGTTTGGATGGGGGGCTGTTATCCATTTCTGCAGTCACACAATCAATCAAACATTCAGTAGCTGAACTGGGTTCCACACAGTCACAAAAACAAATGAACTGAAAAAGCTTCAAAAACAAAAATGCAAAATAAATAGCAAAAACAAAAGCACCAAACTTAATCTGTTCTGGAAGTCCGTTTGACTTCTGAAATAAAAAAACCAAGGGGCAGTTTCTGTTTGGTGCAGGCGCCCCGGAAACAATAGCCGACAGCTGCATCGGACGTTCGGCTTCTGAAAAATGTTCAAAAACCGGAACACTTACTTCCGGGTTTGGGGCATTTGAGAACCAAGGCATTTGAGTACCAAGGCATTTGAGAACCAAGGTACCACTGTACTCCTTTGTATTTGGATTAGGGATGGCCACTTTTTAGTGGTGCTGAAACTGATAAGTTTGCTGGCATATAGCAAAGCTTCAGTGACTAACAACACAGTCCTAGGCTTGTCAACTTAGAAGTATGTCCCACTGAGTTCGGTAGAGATTGCTTTCAGGTCGGATGACCAAATCAGTCAATTTTTCATTTTTCCAGTGAGTTCTCCATACTTCCACGTCAGTTTTCCATTTTTATTTTTTGGGGGGGGAAATCCTCAAGGAAATGTGTCAAACATTTTAGTGTGCATTTCTCCCAATCTACACATTTCCGATGCAATTATCAAAATGCACATTATCGTAAAGCAACTCCCCCGAAGATGCATTTTTGTGTTTTCCTTTCACTAATATTAATATGCACGCTTTATCCTCATATGTGCGTTTTTGCACCTATTGCTTGGCTGGAGACCAGTACGGCCAAATTCAGAGAAATACAAATTTCAGTTGTATCGGGAAGTGCAAATGGCAAGCTCGCATTTCAGTGCAAGCCGAAACAAATTTCTTCCCCATCTCTGCTTTCTTTTTTAAAATGTCATTATAGATTTAACTTCACACATACACATACAATATATATATATATATATATATATATATATATATATATATATATATATATATATTTTCTTAAATTAGTTTAACTTAGAATGTTAATTTGACCTTCTAATTCCACTTAGAAATCAGCTTGTTTGGTGTTACCTCTTAACCTATTTGTTAGTTGAGCCATTTCCACATAGTCTAATAATTTATTTTGCCATTCTGTTAGCGTTGGTATCTTTCCCCCTTTCCAATTAGATGCTATTGATAAATGGGCAGCAGCTGTTGCATATAAAAATATTTCTCTTATATTTTTCGGAATGTCTCTACCTAAGATTCCTAACAGAAAGGGTTCTGGTTTCTTTAAAAATGTTAATTTGAACTCCCCCCCCCCCCATCTTATCGTAAACAATATTCCAAATATTCCAAAACTATCTGCTTTCAGGGGACGGCATGGAGCAGCTGACACCATCCAGGTACCCCCCCCCCAGTGGTTTTGGATAACAACTTTTATCAGCCCCAGCCAGTTGTTTTGGAACTACAGCTCCTAAGGTTCTTGGTCCTCTCTAGCTGTCTCGGACTACAACTCCCATCAACCCCAGTCAGCAGAGCTGGGTTGGCTGATGAAAGTTGTAGTCCAAACCAGTGAACTCGAACCTCAGATAGCTCAGTGTGAGACCCTTAATCTCGTGGGTTCAAGCGCCACATTGGGCAAAAGATTCCTGCAAAGCAGGCGATAGGAACAGATGTTCCTTGTGGTCTCTTCCAACCCTATAATTCTATGGTTTTATTATTCAAGTTTGTGAAAGTTATCATACAGGATGGTTGCATTAATATCTGCACAGGTTGCAGAGAAGTTTGAGAAGGCCACAGAGAGCAGCTTTGTGGACTGCGCCCAGCAATAGTGCCATAAAATGACTGCTTAGTTTCAAAATTTCCCACCGTCTCCAAAGCTTCGAGGCTACATAATCCCAGATCAATGCTGGCAATTGATAGCGGATTCCTAAATTCCTGTCAAACTAGACACATCATCCATAAATCCTTATTCAGCACTTGTCCGCATTAAAATTACCCCGATCAAATAAAATTAATTGATTTTCCAATGGATCTAGTTAAATCAGGGCAAACTGATGGCACCTCTTAATTTAACCAAGTCTCAGATCAATGAGCTCCCCCCCTTTTTTTTTTTGCTCCTGTGCCTTTTTTGCATGCCAATTATAGAACAAGTTAAAGGCACACTTGAGGGGCTGCCTCTATCAGGAGAGGGGAGAAAGTTTGCATGTTACGAATGCCAAGTCCAAATGAAAGGCAAGCTTGCTGATAGGGAGCTTTTTTATTTGAAACTCTTCTGTGATAAAGATCAAGGTGCTGGCAGCAGTTTGTGAGACAGAGGACATTCCCAGCCCTTCTTTCAGATGCCAGGAAATAAACCTGGGACATTCTGCATTTTTTTCAAAGTTGTTGGAATAATAATAATAATAATAATAATAATAATTTATTGTTTATACCCTACCCATCTGACTGGGCTTCCCCAGCCACTCTGGGCAGCTTACAGCACATAAAAAATTCTAAAAACATTAGATGTTAAAAATTCCCAATATAGGACTGCCTTCAGATGTCTTCTAAAAGTCTGGTAGTTGTTGATTTCCTTGACATCTGATGGGAGGGTGTTCCACAGGGTAGGCACCACTACTACCAAGAAGGCCCTCTGCCTGGTCCCCTGTAACCTCACTTCCTGCAGTGAGGGAACCGCCAGAAGGCCGTCAGCACTGGACCTCAGTGTCCGGGCTGGATGATGTGGGTGGAGACACTCCTTCAAGTATACTGGGCCGAGGCCGTTTAGGGCTTTCAAGGTCAGCACCAACACTTTGAATTGTGCTCGGAAACGTACTGGGAGCCAATGTAGGTCTTTCAGGACTGGTGTTATATGATCTCGGCAGCCACTCCCAGTCGCCAGTCTAGCTGCCGCATTCTGGATTACTTGTAGTTTTCAGGTCACCTTCAAAGGTGGCCCCACATAGAGCGCATTGCAGTAGTCCAAGCAAGAGATAACCAGAGCATGCACCACTCTGGCGAGACAGTCTGCGGGCAGGTAGGTTCTCAGCCTGCATACCAGATGGAGCTGGTGGACAGCTGCCCTGGCATCCATCTGTCTCAGGAGTTAACTGAAAGCACCTCCGGAGGTGAAGCCAAACCACTGGAGAATCACAGTGCCTGCTGTGGCTGTAGAAACCAGTAACTCCCTTGGGCACAAGCTTAGGAAGCATGTATGGAGGTCCTGGACTGCCAAGACGACAAGGCTCACTGATGTGGCCCAAAGGAAACATTTGGCACTAACTTGACTGTAGGAGTTGTAGGAAGTTAGCTTGCCCACCTGATGCTCCCACCACCAAGCTTCCTGTCCTTCTCCATCTCAGCAACCAGCATTAGGAAGCCAGGTGAGCAATGGCTGCTACGAACAATGTAGCACTGTAGAAAGTAAATGGGAGCAGGCCTTATAGATCTGTCCTCTGCCAACCAGGATGCAAGTAGACCTGAAGCACAATCATTGCTATTAGCCTCTCTTTGAAAGTCTTGTATTTTCTGAACACGGACATAAGCATCCCCCAAGGAGTTTCCAATGTCCTCCTTCCAAGTCTAGCAATACCAGTCCAACAGAAGCTTAGAAAGCACTCCTACTTTCATATAATTGCACTCCTCAGTTGTTGTTTTTTTTTAAAAAAAATAACACTTCCAGTCATATCCACAAATTTCACAACTTTGTCCCTGAATGTTCTTCATTTTCTCACACTCAAATCTTTGGAGAGGGTGGGGGATGGGGGAGAAATCAGAGTGATAAAACTAATAACCAGGTCTAGTTGTGCATCTTGGAGATATGTAAAGGTTAAAGTAAAGGGACCCCTGACCATTAGGTCCAGTCACGGATGACTCTGGGGTTATGGCACTAATCTCGCTTTACTGGCAGAGGGAGCTGGCGTACAGCTTCTGGGTCATGTGGCCAGCATGACTAAGCCGCTTCTGGCGAACCAGGGCAGCACATGGAAACGCCATTTACCTTCCCGCTGAACCTATTTATCTACCTGTACTTTGTGCTTTCGAATTGCTAGGTTGGCAGGAGCTGGGACCGAGCAACTGGAGCTCACCCCGTTGCGGGGATTCAAACCGCCAACCTTCTGATCAGCAAGCCCTAGGCTCTGTGGTTTAACCCACAGCGCCACCCATGTCCCATTGGAGATAAGTAGTGTCTCCAATTAAGAATGTGACCCCTTCCACTTCCCTTAGCAGATGTATCTATTAAGTTGGAGATGTGTAGCTTCCTTGCTGGACAAGGTAATACGCACTCTATTTTGTGACAAAGTAATACTAATAAATAAATAAGAATAAAAATGTGCACCCCACCTCCGAGACCATTCCATTGTAACTATCCAACCTCCCAAAATTTCAAAACCTCTTGCGATGGTTTGACCCCTTTCCGTTTTAACAGTACAAATTCTACAAACACCCTCCTTATCTCCTCAAAACCATTTCTTCTGCATATTCGCCATCTTACCTTAATGTCACATGTTAATTTATCATTAATAGCTATATCCCACACCTCTTTAGACCATTCTTCCATTTTATATTCTGCTGACACCTTCTGCTTCCTTGCTATAATAATTCGTGCAGCTGTGAATAAATTGGTGATCAAGTCCTTCATGGCCTGCAAACCTTCCAGCCCACCATAAATTGATAATAATGCTACCTCTGGACTTTTGGTCAGCTTTTACCCAGTGATTTCTGTTATCTCCTTAAACACCCTTTGGCAGAAAAATTGTACATATTTACGCCTCCACCACATGTGAAGGTAATTCCCTGTTTCCTGGCATCCTGCACTTTTTCTTAAGGAAAGAAGAATCACAAGAATTTGGTTGTTTAGAATTTGGTTGTTTGTCTCTCCTTCACCCCATCTCCAGCTTAAATTAGGTCCAGGAAGTTAGCCTGGAACTCCAATTTGAACAGATTGAAAATACTTCTTGATTGATTCATAAACATTCCATTTAAAGAGACAAGGGAGAGTTTCGTCCTTATGCTACCACGTCCTTGCTCCCAAATTAGGGTAAATGATAGCCTGGCAAGGCAATGTACTTTCCAAAGACATAAGCAGATCATCAAGCAGCTGAGTCTCGTAATTAGAAACCTGAAACTGGGGGGGGGGGGGAGGAATTATTTTCAAATGATTACATGTTGCTCATGCAAAAACTGCAGACACGTACAATCCTAGCAGAGATTTCATTAGAAAATTAAATTAGTTCCTCGCATATGTCACACATGCAGGAGAGTTACATTCTTTCATGTATAATTACACCGACTCTATCAGGTATTGTGCTCGCGGTGCTGAAGACTTCGACACCAATTGGCTGAGCGGGTGTGATGGCATAGAATCCTCTTCTCACACATTCCAGCGATTCAGGGAACAGACTTTCCTGATGCATGATGATCAGTTTCTTTGAAGGAAAGAAATGTTGTCAGTTTGGCTGGGATTAAAGCTTTATGGAGGAGGCTGAGAACCAGGAGGTTGAGGCAGGTAGCTCCAAGGGAAGGCGACTGAACGAAAGGTTCGATGAACCGACAGTCAGGAGCTGAGCAATAGAGAAGAGGAGAAAATGCTGAAGTTCAGGAATGGCTATGTGCTGGGAAGAACAAGGACAGGAGCTCCAGGCAGGATGGCTAAAGGCAATGGGGCGACGTCTCATTACCATGAGAAAGATAAGCACTGAAATCGTAGGACTGGGAGCCAAAATTGCACATGGAACAAGAGGTGTCGTCTCAGGGCCAGCCAAATGCCCAGAGCTAGCTCCAGGCATTGAGGCATTGGGGCAAGGTGGTGTCTCCCTAATTCCACTACTCCATGCAGGCTCCGGGGCCTCTTCAAACAAGTAGCTCAGCTTGTTGTGAAGTCAACATGTGTCCATTTCAGGGGGTGACAATGTCTGTCAGCTTCCTCTTCTACCATCCCTGCATAACTCAGTAGAGAGAAGGATGGAGACAAAACTAGACTTAGTCATTGGTTCTAGTGCCACCTATTGAATGCCAAGGCCCCTGTGATGAACAATAAACACACAGACACGAGTATGTTGGTTTATGGGTTCAAATAGGCCACAGCTTTATTGGTTACAGATGTGAGTGGTTTGACTTAGGCATTGGGGTGAAGCCAGGCTAGATTTTGGCTCCTGCCTGTCTGCAGGGAGTCCATCTAAGGGTAAACTAGGGGGAGCCCTATGGCTTACATCAAATGGGGGCCCCCAGGGGGTCCCTGTAGGGGTTGTGACATGGCCCTAGCCCACATCTGTGCATCGGACAGAATCCACACCCCCAGATCCCTTTAACACAGCAGTTCTCAACCTGTGGGTCCCCAGATGTTGTTGGACTACAACTCCCATAATCCCTGAGCTCTGGCCTTGCTAGCTAGGAATGAAGGGAGTTGTAGTTCAACAACATCTGGGGACCCAGAAGGTAAACGCCGTTTACCTTCCCACCGGAGCAGTACCTATTTCTCTATTGCACTTTCACGTGCTTTCAAACTGCTAGGTTGGCAGGAGCAGGGACCAAGCAACGGGAGCTCACCCCGTTGCAGGGATTCAAACTGCCAACCTTCTGATCGGCAAGTCCTAGGCTCTGCGGTTTAACCCACAGCGCCATCCGTGTCCCATGGATCCTGCCTTACCCTGAGTCAAACCATTGGTCCATTTTGCTCAATTCTGTCTACATTCAGCAGCAAAAGCCCCCCAGAGATTCAGTCTGGAGTCATTCCCAGTCCTACCTAGAGATGCCAGACATTGAACCTGCGATTGTCTGCATGCAACGCATTCGACTACCAACGAGCTACAGCTCTTTCCTCCACCACAGCGCCCAGTCCTACAACTCCAGAAGTTACCCCCTGCTATTTAAAATCAAGAAGAAAGTCTTGTTTGTGTCCCAGTAGCTCTGTAGGAATTTTCTCACATGGGAGCTCTCTGCAGAGTGTCCTATTACTGCCCTGTTCAGATGACTGGCAGGTTGACAGCACAGCACTTCTTGGCATAGTTGCCAATGCGACATGTGACCAAATACACATGCACCAATTTTATTTTACGAAAAGAAAAGGCACACTCAGTTCCTCCCAATTCCTCTGGAATTTGGTAAGCAGAGAAAATATACTCCCCTGAAATTTAAATCAATACTTCTTAATTATTGAAGAGGGGTGTTTTCCCCCCAGGAGTAATTGAGTTAGGAAAATTACCCGGACTGCTTCCCCCCCCCTTGAGTTCTCTCTTTCCTCCCTCCCGATACAGAATTGCCCTGGCCCATTGTGTGATCTTTGCAAATTTGATGATGCATATTGTCTAGACACAGTCCAACGCCACATTGCTGCTGCTATCTTTATATCCTCCCAAATCATTTATATTCCAAAGACACTGTTAGGCAGACCTCCCTGAAGGCAGAGCATCTTCAAACAAGAAATTAAGTCTATTGTGTCAAGAAAACCCCCCCACAAATGCTTGCTTTTCTCTTTAGCAATGGCAAAAGCTGCTATCGGCTGCTCAAGGGGGGGGGCTATTCGCCCCCCTTTTCTTTTTTGGCATCCTCCCTAGAGCTGACACATTTGATGGATCAGCAGAGAGAAATAAATATTTTGGAGCACCATCGTCAGGCAGTATTGATTTCAAAGGGCCGTTTCTCATAGGCTCACACTCCGCAACAGGTGGAATGCGAGCAAATAAATGACCTTCTTGGGAGATCATAATTGTTATGATTGGATTGCAGAGCAGGAAAGCCAGGTGTTTTCCACTCAAAATATCCCCTTCTGCAGGGGGAGGGGAGGGACACCCCAATAAACAATTTCCTATTTCTTCTGGCAAAATAAGGGAAGAACACAACATCAGGCTATAGCCTGATATTAACAGGAAGTGAGAAAATCAAATTTCTCCCTTTCTGGTTTGCCCTCTCCTACACCCCTCTTGAAGAATTTCTAACATTAATTTTGAAATTGGAGAACAAGAAGGTTTGCTGTTGCTTTTCCCAACTTTTCTTTCCCTTTCTGCTTCCTCTGGGACACATGCCTTTCTGAAGTGCTTAGAAATCATCTTGGTAAGTTTTTCTGCTTGTATGAAAGCATCCCCCACACACAAACACCGAAAAAAGGGAGAGGTTTCTGCAGCAAATTGCCCTAAGCTGCTTTAAAGAGGAGAAGTTGCATGACCTAACAATTTGGCTTTAGGAAAAAACAAATTACCTGTTTAGACACCTGGTTTCCTCCTCAGTGCTGTGATTGTTCTGAATTAGCTTTGCTGGATCAAGAAAACATTAAGGAATAGAGATTAATTATTAAAACAAAACAAAACAAAACAACAACAACAACAACACAGCATCTTTAATTTCTGGTTAAAGTGGCTGACTCTCTGGTGAGCAACCAAATTATTGCCTACCTCCCAAAGTGAATAGAATATTTTTTGGCTACCATAATCCTTTTTCTAAGAGTGCTGTGGCTTTACCTCTTCTGCCAACTCAAAAGCATGCATGTTTATCATTATCTTTTTTAAATAAAAACAAATCACTGCTGCATCAACAACTTTTGGGTTTTCCTTCTTAAAAAAAGTGTTCTGATTTTAACTTTTTCAAATATGGCAACCCTAGTATTCAAAGAGATTGCTCCGAGTGAAATTTTTGACCCCCGATAGTGTAAAAAAAAACAGCTCCACCTCTTTGTGGGGGCGTGTTGCGGGCGAGCCGCCAAGCCTCCCCCCTCAGCGTGGGGGGTGGGACTGTGTCCCACCTTACGCTGGGGAGGCCCAGACACTCCAGTTAGCCAAGCAGCCAATCAGGCGGCTGGGGGGCATGGCCGGGGCAATTTAAACCACAGAGCAACGCTGAATCGACCCTTTTCAGCCGTGCGCCGCGGATCTCCCGACCTCCCACCCTTTTCCCAGGTTGCATCATTGGCCTTGTTATGGACTGTGGTTGGTCGCTGTTGAGGGGCCTGGCAGGATTTTTTCCACTTGGTAAAGTGGCACCGGCCACTTGGTTTTCACCTACTTTGTAGCAATCTTCACAATTTTGTAAGGTTTGGCGGTTAGGCATTGCAATAGCGATGTGGGGGACAGGAGGGACGGTCATCACCTGCCCCTCCACACTTAAGGGTATTCCATTAAAGGAATCTGGGGTTGTGGATCTTGTCTGAAGCACGGAGAGGGGCTAGGTCCATGCCACAACCCCAGCGGAAACCCAGGGGGTGCTCGAGTCGATCCACATTGGCAGGGCTCCCCCTACTGGTGGTTTCGCCTTACCAGACTCCCTGCAAGGCGGGCACGAGTCAGATATAGTCTGTTGATGCCAATGCCTAAGCCAATACAGTGGTACCACAGGTTACAGACGCTTCAGGTTACAGACTCTGCTAACCCAGAAATAGTGCTTCAGATTAAGAACTTTGCTTCAGGATGAGAACAGAAATCACGGCGACGTGGCAGCAGCAGGAGGCCCCATTAGCTAAAGTGGTGCTTCAGGCTAAGAACAGTTTCAGGTTAAGAACGGATCTCCAGAACGAAGTAAGTTCTTAACCCGAGGTACCACTGTACCGTTCACATTCTATAAACACTAAAGTTGGGGCCTAAATTTTGCCCATTAACATTAACCTAAAATTCTGTGTCCTTGTGTCTTTATTCTCATGGGGGTGGCTTGGGGCTTCGACATGCAACAGAAGCAATGAAATGACTTTCTTTTTATTCCAAATTTACGCTGTTGAAATGGCAAACGCTTTGGCGAACCTGGAGTGGATTTTAGTGTAGAAGGACTCTGAACTTGGTTTCATCCCTGGTTAAAATAAATTTGGTGAGGCTAGAATTTCTAATCCCAGGTAAAAACGACGGCACATTTGAAACGAACAAATTTATAATGGCAGAAGTTTTCACAGAGTGAAGCCCACTTGCTTGTGAGCTCTTAGTCTGTGGGTATGTAAAGGAGAAAATCATGAGGTGGGAGTTGAAGGGCAATGATATTCAAAATAATACTGTTGGCAATATGAGCTTCAATGTATGTTTAATAGGCAGCTGCTTTACAGAAGCCACTTGGTAATAATTGGTGAGGTCAAGGTGGAAAGTGTGGTTATCTGTTGATAAGATTGGGATAAGCAAATCTTTCGCATCTGTGAATTGTGACATGGAATTTATTGCATAAAATTTGCCCCTTAAGCTCAAAATCAGGGAAGGGGAAGCAGTGAAGACTTTTGCCCCAACAGCAAAATTTATATGAGGTTCTTGACTGATTTTGAACACTATGTCAGTAAGTACGAAGCGTTATAAGAGTCTGTTCTCTGAAATGCATGCAAGCCCGATAAAAAAAGAGGTAAGAAATATGAAATGCAAAATTATAGGACAGAAGTCTGGGAATTAGTCATGTGCATAGATTGGGATGGATATAATTATCAGTTTTAATGTCTCGCTGAAAGAAAACACCTGCCTTTTTTGTTTTATTTGTACGACACACCTGCCAGTTGAAATAAAATAGATGACATCTGAACTCTGCACGGCTGGAGATTTCTGAGCGGCAACTTATTTCATGTACTGGAGTGAAAATGTATTGGGAGTGTATTTTAGGAATTATCAGAGAAGTAGTTTGTAACGAGACCACGTCAAGTCTGCCGGTAATTCTGTTGGGCAATATATAAAGCATCCTATAAAGGATGTATTAATTGGCATCTTGTTATTGACAGCTAGATTATTATTGGCAAAATATTGGGAGAACAGCTTGCTTCCAAGTTTGGACGAGTGGATGATAAAAATGTGGCAGATGGTCTCAAGGAATACGTTAACTTGTTTTTAGACAACTGTGGGATAAGGAAAATGCACCCATTTTTTATTTTTATTTTTTGGTAGCTTTGTCTCCTTATATCAATTGCTGGAAGGTTCCGAATGAAATATCCAGTCTGGACATTGGGATATCATCAGGCAAAGGTTGGAAAAGGCCACAGACCGGGGTGAAACACCTGCTCAGTGGTGTAGCGGGGAGGCACAGGGCGCAAAATTGTTAGGGGTGCAAAATTTCAACACCTGGTGCTGCCTCAGTACAGCTGCACAATTGGATCACTGGGTGTCAGAGGCTGGGCTGAGCAGGAATGGTGGGGATCCCCTCCCTTCTCCTGAACCTTCCCAAGAACAGTAGGACAGTGTAGATTTACAACATAATATATAATCTGAAGCGGGACGTTGGTGGCGCTGTGGGTTAAACCACAGAGCCTAGGGCTTGCCGATCAGAAGGTCAGCAGTTCGAACCCCCGCGATGGGGTGAGCTCCCGTTGCTTGTTCCCGGCCCTTCCGCCCTAGCAGTTCGAAAGCATGTCAAAGTGCAAGTAGATAAATAGGTACCGCTCTGGTGGGAAGGTAAACAGCGTTTCTGTGCGCTGCTCTGGTTCACCAGAAGCGGCTTAGTCATGCTGGCCACATGACCCGGAAGCTGTACGCCAGCTCCCTCGGCCAATAAAGCGAGATGAGCACCACAACCCCAGAATCGGTCACAACTGGACCTAATGGTCAGGGGTCTCTTTACCTTTATACAATCTGAGGATTGGGGAAAACTGTGGAAAACAGATTTAAAATTTACAGATTGTGCTCTTTTGAAAGAAAATTATATGATAGCAAAAATGTATAACACCGAATCAAACAAATGTTGGAAATGTAAAGAAAAGGAAGGGACTTTTTATCATATGTGGTGGGAATGTAGAGAAATTAAAAAAAATTGGGAAATGATATATAATGTATTGAAGAAAATGTTTAAAATGACATTTGTTTAAAAGAACCAGAAGCATTTCTGTTAGGGACTGTAGGACAAGACCTGCCAAGGAAAATAAAGAATTTATTTATGTATGTAGCAATAGCGGCAAGAGTCTTGATAGCACAAGGATGGAAGAATGAGGAAACCCCGCCAAAAGAACAGTGGCAAGAGAAATTGATGAACTATGCAGAGCTGGCTAAACTTAACATATAAACTGCGAGATAAGGACAACTGTGACTTCAAAGAAGAATAGGAACTTTTCACAACTTACTTAAAAAGACAACAAAATGAACTGGATTCCTTGGCAGGTTTTGAATAAACATGCACAAATTTATTGATTGTTAACATAGCAGACAGATAATATACGGATTTATACAATTTCAGAGTATGCAGAGAATAATATGTGTTAAAAAATCAGAGAGAGGAGCTGAGGGAAGAGGGGGAGGGAAGGAGGGTTTGATGGGGAGGTGGAGGAGAAGGGGGGGAATAATGAATATGAGATGTTTTGATATTTTGATATGTTGAAATTGTTAATTTTTTTTAAGGGAAATATTAGAAGAGGAACAGTGGGAAGAAGCAGCAGCACCAGGAAAGCAACAGCTGACAGATTCAGTGACCTTGGAAAGCATTCCTGACCTCACCTCTCCCAGGAAGAAGAAGAAGAAGAGTTTGGATTTTATATCCTGCTTTATCATTACCCAAAGGAGTCTCAAAGCGGCTAACATTCTCCTTTCCCTTCCTCCCCCATAACAAACACTCTGTGAGGTGAGTGGGGCTGAGAGACTTCACAGAAGTGTGACTGGCCCAAGGTCACCCAGCAGCTGCATGTGGAGGAGCGGGGAAGCGAACCCGGTTCACCAGATTACAAGACTACTGCTCTTAACCACTACACCACACTGGCTCCAGGACCAGGCGGGCATTCAGCGTGGTGGAACAGAAAGCTGAGAATCAGAAAGCTCAGATTGGCTAATGCAGGGGTGACATAGTATAGGAGAGAAAGAGTGTGTTGGACTTTACTCGGAACAACACCATTATCCTAGACAGACTGCATTCCTTTGTCTCCGATCCCTCCCACGGGGGCAGCCAAGAAGCAGATAAACAAAACAATAGTTCTTACCAAGTAATTTAATCACTACTCACACAGAGAGATGATTCTGAATTGCAGACGTGCATTTATGTGTGTCGCAGGTTTGGAATCCAGAAAAAAACCCAACCTAAATTTCAAGAACTTCAAGGCAGGGGCGGAGGAAGGGGGTGCGGTGGGGGCGAGCGGCCCCAGATGTCACCACTGAGGGGGGTGACAAAATGCCAGGTGGCACTCACCGCGGGACCTGCAGCATGCCATGTGTCTCTCCTGGGAGTGACACGGTGGCTTGGGCGCCCACAGGCTCCTCGCTGCCCCAAACGATCTGCTAGCCGCCTCCCCCCAGCTGTAGGGTGCCTGAGTGGGAGGAGGCAGGCAGACCCCTCGGAGGCCCCACAAGGCATCCTGCTCCAGCTGGCCCCGCCCCACAGGCAGCTGGCCCCACCCCCGAGCATCAGGCACATGCGCCGCCCCACATGCCCGATCGGCTTGCTCCGCCGCTGCATCCAGGGCACTTTGGATTCTGAGACACCCAGGATTTGCAACTTTGGCAATATCACTTCATACGACTGCATCTGTTTAATGCTCTTACCATCCGGAGGTCCGTACTTAACCTGAAACTGTTCTTAACCTGAAGCACCACTTTAGCTAATGGGGTCTCCTGCTGCTGCCGTGCCATAGGAGCACCATTTCTGTTCTCATCTTGAAGCAAAGTTCTTAACCCGAGGTACTATTTCTGGGTTAGCGGAGTCTGTAACCTGAAGCGTATGTAACCTGAAGCGTATGTAAACCGAGGTTCCACTGTATTGTGGTTCTCTCCCAGGCCACCCCAGGGCGAGTCACTTCTGCTCCCAACATGTTATTCTGACCTAAATCACGTTTTTTAAGAGCAAAAATATATTGAACATGTTCAAGATTTGTCTTGTTTATTTATTTCACCTATCCAAGTCCCCAGAATGTGAGCGGTTCCATTATCTCTCCACATTAGCCACTGTTTGCTTTCCCTCGCGCCCACTAATGTTCTGCTTTTCCTATACTGACTTGTGGGGAAAAAAGGACAGCATCATAGGCCTGCAGTATATAGAGCAGTAACAAACCTAATTGCTTCTAGTCTACCTGAGCAGGATCAATAGATCTAAATGCAGTCCATCATAAATAAGAGGCTCTACACTTCTGGATAGTACTGTCCTTTTTCCTAGAGAGGCTGCAGCTCATGTTTGTAAGCTAATAGATGCAATAATATTCACATTTCTGGCTATTTTATTGCTTAATAAGTATGTGACCTGGCGTGTAGCACTCTTTGCAACTGCCGCTAAGAAAATTAGAGTAAACTATGTAGCCAAGATAGCCACCAACTGTAAAGGAGATGAATTTATTTGACCCTATATACACTAAGCTATAGGGACGCGGGTGGCGCTGTGGTTTAAACCACAGAGCCTAGGACTTGCTGTTCAGAAGGTTGGCGGTTCAAATCCCTGCGACGGGGGTGGGGGGAGCTCTCGTTGCTCGGTCCCTGCTCCTGCCAATCTAGCAGATCAAAAGCATGTCAAAGTGCAAGTAGATAAATAGGTACTGCTCCAGCACATACTGGAAAAATGTATGTTTGTGTAATAAAAACAGAATATATATATATATATATATATATATATATATATATATATATATATAATTTGCCATTAGGAAAGTAGCATAGAAATGAATGGGAAAGTGGAAACTGAAGAAATGATCAATGAGAAGGGTTTGTACAATGATGTTTCCCTGTTTGCAAAATCTCCTCCTCCATGAGATGCATCTCTCTCCTTCACTGTTGATTTCCAGGAGGAACTTAAAAACATCACTGTTTACCCAGGCATTTAGTGGCTTAGAGATAGTGTTCCTGCTTTCAGATGTTTTCAAAATGTTTTTAGAATGCTGGGGAGGGGGGGATATTATTGATGTGTTTGCCGCCCTTGGGCTACTTTGGCAGGAAGAGTGGAATATAAATGGGAAATGATGGTAATAATAATGTAAACACCCTGCAAACAAATCAGGATGAACACTAATTGTCATCTAACCCATCTGCAAGCAAGTCAGAATAAACGCTGAATAAAGACCAAATAGAACCTAACCATGTTAGTTTTACGCAAGCAAATGTATCCTCGGTTAAGAGGTCATCTTTCATTCCTACTCTTTGCTTTTATTTCTGCAAAATTAACTGTTTTGTTGCAAGGTTAACTTATAATTGTGATTTATGCAGTGCTTATTTTTCTAAAAAAGAAATGTTTAGGGGTACTCTCATTTTGACTCAAGAAAATCACCATTTTATAGTTCAGATCGGGAAGAATAAATACAGTGGTACCTCAGGTTAAGTACTTAATTTGTTTCGGAGGTCTGTTCTTACCCTGAAACTGTTTTTAACCTGAATCACCACTTTAGCTAATGGGGCCTCCTGCTGCCGCCGTGCCGCCGGAGCATGATTTCTGTTCTCATCCTGAAGCAAAGTTCTTAACCTGAAGCACTATTTATGGGTTAGTGGAGTCTGTAACCTGAAGCGTATGTAACCTGAGGTACCACTGTACAGTAAATGGAGAAAAATACAAAGATTCACAAGATGTTTAGGGGTGTGTGTATCCCTGCACACACACCCCCCCCCCGAAAAAATCACTGGATTTAAGTATTTTTTGGGGGGAGGAGGTTGTAAGCTGCTTTATCCTATAAAGGGGAGGGCGTTTTAAATAAGTATATAAGTAAGTCAGTGCTATTTAGGTCCAAGTGAATATGCCAAGTGCTTTACACACGTCTCAAAATTCTTGTTTGCTTGCTCCAATTAACACAGAATTAACCTTACAACGGAGCTTTAGAGCAGCCTTCTGTTTTAGTAGCTTCCTTCATCAGCCATCCGAAAGTGCATCTCTACCAATAAAACTGATTCAGGGCTGATGGGTACATTTGCATCCGGCCAGAACATCAATCAATAGCTTTCATTTTGTTTAAAAGCCAAGGGCCAAATGAGAGTTTGAAAAGTCCTTGTAAAATCTTTGGGTAATTTTGAGATTGAGTCTAATGAAAAATTAATGAATCCATTTCCAGCCCATCTATTTACATGTGACTTCCAACTTCAGTCCTGCAGAGTGGCAGTCAGAGCAAAACGGTCTCTGTCTGCAGGTAGTGCTGACTGGCTAAGAATAGCTGGCGCTGCCATGACCATCTCGGCGGATTTCGTTCCACCATGCTCTGTTGCGCGGGACCAGATGCAAGGCTGTGGCCTCCTGGTTCACCAGTGGTTGTGTCAAGCAGGAGGAATGAACTTCAAATAATAATAATTGTTGTTGTTGTCTTTTAGTCGTTTAGTCATGTCCGACTCTTCGTGACCCCATGGACCAGACCACGCCAGGTACTCCTGTCTTCCATTGCCTCCCGCAGTTTAGTCCAACTCATGCTGGTAGCTTCGAGAACACTATCCAACCACCTCGTTCTGTGTCATCCCCTTCTCCTTGTGCCCTCCATCTTTCCCAATATCAGGGTCTTTTCCAGGGAGTCTTCTCTTCTCATGAGGTGGCCAAAGTATTGGAGTCTCAGCTTCAGGATCTGTCCTTCCAGTGAGCACTCAGGGCTGATTTCCTTCAGAATGGATAGGTTTGATCTTCTTGCAGTCCATGGGACTCTCAAGAGTCTCCTCCAGCACCATAATTCAAAAGCATCAATTCTTCAGCGATCAGCCATCTTTATGATCCAGCTCTCACCTCCGTACATCACTACTGGGAAAACCATCGCTTTAACTATACGGGCCTTTGTTGGCAAGGTGATGTCTCTGCTATAATAATAATAATAATAATAATAATAATAATAATAATAATAATAGCAAGGTGGGACAAGGAAATTATGTTATGAAATTCTATTCAATATTGATCCAGAGCAGATTCCAACGTATAGTTAGCAATCTTAAACACGTTGTAGAGTTCCCCAAAAATAGACCAGAGGCAATTGGTATTTCATGCAGCAGAGCTTTACTGCTACTGAAGGCAAATGAGCATAATGGTCACAAATCCAATACATTCAGGATCGGCATTGTCAGGGCAAAGCCCCCGGAGCGCTGCGGGGGCGGGGCTAGCTAGCCCATGGGGGTGGGGCTAGGTGCCTGTGTGGGGAGCATCCTTGGTTGCTTGCCTGCCGCGCAGTGAGCGTGGGGGGGGGGGCGAAGTTGCTAGCTGCCTGTGCAAGAAGCGTCCCTAGCTGCCTGCCTCTCCCTAGCTCCGCACCTTCATGGTGTGGTAAATGTCCCCATGTAGCTAACTTTCCCCACACCACAAGCTGAAAGCCCCAAAGAATAATAAGAAGAAGAGTTTGGATTTGATATCCCGCTTTATCACTACCGGAAGGAGTCTCAAAGCGGCTAACATTCTCCTTTCCCTTCCTTCCCCACAACAAACACTCTGTGAGGTGAGTGGGGCTGAGAGACTTCACAGAAGTGTGACTGGCCCAAGGTCACCCAGCAGCTGCATGTGGAGGAGCGGGGAAGCGAACCCGGTTCACCAGATTACGAGTCCACCGCTCTTAACCACTACACCACACTGGCCAAACATTGCAACCTACTCCAGCCTTTTGATGATGTTGATGATGATGAATTTAAATTATACACAGCCCTATACGTGGAAGTCTCAAGGCAAGGCACAAACAAGATCACAACATATAAAATCAATCCCAAAACATAACCCAATAAAACCCCCCAAAAAGGAACCATATTCTAAAAGGGTGTTGGATGTCAATAAGATCAACCAAAGGCATGGTTAAAAAGGAATGTTTTTGCCTGGCATCTAAAGTTGTATAATAAAAGTGCCAGGCGAACTTCCCTGGGGAGAGCATTCCACAGACAGGGAGCCACTGCAAAGAAGGCCCCGTTCTCGTGTTGCAACCCTCCGTACCTCTCAGGGAGGAGACACACAAAAGAGGGCCTCAGAAGATGATCTCAGGGTCCGGGTAGGTTCATATGGGAAGAGGCGGTACTTGAGTTATTGCGGTCCTGAGCCACTTAAGGCTTTATAGGTCAAAACCAGCACTTTGAATTGGGCCCAGAAACTAATTGGTAGCCAGTACAGTCAGACCAGGATAGGAGATTTCACCCCTCCCATACCCAAGAATCTCCTTATGGTCTCTGCTGACTCTCCAGAGAGGAGGAGGCGTGTTCTGCTATCTACTTATTCTGCCCCAGCACCACATCAATGTGTGTGTGAGAGTCAGTCAGTCTGTCAGTGTATCAGAGAGAGAGTGAGTGTTAGAGATCGTGTCTAGAGATAAGGTTGCTGCTAAGAGCAGCTGCAGACTCTCAGTGTAGCATTGATTTATGCTTAGAATATTCAGCTCTGTATATAGTTTTGTATCATAGTTGTAGTTACAGAATAAAAGGAAGATATTCTACACAGCTGCTCTCCGAGTGGTTTATACTCTGCAAGACTCTGCAAAACTCTGCTGCACAACGACTGTATTATTGAGACAGTGAATCCGGTGCTCTCAGCTCTAAGCTGTGAGTCCACAGCACTGTGACCTGTTCCTGTGAGAAAGGTGGTCTCTGGCAGTGCTACCCAGCTCGCCTAGCCCAGTTGGGGTTGAGGTGCATGAGTCCAGTTGGTGCACTGGCTCAAGGGCGATGCTGACAATATGCTCAAACCGTCTTGCAACCTGGCCACTGAATTCTGCACCAGCTGAAGTTTCTGAACCATCTTCAGAGGCAGCCCTACATATAACACATTGCACTAATCTAACCTTGAGGTTACCAGAGCATAGACAACAGTAGTTAGGCTATCCCTGTCCAGATAGGGGCATAGATGGGCCACCAGCTGAAGCTGATGGAAGGCACTCTGAGCCACTGAGGCCACCTGAGGATCCAGGAGGACTCCCAAGCTATGAACCTGCTCCTTCATTCTGGGAGTCCTTTTCAGCTTCTTTCACAGCTCTGAAACTACACTTTTGAGGTGAATTTACTAGAACTGCGAGTGTGGTCACCCCATTGACTTGTATGATGATGATATATTGTTGCTGTGGATACTTTTGCCTGGTGCACTCAAAAGCTCACTGTTTCAAACATCTGAAACATGTGCTTTCTTCCTGAATCCACCCCTGCTTCTCATCTTTGTGACCAAGTTCCCATAACTACTTTCCATTTTGCGTTTTCACCTAAACAATAAGTGGGGGGAGCAACATGCTCTCAGTGGCCCAGCCTTCACATACGTAACTAGCCAACAATAGTAACCTTTCGCTCATATAGGTTTCTGCATTGAATCGACTGTCTATCGTTGGAGATCGAGATTTGTTGCTCTTCAAGGTGATATCGACCTCAAGCATTACCTCAGTCAATATTTATATCTTTGGTCAATCAATCCAGATGATCACCTGAAAGAATCAGATATCCTATTACTATTTATTTGGGGGTGGGGAAATCTATATAATAACTATGCAAGTATTGTCAGGCTAAACTAATGCTCTTTTATCACAGAAGAGGCCAATAAATGCTACCACATCTCATAAATATTGTCTGCGTCATTATTTTCCATTCAACGGGATGCGGATCAGCCCAAGCGTTGTCAAACAAAGACCATATATTAGTCTCAAATGTCTGACATTCAAAAGACTTGGGCTCACCGGAACATTTCATTGTGATCAAAGCAGGAAAAATCACATCTGTCGCTATTAGCCTGGGTAGCTGGACAAAGGAGGAGGGTGACTCAAATGTGCTGGATCCTGAAGCAGGTGACTCATTGCTAACGTCACACCAGCTCAAAGCCTTTCCGAGAGTTAGTCAACAACATTTTTGGAATATAAGTCCAACACAGCTCTTGAATTGTTTATGGAAGCTTTCAATGTTTGATAGATTACTGTATTTTAAAAATTTTTGGAAGCCGCCCAGAGTGGCTGGGGAAGTCCAGCCAGATGGGCGGGGTATAAATAATAAATTATATTATTATTATTATTATTGAATAATTCTGTGTGAACAGGCACACTTTCTTCATGTCGGTTGGGCCCTTAGATTAGGAGTAGGCAACCTATAGCCCGGGGATCGGATGTGGCCCAATCGCCTTCTCAATCCTTCCCACGGACGGTCCGGGAATCAGCATATTTTTACATGAGTAGAATGTGTGCCTTTATTTAAAATGCATCTCTGGGTTATTTGTGGGGCATAGGAATTCGAAGGAAATAATAATAATAATAATAATAATAATAATAATAATAATAATAATAATAATAATTTAAAAAATAAAAATAAAAGGGCATAAGATGTAATTCCAATCAATCAAAGGCCTGGTTGAAAAGAAAGATTTTTGCCTGGCGCCTAAAGGTATATAATGAAGGCGCCAGGCGAGTTGCCCTGGTTAGAGCATTCCATGGACGGTGGACGGGGAGCCACTGCAGAGAAGGCCCTGTTCTCCAAATAAACATACTCAGTAAATTGACGAAACTACAGGCCAGGTTGACCGAAATTCACCAACAGGGTCAACAAAATGCAGTAGAAACAACACACAATCAAACCTTACACTTACCAGCTTTTTCCCCAAAATGCATAGTCAAAAAGAGAGCTACTAATGGAACTTTCAAATGTATAGATGCAGAGCTTCAAATCCAGCCGCCTTTAGAATATGAAATGGCAAGGAAAAACTCCAGTAATGAAACCACAAATTCCTGGCTGAGATATCAAATATTAGCTCCAAACGAAATAGGTACCTCTACTTTAAGTACTACAAAGGACCTTAACATTGCCGAACAAAAGATGACCTCCAACAGACCTGACACACTGAGCTCAACACCAAATGAGGCCAAAGAAATGGAAGTAGAGACTGAAAACAGTCCAACTGTCCATAACAGCCCACCAGCCACAGAAATTTCTCAGGAACAAGGAACAGTTAAGGAAGAAAATCAAGAAAGGGAGGAAACTTTAATTTCCCGCACTTTAAAAAAAAATCTAAGAGATCCACCACCATGTTCCCCACCGAAAGCAGCGACAAATGGCTGTATCTGCACAAGACAAAATCCCTCGCTAGACTTAATAACAGAACTAGAATGACTAAATGCTGTCAACCAGCCACCAACTCAAAAACGGACCCTACGCTTGCTGTCCTGGAATATCGCAGGATGGGGAAACAAAGGCGGAGACCCAGACCTAATGAACTTCTTTAAAGATTTTGAATTAATACTTCTACAAGAAACATGGTCAACTAGAGATATCAAAATCAACGGATTCACCTCCTATACGAAACCCGCATCGAAAACAAACACGAAGGGCCGGCCGAAAGCAGGGTTCTGTTGTATGATCAAAGACAACTTAGGGTTTGAAATCAAGCAACTAGAAGAATGCTTACCACTTGCACAAGCTCTACTTTTAACCCAAAACAAAGATTCTTTGCTACTTGTAAATGTCTATATCCCCCCAACCAAAAATAACAGCAGCAGTGAAAACTGGTCACAACTAACCTCTTATATAGAAAACTTGACCGATAAATACCCAAATGCCTCACTGATAATAGCAGGTGATTTTAATGCCAGAGTAGGAACCAACAATGAACAACTATGTAGCAAACTAAATTGGAATACTGATAATGATATCGCACATGCCCTGAAAATAGGACGATTCTCCAGAGACAGGGTTGTTAACAACGAAGGCTTACGCCTACTTGAATTATGTAACAACTTTAATTTGCAGATTGTAAATGGTTCAACAAAAGGCGATAGAAGCGGGGAGTTTACATACTTCTCCCCCCGAGGATGCAGCGTCATCGACTATATTCTTGTCCCTTATAATATTATAAACTTGATCATGGACTTCAAAATTGGAACGCGCACTGAAAGCGACCATCAGCCATTATCGTTGTCTATTAACTTAAAGGACGAAACCAAAATCACTAAGTACAATACCATAGAACCTTCTCAATACAAACAAATGACCCAATTAAAATGGTCCCAGGAAATGAGTGTAGCAGTGGGGCAAAAACTTACAGCCAACTTGAGAAAACAAGTATTATCCAACTTAAAGATCACTAATTTCTACAGTGATATTCCGAAAATTTATAATGAAATCTTCCAAATGTTTGTAGAGCTTAGTACTCCACCTAAAGTTTGGGTACTTAAACATACCGCTAGCCCTTGGTTTGATGATGAATGTTTCCAGCTAAAAAGAAAACTGCGCCAAACATTTAAAAATAATCGCACTAAACTAGAGCCCTCTTATCTTGACGAAAAAAGAAAATATCATTACATTCTGGCCGAAAAGAAGCAGAAATACGCAACCCAAAAATGGCTACAATTATTTGACTCAATTCAGAGTAAAAACAACAAAGCGTTCTGGAACTTAGTGTATGGAGGATTGAAAGCCGAAAATCAACTAACTCTACCACCAATTGCAGAATCCAAATGGTCCCAATACTTTACATCTGTATTTAACAATCTACATAGTGAACTTAAAGGAAATGAAACCACTAAAAATAAAATTATTAAACTCCAGGAGTGGCCAAGGGTAGAGGAAGAGGAAATTAGAGAGATAGTTAAAAATTTCAAATCGGGGAAATCTCCTGGGCCAGACGGTCTACCAATAGAATTATTTAAGACCTATATAGATTGGTGGGCAGAACCCTTAGCCCAACTGTTTACGCTTATAGATAAATATGGGATCATACCTGAGATATGGCTAAGATCAATAATTATTCCAATCTTTAAAAATGGCGACCCAAAAGAACCAAGGAATTATAGACCGATAAGCCTTCTATCAGTGATAGGGAAAATCTACGCTAAGCACCTCTTATCTAAACTCCTTACCTGGATGAAAAATCTAAATTTACCAGGGAAAGAACAAATAGGTTTCTCCAAAGGTTGCTCTACACTAGACCACTGTCTTATTCTTATGCATCTGGTTGGAAAATACAGATCCCAAAGGCAATCTAAGATATACGCTGCTTTTGTAGATTTTCGTGGTGCATTCGACTCAATTGACCGCCCAAAGTTGTGGAGGAAACTCGCAGAATTAAAAATTGATCAGCGCCTATTGATTCTAATGCAAAATCTACACTCTTCCAATACCTGTCAAGTCAAACTTAACAACAAAGGTCACCTTTCATCAGACATCCCAATCTCGAAAGGGGTAAAACAAGGGTGCATTCTTGCCCCCTTTCTATTTAATTTATTTTTATCAGACTTGCCAGATTACCTTCAAAAAATAGAATCACATGCCCCTAAACTTAATCAGAAACCAGTTCCTCTCTTACTATACGCAGACGATGCTGTCCTACTATCCTTAACGAGCTTGGGTCTAAAACGTCTTATATCTTCACTGATCCTCTATTGCGAATGTAACAAACTCTCTATAAACTATGAGAAGACAAAAATTTCGGTCTTCTCGAATGGTTGGAAATTAGAGAAATGGAAAATAAGAGGGCAAGAAATCCAACAAGTGAAAATCTATAGGTATCTGGGAATCTTATTCCAGAGCAATTTAGGGTGGGCAACCCATCGCACAAATGCCATAAAACAGGCAAAGTGCATCTCATCAGCAGTTGCCCGTTTTCATTATCAGAAAGGTAATCAATTTATTCCTGCGGCAAATCAGATATTTCAAACAAAAGTGCAATCCCAGATATTCTATGGAATCCCGCTATGGGTCCAAGCATATAACAATGATTTAAAAAAGATTCACTCTAGCTTTCTGAGACGTATTCTTGGACTCCCAGCTATGATCAAATATGAAACAATGTGTGCAGAAATAGGCATACACACAATGGAATATTGGGCATGGTCCACCTCAATAAAGTATTGGTTACGCTGCCACTTCCGCTGCCCTCCATCAAGTCTGCTCGCTGATTTGCTCAAAGACTCCTATAAATCAAGATGGTATCAGCACCTCGAAAAAAAGATTGAATCTTTAGGCGTCGAGCTGGAGTCCCTGTACAATTCTAATGAGCAATATATTTCCCATAATATCCTAACTAGACTAAAGGATGTCGAGAGACAAAATATTATGGCAGCTGTAAACAAAATTTGCTCCCCCATATTCTATGAATTAAATATCTTAGATAGCAGAGCCAATTACGTCACTAAACTAATAATCCCAGCCCAACGTAGGGCTTTTATGCTGGCCCGCTTGAATGTTTTTCCCTCAGCATTTGTCAGGGGAAGATATCAAAACATTCCTAGAAACAAGAGACTCTGCAGATGCTCTATGAATGTCCCGGACACTGTAGAGCATATTCTCCTTCATTGCCCATTGTACAGTACGCTCCGTCAACGCGTGCTGTCCCCTCTTTTGGGTGGTCTGGAACCGCAGCAAGGTGAATGTGTGGGATTCTACCTATCCGACGTTGACCAAAGGGTAACGGCGGGGGTAGCCGAGTTTTTGGCAGCAGTCCTCCAAGGAGCAGGTTAACAAGGAAAACCACTGACTCTATATGTATATATATATATATGTACTTAGCAAACTGCTGCCTTTTTTATATATATTTCAAGGCTTTTATATGTTATTTTCTCTTTTAAGGTTTTATTTCCATAATGCCTAATAAAGGTTTGATAAAGTAAGTAAGTAGGCCCTGTTCTCGTGTTGCTACCCTCCGGACCTCTCGAGGAGGAGGCACACGAAGGATGGCCTCAGAAGACGATCTCAGGGTCCACATAGGTACACATGGAAAGAGGCAGTCCTTTAGGTATTGCAGTCCTGAGTGATTTAAGGCTTTATAGGTTAAAACCAGCACTTTGAATTGGGCCCAGAAACTAATTAGTAGCCAGTGCAGTCAGACCAGGATCAGTGTAATATGCTCAAACCGTCTTGCAACCTGAATTCTGCATCAACTCAAATTTCTGAACCATCTTCAGAGGCAGCCCTACGTATAATGCATTGCAGTAATCTATTGCAGTGAAAGACTTAAGAAACCACTGCCCGATAATTATGCAGTGGCACGGCTCTGTAGAGCTGTTAGCCACACGCCATCCCATTTGATTCACATGGGTGAAAGTTTCCATTTTCGTTATCCCACCCCACCAAAAGTGGGGAAAAACACAAAACTGTTGAGATGCCTTCTCCGTGTCTCTAGTCATGGGATTGTTGTCTATCACATGACAGTGTATGTTTTCATTCCACAGTGTGGGACGTGATGGAGACAGGATGTTTGTGTTACTGTGTTCTGTGAAGTGGGACTATTGTCCTTTGTTCTTTCTCTTTGCTGTCTGATGAGAAAGAGGAAGGAGCTAAGGCAGAATGCTCCGAGTGTATTATATGTAAATAAATGTAGATTAGCCTAAATGCTGTGCTATTGGTTTTGTTACGAAAACTGCGGAGCCTCTGCGGATCCCTAAGTGTGCTAATGCCTTTTGGCATTAGTTGCTGTGTTGTTCAGGCAGAAGAAAGCTTTTGAAGCTCCCAAACGATCGACCAGTTGGGCATGTGTCTCTACCAGGGTCCTACACGAGAGTAGAGCGCTCCTAACAAAAACATCCTCAGAATCCCCCCTCCCAAAATATTGTTATAGATTCAGGAAGAACACACACACACACACAAAACCCTAGAAATTAATAAATGGTAGGATTTTGATTAATTGGGCTATGGATGGAAGTACATGCTGAAGAACTGTGCCAAACAAGGAATCCCTGGGCAGGCTTCTGCAAAGCAGCCTGGCTGGCCTAGCAAAGAGCAAATCTGTTAACGTGACAAAAGGGATTGATGGGGCTACCAGGAAGGAATCCCTTGGTCTGGGGAGACAGCTGTTGCCAAGGCGATAGTGTGTATGTTTGACCGGAAAAGAGGTGTTGCTGGTTTGTTTTTTAAGCAAGGTATTCTGGGAAGAAGGGAGAGAAAAGACTGGGGTCCATCTTGGGCAGGCTGGCTGAAGGCAGGCTGGGAGAGATGCCTTGGACTCCATGGCTGTGATGCTGTGGGAGACAAGCTCTTCTTGAAACGATCATACTGTAAAACCTGGACTCCCTCCATGCAGACTGAAGGTGTAAATAGGTGAGTAAACTATATTTCTTAAAGCTACGACAGTCTCTGCCATGCCTCAATTCTCCAAAGGATTGTGGGCCCTGGGTGAGTGCCTGGAACCCCATGGAATCTTGCTACCACTTGGCAGAGAGTATGGGTGGTACCCAACTTTTGTAACAACTAGGATGCAAGATTTTGTGGTTTTATTTAGTTGTGCTCTCTGAACATCCAATGTTTACTCAGCGTGTTTACTCAGAGGTCCAATGAGTTGAAAATACTCACAAGTAAGTATATGCGGGGTTGCAGCCCCAATTTGCAAAATTGGCCATAGCCAGTTGGGTTGAACGAGTTCAATACGGTGAAATCTAGTACGTTTGCATAGAAATCCATCATTGCATGGAGTTATGCCATTTTGGGTTTCTCTGCATGCTGTCCCATTGCTTAGTGTGCTAAAATTAGCAAGTTTTATGAGCTACACTGCCACAAAAATAGATTCGGCTCCAAGTGCCTGAAATATGTCTATTGGGTTCCCATGTCCTGCAAGGCAAACGAAACAGGGAATATTTCCAGAAAAGTGGCTGAAAGTTTTGTTTAAGGGTGTAAGCAGAGAAATGCAATAAATGTGGGAATCATTCCCCCCCTATCGGTGTCTGGGTTTAGGACAGTAGGAAAATTAAGCTGGGAATTATTTAATAGCAATGAGACGTAAAGTGAAATATTGAGCAAACAAAAAAGTATGTCATTTTTATGATGATTTTCCATCTGTAGCTATCAGCCATTCTGTGATATACTTCATACCTTGCTGGCTTATTAGTTTGTTTTTTATGAACTTACAGACTCTAAGGAAATAGCATTTTCTGTCTTTTTTATTATTTTATGGCAATTCATTGTAAAACACCTGCCAAAAGAAGTCTGGAGAGGGTTGGCAGCACAGGTATTTTAAATCATTTGCTGGGTTGTATGTTATCAATTTGCGTGTTGAGTCCCACAGTGCCACCCACCAAAAATTCACACTTCACACAAGAATTTTTGTTTAAGGTTTTTGGCATAATTTTGGCCACAACTTTATTGAAATACAAAAATGTGAGTGGTTGCTTAGGCATTGGTTATGACTATCTGTCCTTGCCCTCAAGGACAGAGCTGGCCCTTCCGGTCACCAACGGAAGCCAGCGTGGGAAACAAGTATTGGGTGAGAAAATGAGTCCGGGAAACAGTCCATCACCTCTCACCCTCATGTTCCGGTGGGGCTTGCACGGCCCAAGTCCGACTCCGGGGACAAGGACGAAATGAATGGCAAGCCCCTGGATTCCTTTAACGGAATTCCCTTCGCATCATTTGGAGGGATAGGCACTTACCCCTCCAAGCACCAATTTAACCAATGCCTAACCGCCAACCTTACAAGTTGTGACGATTTGCTACGCAGTAGGCGAAAACCAAATGGCACCAGCCAATCAGCCAGATGGCAAAATTCCTACCAGGCCCCCGCACCAAGGCGAACGACCCCATGACAGGCATAGCAAGGTCAAACGATCAGAAAAAACCACCCTATAAAAGGGAGGGAGGGCGGGTGATCCGGTGCAAAATGGCCAAGCGGACGTCCCACGTCCGTCCCTTGTATTTAAAGACTCTGACCCCTCCTCCAAATTTGCAACAGTCAAAAATCCCCAGCAACCCAATTAACCATTTACAGGCTTGGGTTCTCCAATCCAAATTTTGCCTAGTCACTATGGTGTGGCCTGTTTTCCCCAACCGCAACACGTGCTCTCTGTTATGGAGAACACGCTTTGCGTGTTGAGTCCCACAGTGCCACCCACCAAAAATTCACACTTCACACAAGAATTTTTGTTTAAGGTTTTTGGCATAATTTTGGCCACAACTTTATTGAAATACAAAAATGTGAGTGGTTGCTTAGGCATTGGTTATGACTATCTGTCCTTGCCCTCAAGGACAGAGCTGGCCCTTCCGGTCACCAACGGAAGCCAGCGTGGGAAACAAGTATTGGGTGAGAAAATGAGTCCGGGAAACAGTCCATCACCTCTCACCCTCATGTTCCGGTGGGGCTTGCACGGCCCAAGTCCGACTCTGGGGACAAGGACGAAATGAATGGCAAGCCCCTGGATTCCTTTAACGGAATTCCCTTCGCATCATTTGGAGGGATAGGCACTTACCCCTCCAAGCACCAATTTAACCAATGCCTAACCGCCATGGAGCCCTCAGCTCACCGCCAAACCACTCACAACCCCAACCAAGACCTCAGCTTGGTCGCCACCGCACCAATCCAAGCCTCATTCCCTGAAGCGGAAAGGTGCACGCCATCATCTCTAAAAAAGGATGGCCTCTGAAAAATAATCTCGGGGTGGGAAATTACATCACCCCCAAGCTCCACAACCTTTCTGGCCACAGCAAAATTGATGCGTCTTCTGGCCCTTTCAGTGGCGGCCGGGCAACGACTGCCCCTCCAGACGCAGCGTGGCAAAAGCTTCGACCAAAAAATCATTGCTGTTGGCACCATTGCCCGCAGCGTCTCCAAGTCACCCAAAATTGCCGCACGTAGCGACAAACAGTCCATGGACACCATATCGTTCTCTCCCAACTGTACCACAATAGCAGCTGGCGGCCCCTCCAGGAGCAACTGCCTCCGAATACTAGGCAGGAACTCCGACCAACGCATTCCTCGTCTAGACAGCCAGGACAATCGCACGTGCGGAGGAAGGCCGAGATCTGGACCCCATCCAGATTGCCGTGCAGCGATGCCAGCCCAATGGACGATACTGTGCCCCACCATCCAAATGCGAACCACCGCTAAACCTAAATGAAATGTAAAATAAAAGGGGTGTAAGACACCACGATCAGCGAACATAACTTCTGAACGCATCCGATTTCCAACGGCCCAAGTCCTTTATCCTGCCTGCTGACAAGCCCCAGTGGGCCGCTGTCGTGGCGGCCCCTATCCTAAAGGAATGGGGGGCAAAATCTCGGGCTGTGCCGCCACAAGCCAGAATCGCCTTACGCATTACCTTTGAAAACTGGTGTCTAGACAGGGGCGAACCATTCTCATGCCTAAGCAAAGGCCCCTCCCCTGGGGTGCGTACCGCCAAGTATTTAGTGAGATCTTTTACAGGGCAAGGGCCTGCTTTACCCGAAGCTGGAAGACGGATGAGGGCCCCCTTTCCCCTTTGATCCGTCTTTGAATGCCGGATAGTGATACGCAATTCCACAGGGGATAGCAGCACGTCCTGAATGAAAAGGCCCCTAGGATTACTACCTTTGCAGTCCTCCACTACCAGTTCCCCCACCCGCAATGCTCCAAAAAATGCAATAGAAAAGGCAGCCGAGAAAAGGCGAGCCTCATACCGGGACCAACACACCACCCGCAACTTACTGCGCATATTGCACAATAGATCAAATGAAATGGGCTGCCTGTTTCTTGGCCGGGTGGGACAAAGTCTACCCCATCCCTCTAAGGCTTTGCGAACGACAAACTTGGCACAAGGATCCTTATCGTAAAATGTCTTACAGAAAAATGCTATAGCAGCCGCCTGCATCCTAATTGTCCTGGCTGCACGCCCCAACTGAAACAAGTGTGCCAAATATCGTAAAACCTGCGAAGAAGAGGGTGAGACCCCCTCAAACACGCCATCAGATTGACGCGTAAATGTCAAAAAATCATCCCAAGCTTTCGTATAAGATCTAATAGTAGAAGGGGAAACTGATGCCGCTACTCCCTGCAAAACTAATTGCTGCCAAGGTTCCAGAGATGATCCGGGAAATATTCCGGACGTATCCGCGCCTCTGGAACCAGAAGTCTGAACCGCTCCATCTGAAAACGGGACAGAGCATCAGCAATTTCGTTAGACACCCCAGGAATAAAACGCGCTGAAAATACTATATTAAAACGTAAGCAATGCAATACGAAGGACCGCAAGAGGGCCGACACCCTGGAAGAACGTGATGACAATTTGGCCAGCACGGTCACCACCGCCTGGTTATCAGTCCAGAAGCAGACACGACGGTTCCTGAACTCCTCGACCCACAAATGCACTGCCACTGCAATGGGAAAAAACTCGAGAAAAGTTAAGTCCCGCGTAATCTCTCCACCTTGCCACTCCATCGGCCAACGCTGAGCACACCATCGGCCCTTCCAATAGAGGCCAAAGCCTAGGGAGCCTGCAGCATCTGACTGCACTTGGAAGTCATTGTGCAAGTTCAACGTATCTTGCCATAACGATACCCCATTGAATTCCTCCAGGAATTCCAACCAGATACCCAGATCGACCTTTACCCCTTTAGAGAGGCGCACCCGATGATGAGGGGCCTTCAACCCCGCCGTAAGCCGGGCCAGGCGTGAACAAAAAGGTCGCCCAGGAGCTACCACCCTGCACGCAAAATTCAGGTGTCCCAAGAGCGATTGTAGCTGCCTGAGAGATACCTTCTTCAAAGGAAGCATCTCTTCTATTATCCTTTTGAGGGCCGCCAGCTTGTCACTTGGCAAGCTGGAGGTTTGAGAAACCGTATCCAACAGGATACCCAAGTATGTGAGCTGAGTCGACGGCCCTTCCGTCTTGTCCGCGGCAAGCGGAACCCCCAATTCCTGAGTAAGGTCAGCAAAGGCTTGCAATAGCACCGAGCAATCGCCGGCGTCATGAGCCGAGGCCAATAAAAAATCATCCAAATAATGAGTGACCCCACCCAGTCCAGTCTTAGACTTGAGGGCCCATTCCAAAAAGGTGCTAAAGGATTCAAAAGCGGCACACGCTATTGAACAGCCCATAGGCATAGCTTTGTCAAAATAATAATTGCCCTCGAACTGGAAACCTAACAGCCAAAAATCTTCGGGATGAATTGGCAAAAGGCGAAATGCCGATTCGACATCACATTTAGCCAATAAAGCCGCCTGGCCGAAACGTCGAATCATCTTGATCGCCTGATCAAGAGAGGCGTACCTTACCGAGCAAAGCTCAGGAGGAATAACATCATTGACTGATGTATCCCTAGGATGGGACAAATTATGAATCAAACGGAACTCACCAGGGGCCTTTTTTGGCACGATACCCAATGGGGATACATGCAAATTCGGAAATGGGGGAGTAGCGAAAGGACCAGCCATGCGTTGCAAGGCCACTTCCTTCGCTATCTTCTTACGAGCGACCAAAGGTAGCTCTCGAACAGATTTCTGATTAGCCGGGTTCCGTGCCACGGGTGGCATGGCTACCGGAATCCGAAAACCAAAAGAAAAACCATCACTCAAATAGCCTGCAGCGGCCCTATCAGGGTAAGACTGTAACCACAACTTAAGGGCCTGTAGCCGAACAGGGGTGTAAGCCAGAGAAGTGAGTACACTATTTCCCTGTGCCGGAAGCTGCCGAGGGAGCAGGCTTGGGGGGTTGTTGAGATCCCCCCTTTCCCCCTCGAAAGGGCCGCCGCCCTCCAAAGCAAGAAGAGGCGGCATGCGCACCATTGCATCTGTCACACCGGTGCGCGTACTTGCACCCCTGGCGCTGACAGGACCCTTTATTAAAATCCCAGCAATACAAGCGACGGCCAGGCTTGAAACCCCCTGGACTCGCCTTAGGCTGCTCCTGCGTCTTTTTATCAATGAGTGGGGCCACGTAAGTGGTCCACACATCAAGATCTTTACGGTCCCAACGGGCCGAGGGAATCTTGGCTGCGCGGCGTCTGAAGTTCTCATCATATTTGATCGCGGCTTTCTCACCAGCTTTGGTGAAAGCGGAGCGAACAATAGATAAACAATTAAATGAAGAGATCTCCGAGGATAAGCCGCCGTGACTACGCCAGCGAACACCTGGAAACCATCAAGCCAGTGTTCGAATGTCCTGTCTATCGAGACAGAAGCAGATCGCTTTTTGGAAGAGTTCCCTTTCTCCTGATCTTCTGAAGGTGGGGCCAGCTTAAACATGTCAACGTAACGACCATTCAATATCCTGGACCGCAGTTTTGATGCCAGGTGTGTACCCGGGATGATGTCTCTGGCAGAGTTGGTAGATACCTTAACATCAGGTACCAAGACACCATCCCTGCACTCCTGCACCGCACCATACTTTGCCCTGTGTGTGTTGGCCCTCCGTTCCCAAGCCCACCGAGGAAGCCCAGAGGCCGCCTCTCCAAAACCCCAATAAAGTTCCTTCGAGGTGCCTGACTCCTCGTCAGAACCCGAAGATGACGTACCGGTATATGACGAAGAAGTATCGTCCCTCCTTCGCTTTGCATGCTTCCGGGAAGACCTCTTGCGGTGACGCTTTCCACCTGAGGACCTCTTGGCAGGGACAGGTAAGTTATCTTCAATAGAAGACTCAGAATCAAGATTCGGCTGGACTGCTGTTGAAGCAGATGGAGAAGAAACAACACGTGAGGTGCCAGGAGCCGACATGAGCTCCGCGGGAGGTTGGGCAATCCTACCCCGGCGGTTGGAAGATACCGGGGGGTTCCCCCTCCCCAAGGCCCTTCTAGAGGCCAGGCTCGACCTACGCGAACGGCCACGAGCAACAGGTAAGCAATGAGGCTGAGACGACTGTGACTCCGCCCCCGCACCCCCAGGCAATAACCCTTCTCTCTCATCTTCGCTGGATGCTGAGGAAACAGGGGAGGACGCCCCCACTGGGTGAAAATGCCTTGCAGACGTGGAAGGCTGACTGGCACGTTGTTGAAGAAAGCCATCCAAGTCCTCCGCAAAACGTGACAGGGCCGCTGGGTCGCCGGCCATGCTAGCCATCAAGGACTGCATTCGTCCCACTGGCTGACTGGGAGCTGGTGAGCGAAGCGCCTGAGAAGGGCCTCTAATAGGCCGTTTTGCGGTGGAAGACGCGCCCGGACGGGCTGACGCCTTCTTTGGAGCCATACCTGCTAGATTGGAGACAAATGAAATCAAATAACCACTCCGGGATCACTGGGGTAGTGAAAGTTATGACCCTGCGATGGATGATTGGAGATAATAGGCCAAACACCCCCCGGACAGAAGCCTGGTATTATTTCGAGACACACACAGGTACCTAATGACCAAATAACCACTACCGAATCAGAGCCCACGGTGCACCAACAATTACAAATTCGACTTAATAAAACAAAATTAAGTAACGAAATGACACGTAGCGAAGGCACCTCTTTGATTAGGCCACCGGTAAATCAAAACAGCCAGTTGGTGCACTAAAACAGGCCAACCAGCAGGTGGTGCTATTAGGCCTAGCCAACTAACAAGAGAAGTTGCAATACAGGCTTGGCCACCGGGGGAGCTCGTGAGCAGGCAGCCGCACTGGCTCACAGCAGCCACTGGAGGGCCTACGGGGCCAGCTCCAATGAAGTCGCTCCAAGACACTCCAAGCGTGTCTAAACGGAGGTCTGAGGAGCGCTGGGGAGAACCTCCCCTTCTTTTTCCTTCTTTCCCCCCCGGCCAGACAAAGGGGTCAAGCGCCCCGCGGCAAGCGCGCGGGGGGGGGGGAGCCCGGCCGCGCTCCGAAGCAGCCAAGGCCGCGGCCCGAGAGCGGGAGGCGGGAGAGGAAAGAGGCCCAGCCGCGCTCCGCAGCAGCGGAGTCCGCGGAGCAGAGGAGGCCGCAGCACCCGCTGGGAAAGGTAGGAAGGGAGGAGGTCCCGGCCGCGCACCGCAGCGGCGAAGACCGCGGAGCAGCGGAGGCCGCGGCACCCACCTGGGTTGGGGGGCAGGCGGGAGGGAAAAATGAGGCCCAGCCGCGCTCCGCAGCAACGGAGGCCGCAGAGCAGCGGAGGCCGCGGCACCCGCCGGGAGAAGGTGGGAAGGGAGAAGGGCCCGGCCACGCTCTGCAGCAGCGAAACCGGGAGAATCGGAGGCTGCGGCACCCACCTGGGTTGGGGGGAAGGCGGGAAGGAATAAGGGGCCAAGCCGCGCTCCGCGGCGGAGGCCGCGGTATCAGACAGGGGGTGGGGGAAAGGCGAGAGGGAGAAGGCCCCAGCCGCGCTCCGCAGCAGCGGAGGCCCCGGAACCAACAGAGGGGGTGGGGGGAAGACGGTAAAAGAAGGGCCCGGCCGCGCTCCGCAGCAGCGGCGCAGCCCGACGGCAGGGAGGAGAAAAGGCCCGGCCGCGCTCGGCGAACGCGGAGGCCGCGGCCTGAGCTTCGGGCCTAGAAGCCGAAAGGCAAAGCCCCCCCCCCGACTAAAGGGGGAAGTTGCCCGATACAGCCCTGCCCCCCCCCCAAGAATGGGTTTTTAAAATAACGGGTAAGAAGAAGAAAGTGAGAACAGAAGGAAGAAGGAGGGAGAAAATCAGGGAATAATGAGGCACGAATACAACCGTCTCGAGCGTAGCTGCTCCTTGATCCGGTGCAAAATGGCCAAGCGGACGTCCCACGTCCGTCCCTTGTATTTAAAGACTCTGACCCCTCCTCCAAATTTGCAACAGTCAAAAATCCCCAGCAACCCAATTAACCATTTACAGGCTTGGGTTCTCCAATCCAAATTTTGCCTAGTCACTATGGTGTGGCCTGTTTTCCCCAACCGCAACACGTGCTCTCTGTTATGGAGAACACGCTTTGTAGAACATTACATTGAATAATACACCTATTTCAGGTATTGGCATTTTTGATACGCTGAGATTTGAAATACATCACTGTCTCCTAACAAAGGCTAAACAAGGATGTGTGTCTCCTAGCAAATTACACACTGGTTTGACAAGAGGCTTCAATACCTTCTGGATTAATAGTTCAAATCTTTATTATATTGCTTCTGCTTCAATTAGAATCACAGAGAGAAAATACTCTTTGACATACTGGCACAGAAATGCATTTTGGCTTGACTCAAGGCCTAAGTTGATTAAAGCAAAAACTACACAACCAGCTTGGCATGCATTGATGGTTACTCACCAGCTGAATTCATCTGTTATGATCTTGATCTAACAAACTGCAGTTTATAGGACCAAGAATAAAAAAATGATTCCATGTGCTGTCTCTTCCCATCCCTCCTCTCTTCATTTGCATGCAATAATAAGTAACAAGTGCTGAAATCCACATCCATGAACTTCAGTGAGTCTACTCTGAGTATGGGTAGCTTTCGATAACACCTGATAAAACCATTTCTTTTTTGTGTGTGTATAATTTTTATTACGTTTTCTATTTTACAATTTAAAATATTCGTTAAGCAACCTTAAAATGCCAATGACTTCCCTTCTTCTCTTTCCATGGTTCATTTTGCATATCGTAAATCCCAGCATATTTTACATAAAGTAAACCATTCAGTATTCCATTATTGCATCTGTCAAAACTTGTTTACACTGTTGAATTTATCTTAATGCTGCCAACCTTTTAAGTGTACACAGCCCCCCCATATATTCAATAAATCTTCTTTAAACGTATGTTCTTCTTGTTCTCTTATTCAATATGTTAGGTCCACAAGCTGCGCATATTCCATCAGTTTAAGTTGCCATTCTTTTTTAGTTGGGACCTTGTTCGTTTTCCATTTTTAAGCTAACAAAACATGGGCCGCAGTAGTGGCATACATAAATAGCCTTTATTGACACCTAGGAATTTCCATCTGAATTATCCCCAACAAAAAGGATTCTGGTTTGGTTTTGTTTTTTTTAAAAGTACTTTAAAACATTTTTTCAATTCATTATAAATCATTTCCCAATACTCTTTTACCCTTTTACAGATCCTAAAACCATTTATATGACTGCGCAGTTATGGTTCAATCAAATGTCTGTGTCAAATTTCAAGAAAAGACTTCCTAAACAAAAATGTCTTCGGTGGTCACCTAAATATCCAGATGCTCGATGCAGAAGGGTCAAAGATAAGAGAGCCCAGTGATAGGCAGAGATAACTCATTCTAATTTTGTCCCCATTCTCTCTCCCTACAAGGGCAACTGAGATTAAGGAGGAGAAAGCTGGTGGTCAGTCCCTAGTTGTAAGAAACTCCCTAGTTGTAAGAAAAATGCAGTCAGGTGAGGGACTGACTGAGGGCAGATTGAGGTGAGTAGAGCAGGGTCCCATTTGTCCTAATGGACTAGTCTCCAATGTCTAAGTTCTTGCCTAATTTTAATTGATTCAGTAGGTGAATCAGTTTCAGTTGATCCCAGAGTGCTGGAGCTGCAAGACTAAAAGCCCATTCCCTTGTATAGCCAAGACAGCGTCCCATCTGAGGAGTTCCATTGCCAAGCAATGGATATATATGGGTCTAAACAGTCCCATTAGGTCACCCTGGATTGTTCCTTGTGGCTTATAATTCCCTTGAACATGAAGCAAAATGACCAAGATGCTAGTGAGGCCTTTGCTTGATGTTCCCACTTAAAAATCAGTTGGATGCAGAGACTGCAGGCCTAGACCATTGCAAGTGGTGAACTGCTAAGTGAAGCCTAGCAGACTGCACAAAGGCGTACAGTTCACTTGGCCATTTCAGCAACTTTGGGCTGCCTCCGACCGCCGTTTGCATTTTTTATATACCAAGTGACCTGCCAAGTGCCATGACGAGGGGAACGGAGAGCAGAGAAATCATTCAAAGTGATGGATGAGCTGCAGACTTGATTATTTATTCAAATTATTCCCACAACGACCGAGCCCTGCTGATTGCAGACAGCATTTTGTCAGAATCATTAGAAAAGGGCAACGATGGCAAGAATTTAATGACCAAATTAGAGTTATTGAACAGTCTGTTGTATGACAATATAAAGGGAGGGGGACATCTCACATGGATCAAACTACCTGTGCCAATAAACATCAATACAGAGAGCTGTTTTTGCAAAACTTTAGGCTCCTTTCAGTCTTGAGATGAAGGTCATATATTAGACTGCCAATCTATTCGAAAGGGTTTTCATATGCATAGGTCTACCAATCTCTGTAGGTACCATAAGCTCTCCTAGAAGACTTCACCCTTGTACAAACATTAATTTTGTGGCTAATGCTTAGGGATGATGGGAGTTATAGATTTACCACATCTGGGGTATCAAAGATTCCTCACACTGGGTCTAAAATGAGCTAACTTCAGAGAGGCACCTGCCGTGTCTCTATGGTTTACTGCGATGGCCCTTTGCTTGGTCGTTGCAGTGGTGCTCTGTTTCTGACTTGGGTTACAGGCATATTTAATACCTCCCAACACATCTTGAAAGAAGATTTTAAAGAATAAGATAAATAAACAATGGCTCTCTGGCGAAATAAACACGTGTGGGGTGTAATCCATTGGTGCAAAGATGGGGTGTAATCCATCGGTGCAATCAAATGCAACATTCCTTATTTCCCTAGGGTGGGCACAAACAGGGGGCCTTCCAGACAGTGTAACTTCCTGTTCCACTGGTCTGGAACTTCCTCCCCCTGCATGTGACCTGGGAGATGGGCATGGCCCTGGCTGACTCTATAAAAGAGCCAAGTCATGCAGCCATTTTCTCACTTGCAGTTTTGTCTTGTCTTGTTCTCTCTTTTGCTGCTATGCTGCTCTCCTGCAGCCATTTTGTTATCTTCATGTAATTTTGCTGTCTGCTGGCTCTCGGCCAGCAGCACATGAGTGCTCACACTTTGTTTATGTAACTACCAATTAAAGCCTGCCTTTCAGGGATCATATCGTGAACTGAAATGTGAGTAAACATTTCTTACTTTACTCAGAAAGACTCTCATGTCTTTATTCCTTTAAGAGGGATTAAAGGGGACACCAGGAAATAATCTTAACTAAGAGATTCAAATGAATCTGCAAACTATATATCCAGCTATACTGAGGGGAATTTGCTCTGCTACATCACTTAATAGCGTGAGTGAAGGAAGGATAATACTTATTCAATATATCTTTTCCTACTATCCTTAACATTCCCACAAAACGGACCTCATTCCTTCGGAGAAAAGCAAGCAATGGACGGCAAAAGTTTGAGAAACGGCTCGTTCAAGCTATCCATGATTTTAATGCAACCCAGAGCGCTCTTTCAGGAACAATTTCTGACAAATAATTCTCGGCATCCAATTCCAGAAGTCAGTAAAACAGTCAAAGCCAACCAAGGCAAGGAAATATAGTTGCAATAAAAGTGACAGGTGCTATTTTAAAACGATGATTACGTATCTGCCCGGTGGGAGTAGTTTTCCAGTGGAAACAACAAATATAAAATCATGAAACATGTAGTACCTAAAAAAAAAATCCCGCAAGGAAACTCGCCATTCCTTCTACAATACGATTGCTGACCCAACGGGTCCAACTAGATACTTATTGAGGAATAAAGTGCCGGAATGTGGCAGCTGGCTCAAAGATGGGGGATAGGAATCCCATTGGAGTAAAAAGTCAGGAGGTCAGAAACAAGTTAAGTCCAGCAGGGTCAACAGACAAGGAAAAGTGGCAGCGTAGCAGTAGCCACAAGGGACAAGGAAGAAAGACTTGGTCAGAGTTAAACACAGAAGTTCAATTCCTGGCATCCCCAGAAAGGGCTAGAATCTGTCAATTTTGTTAATAATAATAATAATAATAATAATAATACCCTGCCCATCTGGCTGGGTTCCCCCAGCCACTTTGGGTGGCTTACAACACATAAAAAATTGTAAAACATTAGACATTTAAAATTTCCCAACACATGGCTGCCTTCAGATGTCTTCTAAAAGTCAGATAGTTGTTTATTTCCTTGACATCTGATAGGAGGGCGTTCCACAGGGCGGGCGCCACTACCGAGAAGGCCCTCTGCCTGGTTTCTCTCAGTTTATCATTTCCCCCATTTTATTTTTATTTAACAGTTGGCCACCTCTCCCTTGTACTGTTTTATGAAATTGACGTTCTGCCTAGGTTCTATCCCGTAGTGTTGCATTTGCAACACAGAAACGCTGTTAAATAAATATGATGGATGTGTGAGAAATAAAACTGTCTCATTATTCCGTTGGTTGTCATTATTTCAAAACTCATTTGTTAAGTTATTCATTCATTATAATCGCAATTGGCACATTATTTTTATTGCTGTTTCGTTCATTTTCGCACCGCCATTCTGTACCTATGTGAGCAAACGTCCAATGCAGCCTATTGCACAAAGGTAAGAGTTACACCTGTGGCTCCTCCCACTATGACCCCTGACCCTTCCCACTCCTTGCCATTGGCCTCACCCATCACTGTTATGCCTCGTCTCCCTCTCAGAAAAGTTAGCATATGAGGGAATGCCCTTCAGCTGCTGCCTATAGCATTTCAGGCATTCTGTTTCTGAGTGAAGTAAAATAGGGTTTTAAAACACATAGGGAGTTTCCATGAGTACAGGAAGCAGCACAGTACCAAGTGCTGGTGCCCTAAATGGCTTTGTCTCTGTATAACTGAAGGAGCATCTCCACCACCACTGTTCTGCCCAGATACTGAGGTCCAGCTCTGAAGGCCTTCTGGGCCTTCTCTCACTGTGAGAAGTGAGGCTACAGGGAACCAGGCAGAGGGTCTTCTTGGTAGTGGCACCCGCCCTGTGGAATGCCTTCCCATCAGATGTCAAGGAAAGAAACAACTATCTGACTTTTAGAAGACATCTGCAGGCAGCCCTTTGTAGGGAAGTTTTTAATGTTTGATGTATGATTGTGTTTTCAATATTCTGGTAGGAGCCACCCAGATTGCCCCAGCCAGATGGGCAGCAGATGATGATGATGATGATGATGATGAATTCCCCCTCTCTTCCCCACCCAAACCCCAACCCTCTAGAGCAGATTTGAGGAAGCACATGGGGGGAGGAAATAAAGTTTCGTTGCTCAAGTGTAAAGCATTGTATATAACCCTAAGACTTTGAGATCTATAATGATCTTTCTCTATACTTGCTATGCTTTAACTCAAATAATGTGTGATGCAATGTTATTTCACTATCTGTTCTCTCAGTGGTATAAGATTTGTGGGGAGACGCAGAGTGTGATGGCATCGTATCGCACCTAGTTTATATCAGACATCACAAAGAGGACAGAGATTAAAGAGGCACAGACAGGAATATCTCCAAGTTGTTCTTTTTTATATAAACATCTAATCTGGCCCTCAAGGAAACCTCACAATAGAAAAGTAAATTGCTTCTGCTTCTCTGTTCCAAAACAGTTGACTATACAAATTGTAGCTCACAGCAGTTCAGTGCCGCACTTGCCCAGGACATGTTATAACCTGTCTCCATCCAAAAATTTCAAAGATTTATCCGAACAAAGAATTTATTGTCCTGAATGTTAATTTTCCTCCACGTTAGCCAAACACCAATCAAAGCTTCTTTTGTTTAGTAGGTCATACCTCTTCATCTCCTACCCAAGCCAACAATGCCATAGAAACAGAGGACTGAAATCCCCCCCCCCCAAATACAATTTACTGTGGTTTGAACACAGTAAATAATACAACGGATTTTCTTCTTATTTAACCATGAAATGGGTAGTGCTCTGTTGATCTGCACTGGCTGAAGAGGCACTGAGCCCTGGACAAAACATGTCCAAGAGTCCCTCTGAGTCGGGACCCACAGAGACTGCAAACCCTGACAATGTGCTGGCATTGTCACCTCCAAGAGTCTCACACTCCATTGAGCTCAGGTGCTAACACAGGCCGGGTGCCCAGCTAGGCTTGCTGCCAGAGGGCTGCCTCTTTAAGACTCCACAGTCCACAACAAGAGGGCGGAGCCTGTGAGAAGTAGTCAGGATCAGGGAGCATAAAAGAGCTCATGTGGGAATCAGGGCTTGTCGGAAGAATCTGCCTGCTCCCAGGGCCCTGTCCAGGGTCCTGAAACGCCTACCACACTCGTTGTTAGGATCCCTAATGAATCCTGCCCATTTCCTGTTGGTATCCTGTTGGGATGCGGGTGGCGCTGTGGTCTAAACCACTGAGCCTCTTGGGCTTGCCGATCAGAAGGTCGGCGGTTTGGATCCCCATGATGGAGTGAGCTCCCTTTGCTCTATCCCAGCTCTTGCCAACCTAGCAGTTCGAAAGCTCACCAGTGCAAGTAGATAAATAGGTACCACTGCAGCTGGAAGGTAAACGGCATTTCTGAGTGCTCTGGTTTCCGTCACAGTGTTCCGTTACACCAGAAGTGGTTTAGTCATGCTGGCCACATGACCCGGAAAGCTGTCTGCGGACAAACGGCGGCTCCCTCAGCCTGAAAGCAAGATGAGCGCCGCAATCCCATATTCGTCTTTGACTGGACTTAGCTGTCCAGGGGTCTTCTCCCACCATTTCAGACTTCTCGCTGGATTTGCCCTCTCCAGATCTGCCTGTCGACTCTTTTTCTTAACCAAAACAAAGATGTGACTTATTCCATCTCTCTTTTTTTAATTTCATTTTTATTATGTCTCCAACGATATTTCAAAGCATTTGTCATGATATACAACTTTTTAACATGCAAAGTTTCTTCTGGACTTCTCACCCCTCCTTTCCCAATGTTTGAGGGGTTTTTTTACTCCTTTTTATTAGCTGTTTTATGACACATATGTTTTTATTATCTAAACCCCACTACTGTTAAATCTTTCAGTAATCCGCTGCTTATATTTCAAATCCTGCCTGTGTCTTCATGTATTGGTGATAATTTGATAGGTGATCCATCAGTGGTCTCCATTCCTCTTTAAACGCATTGTCATTATGTCCTCTTAATTTGGCAGTTAATTTTGCCATTTCAGCATATTCTATCAGTCTCATAAGCCATTCCTCCTTACAGTTGGTAATCCTTTCTCTTTCCTCTTCTGTGCATATAAAGTTCTAGCTGCTGTTGCATACATAAATACACTAGTCAGCTTTGTTGGGACCTATGTGATTTATTCGATTTTAACCATGCCCCTGCCATGAAGCTAAGGAATACATAACCACTCTTTGTAACTAGGCATTGTCTGTTCTGTCACTTTTGACTAGTACCTGCTCACCTGTGAATTGCAACTGCATTGACTCAATATGCACGGCACTTACAAACCTCTCTACCTCTAAGTTCCTAATGCTTTATAGTGTTATGTACCGAGTTGAATAGGATCCAAAAGGCAGCAGTCTGATTGGTCCTAGAATAGGGTCCAGAATACAGCAGTCTGATTGGTCCACAGGAGCCACCCAATCCAACTCCAGGTGAATCCGCAACCTGATTGGCCTACAGGTGAATTGCAGAATTAGCCAATCACATGGGGCCCATTGTGTAAATAATGTATATAAAGCAGACATTCTGGGGGAACTTCCATTCCTCCTCACCACTATGTGCTGAATAAAGAGCATGAAATCCACTCTTGACTCCGAGTATATTTCATATAGTGAGGGGGAAAAGTATTTGATCCCCTGCTAAATTTGCCCGTTTGCCCTCTGGTGAAGAAATGTCCAGTCCATAATTTTAATGGTAGGTTTATTGTAGCTTTAAGAGACAGAATAACAACAGGAAACCCCCAGAAACCCAGAAGACAAAAGTCAGAGATTGATGTGCCAAACCCCACAGAAAGTGTTTTCATATTACTTTTATATGAGTGATAGCTCATGATACTTTTATATGATGGTATTGCGCTGCAAGAAAACGTTTGCTAGCATGAAAATGGTATCCCTACAGTCCTGCAAAGGGTGTGGGTGGAAGTTACTAAAAAAATAACAAAAAATAACAAAAAATAAAATTTTTATTATAAAAAATAGAAGAAAAGAAAATGGTATCCCTAGGTGCCAAAATACCCACAAACTCTGCCTCTCTGTTCACCTCTGTCCCTGTTCAAGCATTGGTTACTGCCCAATCTGCCATTGTTTCAGCCCCATGTTTTAATTATGATACCATTTATGATACCACCGGATTGGAAATGTGAAGATATCAGACAGGTAATTCAGAGCAAGGGCTTTGCTTTCTGCCCTTGCTCTGAATGGGTGATCAAATTTGGCCATGTAGCAGCATCACAAAATTTATTTAGGGTGTTGTTGTGGTTGTGTTTGACACAGGAAGTGATTTATAGGTGGCCTGAAGTATGAATGGGCTGATATTTTTTTTCATGAAATTTTGAAATTAGTTGTGTTGCTCTACAGTCTACAATAACTCCCGCTACTGGAACAGTTGACTAACAATGAGCTGTGCATCAGCCTGATCAAGAATTTTGTTTGATAGTCTTTAAAGTTGGAATATTCAGAGAGAGAGTACTGCATAATGGTTTGTTCTTTCAGTCACTCAGACTTCAAGCCTGCGCCATTCGCTGGGATATATGAACACACAATAATCTTCAAATAATGCTTTTGAACCTGGATATGAAAACAAACAAACCTGAATATAGATGATTTAAAACAACAAAACAGCCCTTTCAACACTAGCCATATACTTATTTGAATATAACTATTCATGATTCAGTCGTTGTGATTCATTCCTCCTATTAGGTGCTGGGGTCGTTTTTATGAGAGACTGCATTTCTCTCTCACACTCATACACACACACAATTTGCTTAAAGAAGCTTCTCTATACTCTTCCGTTGTTTACACCGAGCTTTTGCCAAATTGTTTCCGGTTTTGTGTTTGGATCTCAAAGCAGCCCAACCATTTCTAGGAGAAAAGATGTTGGTGCTGCCTGCTAATTAGGAGTCGGACAAATGCAAGTCTCGGAAACAAAGGCAAAGCCTTTCCGGAAGGAGATAAACTTGTGATTTGTTAAAGAAAAGCCAGGAAGTTTTAAAAGTGAAACAGAGGTTCAATTAAACCCATCTAGCCTCTAAAAGCCATGGAACAAGTAGGGGAGTTTTTTTGGGGTTTTTTAGAATAAGGCAAGAGCATTTCATTAACTCTTTCCTTCTCACTTAGCCCTTTTTATGAGCTATTACAGTGACAATAATTAGAAAAGGCCCATCATACTCAGAGACCAGAATAACAGTTATGCTAAGTCAGACACCCTGGGGTCAAATGATCCAAAAGCTCCCAGGAGCTGAGGATGTACTTAAAATTCCCTGCAGTTTAGAATATGGCAGCTGCTTCCTTTGCACATTGTAAAGGATTAGCGGTCATGTTCTCAGAACGGAAGAAATTTTAAAATGCCAGTAGCACCCACAGCTTAAGAAGCAAGTTGGCCATGTTCTTTTGCAAAGGCAGTGGGAAAAGAGGATGGCCACTTTTGCAGGGTGACTTATTCTCCAACTTTCTATATGTCAACTGTCTACATGGCTATTTACGCACTGTAGTGTAGAGGTTGTTGCTGCATGGGGAGGAGGGGTTTTTTTTGCACTTGGGAGTTTGGAAAGTTAATTCTTGCTTCAACTGACAACACTTGTTGCAACAGGGTCCTCGCTAGGTGGGTGAAATTTCTTCCAGTCTTTCCTTGGGATCCATATTTCCCACCACCAACAACCCTCCCCTGTCTTAATCAATGGAGAGATCTCTCTCTCCATTGTGGTATAGTGGTGAAGAGCGATAGTCTCGTAATCTGGTGAACCGGGTTCACGTCTCTGCTCCTCCACATGCAGCTGCTGGGTGACCTTGGGCTGCTCACACTTCTCTGAAGTCTCTCAGCCCCACTCACCTCACAGAGTGTTTGTTGTGGGGGAGGAAGGGAAAGGAGAATGTTAGCTGCTTTGAGACTCCTTAGGGTAGTGACAAAGTGGGATATCAAATCCAAACTCTTCTTCTTCTCTTCTTCTCTCTCCTAGGAAGAAGAGGCTGAATCCCATGATATTGGTGGTGGGTCCACTGACAGGGTTCTTGTTTGGAAGGTGGCATTCCCTCACCCAAGTTTTTCCTGGGGATCCATGCTCCCCCCCAACCATATTGCACCTCCAGGGTTCCTGTTATTCCCACCCCAAAAGCAACAGGAGACCCACAGTGGTCTTTCTGCAATTTGGCAGGCTTCATCTCTTCAGACAGTGATCTAGTCTGTAAATTGCATTCAGTTATGTCAGAAAACAAGTTACTTTTTGTTTTGTTCCCTTTTGTGTTAAAAAATAAAGGTGTGCTGGGCATTCCTTAATTTAAACTGTATTGGCTCCTATGTCTGCAAATTTCATTCACTTCTGTAAAAGGGGGGAGTTAGAATCATTTTCAGATTCCCCATTAAACAGAATGAGGAGAAACAAAACTTGGTTTTTTAACAGATCTCTTTGGTCCTGAATAGTGAGTCAAGTTGGAAACAAATCAAGCTACTTCCCAATGCTACAAAGGCAGTTGCAGGTCAAATATTGCAGACAACACACACACCCTAGTAAATTCCACTCATCATTGTATCTTTCAAAACTCTCCACTGATGCACTTCTCTTTATAAAATATTCTGTTTCTCTCACAAGCTATCATTTGTTATTCTTCTTTGAGAAAGATGCACCCATTTTTAAAACATAGACACTGTGCAGAATATTACTCTCCAGAGGTTTTACTGCCTCTTTCAGATTTTGTTTTCAATGGAAATATATCCAATGATGGTTTATTGAAAAACTTGAATTAGGAAGCCTTAAAGGATCACTTCTTGACACCCTACCATTGACCTAACCTTGTGCACATCATCAATTTTCTCTTTTTGCATCTAATTAAGTACACATATTTCTTACAGTCTGCTGTATTCTCTGCTAAGGCGCCCTCCAGACCATTGCTTCTTAAAGCACTTCTTTACAAACTTTGAGGGAACATTTTTCACTATGCGGCCTCCTGTGGATCACATGTCATTGGTGGGCGGGGCCCAAGGCAAAAATGGGCTGAGCAATGAGTGTGAAATTTATCTGTGTATGGTAGGATAGCTTCTAAACTCACACCTGCCCATCTGTCTTCATTCTCTGTCAAGGCAAGAAAGAAGTTTTATCAAAATCCCAAGACACATTTCAGCAAGGCAAGACAACTCAAGGAAGCTGTATTGCAGGGTTTCTGAAGGGTGTGGTTCAAGAGGGGAATGACCTGAGGCATAGTTAGAGAGAATGGGGTCCTCATTGTTAGAATTCCTGCTCCATGATTGCAGTCATGGGATTTTTGTCTATCACATGATGGTGCATGTTTTGACACCACAGAGTGGGAAGTGACGGAGACAGGATGTTTGTGTTACTGTGTTCCGTGAAGTGGGACTATTGTCCTTTGTTCTTTCTCTTTGCTGTCTGATACTAGAGAGAGAGGGAGCCATGTTGCAGTGCTCTCTCTGTGTGTATATGTAAATAAAGTAGATTAGCCAAAATGCTGAGTTGCAGAGGTCTGTTACGCAAGCTGCGAAGACTCTGCGGATCCCTAAGTATGCCAGTGTTGGTTGGCATCGATCGCTGTGATGTTCGGGCAGAAGAAAGCTTTTGAAGCTCCCAAACAATTGACCAGGAGGGAGGGAATATGCCAGTTGGGTATGTGTCTCTTCCAGGGTCCTACTCAAGAGTAGGACGAGCTCCTGACACTCATTTGGCCCCTGCAACTGAGGTTCCCCATCCCTGAATAGGGGCAATTTAATCAGCCAGGTGAGATAATAGTCAACTACACGTTACTTCCATAGAAAGGTGTCCCCCCCTAAAACTAATAGCATCAGGCAAACATTGTATTTATATATTATATATTTGAACACGAAAAGAAAAGAAAAGAAAAGACATGTATTATGAGAGCACTTTCCCTACTCTTCACCGAAAAGATTAAGTTCTGTGAAGTTATGTAAGGAACATCTAGACTTCTTCAGTACGCTGCTTTCCAGAGAGACATCAGTCATTTTCTCAGGATTTCCCTACTGTGGAGACATCATGATCCTCAGATGTGTCTTTAAAAGTTGGCAATGCTTTGGGTGAGGCTGCAGAATGCAACAACCTCCTCGTGTGGAAATGACTAAACAGAGCTGAAGTAATCAGTGGAAAAGATCACACTGCAATCACGGGACTTTCCCTTGGCCAGATCTGTGACTCCGCAGGAAGCCTCTGATTAGCAACGGTGGACTCAATTTAGAAATGGAACGCACTCAACAGGAAGCGGAACATGTTCTTATTCCAAGGCAAAGTTCACAAACCAAAACACCTACTTCCGGGTTTGCAGCGTTCTGTTTCCAAGTTGTTCATAAACCAAGGTGTTCTAAAACCAAGGTACCATTGTATTACCAAAACAAACAAACAAACAAACAAGCCCTGCCAAATTAATGTTTAAGTACATAAATACAAAGCAAAACAAGAGTTAACCAACAATAATGCTTCTGGCGAGACGCGGGTGGCGCTGTGGGTTAAACCACTGAGCCTAGGGCTTGCCGATCAGAAGGTGGGCGGTTAGAATCCCTGCAACGGGGTGAGATCCCATTGCTTGGCCCCTGCTCCTGCCAACCTAGCAGTTCAAAAGCACGTCAAAGTCAAGTAGATAAATAGGTACCGCTCCGGTGGAAAGGTAAACGGTGTTTCCGTGCGCTGCTCTGGTTCGTCAGAAGCGGCTTAGTCATGCTGGCCACATGACCTGGAAGCTGTACTCCGGCTCCCTCGGCCAATAAAGCAAGATGAGTGCCGCAACCCCAGAGTCGGCCACGACTGGACCTAATGGTCAGGGGTCCCTTTACCTTTACCTTTACCTTTAATGCTTCTGGTACTGGTCTTGCTGCACTCTAAGGAGGCTGGCTTAAATATAGTTTAGAAGGAGCGAGTAGATGACATACAGCTGTCGTACAGGCTAGATGACACACAGCTGACCTACTAAATGTTTTAAAATGTGGTCTCACTAAGACTTCTAACACAGGTAGAAGTGCAGGTGCCTCAGGGGTGTAGTGTAGAAGGGGACAGGGGTGATGGTTTTGAGGTGGCATGAGCAAGGCACCTTCCCCCAGGAATCCCCATCTTGCCCTCTCTGTCACCGGGGGTCTCTGGGCCTCAGAGCCTGACCTGGTCTTGCCACTGTGTCTCTGTCCCTCTCGCTGAATCGCTGTCCGAGCAGCATTGGGGGGGATGCACCCGCCAAAGGCCATGTCAGCCAGCTGGACTCACCCCTGAGCAGGCAGGTGGCACAGCACAGCCCCACGAACACTCTGTGCCCCCTTGCCCACTTGGTGTCAGAAGATCCAACTCCCTACGGCAGGTTCCCTGGAATCGGTAAGACAAGGAAAGTTCTTACCAATGCTTTTTATTCAATACTCAGAGAGAGAGGCTAAGAAATGCAGCCTCTTGGAGTACAGTGGTACCTCGGGTTACATACGCTTCAGGTTACAGACTCCACAAACCCAGAAATAGTACCTCAGGTTAAGAACCTTGCTTCAGGATGAGAACAAAAATTGTGCGGCGGCAGCACGACAGCAGCAGGAGCCCCATTAGCTAAAATGGTGCTTCAGGTTAAGAATAGTTTCAGGTTAAGAACGGACCTCCAGAACAAATTAAGTACTTAACCCAAGGTACCACTGTAATGGTGTTGCTCCGAGTGAAACCCCACCCCCTCCATCTCTCCCACTTTATCATGAGTCATCGCTACGGGTGCCAGGAAGGGCCATTTGCCTTTGAGCTCTTTGCTCTCCTACTTTCAAGGCCTGCTGGGTTCTGGGAGAAGGGAGGTCTGGAATGTTTTCTAAAGATACTGAGTCCATCAGCTGTTTCTCCCTGGTGCTTCTTCTTCCTCCTCCTCCTCCTCTCCCATTATTTCCCAGCTTTCCCCCTCATCCGCCTCTGAGCTGTGACCTCCCACAAACCCCTGTCGTAATTCTGAACTGTCTCCTTCTTCTTTGGAAGGGTCAGGCTGGGGAGGCGGTCTCCACCATTCCTCCTCTGCCTGGTCCCAGACACCCGGTGGCAGTGGCGGCAAGGGTTGGCATGGTGGGGTATGTTCAGCCTCAGCCTCACCCCGGTCCTACCTGGTACGCATGCATGCTCATGTGCCCCAGGTGCTGGCAAAGGATGCAATGCCACTGAGATGCCCTCTCCAAAAACTGTAGACATGGTGGTTAGAAATTTGCTGTTATAAAACCTGGAATTCTCTGGTTCTACATGGAAATAAAAATATGCCATAACTTACCTTGGAGACCACAGTAAACAGCTGAGCTCTTTAGCAGGATTTGAATAACACTTGTGATGTAACAAGAACTAGGGATACATGGGACATTTAAAAATTGGATTGACTTAAAATATTCAGTGGGAAAGGATTAGTGACAGAACCCATGAAGGGGTGGGAGTAAGTCCAGAGATTCGGTTGAATCTTTGTTTGCTTATTTTTATTATTATTCAAGATTTTGTATGTAAATTTTAATTTGTAAAACTAAATATTTTTTTAAAGAAACATATGCCATAGCTAGAGCAGAATGCTACAATTTGTGGCACAGTTGCGACCGCGCAGTAAACTAGTGTCGCTGGCTAACAACCTAAGTGACTATAAATAAATATATCAATTGCTAATAGCACCATAGCTAATAGCCTTTTTGGATTTCACATAAATGGGGTCTTGTTCGGTCTTGTTCATCTCGTATGTCTTAGAAACAGCCATATGTTGTTAGAAAAGGCCAGCATTGCTTATTCAGCGCAAAGCAAAAATTGGCTCCATTCACCACACCTGCCTAGCAAAATAGTTTAGACTCAGGAAAGCACAGAATGCAGGACTAAAATTAGTGCCTTGATACGGCAAAGGAGACACAAAATTGTGTGTGTGTGTGTATGTGTGTGTGTGTGTGTGTGTGTGAGAGAGAGAGAGAGAGAGAGAGAGAGAGAGAGAGAGAGAGAGAGAGAGAACAGTCATATAAACAAGAGCACCGGAAAATAATGCAGACACAGTTCAGGGCAACACGGCACATTAATCTCTGCTTCCGGGTGTTTGTTTTGCCTAGCCAAAGTAGAAGAATGCCTAATGTGACAACCTTGATGGGTGAAGAATTGGAAGCCAAACACAATGCCACGTTGCCTTCCTGAAGAGAATTCAACGATGTGACCAACATCTGTCATGTGCGCTTATTTCCGTCCCCGAGGGAGAACAGAGCATGTGTGTGCAGGTTGTTTAATATTAATTTGCACTTGTCACGAACTCTTTGTTTCAAGTGACAAAGAGAAGCGTGCAAAAAGATGTCTCTGGGCCTGTGCAGATGCAGCAGCCGCCCCACGGAGGCCGCATTGGTTACCCCCTGTGGCGGCAGATGCCGCTGAGCGACAAGCTACCCTTGGAGTGTGGGGTCTCACCGCCATTTTGACTGGGGGCCTTTCTCCAGACTGTCGTAAACCTCCTTTTCAAAAAGAGTCTACAGCGACAGGGAGAAAACAATTTTGTGTGTGTTTTGCTGCTTGCGCATTTCTGATAGTCCATGGTGCCGGAAGTGCAACAGAACAGATCTGTTCCAGTTCATCAGAGCTTGGAGAAGCCCCCGGCTTTACAGATAGGTCAGGAGTTCTAATTATATTATTATTATTATTATTATTATTATTATTATTATTATTATTATTATTATTATTTTATACCCTGCCCATCTGGCTGGGTTTCCCCAGCCACTCTGGGCAGCTCCCAAGAGACTATTAAAAACACAATAAAATACCAAACATTAAAAACTTCCCTAAACAGGGCTGCCTTCAGATGTCTTCTAAAAGTCAGATAGTTGTTTATTTTGTTGATATCTGATGTCAGAGCGGGCGCCACTACCGAAAAGGCCCTCTGCCTAGTTCCCTATAACCTCACTTATCGCAGGGAGGGAACCACCAGAAGGCCCTCGGAGCTGGACCTCAGTGTCCTGGCTGAACGATGGGGGTGGAGACGCTCCTTCAGGTATACTGGTCCGAGGCTGTTTAGGGCTTTAAAGGTCAGCACCAACACTTTGAATTGTGCTTAGAAACATACTGGGAGCCAATGTAGGTCTTTCAGGACTGGTGTTATACGGTCTCGGCAGCCATTCCCATTCACCACTCTAGCTGCCATATTCTGGATTAGTTGTAGTTTCCGGGTCACCTTCAAACGTAGTGTTATGCACTGAAGTTCTCACCCTGGGCCAGCAGGGGGATACTGTAGATAGTTATGCAAATAAGGGATTGAAAGTGACGTTCAGTGACTGAATAGTTTTAGAAAATTGTTACAGTTACGTTGTACTGGAGCTCTATATAAACCGGCTGACTGAACCCTTCAGTTCAGTTCTGTTCTGGCCTGTGAATAAACAAGAGCTGTGTCATCTGATATGTTCACCCACAACTTAACAGGTAGCCCCACGTAGAGCACATTGCAGTAGTCCAAGTGGGAGATAAGTAAAGCATGCACCACTCTGGCAGGACAGTCTGTGGGCAGGTAGGGTCTCAGCCTGTGGACCAGATGGAGGTGGTAGACAGCCGCCCTGGACACAGAATTGACCTGTGCCTCCATGGACAGCTGTGAGTCCAAAATGACTCTCAGGCTGCGCACCTGGTCCTTCAGGGGCACAGTTACCCCAAACTGTTCTTAACCTGAAGTACCACTTTAGCTAATGGGCCTCCTGCTGCTGCCGTGCCACCAGCATGCGATTTCTGTTCTCATCCTGAAACAAAGTTCTTAACCCGAGGTACTATATCTGGGTTAGCAGAGTCTGTAACCTGAAGCATCTGTAACCCGAGGTACCACTGTCATGTACAGGCAACCCTAGCTTTAAAGGTATCATGTGAATTTAGCCTAAGCAAAGTAACACACATTCATTACCAACCAAACAGAGGTGTCTGTAAGACTGTTAAGTCCAGAGTCGAAAATTACCTGACTGTGCCATTGCCACAGATATGATGTGGCATAAAATGAACATGTGACCAAGTGTTAATTCAACACATTGTTGCTGTTGTTTTAGTGTTGCTGCTTTTTACACACTTAGATGCATCTAAAAGTGGGGTTTTGTTGATGATGAAACCCGCACAGTCCTATTGCAATCTCCGTTCCTATTGCCCCCCCATCAAACTGTGCAAAGGTACTTCAGCCGCATCTCTCGTCCCTCATTGTGGCTCCAAAGGAAATATATTCCGCATAAAATACGGTTCCCATTTAGATCATAAATATCGATTGTTTCTCCCACATCTTCAGCACATTCAAGCTCAATACAAACCCATCAGACAGACAGTGTCAAATTGTTCTCCGGATTTACGACGCGTGTCATGAAAATGCAGCCGTAACGATAACATCATGCTTTAGAAATAACTCTGACCATTTCAGTTAAGGAACACAAGTCGTTGTTGTTCTTGTTATTTGGCACTAAACTCACCTGGTGTAGTTCCTTCGCCAACATTACTGCGGCAAATTCACTGGCTGCAGTCATACCGTCTTAAACATCCCATCATCCTTTTCTTTTCTTTTTTTTGAGATATTTTTTATTTGGTTTTACACATTATAATCACACCACATCATATTCACAGTTAAAAGATTCCTCTGAATCTCTGGACTTCCCACCTTCCCTTCCATAGTCAACCTTTTCAACTGCAGATTATTCAGTAGTCCATATTTTATGTCACTCCATTATTTCCATAGTATTTGCTACATTACAAGTGTTATTGCAATCCTGCCAATGTTTTCATCTGCTAACAGTGGTCTCCAAGATAATTTATAAATTTTCCCCACTCTTTGCTAAAGTTTTGGTCTTCTTGATTCCTGAGCTTTCCAGTCAGTTTTGCCATTTTGGCACAATCCAACAGTTTAATTTGCCATTATTCTCTGGTAGGAACTTTGTCTTCTTTCCATCTCTGGGATAATAACATCTGTGCGGCTGTCGTCACGTACATGAAAAGTCTTTTCTGCTCCTTTGGAACATCAGCACCTACAATTCCTAATAGAAGAGATTCTAGCCACGTTCAACAGATCTCTCCAGACCATTCATGATCCAAGGTAGCAGCTCCTTGAGCATTCAAACTGCCACATACAGATTGATATTAAAAAAATATTATTATTAAAAACAAACAAACAGAATATGAGAAAATGAGCCTTATGCTGAAGGTCTGTGTTTTTGTGGCTCTCTAGGTCAGCACATACTTATTCATTTTTCTCCCAGCGCTTTTCGTTCCTTCTCCAAAACACACACACACACGTTTTTAATTTCACCAGTGTCATCGCTTTCAAAGAGAAAAATCATCACCTACAGTCCAAATTCACATGTGAGTAATATGGCCATCCATCATGCTCTCTTGGAGCAAACTAGCAAGATTTCGGTGCTAAGGACAGAGATAAAAGAAATTCAATTAAGAAATCGTAGAGCAATAGCAATCAAGATCAAATGTCCTTTCAGTTCCTGAGTTTGCCAATGCTGACTTTAAAAGAAAAAAAAACCTAGGGAAAAATCACTTTGGCAATTTATTGCAGTTTAACATCTTTAAACTCAAGAATTCAGGATATGATATTCTTTCTCATTTGGGGGGCAGGGATTAAAAAATATGATTTCCATTTGATAGCATCTAGAAAAGTTAATTTAATGCTCGTGATACCCATGTACTTAACAATCTCTGCAATTTAATTAAGGTTTGGGAAAACCTGTACAGTGGTACCTCAGGTTACATACGCTTCAGGTTACATATGCTTCAGGTTACATACTCTGCTAAACCAGAAATAGTGCTTCAGGTTAAGAACTTTGCTTCAGGTTGAGAACAAAAATCAGGTTCCGGGGGCGTGGCAGCAGAAGGAGGCCCCATTAGCTAAAGTTGTGCTTCAGGTTAAGAACAGTTTCAGGTTAAGTACGGACCTCCGGAACGAATTAAGTACTTAACCCGAGGTACCACTGTAATGCTTGGCAAGATGGCTCATTCCATTTCATCAACCCCCCCTCCCCCCAAATTCAAATAAAAAGATCATCTGTGACTTCTTACTATGAGAATGTTCCTATGCAAGCTTTGGGTTTGCACATTCCCCTCTCCTCTGGCCAGAAAGAAGCACTGAGATGATTCTGCTTCTATTTTAGATAAGCAGCAGTTAAACTTCATGTCTGCCTCAAATCCAAACAAACTGTGATTTTGTCTTAACTGTAATGAGTTGAAACAAGCCAACGGAATACTTCAGCTATGAAAATGGCTTGTTTCAAGCAAACACAGTTAAGCTTAACTGCAGTTTAAGGTTCAGATGGCGTGGTAAACCATGGTTAAATGTTCCTCTTCTTGCAAGCACACCAAAGAAGGAGAGGGAAAGACAGAGCACATGAACACAAGACTCCTTGTTATCTTTATTCCAGCATAGTAAAGGTAAAGGACCCCTGACAGTTAAGTCCAGGTGCGAACGACTCTGCGGTTGCAGAGCTCATCTCGCTTTACTGGCCGAGGGAGCTGACGTTTGTCCACAGACAGTTTTTCTGGGTCATGTGGCCAGCATGACTAAGCTGCTTCTGCTGAAACCAGAGCAGTGCATGGAAATGCCGTTTACCTTCCCACCAGAGTAGTACCTATTTATCCACTTTTATATGAGGAAGCACAGAGTTTCATTTCCTACAGGGTGACCAAGGAACTGAATTACAGATCAAAGCGGACAGCACACAGAGCTCCTCAGAAGCAGATTAAATTGCTATTATTTAAATGCATAGCTGGGACGCGGGTGGCGCTGTGGGTAAAACCTCAGTGCCTAGGGCTTGCCGATCGCATGGTCGGCGGTTCGAATCCCCACGGCGGGGTGAGCTCCCATCTTTCGGTCCCAGCTCCTGCCCACCTAACAGTTCGAAAGCACCCTTAAGTGCAAGTAGATAAATAGGTACCGCTTTCTAGCAGGAAGGTAAACGGCGTTTCCGTGTGCTGCGCTGGTGCCGGCTCGCCAGAGCAGCTTCATCACGCTGGCCACATGACCCAGAAGTGTCTCTGGACAGCGCTGGCCCCCGGCCTCTTAAGTGAGATGGGCGCACAACCCTAGAGTCGGACACGACTGGCCCGTACGGGCAGGGGTACCTTTACTTTTACCTTTAAATGCATAGCTACACATGTAAGGTGATCTTGGGGGCTATGCACACCCCTACTATATAGAAAGGCTAAGATAAAGGAACATCCCAATTTTTCATCCCTCCATGTCTACCTACTATGCTGCACGTATCTGCAATTTGAAGCCTGGAAGTGATAAACGCCATGAGATAAATACAGTCATACCTCGGGTTACAGATGCTTCGGGTTGCGTGATTTCGGGTTGTGCATCGCGCTGAACCCACAAGTACCGGAATGGGTTGCTTCCAGGTTTCAGCGCTTGTGCTTGCGCAGAGGCGCCGAATCGCAACCTGCGCGTGCACAGACACAGCGCTGCGGGTTGCGAATGCTGTGGGTTGCGAACGTGCTTCTCGCACGGATCACGTTCACAACCTGAGCATCCACTGTAGTCAGAACAAAGGTCCATCTAATTCAATATCAAAAGTTCCAGGAAGCAAAATGATCATTCCTCCAGACTTTCAATTTTCAAAGCTGAGTGTGTCCATAAAGTGGCCTGTCTCTTGCAACCTGAGCAGGGTAGACAAGTGATATGACACGCGGTTCTGGAGCACCTGAATTCCAAGAGATAGGAGAGAAACCATGGTGTCTGAGTCCTTTGGATAGCCAAAGGGGAATACATTGAGGAATGAGAGAAAGAGCACAGAGAGCTTGGAGGCAAAGGACAATGAGTCTGTGTCGCACACACACAAAAAGGGGGATGCAGAGATTTGAGGAGGCCAAGAGAGGGGAATCATTTGAGCTTCAATGTTTTGGATACAGGTGAGGTTTTCAAAAGGGTGGATCACATTATGTTGCTTGAGTGAAGGAAGAGCAGAATCATACCTGCTGACTCTGCCCTGACCCACTGCACACATTTCATGGACCAAAGAGACCATTCAAATACAAACTGTGTGCGTGTGGACCCTGTGTGCATAATCTGGGTAAACATAATTCATTTGCTAATGTGCACTGTGTTCACCTTGCCAACAAAGGTCCGTATAGTAAAAGCTATGGTTTTCCCAGTAGTGATATATGGAAGTGAAAGCTAGACCATAAAGAAGGCTGATCGCCGAAGAATTGATGCTTTTGAATTATGGTGCTGGAGGAGACTCTTGAGAGTCCCATGGTCTGCAAGAAGATCAAACGTATCCATTCTTAAGGAATTCAGTCCTGAGTGCTCACTGGAAGGACAGATCCTGAAGCTGAGGCTCCAATGCTTTGGCCACCTCATGAGACGGGAAGACTCCCTGGAAAATACCCTGATGTTGGGAAAGATGGAGGGCACAAGGAGAAGGGGACGACAGAAGACGAGATGGTTGGATAGTGTTCTTGAAGCTACCAGCATGAGTTTGACCAAACTGTGGGAGGCAGTGGAAGACAGGAGTGCCTGGCATGCTCTGGTCCATGAGGTCACAAAGAGTCAGACACGACTAAATGACTAAACAACAACAACAAAATGTGCACTGTGTAGCTTGAAAGCCAGCAGCCTTGCTGGTTTTTTCTTTTCAATATTTCTTATTCCCTGTTTAGGGGCAAAATGGCAACAGCTGTCTCTGTAAGACAGCAACTGAGCATTTGGTCAGCGAAAGCTCTGCCTTTCAGAGAGCAATGCTTTGCCCTTTATTATACAAATAAAGTTACAAATATGCTGGGCTTCTAAAGCACCAAAATTCCAATCATTCCTTTTCATAGATATGGTGTTGTCATGTGGCAGATCTTATGTATGAAATACCGTTTGTCTATTCTTTGTTTATGCCCATGTCCTAAACTACTCCCCAGCTAGTCTCACTATTTGGAACTGTTTATAAAATTAACAGCAGTCCGAGCGATTCAATTAGAAACATTCAGTTGAGAGATAGATTCAGTCGTACCATGGAAGTCTAACAGCTTAGCTCCCAAAAGCTTTGGCTCCCAAATGTCGCAAACCCAGAGGTGACTATTCCAGTTTGTGAATTATTTTTGGAAGCCAAACGTTCAACGGGACTTCTGTGGCTTCTGATTGGCTGCAGGAGCTTCCTACAGCCAATCAGAAGCCATGCTTTGGTTTTGGAAGTCGAACGGACTTCCGGAACGGATTCCGTTTGACTTCCAAGGTACGACTGTATAGACAAAGGGACAAAATTAGTGTGACTTTGCAGATAAGATACATCACATCTACAACCACCCCTCACATAAAACAATCTTATCTTTTACAGTGGCACCTTGGTTCTTGAACTTAATCCATTCTGAGAGTCCATTCAACTCCTGAAACCATTCAAAAACCAAGGCGCGGCTTCCGATTAGCTGCAGGAGTTTCCTGCACTCAAGCAAAAGCCACATTGGACACATTGGGTGGAATATAAAATAATAATAATAATAATAATAATAATAATAATAATAATAATAATAATAAGTGCTTCACGCAAATGGCATTGAAATATCAGCATGGATTTAAAGGAAGCTTCCAAACTGACCATGTGGCTTTGCCCAGGACATTGTGACATCGAGGAAACGTCAATATATCAAAAATCTACATCTTCTAGATTAGAGACACACACACCAAAAAAAAAATAAATAAATATCAGAAAAACCATGGTCAGTCTGGCCTCTTTGGGAAACTCTCAAGGCTTCCAGATAATGATAAACATCCTCTGCCATTTCTATGTAACTTCTAGAGAAATAGCATTTATTTATTTTAAACTGCATCTAGCCAATGACGGGCCTGTCTGCCAGAAATATGTCCAAAGGTAATGAAAAAAACATATATAAAAATTAGATTCATAGAGACAGTATGCCATTGGTTAATCGCTTGCAGCTGGCGATACAGAGCATGGCCTATGTGGTATTTCTCTCCCGCAACGTCAGATAATCTATCTTGATCAGAAGCAACAATGAGCCATTCTACAGATCCTGCAATGTTGGACAGCTGAATCAGATGGCAGAACTCTGGACTACGCCACTAGAGGCTACGAGTGAGAGCCTGAATCTTGGAAACCTCTCTCATCATAAGAAGAGTCACTGCATATTGTAAACTAGAACATCGGGGAGAAAGATTTGTCGTAGTCAGTTTGTGATGAGGGTGAGGAACATAACAACAATACAACAACAATTTATTACCTATACCCAGCCACGTCCATCTTCCAACTGTCTCCAGACACCCACACAGGACCTTCACCGCCTTCAATGGTTCTGGAACTGACCTGCTGGGGAGTCCAATTTAGGCAGAAATGCCATTCCCCTCCCTCCAAGCCATACTCCTTCATCCGCCGATGTCCCTTCGAAGGGGGGGGGGGGAGAGATGTTGACTGATGGGCAGGTTTAAATTCTGCATTGGCTGCAGCAGGGAACTGGCGCATTCAGCCAAAGCCACAGAACTCAACCCCCTGTTTGATCAACAGATGTTCAGTCCTGCTGGGTGCTGCTTCCCCAGTCTGTTCCCCATGGTGAACATTTTGGCAAAGCAGACCCTCACAGAGAGCGGGATTGAATACTCGGCTCATCACCCCTGTAAACGTAAAGGGACCCCTGACCATTAGGCCCAGTCGTGGCCAACTCTGGAGTTGCAGCGCTCATCTCGCTTTATTGGCCAAGGGAGCTGGCGTACAGCTTCCGGGTCATGTGGCCAGCATGACTAAGCCGCTTCTGGTGAACCAGAGCAACGTACGGAAACGCCGTTTACCTTCCCGCCGGAGCGGTACCTATTTATCTACTTGCACTTTGATGTGCTTTCGAACTGCTAGGTTGGCAGGAGCTGGGACCGAACAATGGGAACTCACCCCGTCGTGGTGATTCGAACCGCCGACCTTCTGATCAGCAAGCCCTAGGCTCTGTGGTTTAACCCACAGCGCCACCCGTGTCCCCATCACCCCTGTAGGGAGCAACAAAAAGACTAGAAGGAAGGAGTTATGAGTCAGTCTGAGCTATGGCTAGCTTGCTTATTCCATAAAATTTCATCGGCAGCTAATGATCTCCGTCAAGGGCAACAATTGACGCAACATCCCGAACCACATCCACCAACCCCAACCCCTTGGCACAGAAAGTGGGTCAATGCTCAACTCATTCCATACAAATGAAGATACTGAGGATCCATTCAGGAACTTCAGACCCTCCAAGTGCTCCTATTTTCCAAGGACAGTCCCAGATTTACAGAAGCTGTCCCAGTTTCTGATTTGATGCCAGAATGTTCTATTTTCCCTTAGGACATGGGTAGACAACCTAAGGCCCGGGGGCTGGATCCAGCCCAATCGCCTTCTAAATCCGGCCTGCGGACAGTCCGGGAATCAGCATGCTTTTACATGAGTAGAATGTGTGCTTTTATTTAAAATGCATCTCTGGGTTATTTGTGGGGCATAGGAATCCGTTCATATTTTCTTTTCAAAATATAGACTGGCCCCCCCACAAGGTCTGAGGGACAATGGACCGGCCCCCTGCTGAAAAAGTTTGCTGACCCCTACGTTAAGATGTCCCTGTTTCATCTGAGGGACAGGTATGGTATGAAGTCGCTATGTCCATTGTGGAAATGTTGGAGGGTATGGAGTTCTCCGAACCCCGAGCCATCTGAAGGCAATCCTGCACATGGAAGTTTTTAAAATGTTTAATGTTTTATTATATTTTTATTTGATTGATTGATTGATTGTGATTATTTATTGAATTTATATACCGCCCTATACCAAGGGTCTCAGGGCTGTTCACAGAATAAGATCAAGATGTAAAACCACAAAATACATAATAAAAATAAAAACAACCAAATAGCCCCCCCCCAAAAAAACCCAGATTTTAAAAGGGCATATATATGTTGGAAGTCACCCAAAGTAGCTTTGGCAACCCAGTCAGCTGGGTGGGGTAGAAATAGTATTATTATTATTATTATTATTATTATTATTATTATTATTATTATTGACATCCCTATTTTCATCAGAGAAATGTTGGAGGGTATGGAACTTCCACAAATTTCAGATTTTTTGTGGTTGAAGACAAAACGATTCTATGAGTACATAATTTCAAAAGACGTGTGGAAGTGCTAAAATAGAAATATAAAAAATATTTAAAAATCCAGCAACTATAATAGGTAAGTGTGAAAAGGCCCTGACTTGTACTGTCTTCTGCTCTCACTCAGCCCAGGGTTTTGTCTCCTGTCGCTCAAAGCATGTGGGAATTTGACTCTGCCAGGAGAACAACCAGGCCAAACCAAATACGTCGTTAGTAACATGAAGGTAATTTATATGCATGTTATTTACCCTTTAGGGAGCCATCATGGGTGCGGAAGGAGATTAACAACCATGTTTTGGGTCAGGACCACCAAATTCGAGGAGAGGCGCTTAACTCTTTCCATCCCCAATTTGAGTCCCCCTCAAAATTGCCCCCAAAGTTAGCCCTCAGAGGAAAGAACTTGGCAAAAGGGCAGAACTGGCAAGGAAATCCAATAAAATTATTCATATCCCACCCTCTTCTCCTTTCAAAGCTGATAAATAAAAATCACTTTTTTCCACTTTGGGTTTGTTTGCGTGCACATACGCGGTTTGCCACACACATTAATAACCACGATGAAGGAGCAAGGGGAAAGAGCGCTGTATTGCTGCGAAGGAATTCTGGATGTCTGGGGGCACTGCTGGGCAAATTCCTCTCGAAAAGCAAGCATCTCTTTTATGCATAGATCAAGTGAGCTTGGCAGAGCCAATGTCATTGATGCTAACAGTGTGTGACAGGAAACAAGGCCATGTGACTCCTGTGTTTTGTAAGCCTAGCCCTTGTGTAAGATTACGGTACATTCTTTTCCAGCGACTCTCTCAGAAATTTGAACTTTTAATTAAAAGGCAACATTGAAGCATGTCCAACTCTGGCAGCCTTAAAAGCTGCTCTTTCCATCTCTGATTAAAATGCAAGCCATCTTGAGGCGGCATGTGATGGGAGGCTTGTATAATTAGCTTCATTGTCCATTATATAGACAAAACGTACGTGTGCTTGGAGGAACGGGGAGAAAAGGCACCAAGAACTGAGCTGCAATGGAGGGGAAGGTGGAAACAGCACGAGAAGGGTGGTCTCTGTGTGTTTCAAGCTTCTCGTGAGCTTGTTTTTGCAAGCATTGATGAGTGCCATCATGCAGCAAACTGCTGCGTTTCAAGGAGAAATCTGCATGTCATTCTTATCTGCTGCTGATCAGAAGGTCGGCGGTTCAAATCCCCGCGACGGGGTGAGCTCCCGTTATTCGGTCCAAGCTCCTGCAAACCTAGCAGTTCGAAAGCACGTCAAAGTGCAAGTAGATGAATAAGTACCACTCCAGCAGGAAGGTAAATGGCGTTTCCGTGCGCTGCTCTGGTTCACCAGAAGTGGCTTAGTCATGCTGGCCACATGACCCGGAAGCTGTCTGCGGACAAACTCCGGCTCCCTCAGCCTATAGAGCGAGATGAGCGCGCAACCCAGAGTCGTCCGCAACTGGACTTAATGGTCAGGGGTCCCTTTACCTTTACATGTCATGATTTGAGATCAATATCCAGGGGCAAAATTCAATTTCATGATTTGATATCAATAACCTGGGGCAAAATTCAATTTCATGATTTGATATCAATAACCTGGGGCAAAATTCAATTTCATATAAACCTACAGCAGGGCTAACTTATCATCACAACTATGAAGTAATTAATGCCCCCCTTCTACCACAACAGGACACTGTGACAAGTGCCAGAGCACATGGAAATGTTTACCTTCCCGCTGCAGTGGTACCTATTTATCTACTTGCACTTTGATGTGCTTTTGAACTGCTAGCTTGGCAGAAATTGGGACAGAGCAACGGAGCTCACCCCATCACATGGATCTGAACCACCGGCCTTCTTATCAGCAAGCCCAAGAGCAGGGGTCGGCAAGGTTTACCTCGCCTGGGCTGGTTCACTCCAGTGGATCCCTCTGTGAGCCGGATCGTGCATATGCACGAGCGTGTGCACCTGTGATTTCCGGTGTCTGCATCTGTGCAGATGCAATTTCTGGCATCTGCGTCTGTGCAGATGTGATTTCCGGCACTGCGGAAGCAAGTCCCCGCTCCACACTGCACCAGTTTAGCACAGTGCGTGGGGACTCACCGAGCAGGCGGCTCGGCTTGGGGGGGAACTTGTGGGCTGGTTAAACGACCCCCATGGGCCACTTATGGTCCATGGGCCTTAGATTGCCTACCCCTGCTGGGATAGAGAAACGGGAGCTCACTTTGTTGTGGGGATTCAAACCGCGACCTTCCGATCGGCAAGCCCAAGAGGCTCAGTACTATAGACCACAGCACCACCAACGTCCCTCTTAAGTAAGGACACAGAAATATACATACAGTGGTACCTCGGGTTACATATGCGTCAGGTTACATACGCTTCAGGTTACAGACGCTTCAAGTTACAGACTCCGCTAACCCATAAATAGTACCTCGGGTTAAGAACTTTGCTTCAGGATGAGAACAGAAATCGTGCTCCGGCGGCACGGCAGCAGCAGGAGTCCCCATTAGCTAAAGTGGAGCTTCAGGTTAAGAACAGTTTCAGGTTAAGTACGGACCTCCGGAACGAATTAAGTACTTAACCCGAGGTACCACTGTATTAGTATAAGATTCTGCTGGACCAATACGGAACTGAAATTGATGGCCTAAGATTAATGAGCAAAGGCCAGAGCTCTGTAATAACTCATCCGGCAAGTATCCTGGCTTATAAAAAGTCAAGCGAACTTTTAGACCCACTATACTTGGCGATCTGCAAGGTGTGTGCTGTACTTTCTAAAAAACTGAAATTGAAAACGCTGACATATAGAGGCCTTCCTGTACTTCTCAGAGTGGGTCTAGTGCGTGTAAGACATCTGCCTTGATGGTCACAGCGGGATGGCAGGGAACGTTCTGAAAGTGAGCTAATGCTAAGCGAATTGCGTGCGAGGAACAGGGCGGGCGTCAGTTCCGTGGAGAACTTCTAACAAGCCATTCAGCTGCAGGGCAGCTCTGATAGTAATGCAATCTGAACATTGATAAGGGGCCTTCAGCTGTGTCATTAAAGACCAAAACACGCCACCCAACTGGGGTAGTTAAGACAGACCCACAGACCTCGCGTTCCCAGCAGGAGGGTGAAGAACACGATAATGTCAGCATGACTAACGCAAGACTTACAAAGCACTGGTATCCCGAAGGGTTGAATCACAGCTGTAGCCTGGTTCACGCAAAACACTGCCAAAGACCAAGCTGTGCTTCTTTGTGCCGTTTCAGAATGTACATCTCTCCTGAAGAGAGCCAGAGCTCAGGGACAGAACATTTGCTGCAAACCCTCCAAGTGCCTCTGTTTTCTAGGGACAGTCCTGGGTTTACAGAAATGTTGGAGGGTACGGTAGGATGTCTCTATTTCCATTGGAGAAATGTTGGAAAGTATGGAATAGGATGTCCACGGGACTTTTTTTTAGCCAGAACTCACTGGAACTCAGTTCTGGCACCTCTCAGGTGGGCGCCATTGCCATTCAAAGGGAATGAGGTATTTGTGGTGGGTTCTGGCACCTCAAGAAAAATAGCACGGGATATCCCTATTTTTATGAGAGAAATGTTGGAGGGTATGGACAGGACATCCCTATTTGCATCAGTGAAATGTTGGAGGGCATGCTGCTGAAGGTCCCAAGTTCAGTCCTTGGGGTTGGGGGGTGCCTCCTATCTGAAACTCTGGAAAGCAGCTGCCAATCAGTGTAGACAATGCTGAGAGAGATGGTCCAATGGCCTGTCTCCGTATTAAGGCGACTTCCTTTAAAACGAGGGTGGGGAACTGTATCCACCTGGGAATGTCTCCTATCTGAATGTAGACATTCTGAGATAGATGGACCATTGGCCAGTCTCAGTATATGGCATCTCTCTGTGTTCCTGTAAAATAGGGATGAGGAATTGGTTCCAGCCAACAAGCCATATCCTTATCTCCCTCATGTCCACCTGCCAATCACCAATCTCAAGGATTTCTGATGACTATATGGTGCCAAGGGAAGGGCCAAATGGGGAGGCTGGAGGGCCTAAAATATTGATGATGATGATAATTATTATTATTATAATTATTATAATTTATTACTGTATTGGCCTGAATATAAACCTCACTTTCCTCCCCAAATTCTGACTGTGAAAAGTTAAAGTGTAGCTTAAATTCGTGATCTTACAAAAATTGGCTTTTATGATATCGCTGCTAAAACAGACATATGGTAAAACGGAACGGGTGTGAGTGCCTGCAGAATTTTAAGGGAGCCGCTTATATTCAGCTATTGTCTTTTTTTCTCTCCCCCCCCCCCATGAATTTTAAAGGTGTGGCTTATATTTGGGTGTGCCTTATATTCAGGCCAATACAGTATTTACCGGTATACTCTGCCCAACTGGCTGGGTTTCCCCAGCCACTATGGGTGGCTCCCAACAGAACATTTTAAACACGATAAAACATCAAACATTAAAAACTTCCCTAAACAGGGTTGCCTTCATATGTCTTCTAAAAGTCAGATAGTTATTTCCTTGACATTTGGTGGGAGGGCATTCCACATGGCAGGCACATCTACCAAGAAGGCCCTTTGCCTGGTTCCCTGTAACCTCACTTCTTGCACTGAGGGAACCACCAGAAGACCCTCAGAGCTCCATTAGGTCCACTGGCTGAAGATGCTCCTCCATTGCTGTAAAAATTATCCTTGAATCATTGGACTTTGGTGTTGTTTCCTGACTTCTTAGGACTGACCCAGGGGTCACAGCGACTGCCACACAAGGCACTGTGCAGTTCAGGGGGCCATGAGTAGAATGAACCAATTTCCTATCATAACGTTGGCTTACATGGTGGCAAGGGGAACTGTCTGAATATGGGAACGGGCAGCTCACATTATATATTCAAGTGGCTGTCAACGTTTCTAAAGCAGTTCAGCCGGATTGAGTGGGAGCAACACCGAACATAAAATGACAAGCCTTCATCTGTCACTAAACCTTATCGGAAGCTCGGGTTTGTTTGCCACCCTCAAAATATGCTAGTTTCTGCAAATTGTTCCATGCTGATGAAGTCACCTTGGGAAGGTCTGGCGAATGAGCCAGAGGTCATGGCAAATCTGCATATGTGTAATGAACTTAAATTTGCATAACAAGCATGAGCAAGCAGAAAGGTTGGGGGATCTTTTACAGCATTAAAATATGAACACTTCTGCAAGTGTGCAGTTTTAGGCTGGAAGGAAGGCATTCTCACTCCCAGAGTGTTTTTTAAAAGTGGGAGCATCTGAGGATTTCTAGGTACCAATATAACAAAGGAACAGAAAAGACTTTTTATGTATGCGACAACAGCCGCATGGATGCTACTAGCCCAGAGACGAAAAGAAGATAAAGTCCCTACCAGAGAGGAATGGCAAATTAAGCTGTTGGATTATGTCGAAATGGCAAAACTGACTGGAAGACTCAGGAACCAAGAAGACCTAAACTTAAGAATGGGGAAAATTTATAATTCATTTAAGAGAGCACTGTAAACAGATGAAAACACTAGCAGGATTTTTATACCACTTGTAATGTAATGAATATTATGGACAAATGGAAAGTACAAAATATGGATTGTGGAAAAATATTCAGTTAAAAAGATGTACGATGGGACCCATGGGGAAGGTGGGAAGTCCAGAGATTTGGAGAAATCTCTAAACATGGGTATGTAATTTGGATTGTTATAAATTAATATTTGTAAAACCTAATTTTATATTTCGATATATAGATATAATAAAAAGTGGGAGCATCTGCAGGAGAAGTAATGGAAAGCGAGAAGACCAGGCCTTAAGAATTTGCTTCCTGTTCACTCATATGAAATGTGTATTTTGCAAAGTGCACAGTAGACTAATTGGTATCCAGATTCTTTGTGAATTATGCACAGCTGTTCAAAAACAATATAAGGCTACCCTCTATTCTCTTTGTTCTACTTATGGCCAATAGTCACTCCCACAAAAACAACACCCAATTGACTAGCATTAGGTGGCCAACATTAGCCATGACTAGTGTAATGGACTCACCAGGGTGGGCTGTCTTTGGAAGGCTTTGTGTCGTTGTGTGCGGTGGAAAAAATTTAACATGTCGCAGAGTTCGCAAAAATAGACCAGAAGCAATTGTATTTCATCCAGCAGAGCTTTACTGCTACTGAAGGCAAATGAGCACAATGGTCACAAATCCAATACATTCAGGATTGGCACTGTCCATAAGAAATCCAGCTTAAATTTACAATACTTATAATAAGACTAAACTTAACCTTAGAACAGAACCCAACACCACACCAGAACAAAGAGATAGAAAGGGAAAGCGAGAAACCCAGGCTCCTCCTGGCCTGACTATAATAGCATAATGTGAGAGCCAGTGTGGTGTAGTGGTTAAGAGCGGTGGACTCGTAATCTGGGGAACCGGCTTCGCATCTCCGCTCCTCCACCTGCAGCTGCTGAGTGACCTTGGGCCAGTCACACTTCTCTGAAGTCTCTCAGCTCACTCACCTCACAGAGTGTTTGTTGTGGGGGAGGAAGGGAAAGGAGATTTTTAGCAGCTTTGAGACTCCTTCGGGTAGTGAGAAAGCGGGATATCAAATCCAAACTCTTCTTCTTCTTCAGCATGCCCTTGACAGAAAGAGATAACAGAACCAGTTTAAACCAGCTGTACTCAGCTTCCCAGAAGGAATAACCCAAACAAGAACTTTCTTTCAAGCAGAGAAGAAACCTTCCAGAACCCTCTTGAACTAAGCAGAACAGGAAAGATCAATGCTTTCTGTACTAAGAAATGCAAACTTGTGGGATGTAAAGGTGCTGTCAAGTGCAGCATTCTGACAGAGGACTAAGGGCCTCCATGTTCTAACCATTTGCTGTGACAACCAGTTTGTCGGTTGCTGGTAGTTTTGAAAGATAACTGCTCAGTTGCAGTCACCTGAGGACCAACTTCCCTCTGGGATAGTTTATTTGCTTGTTATGTAACCTAAGCCTGCCTTCAGGTACAGTTCTGTAAACCTGAATGAATCTGAGAGTAAAATAGTTTTATATTAACATGAATCAGATTTGTGTGTGTATTCTTTAAGAGGGATTCAAAGGGATTTTTAACCAGGAAGGCTTCGTTATTAGTAGAACTCAGACGAGTCAGCAACAAGCTGATCACTGCGTAAACTTATAAAGGGGATTGTTTAACTCTGCTAAAGTAAGGTAAAGGGACCCCTGACCGTTAGGTCCAGACGAGGATGACTCTGGGGTTGTGGTGCTTATCTCGCTTTACTGGCTGAGGGAGCCGGCATACAGCTTCCAGGTCATGTGGCTAGCATGACTAAGCTGCTTCTGGCAAACAAGAGTAGTGCACAGAAATGCTGTTTACCTTCCCGCCAGAGCGATACCTATTTATCTACTTGCACTTTGTGCTTTAGAACTGCTAGGTTGGCAGGAGCAGGAACCGAGCAACAGGAGCTCACCCCGTAGTGGGGATTCGAACTGCCGACCTTCTGATTGGCAAGCCCTAGGCTCTGTGGTTTAGCCCACAGCGCCACCAGTGTCCCATCTGCTAAAGTAAACCTTCCCACAAAACTGACACTTTGATCATTAGGCTATCCAGTAAAACAGTTGTTGGAGAAGGGATCTGTCACATGCCAGAGTGGGGGAACTCGGTGCCACAATCTGGTTGGACGTAGAGGGGTGGTGGGACGAACCAGCTGGGGAACTCCCAAGGGAAGAAAGCTCAGAGCCTGGGGATTGGTGGTGGGATGATGATGAGCAGCCTGGGAGGAAGTGTCAGAAGCTGGAGAGGGAACAGGGCTTAGTGAGCTGGGAGAGCCTGTGACAGAGAGAAGTTCAGAATCAGAGGCAGAGGCAGGAGAGGAGGGAGGCGAAGAGGCAGAGATGAGACTGGCTGCTGAACAGCCATGGGTGTCTCCCCCTCCTGCTGGCAGATGGGGCTCAACAACCTTAGAAGGTAGCCCAGCTAGGAGAAAGAAACACCACACACATCGCCCAGGGTAGGTCACTTGGGTGGTGCTAACAGAGAAGTTTGACTTCACCCACAGAGTTGTACCCCATGGTCTCTCAAGACAGACAGAGGCCAACAACAGAGGAACAGCAGTTCTCCAAAGCTGACCCACCATTGTTTTAACCAAACAATAGCCAGTCCACTTCTGGCGGTTCCCTCCCTGTGAGAAGTGAGGTTACAGGGAAGCAGGCAGAGGGGCCTTCTCGGTAGTGGCACCTTCCCATCAGATGTCAAGGAAATAAACTATCTGAATTTTAGAAGACATCTGAAGGCAGCCCTGTTTAGGGAAGTTTTTTTTAAATGTTTGATGTTTTATTGTCTTTTTAATGCAGTGGTACCTCGGGTTAAGTATTTAATTCATTCCGGAGGTCCGTACTTAACCTGAAACTGTTCTTAACCTGAAGCACCGCTTTAGCTAATGGGGCCTCCTGCTGCTCCTGCGCCACCGGAGCACAATTTCTGTTCTCATCCTGAAGCAAAGTTCTTAATCTGAAGCACTATTTCTGGGTTAGCGGAGTCTGTAACCTGAAGCATATGTAACCTGAAGCGTATGTAACCCGAGGTACCACTGTATTCTGTTGGGAGCCACCCAGAGAGGCTGGGGAAACCCAGCCAGATGGGCGGGGTATAAACAATAAATTATTATATTACTATTATTATTATTTTGCCCACACTTACCGTTTGGTCTGGTAAGGCAACAGTGGTGGTATTTTCCTATGGTTCCACTGAAACAGAGGCCTAGGGAGCCATAAGTAGGTGAATGTGTTTTAAGATGGGTCCCCATGAAATGGCTGCTACAGGTCATTCTGTAATTCACAGAAGGGATAAAATGAGAGCAACTAGTGGATTAAAATGTCTGATGATCTGAAGTCCCATGATCTGATCCAATCCTGAACAACAACTGTTGGCCTTAGTTTTAATTGCACAACTCGTAAGGAAGTGGGCTTTTTCTCACAAACATCAATGTACATTCTCTTTTTTTTAAATACATTTTTATTCAAGTTATATAAAGACAGGTAAAAATAAACAAATACAACAAAGAAAAATATACAACAGCGTTCGCTTCCTTAAATTATACAATGTACATTCTCAAAAAGATCTAGAAGCAGTTTATCATCCCCCCACTGCCCATATTTGCATTTCTAAAGGCATCCCACAGTTTTGAAAATTATTTGTATGATGTGCCTTAGGCCTTTCTGTCAAGCCTTTCTTTAGACCCGAAATTTCACTGACGCTCTTCCAACATGGGGATAGAAAGTGTCACAAAATACCTGAGTGTTTCTGGTGCCTGTGTAGTCTAAGATTTGTGTGATCATTTACTTTATTTTTCTTTATATTCTTAGCCAAGGGAGAAATTTATTCTGAATCTGATATGGGGCATGTCCAATACTAATGATCAAGCTCAAATTGTATTGTTATTGTCTAACCAAGATAAATTTGTTATAGATAGGGTAACCAGATTTGTGGTGATTGTTTAAAAGTTAAGGAAAATGTTTGCTGAGGATAATTTGGTGAACTGTAAAAATGTTATATGATACACGAGTTATTGATCATAGCCCCCGTATATAAATCTAAGGAAAAAGCATATTGATTTTAATTCTGCAACTTCCAGAGAAGCTATATATTGTTGGCTGGGTTTGGAGGGTTTTTTTACACTGCTGATAACATGTTTCTTTCTTGTTTTATTTATAGTTTAAGATTGTTGCAATGGCCATAATGGTTGAAACAATAAATACTTATGCAGGGAGGAAGTCAATCTCAAAATCCCCAACCTGCAGTTTGGAGTGGTACTTTCCAGTGGAAACATGTGATCTGCTCTCTGTGATGGGTGTGCCTGAACAGCAAAAGGGGATGGCTTTTCTCCAGAAAAAGGAGATGTTAACACTTGGAGAATGCAGGCCGGAGAGAAAGATTCCATCAATTACAGAACCGATTTAAACATCTTTTGATTGCAATTGACTGATAGCTTAGTGGGGTCAATTTGTTCCATCTGTCTCAAGCTGAATGCCTTCTGACCCCCTTTTTTTCTTTTCTTTTTTTGCAGGAGCGGCATCAGCTGCTAATATCTTTAGTTGCAGACTGTTGGAAGAATTTATAAGCGATTATCTACTGGTGTTATTTAGGAGTCTTTTAATTGTCCTAACTGTTAATTTTCCCCTGGCTGGGAAATTAACATATGTATTAGTGACTATCTGGCCTTAATGAGTTTCCCAGCGACATATCAAAGAAGAAGAGACAGTCCTTGCAGAGAGAGAGAGAGAGAGAAAGAAAGAATGAACTGGAAGATAGGAGAAAGCACCTGGGGATCAAAGCTATCACTCTGATGGGAATTTGAAGCACTGACTTAATTGACCATAAGAAACATTTTCCCTTTCCACTAATCTGAATTTCCCTGAGCTGCCAAAATTGCAGATGAAAGTGGAAAGCATCCTTGACCTCTTCTGACAAGCAAAATGTTCTCTCCCCCCCCCCCTTCATGTGTAGAAAGGAGGATATTTTTGGAGTGATTTACAAGATCTGGGAGCTGCAAAGAAAAGGTGTCAAGAAAAGTGCATTCTGAACGGACTCCTTCAATCTCAGCTGTGCCTTGACCCATAAAGAGATGTTAAAGAACATTTCAGTGCTTGTCAGTTTACATACTGTCCCGATTCAGCTAGGTCTCCTGATGTGAATTTAAGCATGGGGCGGGGCGGGGGGCACAAGAAAAGGGCTGCTGCCCATTTCAAAGGTGGAAATATATGTTCATTGTGGTCACTAGTCAGTAAACACAGGGGAGGAGGGACCTGTCTATACAGTCATGTTTCACATGATGAGGACAACATGAATAAGCATCTGCAGAGGATTTTCCTTGGATTTAGGAAAGCTTGAAGGCTGGGCTTACCCTTTGCAGAACTGGCACTCTTGCACCTGCCACAAAACGTTTGCTCCGCACTTGCAAGGAGGAATCGATCCTTTTGTATGGCAGCGCCAACCCTCTCGAACTTCTTGCCTCTCGATATTCAGCAGGTGCCTTCATTGTAGGCCTGCCTGTCATTTTGGTGGTGTGCATTTGTTTGCACACCATGCTCTAGTTATCTCTTGCTTGGACTACTGCAATGCGCTCTACGTGGGGCTACCTTTGAAGGTGACCTGGAAACTACAACTAATCCAGAATGCAGCAGCTAGACTGGGAGTGGCTGCCGGGACCACATAACACCAGTCCTGAGAGATCTGCATTGGCTCCCAGTACATTTCCAAGCGCAATTCAAAGTGTTGGTGCTGACCTTTAAAGCCCTAAACGGTCTCGGTCCAGTATACCTGAAGGAGCGTCTCCACCCCCATCTTTCTGCCCGGACACTGAGGTCCAGCGCCGAGGGCCTTCTGGCAGTTCCCTCACTGCAAGAAGCCAAGTTATAGGGAACCAGGCAGAGGGCCTTCTTGGTAGTGACGCCCGCCCTGTGGAACGCCCTCCCACCAGATGTCAAAGAGAAAAATAACTACCAAACTTTTAGAAGACATCTGAAGGCAGCCTTGTTTAGGGAAGCTTTTAATGTTTAATAGGTTATTGTATTTTAGTGTTCTGTTGGAAGCCGCCCAGAGTGGCTGGGGAAACCCAGCCAGATGGGCAGAATATAAATAAATTATTATTATTATTATTATTATTATTATTATTATTATTATTATTATTATTAAAACAGTTCATGGTTATCTCTGTTCTGATACATTTCATTCCTCCTCATTTTCAAGGTTTGATTTTGTTTCCTCGTGTATAGTTTTATACTGTTTTATGCAAACTGCTTAGAGTTTTTCTGTCGGATATTTGACAGGTAAATCTTTTTAAATAAGTAATAATAAATGGACGATGAAATCTGTGGTGTGTCAGGTCTGCAGCTCACCGGGGTCCAGGTTTTCGGGGCTGGGGAGATTTGCACCTACTTATGTTGATTTCAAGCCTTCTCCCGCAATTAAAGAGTGCCATAAAATACCCATTCAAATGTAAAGATATTTGCGTGGTGAGTTCCCATCCCCCCCCAGTGGAAATAAAGACACATGACACAATTATTTAAGGTTAATGGGCTAAATATGGCCACAACTTTATTGGTTACAGGTGATGAGCGGTATTGGCTTAGGCATTGGTCCTATCAGACTATCCTCACCCCAGTGTCTCCGGTGTGCAGAAGATCACTGAAGATCCCAATACGCAAAAGATCTTGGCTGGATTTGGGAGTTCAGAAGTTGGGGGTTCAATCAGCCTGGCAACAGGGAAAGATGGGCAGGATTGCTATAAGACTTGATGGACTGTTCACAGAGCAGACCATGAATTTCCCACCTAGAGTTAGGGTCAGGATTTTTGTGAAGATGCCATTTGATAACAATACTAATAACTTTATTATTTATACCCCAGACATCTGGCTAGGTTTCCGCAACCGCTTTTACAGCATGAATAAAAACATTGTAAAACATCAAGTATTATAAATCTTCCCGGTACATTACAATTTACTTAAGAGAACACTGTAAACGACTAAAAACTTTAGCAGGACTTGAGTAACGCTTGTAATGTATTGAAAACTAAGGTAAAAATGGATTATTTTAAGAAAAATACAGTGGTACCTCGGGTTAAGTACTTAATTCATTCTGGAGGTCCGTTCTTAACCTGAAACTGTTCTTAACCTGAAGCACCACTTTAGCTAATGGGGCCTCCCGCGTTGCGCCAGAGCACAATTTCTATTCTCATCCTGAAGCAAAGTTCTTAACCCGAGGTACTATTTCTGGGTTAGCAGAGGCTGTAACCTGAAGTGTATGTAACCCAAGGTACCACTGTAGAGAAAATATATAATGCGGTAGAAAAAGTTTGGCAATGGAAACCATGGAAGAGTGGAGGGAAGTCTAAGGATTCAGGTAACCCTAAATGTTGATGATAATTATTATTCTTTGAATTAAAATGTATAGTGCAAAACTGAACAAAAAGAGTTTTAAAACAAACAAACAAAAAAACCCCCACAACATTTCCCGATACAGGGCTGCCTTCAGTTGTCTTCTAAACATTGTGTGGTTCTTTATTTCCTTGAGGGTGTTCCACAGGGAGGGTGCCACTACCGAGAAGGCCCTCTGTCTGGTTACCAGGGTTTCCAAAGCTTGGGTCTCCGGCCCTTTTGGACTACAGTTCCCATTATCCCTGACCACTAGCCCTGCTAGGTAAGGATGATGGGAGTTGTAGTCCCACCACAAGTTTGGGAAACGCAGTAATTATATACAAGCTGCGGTGCAGGCGCAATTTATGTGGTTTGTGCCACGTAGTTCGGTTAGGATTGCCAAGTACTTGCAAGGTCAACTGATGACATCACAACCCTTCTTTCCCTTTCTGCTGTCTCATCTATACAAGGCTTCTGTGGCCACTTAACAAAGCAGGTACATTCCCTGCGAAAGTTCAGTAAAGTGAAGTGGAAGATACAGCCCTAATTTCTGAAAGCAAACAATGAGTTTCCCCAGCCCGGCCCTCCCTGCAGGACGCTTTCTGATCTACTTCTCCTCTAACTTAAATGCTGCCTTTTGTTTTCAAAATCTGACCGGGAAGTAAAGCCATTGACTTCATCATCATAAGCCATGGAAAAAAGCACTTCACCCAGTCCTTCCTGATGTATTACAAGTTCATTGTGGCAGGTCACGGAACAACCAAACAATGCTAGAACATTACTTTTTTGTTTTTGTTTTTTTAAAGGACAAAAATCAAACCCATTTTGATAAGCCCCGGCCATTCAAAGGTAGCTATTGTCCTTTTCTTTTTGATGATAACAATCCAAAGGCATGAAACAGATGTCTAGTAGGATCATGCAATCAGACACAAAAGGTAAAGGACGCCCTGGACGGTTAAGTCCAGTCAAAGGCGACTATGGGGTTGTGGCGCTCATCTCGCTTTCAGGCCGAGGGAGCTGGTGTTTGTCCACAGACAGCTTTCTGGGTCATGTGACCTGCCATGACTAAACCACTTCTGGCACAACGGGATGCCGTGACAGAAGTCAGAGTGCATGGAAACGCCATTTACCTTCCCGCTGCAGCGGTACCTATTTATCTACTTGCGCTGATGTGCTTTTGAACTGCTAGGTTGGCATGAGGCAACAGAAGGGAAGGGATGGAGATCTGCCAGTGGCTGTGTTTTTCAGCCCCAACGAAATGTGCAGAGAACTGGAATTAAGACTGTGGAAGTCTCTTGAGAAATATCACAGGACTGGGCCACGGTAAATAGCCATTTCTATGTAATAGAAGAGCGAATTTGTTGCAGCGATCTCTTACCAACATACTGGGTGGCATTCAGATGGCAGATATGGAAGATGTAATTACCTAGAGTATACATGCCTGCCACCATTCAATCTTTGATACGATTCTTTAAACGAGATCATCGTGAGGTCAAAAGATTTTAAAGCCAGAAATGGGAATATTTACTTACATTAGAAATTGAAACTTAAAAAAAAATATTTAAAAAATATCTCAGGAACAAACATTCATATGAACCCATTCAAAGGTATTTGGACTCAGTTCATAAACGACAAATCATCAGGGACCTCCTCACCATTAAATGGCTTGGATTGTGATAAAAGCCAAAAAATGTTAATTGCAGACGCTAAATGAAAAATAAAACCTTAACGATAAATGAATGGAATGTCTTCCTTTACCTGATAATCTTAATTGGAGCTTTCTGTTAAAACATGTTGGCCCTCAGTATACTGCAATGGAACTGAATTGCCAATGAGCTCCATTTGGTCATGTGCATACTCTGAAACATAATTTTAATGGTTGGGTCCAGTGGTTTTTGGTTACCCTTGTATGATCTGAAATGGGATAAAAAAATACTCTTTGGAAAGCCAAATCAAAAAGCCACATCATGGAACGGTTGCAAAGCAAAGCCCTTTTCACATGTCTCTCAACATGCAAAGGCCCTTGTTGCAAGACCTTCTCCATATATCTCTGGTGAAGGTCACATGCCTCTGAATACAGACCAGGCCTACTGATGAGGCAGGTGAGGCACACACCTTGAGTGGCAGAAGCCCAAGAGACAGCACCCACCTCACCTCCACTGCCCACATGCCTACACAGGTGATAAAAGGTAAAGGTAAAGGGACCCCTGACCATTAGGTCCAGTCATGACCGACTCTGGGGTTGCGGCGCTCATCTCACTTTATTGGCCAAGGGAGCCAGCGTACAGCTTCTGGGTCATGTGGCCAGCATGATAAGCTGCTGCTGGCAAACCAGAGCAGCGCACGGAAATGCTGTTAGCCTTCCCGCTGGAGCGGTACCTATTTATCTACTTGCACTTTGACGTGCTTTCAAACTGCTAGGTTGGCAGGAGCTGGGACAGAGCAACGGGAGCTCACCCCATCACAGGGATTTGAACTGCCAACTCCCGATAGGCAAGCCCAAGAGGCTCACAGCACCTGGTGGCAAGAGTTGGGAAGGCATACAAGGTCAGCATTTCCCTTTGGCTCTTTGCCACAGCAACACGTTCCCTGCCTTGCTGCGTTTGACTCCTTGTTTCTTGATCCTCAGACCCTTGACTTCGTGACTCCTTGCTTCCTGACCCTCGGACCCTTGGCTTCTTGACTCCCGGCTCTCTGACCCTCGGACTCTTGGCTTTCTGACTCCTGGCTTATGGACTCCCATTCCTGCGCCCACCCCACCATCTTGCCCCCGGTCCCGACATCCCCAGCCGGGACTTCGATCGCCCGCAAACCAGACCGTGACAGCATGCAGCAAATGCAATCGCCCACATGATAAAGCACAAATGTGCCAGAGCATCTTGCTTTCACATCCCCAAATGCTCACATCTTGTGCCAATTTCTGGTTACCTGGGCTGCTTATAATCCAGGTCGTGGCATAATAAGCACTGTCGATTTCAAGGGTGTTTCTCTAATTTGGCTTCGGTTCCAATCCCTCACTATTGACAAAACGAACACAGAACGTACAGTACGTCTTTTTACACGATGCACTTTTGTTTCCTATCAGCACCCGTTCCTTGCTCCCCCTCCCCAGTTCTGTTTGTGCTTTCGTTTCTGTGTATTTGCCTCCCTTTGCCAGATGGCCTTTCAGCGTCACGTGGCTCGTGAGTCAGATTTACAGGTGCGGGTTATAGATACATCCAGTATCCAGGTAGCGGCCAGTTCTAGCCCATTAAAGCCCGGCGTGTGATTAGAGAGTTTAATTAACGGCTAGTGAGTCATGTACTTAACGTGCCATCTAGCTATAACCAGTTTGCTGCAAGTAGCATCTGGGATGTCTTATATATTATGCTAATACATTTTTATTCTGCAGAAAGACCAAGTTTGAAACTTAAGCAGCTATTAAAAATAGCTTCCTTCCCCCCAAAACACACACACACAACAACAACAACAACCCCTAATAGTAACTTAACAGCCATCATATCTGAAACATTGCACAGTTAATGTTTAGTGAAAGACCATTGTAAAAGAGTATCTACATTTAGGGGGGTCTGTGTTTTGCATTAACATCAGGACCATATTATTTGGAGTGGATTTGAGCCAGCATGAATGGCAGCGAGAATATTAGACACTTGGGATGCATAGAGGGATATTTTAATTAAATCTAAAAAGAACCAGTGGGATGATTAAAGCAGATTAACATGATAGTTTGTTATTTCCGAGAAGAAATGTTTCTGTTCGATTAATTTATTTTTAATGTAGGAAGTTGCTCTCAACATATTACTAGGTGCAATCGGATGAATAGAGGTCACGTTCCAGGCGATTGCTGAAGGGTTTTTGTTTTTTAAAAATTTCAATTCGGATGTAGGGGTTATTTCAAAGGAATTTGAAGCAGGAGGAATGGAGGGGCTTAGACTAGAGTTGCCAGCTGCCTTGCAAATTGGACACTACATATGGTTACAATCCTATTTTAACCAATGTAGTGGTTAAAATGTTGGACTAAAATCAGGGATATCATGGTGTGAACCCTAACTAAGCCATGATGCTCTGTGGGTGACCTTGGACCAGTCACTATCTTTTAGCCTTTCGGGGTTGTTGAGGAGATTAAATGAGGCGTAAAACTCCAAGATGGTTGTTGCCAATGGAGGCAAAGGCTGTGAAAAGGCTCAATATGGAGTCCAAATGGCCGAAATATTGGGAAATTTTGGAAGAAGAAGGGGACAAACTGAAATTGCAGAGTTTTGAGAAATTAAAAGATAAAGTGTGAGACTGGCTTCACTATTATCAAATACTGGAGGCTTACAAGTTGGACAGGAAAATTGGCTTCCAGGTGGAAAAATCAAAATTGGAAACAGAATTGTTAGATCCTAAAACTAAGAATCTGTCAAGAATGTATAACTTGCTGTTGAAATGGATACGCAGGATGAAACGGTGAAATCAGCCATGATTAAGTGGGCACAAGATATTGGTCATAACATTATGTTTGCTGACTGGGAAAAGTTGTGGACCACTGGTATGAAATTTACGGCAATTAATGCCCTAAGAGAGAATATTATGAAAATGATCTATAGGTGGTACATGACCCCAGTCAAGCTTGCAAAAATTTACCACTTAACTGATAATAAATGTTGGAAATGTAAAGAGACTGAAGGTACATTCTTTCACCTTTGGTGGACATGCCCAAAGATTAAGGCTTTCTGGGAAATGATATATAATGAAATGAAAAAGGTATTTAAACATACCTTCTTGAAGAAACCAGAGGCCTTTCTCCTGGGTATGGTCGGCCATTTGGTGCCAAAGAAGGATAGAACATTCTTTATGTATGCTACAACAGCAGCAAGAATACTCATCGCAAAGTATTGGAAGACACAAGATCTACCCACCTTGGAAGAATGGCAGATGAAGGTGATAGACTATATGGGACTGGCAGAAATGACTGGCAGAATCCAAGACAAGGGAAGAGAGACAGCGGAAGAAGATTGGAAGAAATGTAAGGACTATCTTAAGAAATATTGCAAAATTAATGAATGTTAGAATGACGTTGGTTTAGAAATTATGTGGTTTCCAGCTATAATGGTTAAGTAAAAAGAAAAGAAAGGCTAAAAATTAAATGAAAAATAAGGGAGAGGATTTGCTGAATTAATAATTAGAAATTGGAATACAGAAAGAGGTGGTATGAGGAAGTCGGGGAAGTAAGTTATATGAAAATAAGGGATTGAAACTATACTTGTTTTTGTTTGTGTTTGTTTGTATTGTTGTTTTGTTTTGTTTTTATATAATTTTTGAAACTTTAATAAATATCTTTTTTTTAAAAAAACAACGAAGTCAGGGCGAACCACATATGGCACTTCGAGATCCTGGGAGAAAAGCCATATAAATGCAATAAATAAATTCAAACTAAGATAAAATGATGATGATGAAGAGCAAAAAAGGCAAATGGTAAGTGCCCTACACATTTTGAGTGCAGTCATCGGGGACAAAATATACTTAATTCTATAATATTGTAACTGGAGAAGTGTTCTGTACTGATTCTTCCAAGGACTTTATTTCGTGGAAGGATTGTATAGATTTATTTCTGACGAAGAACTGTGCAATATTTATCAGTGGGGTGGGGTGGGGTGGGGAATTATGGGTGCCATTTCAGATAATGTCTTCAGCTTTCATCACCGTGCAAATCGAAGGTTAATTCTGGAACTTTTGTCCAAATCGGCCCTCTCACCTTTCCAGTTTGACGTCACCATCCATGAATAACACATGGCTAAGTGAAACAGTTTGTGATCAACAAATAAGCTGACGTACATTTGCTGAGGATGTTTCCTGATCAACATCAAACAGTGAGCCATCCATTTTATTAAAAGAAAAAAAAGGGGGGGGAGAGACAGCACAGACTAATCACTGGCTTTTCACATGGCAAGTACATCCCAGGCAACTTATTTGTTCAGCTATCAACACCACACAGCACTGACCTAAATGCCAGATTCTGCCCGTTCTTCTGGTCTGTGTTTTGAAGTATTGCAAATTGCTCGACTAAATGTTGATGCTTTCAATATCGGGCATCTAATCTTCACTTTCACATTCTGAGCAGGTCTTTCATAGCACGGGGCATTCCGCTTTTATCACCGAATCCAATTATGGACAGAAAGTGGTAATACTTAAGAACAACGGAAGAGTCTGCAAAGTTGAGGCAATGGCTCCTTTTATTTGGCATCCTGCCATCTAGCATAAGGTTACCAGATTTTTTTCAGAGAATCCAGGGACCCCCTTTTTTCTTTTTTTTGAAAAGAGAAAAAAAAGTTGTTAAAAAAAGTTATTTTTTTAAAAAAATTAAGAAGTAATATCTTCACTTCTGTGGTCTCCACTGTCGTGTGGCCTTCCTCTGGGCCCCGGTCTGCTCTCTTGGAATGCTAGCCACCGTGGAGTAGGCTCAGGTCGGGCCTGGGCTCGGCCACGTGTCCTTGCCCGCCCGGTGCTCTCCTACCTCTCCTCCTCAGTGGCAGCAGCAAGATCGGGGCTCCCCTCTTTTTTCTCCTTCTCCTCTCCTCCTTCTCTTTGCATCAGCTCCCAGGTTTTCCTGGCCCCAGAGCACCACTAGGCAGTCAGCCGGGTGGCTGGGTGCTTTCTCTCCTGGCTCGTTTTGGGTCACGGGGGAGTGTCAGCGGTTCCCCAGTTGACACGCCAGGCACCCCCGGTTTCCTCTCGGCAGCGGCAGTCTCAGCAGTCCGAAGCAAGCCTGGTAGTGCAATTGGTTCTGGCTAGCTTCAGGAGCTGCTCACTGCTGTGGTGCCCGCCATTTTGCCTCATCGGAAGTCCCCATATGATGTGTCTTGTACCTTTGAACCAATCACACAACATTCATTCCCTGCTAATAAATCTACAACACCTAAAATATAAATCCGGGGACATTAAATGAAATCTGGGGACATTCCAGGGACGGATTTTGTCCAGGGACAGATTTGTAAATCCAGGGACTGTCCCCGGGAAACGGGGACATCTGGTTACCATAATATAGCAGCCATGGAAGAACAAGCAAATTCTGTGTCCAGGGCAGCTGTCTACCAGCTTCATCTGGTACGGTGGCTGAGCCCCTACCTGCCCTCAGACTGTCTCACCAGAGTAGTGCATGCCCTGGTTATCTCCTGCTTGGACTACTGCAATGTGCTGTATGTGGGGCTACCTTTGAAGGTGACCCAGAAACTACAACTAATCCAGAATGTGGCATCTAGACTGGTGACTGGGAGTGGCCGCCGGGACCATATAACACCCATCCTGAAAGATCTACATTGACTCCTAGTACGTTTCCAAGCACAGTTCAAAGTGTTGGTGCAGACCTAAGCCCTAAATGGCCTTGACCCAGTATAACCGAAGGAGCATCTCTGCCCCCATTGCTCAGCCCGGACACTGAGGTCCAGCTCCAAGGGCCTTCTGGTGGTTCCCTCCCTACAAGAAGTGAGGTTACAGGGAACCAGACAGAGGGCCTTCTCGGTAGTGGCGCCCATTCCCATAAGATGTCAAGGAAATAAACAACAATTTGACTTTTAGAAGACACCTGAAGGGAGCCCTGTTTAGGGAAGTTTTTAATGTTCGATGTTTTATTGTGTTTTTAATATTCTCTGGGAGCTGCCCAGAGTGGCAGGGGAAACCCAGCCAGATGGGTGGGGTATGAATTTTATGATGATGATGATGATGATGAGACAGGAGAGAGACTGGCTGGTCCAAACTCCCTGGCTTAACCCATTTTGACTCCTCTTTCTTAGAGCAAATGCCTTTCCATTCCCCTGCAGGATACAAGGCAACAAGCTTATGAAATCTTTAAGTCAATCCGACACCTATTCTCTCTCATTCCCAGTGCTAGAATAATCATGTCATAAAATTAGGATGGGAAGGAAGCAAGGCGCTCATCTTCCCATCACCACATAAATCAACTTGACAAGTACCAAAGAGAATTGAAAACGACTTATTTTTTTGGCAATAGCCATTACTTTTTGGACTAGAGCCAAGCACAGTGGGCAAGTGGGGGGTTCAAGCTTAAAAAAACCCCAAAGGCAGCAGCAATAGCCCTTTATAGACTGGATTCCCAGTCTTCTGAATTCTCCAGTAGTCATTGTGCTGCTTCTCTACATTTTTCCATACCAGACTGTTTTTTTCCGCCTTGTGTTTTCTTCAGCCTTCCCCTTCCCCGCTGGCAGCTTGCCATTGCATCCAGTCTTGGACGGATGGAGAGCTCAGATAAATAATGGTCGCTCGGCCCTTAAAAGGCTCGTGAGTTACGATGGCGCTTCAAATTAGGTAGAGCTGCCTTAGCCAATGTTGAAACATTGCTGGCTGGCCCAAAATCACTGCCCGGCTCATAACATGGAAAGGCGTCGGGAAGAGTGCAATGCGCTGTTTGCCAGCCTGCTCAAAGGCCGAGCCTGTATTGCCATACCAGAGATGCCACAACTGGCCTCATGTGACATTTAGAGAGCCGCTGTGATTAGAGCGTCGGACTGGGGGTTGGGAGACCAGAGTTCAAATCCCCACTTGGTCAAACAGCTCAATAGGTGACTATGGGCCAGTTAATGTCTCTCAGCCTAACCTACCTCACAGGGCTGTTGTGAAAATAAAAAGTGGCAACAGAGAACCATGTTTGCCGCTACGAACTCCTTGGAGGAAAAGTAGGCTATAAATGCAATAAATCAGGGGTCAGCAAGGTTTACCTTGCCGAGGCCGGTTCACTCCAGCAGAGACCCCTCTGTGGGCTGGATCGGACCTGCACCTGAACGCGTGCACCCGTGATTTCTTGCATCTGCGTCTGATCTCATTATCTTATTTTACTATTATTTTCTAAGAGAAAATTCTATGCCACCTTTAAATAGACACTCCCAGGGCAGTTTATTTGAATAGATATAAAGCGCACAGTAGATGCAAAACAGATTGGAAGAATCATTGAACGCGAGGATTGAAAAGGCAGCGGTGACAACCTAAAGAAGGTTGCTGCAGAAGGACTCGTGTCTTTGCTTGCAGGACATCAGGAAATCGTTGAAAGTCTACAAGTTTCTGTGTGTTGAGGAGGCGAAGACCTTACAGACTATGTTAATGTGCTCATGTGTATATGCAGTTGTATGAATGTGGCACATCAGGGGGTTGGACTCTTCGTATGTATATAAAAAAATCTCTGTGGAAATGTATTTTAAAAAAAAAGTTTTTAAAAATATATTGAATTTGCCATTAGCTCACCAGCACCATCTAGTGTCACATTTGCAGAATGCACTTAAAACGTTATAGTTGCAGCTGTATAGGTAAAGTTAAAGGGACCCCTGACCATTAGGTCTAGTCGTGATTATAGCTGAGTCCTAAATGAACCTTGGGTCCCTTCCTATTCTTCTATGATAAGCCCTCACTAGTAGGAACTAAAAGTGCAATATGAACTATACTTTTTTTGTTTTGTTTTTAAGTTCTTTCTGTCCCGCCTTTCAGTCCTTTGTTTGCAGTTCCTCCATTATTTGCAGGAAACAGTGGAGTGAACTCAACAACTCCAAAAAGACCTCATACCTGAGGACATGGCAAGCGCTGGCTGTTGTGACATGACATTCTCAGCAAGTCTTATGATCGGCCCCAAAGTGCAGTAAATTACTCAAAACATCTCTGTTAAGTACAGTAAATAGCTCCATGAAGGAAACCCTAAACAAAGAGAAAAGCTAGGTTCCCTCTGTCCCTTTGCTCTGAGTAACCGCTGCTTTGTTTTCAGCTTGGTCACTGTATAATCTCCAAACACAAAGAAAGGACACCCTACGTTACAGTAATCATTGCTGGGTTGGAGGTAGAATTATCTCTTCAAAAAAGAAATAACCTATTTAAAAAGGGAGGATTGGTCACATTCTAGACAGGTCCATACCATCCTCTGAATGCTACACACTAATGGGGACTATAGGCATGTCATTTTCAATAACAGATCTCTAAACAATGAGTGATACCCAACTTTAGTCACACTCCAAGTAGATCCATTGAAATTGATGAACAGGAGTTAGTTGGGTCTCACTCAATGCAATTAGGAAAAGCAGAAAAATAGAAATAGACTGCAGTCACACCTCACTTCACCCCATTTCCCTAACTGTTCATTTCTGCATTATATTTGAGTCTTTGCATGATGTAAAAGCTGCACTAGTTTCTGTATTATCTGATTCCAGGAAAAAATACTTTTGTGTACAAATCGTTGCTGTTTTGAATGAGTGTGATGCGATACTGCAAGAAACTTTGCACATGAGAGTTGAGATTGTGGGTGGGATGAATAATAATAATAATAATAAAATTTATTATTTGTACCCCGCCCATCTGGCTGGGTTTCTCCAGCCACTCTGGGTGGCTTCCACAAAGACCAAAAATACACTAAGATATCACACATTAAAAACTTCCCTGAACAGGGCTGCCTTCAGATGTCTTCTGAATGTCAGGTAGTTGTTTATCTCTTTGACATCTGATGGGAGGGCATTTCACAGGGCGGGCGCCACTGCTGATAAGGCCCTCTGCCTGGTTCCCTGTAGCTTCGCTTCTCGCACTGAGGGAACCGCCAGAAGGCCCTGGGCGCTGGACCTCAGCGTCCGGGCAGAACGATGGGGGTGGAGACGCTCCTTCAGCTATACTGGGCCGAGGCCGTTTAGGGCTTTAAAGGTCAGCACCAACACTTTGAATTGTGCTCGGAAACATACTGGGAGCCAATGTAGGTCTTTCAAGACTGGTGTTGTATGGTCTCGGTGGCCGCCCCCAGTCACCAGTCCAGCTTAAAGAAGCCAATCTGGATGCCCGCTAGATATTTTGGACTGCAATTACCACCATCCCTGACCATTAGCAATGATAGCTGGCCTGCAGCTGATGGAAGCTGCGGTCCAAAATATCTAGAAGGCACCAGGAAGGCTGCAGTCTAGTTTACAAATACAGTCACATTGCTAGGTTGTAATCCTATACACAAGGGATGCAGGTAGCATTGTTGCCTAAACCACTGAGCCTCTTGGGCTTGCCGATCGGAAGGCCGGCGGTTCAAATCCATGAGACGGAATGAACTCCCGTTGCTCTGTCCCAATTTCTGCCAACCTAGCAGTTTGAAAGCATACCAGTGCAAGTTGATAAATAGGTACCACTGCGGAGGGAAGGTAAACGGTGTTTCAGTGCGCTCTGTCACTTGTCACTGCGTCCCGTTGCACCAGAAGCGGTTTAGTCATGCTGCCCACATGACCCGGAAAGTTGTCTGTGGACAAACGCCGACTCCCTCAGCCTGAAAGTGAGATGAGCACCGCAACTCCATAGTCGCCTTTAACTGTCCAGGGCTCCTTTACCTTTTTTAAGAAATACCAAAGGGGGGGGGGCAACAGAGAAAGTTTCTGAGAGCATGAAGGAAAACTGCACAGAACAAAGTCTTTAGGTTTATTGCAGGTCATTCTGTCCATAAGCATCGTCTTTATATAAACAACAACAACCCCAACCACATCCAGTTATTCTTCCTGGAATTCTAACAGCTTTAAAAGAAGAAGAAGAAGACTCCTGATTCAATTGAGCTTTCTTGAAAGGTGTCTACTTTCTAGTTTATTTGCTTTTGCTGTTCAATACACCCTTTTAGATACAGGAACCCATCTGATATTGAATCCATTCTGGTATTTTCACTTAGAATCTGAAAACAAAATCTGGAAAGCAGGGGTATTTTTGCTTTCATTTCATTAACAGCTGTTTTTTCATTTCAGATTCCTGATTCATTTTGTTCTTCCGTGAAAAGGCTCTGGTTTCCACTGTTCAGGGGTACCCTTTCAAATACAGGAATCCCTCTGATATTGAATCCATGCTGGTATTTTCCTAAAACAGAATACAGAAAGCAAGAAAACGCCTTTCTCTCTTTCTTTTTATTAGCCATGAATATGCAGCACTGAGGAGGATAATATTGTTACAGCTGAAATGATGGGCGTAGCCAGGGGGGCAGGGAGCGGCAGCTGCCCCCACTAAATCAATAAAAAACATATCTGAGATTCTGCCTCCCCTAACAAAAGGCCTCCCCCCCCCAAAAAAAAAATCCTGGCTACTCTCATGAGTAAACAAAACAAGCAGTCTGTTGCACCCCATCCTTCATCGATTGTTCAATTTGGCCAGCTCACCGTATTATTTATTACAATTATATTGGCTATTTCATAAAGCCACTTTCGACATCAGGAGGAGGTGGGATTGCGGGCTCATGCCCCCAACACGTGTGCGGGACTGTTTCCAGTTCAGTGCAATTAGGGGAATCCTCGGGCTGCATCATCCCCTGAGCCAGCCAATCAGCTGGCTCGGGGTGTGTGGCTTGCCCCATTTAAGGCAAGCGCGGCCCTGGGATCTCCCTCTTTGGTCCGCACAGCTGTTGTGGTTTCCCACCCACTCGCCCTTTAAGGTCTCCCTTCTGACCTTGCTATGGACTTCGGTTGGTCGCCGTTAAGGGGCCTGGTAGGAATTGTTTCCACTTGGCAAATTGGTACCGGCCATTTGGTTTTTTGCCTACCTCGTAGCAAATCGTCACAACTCCTTGGTTTTGGCGGTTAGGCATTGGTAGGGGTATTGGTATGTAGATGTGTTGGGGGGAGGAGCGCCATCACCTCCCCCAAATATTGAAGGGTAGTCCGGTAAAGGATTCCAGGGGGCGTTGCCTCGTCTGAAGCCTATGGAGGCCAGGGCCTAAAGCGCCCCCCCGATTGGTGACCCCGGGGGAGTCCCTAGTTGATGTGCATCAGCAGGGCTCCCCCTGCTGGTGTTGACCCTTCCCAGTTTTCAAGCTAACAGGCTGAATCTGGGTAGTCTGATAGGACCAATGCCTAAACCAATACCGCTCTTACCTGTAACCAATAAAGTTGTGGCCAATTTTAGCCCATTAACCTTAAACAATTGTGTCCTGTGTCTTTATTCCTACTGGGGGGGGAGGCGGGAACTCACCAAGCAACAGGCAACCTGTTGGCATTCTACTGTAAAGTTCTGGTGTACATGTGGATGTGTTTAGAAAATGGCACAGATGAAAGCAAATGTTTTGCAGACAGATCCCTCGCACTTCTTTTGATCCTTCTGGATCTCCTTCCTCAACAGAACGTCTATTCAAGAGTTAGATCTCTTATTTCTTTGAGAAGCCTCAAAGATGATGGTGGCAGAGGATTGAAAGCTGTAATACAGTTAAAACCAATCCTATATTAATAGACTTAGGAGACACTTTAATAGTAGGCTTGGTGGCTCAAAGGATTAATGAAATGATAGCTCTCAACATAATTGCAAGAATCCAGTCAAGTCATGCCCAGAGTCATATTGGGGTAACTGTAAGGATTTCAACCTCACAACACTATGGACTAAGCGAAGTAAAGGTAAAGGGACGCCTGACCATTAGGTCCAGTCGTGACCGACTCTGGGGTTGCGCGCTCATCTCGCTTTATTGGCCAAGGGAGCCGGTGTACAGCTTCCGGGTCATGTGGCAAGCATGACTAAGTCGCTTCTGGCGAACCAGAGCAGCGCACGGAAATGTCATTTACCTTCCCGCCAGACTAGTACCTATTTATCTACTTGCTCTTTGATGTGCTTTCGAACTGCTAGGTTGGCAGGAGCAGGGACCGAGCAACGAGAGCTCACCCAGTTGCGGGGATTCGAACCACCGATCTTCTGATCAGCAAGTCCTAGGCTCTGTGGTTTAACCCACAGTGCCACCCGCATCCCTATGGACTAAGCGAAACTTACAGAAAAATAAGAAAGCAACATGGAGGACTACTATGGAAGAATAGAAGCCCTTTTGGGAACATCTGGGAGTGGGGATCACAATCAGACGAAATCGCGAGCAGGATTTGAAATATGAGCATGATAATATAGGAGACAAAAGAATAAGTTTTAGGGAAAATGTTTATTAGATTGCAGCATGTAAATGGCACACGACTGAGAACAGCATGGAGGAAAAGGAGGAAAGTCAAAGTTTAAAGAGAAATGTACAAAATTTGGAATTTATATGTATTTTTTTTAAAGTTTGGTAAAAATTTGATACCAATACAACAACAAACAAACAAACAACCCTGTAGCTAGAAGTGCTGTTTGCAGCCAGCCTATGCAACTGATTCCCAGAAACGGATGAGTGAATCTGTTAGTTTCGATTTCTCTCGAATCTTCATTTTTCAAATCCTATTTTCAGTTCTCCTCATTTCAGCATCAGTTTGTTCATTTTTTAAAAAAAGTCATTCTCATAATACATGCCATTTTGCCTCACAGACACAAGTTCCCAGAGCAATTTTCCTGAATACAATGCATTGCCATATGTTATTTTCATTAACATGTGGGTTCTTATGCACTGTTTTAACCTTGCACATGCATTTTTCTGAACATTACTTGACTGGAGGGCTGTGTTTGAAAATTTGGAAAAGTGCCACATTTTGAAGACTGCTGTGATTCAGTTCCGGCAAAAATCTGTTTGCCTTTCAATGCGAACTGAGTCGAACCTCTGCCCCATCTCTATTCCCAAACAAGTGTCATATATTTTTAAAAATAAATTTATTTACAATTTTCATTCATGACAAAAGAAAAACAACAACAAAGAAACTAAAAGAATGGAAGACAAAAGTTGAACAAGTGAAATCTTCAATGATACATTGGGCAATAGATATTGGTTATCACAGAAATGGAGGTATGGGAAAGACTGTGGAACATGGACATAAAATTTGCAGCATGTTATGGTTTAAGAGAAAACTATATTCAAATGTTGTACAGATGGTATCTAACACCAAGTAGATTGGCAAAAATGTATAAATCAAAATTGAATATGTTCTGGAAATACAAAAGGAAAGAAGGTACCTTTCTCCATATGTGGTGGCCTTGTATTAAGGTTAAAGTTTATTGGGAAATGATATATAATGAATTGAAAAAGGTGTTTAAGTTAACATTTGTGAAAGAAAAGAAACAGAAGCTTTTCTCTTGGGAATTATGGGATCAGAGTTACCAAAACAATATGGAAATTTATTTACGTATTCAACCACTGCTGTAAGAATGATATTCACCCAAAAATGGAAAGAAAAGGAAGTCCCGATAAAAGAATAATAGTTGCAGAAATTAATGGACTATGCAGAAATGGCAAAACTTACCGGACGAATAAGAAATCAAGACAACAGACTTTCTATCAAGGAATGGAAAGCATTTATTGAATATTTATTACAAACAAATTGTAAACAAATTAAAACATTAGCGGGGTTACTGTAAAAAACTTGCAGTTTCTAAAATGCATATTGTCAGGGTTTCAGGGAGAGAAGAGTAGATGGGGGAGGAGACAGAGAGCGAGGGGGAAGAATCCCAGAGAGATGAGGAGGAGGATGACGATGACCAAAGATCGTCCATGAGTTTGTCCAGTGAGTCAGAAGACTCCCAGAAGGGAGCCCCCCTGGTCAGACCAAAGGGGGACCAAGGGGGAAGCAGGGAGGAACAGGGGAGCGAAGGGAGAAGCCTCAGTAGGAGTAGGACACAGGAGCCAGCTTCTCAGCCGGAACGGAGTGAAGGGGGTGGAGTTACCAGGGTGTCAGAGGGAGCAGAGCGTGAAGGAGACAGGGGGAGAAAATCGGAGCAGGACGCTCAGCCGGAAGGGGTGGAAAGTAGCACCGGGAGCAGTGTAGCGGTCGAGAGAAAGGTCAGAAGCAACGTACGCGCGCCAAGTTCAAATGTAGAGGCGCGCGGAAGTGAGGAGAGCCCTGGGGAGGAGCCCGGCCCCAAAGCGAGAAGGAGGGGGGCGGAGGCGTCAGAGGATTCAGCCTCGGGCGAGTCCCGGCGAGGGGGAACCCAGGGGGGCAGAAAGACCCTGCGGAAAAGGAAGGAGAGGAAGAGGTGGTCCAGCACAAGCCTCTTAAATTGGTGCCGAGGCGGGACAGATTCAGAGGGTACTTCAGCGATCTAACGGTACAGACGTAGAGTCACAAAGATGGAATGTAAACGCAACCATGATCTTCAATAAAGACTTTCTGTAAATAAACCGGATTGGAATTGGGTCTCTTGTGAGCTGGGACCAGACGGGTGGCTCTGACAGTAAGTACCCTCCACAGAACGCAAAAAATTTTTTTTGCAAAGCTCACCAACGGGAGCAGCCATGAGCGCGGAGGAACAGCTGCTTACGCTGAGGAATCAGGTTACCGAACTCACAGCTGCAGTCATTGCATCGCAGAAGAAGAATGACGAACTGGACAAGACTTGCCAGGACCTGCGAACAAGGTGGGAGCAGGCAAGCAGGGCAGGGGTTCCGGGGTCCAGATCGGAGGGCGTTGCACTTGGACGGCGGGGGGGCGCCCTAGTTACGCACTTTAATGGCAACCTAGAAGACTACACTAACTTCAGGGCAGACGTCGTGTATGCACTGCATTTGCTCCGTCATGATTTTAAAGATGAGGAGGAGAGAGTGGGGTTCATAATTTCGCATCTGCATGGGGAGGCCAGGACTTGGCTGCGCAATTTGTGGCGCGAAGATGGCCCTGCCCGCCGCGATTCTGATGAGTTTATTAAAGCGATGGATGCTTGTTTCCAGTCCTCTGTGGATGTGGATATTGCTCGCAAGCAGATGCACGGACTGCGGCAAGGCAAAGCCACTGTACGTCAATATCATTCTAAATTCTTTGCATTACTGACTGCATTGGGCTGGGAGAAGGATAGTAAACCCGCCAGAGATCTTTTCTGGGAAGGTCTTAGCCCCCCCCGTCAAGAATGAGATCGCCAGGGGAGATAGACCCCAAACCCTAGAAGACCTAGTGCAACGGGCTTTGGCTATTGGAATACGACATGAGGGGCGTCCGTGGCACGAGGGGGAGGGACCCCAGGTGCGTGCACCAGCGAGAACCCCCCCTTTTGTCCCCAGGGACTTCAGCCGGACGCACCCTTCGCCCTTGGGGAGGCAAGGAGAAGAGCCGATGGAAATTGGTGGTGCTAGGGCTCAGACACCATCCAGAGCCCCTGTTTCCGGTGCAGTGAAGGCGAAGCCTCCTAGAGGGACCAGGAAATGTTACATCTGTGACAGTGCACAGCATATGGCCAAGGAGTGCCCCCAGAGGCTCCAAAAGCACACTGCAGCTCTAGCAACAGTGGCAGCGGAAGTGGTGCACAGAGAGCAGCCTCAGGGAAACGACAGTGCCTGGCTGGAAGCGGAGCTACTGAGGCTCAGCCAGGCGGATCTGTAGAACAGTCCCCAGCATCCTTGCAACGCACAGACCCTTTGCCACCCAAGCCAGCAGTGCAACTCACTGCAACCCTTCAGCTGCCAAATGGACAATCCCTGGAGGTTCCCATCACGATCGATTCGGGAAGCAATGCGGATTTTGTGGGAATACAATTTGTCAAGCAGCATAGCATAGCACTCCTGCCTGCAACGACGCCTCTGAATGTGGTCACAGTGGACGGCAGAAAATTGCTGGGAGGGCAAGTTGTGCAGCAGACGCCTCCCATGGTGATGCAAATTGGAAATCATCGAGAAGTCATTAGCTTCAATGTCACCCACCTGTCAGACACGCCCATTGTGTTGGGCATGAGTTGGCTGGAGAGGCATAGTCCCGCTGTAGCATGGTACCAGCGGCAAATCACCTTCTGCTCATCGTATTGTGCTCAGCATTGCATCCAAACCAATCAGGAGGAGGGGGCCGAGCAGCAGCTGCAACTGGGCATGGTGCAGGCAGTGCCTCACAAGTACAAAGGATTCTTGGAGGTTTTCTGCGAGAAAGAAGCTGACCAGTTGCCGCCTCACAGGCCTTACGACTGTGCGATCGACCTGGTGCCGGGGGCGCAGCTGCCAACTGCAAAGCTGTATTCCATGTCTGAGGACGAGATGCAAGAGCTCAGGGACTTCATAGAGCATAATCTGCAGCGTGGGTTCATCCGGGAATCCAAAGCAGTGGGAGGCAGTCCTGTTTTCTTTGTGAAGAAGAAGGACACGCCCCAAAAAAGACTGGTTGTGGACTACCGGTTCATCAACAGGCTGACTAAGCCCAAGGCCTTCCCCATGCCCAGGATTGACGACCTCCTAGCGACCGTTAGGAAGGGTAAGATCTTCACCAAGTTGGATTTGCGTGGAGCGTACAATCTCATCCGCATCCGGAAGGGCGATGAGTGGAAGACTGCCATGTTCACGCCTCTAGGCACGTATGAATACAGAGTTATGCCGTTCGGTCTCCAAAATGGCAGCCACGTTTTCCAAGCATTTATGCATCACGTGTTGGCGGGACTCCTCTACAAGAAGTGTGTATGTTTTCTCGACGACATCCTGATCTTCTCGGAATCGCCGGAAGCTCACGAGAAGGATGTAAAGGAAGTCCTACAGAGGTTGAAGGAGCACAGGCTGTACGCCAAGTTGGAGAAATGCCAGTTTGATGTGACGGAGGTGGACTTCCTTGGCTACAAGCTATCCGACGAAGGGCTGGCTATGGACAGAGTCAAGGTCCAAGCGGTGTTGGACTGGAAAAGCCCACGCAATCAGAAGGAGGTCCAGAGATTCATCGGATTTGCCAATTTTTATCGCAAATTCATCAGAGGTTTTGCAAAGGAGACGGCAGCAATCACGGACACCCTCAGTTCCAAGAAGAAGAAGTTCGCTTGGACGGAACAGGCAGAGCGCTCATTTCGGAAGCTTAAAAGCCTCTTCGCCTCCGAGGAGCAGCTACTACACGTGAATCCCGGCAGGCCCATGAGGGTGGAAACCGACGCGTCAGACAGAGCGGTGGGAGCCGTCCTTCTGCAGGAGGATCCGCAAGGCAATTGGAGGCCGGGCGCCTTCTACTCCCGGAAGCTCAGCAAGACGGAGAGGAACTACACCATATGGGACAGGGAGCTGTTGGCCATTCATGCGGCTTTCAAAGCGTGGCGGCACTTCCTCATAGGAGCCAAGCACACAGTGCAGGTCCGCACGGATCACAAGAACTTAGAGTATTGGCGAACGGCAAAGCTGCAGACCCAAAGACACATGCGCTGGGCAGAATTCTTTGCGGATTTCGACTTTAAAATAGAATACATCCCGGGGGACTCAAATGTTATAGCAGACGCACTATCCAGGAAACCGCAATACCTGGAGGAGACGACACCAATTGCAGCGAAGCACATTTTCGCACCGCAGGCGTGGGCGTGCGCTGCCATCACAGTCGACCTGGACGCAGTGCGACGCGCGTTGCAAGTGGATCAATTTGCACAGTCCAAGATGGAGGAGCTACGCAACGGGTCGCAAAGCGGCGATGAGTTCCAGTTGCGGGACGGACTCTTAACTCGCAAGGGTGCCCTTTATGTGCCTAACGACGAACTGCGCGCAAAGGTTCTGCAGCAATTGCACGACGCTCCCAGTGCGGGCCACTTCGGCAAGGAGAAGACACTAGAATTAGTGGCCAGGGACTTTTGGTGGCCCCAGATGCGGGGAGAGGTGGCGGATTACGTCGCCAGGTGTGACACCTGTCAGAGGTCCAAACCAGTACACCAGAAGCCGGCAGGATTGTTGGAACCGCTGGAAACGCCGCAGCAGCCGTGGGAGAGGGTAGCACTGGACTTTGTTACTGACCTACCCAGCTCCAGGGGCAAGACGGCGGTACTGGTGGTTGTGGACTTGTTCACCAAGATGGCGCACTTCATTCCTTGTGCCAAGGTGGCGACGGCAGAACAGACCGCCAAACTCTTCATCGACCACGTGTTCAGAGTGCATGGACTACCGCAGTCCGTCCTGTCCGACAGGGGGCGCCAATTTGTTTCCAACTTCTGGCAGAAGCTTCTGGGTATCCTGCATGTCAAGATCAACCTAGCGTCGGCGAGACATCCGCAGACCAACGGCCAAGCAGAGAGGGTCACCGCGATCATGCAGCAGTACCTGAGGTGTTACGCCAATCAGCGGCCCGCAGCGTGGGTGGACTACCTGCCGATGGCTGAGTTTGCCTACAACAACACGAAGCACGCATCGACCGGGGTGACACCGTTCTTCGCGAACAATGGCCGTCATCCCAGAACCTTTCCGAGACTTATGGCACCGGGAGGGGAGGTGCCTCAAGAGGCCGACCAGTTCGCAGCAGAGTTGCAAGAGGTGCACGAGGAGCTGCGGAGACATTTGGAACTGGCCAAACAGGCCTATAAGGTGCAGGCGGACAAGCACAGAAGGGAGGGAGAGGACATCCAGGTGGGGGATTGGGTATGGTTAGCGGCCCAAGCGATGCCAGCCAGATCGTTAGCCAAGAAGAAGCTAGAACACAGGCAGCTAGGACCCAACCAGGTTGAGGGTAGGATCAATCCTGTAGCATTTCGCCTGGCCCTTCCAGAGGGCTCCAGAGTGCACCCGGTCTTTCATAGGTCGGTGCTCACTCCCTACAAAGCCCCACACAGGTTTCAAGAGTCAGGAACAGTACCAGACCCGCGCAAAGAGTCGCCCAAGAGGGGGGGGTCGCCTAGGGCCGAACCACTCAACGAGGTCACAGAGATACTGGACTCGAGATGGGGGGAAGAGGGAGTTGAATACTTTCTCGCCAGAGAGGGCACCCCAGCCACTGCCAATAGTTGGGTGCCAAGCTACGCGTTAGACGAACCCCTTTTGAAAGATGAGTTCCATGCACTTTTCCCACATAGACCCATGCCAGCTGAGTACTTTGATGACTGGCTTTTCACGCCCACATTGTCAGATGCCACGTTCAGGGGCTTTTCTTCCGCCGAGGAGGGAACACCAGATTCAAGCCCGCCCAGGGGATCGTGCTCGGGGGTGGACACGGAAACCCCTTATTGGTGGGAGGAGCAACCAGAGGAGGAATGGCGTAAGAGGTGGATGATGGGTCCTTGGCGGGCAGCACCAGACGAAGTAGCAAAGGGTGAAGAGACTGAGACCGCGTTGGGTGAAGAACCCGGGTTCGAATACACATACACAGAACTGCCAGCAGAGGACATTGAAGTAGACGACCTGTATCCCGAATCTACACCAGAAGAGCCGCAGCTTCCACGACCTGCACCCGACGAGCGGGAGGGGGGAAGGGGGGGCTTCGAGGGGGGGATGGATGTCAGGGTTTCAGGGAGAGAAGAGCAGATGGGGGAGGAGACAGAGAGCGAGGGGGAAGAATCCCAGAGAGATGAGGAGGAGGATGACGATGACCAAAGATCGTCCATGAGTTTGTCCAGTGAGTCAGAAGACTCCCAGAAGGGAGCCCCCCTGGTCAGACCAAAGGGGGACCAAGGGGGAAGCAGGGAGGAACAGGGGAGCGAAGGGAGAAGCCTCAGTAGGAGTAGGACACAGGAGCCAGCTTCTCAGCCGGAACGGAGTGAAGGGGGTGGAGTTACCAGGGTGTCAGAGGGAGCAGAGCGTGAAGGAGACAGGGGGAGAAAATCGGAGCAGGACGCTCAGCCGGAAGGGGTGGAGAGTAGCACCGGGAGCAGTGTAGCGGTCGAGAGAAAGGTCAGAAGCAACGTACGCGCGCCAAGTTCAAATGTAGAGGCGCGCGGAAGTGAGGAGAGCCCTGGGGAGGAGCCCAGCCCCAAAGCGAGAAGGAGGGGGGCGGAGGCGTCAGAGGATTCAGCCTCGGGCGAGTCCCGGCGAGGGGGAACCCAGGGGGGCAGAAAGACCCTGCGGAAAAGGAAGGAGAGGAAGAGGTGGTCCAGCACAAGCCTCTTAAATTGGTGCCGAGGCGGGACAGATTCAGAGGGTACTTCAGCGATCTAACGGTACAGACGTAGAGTCACAAAGATGGAATGTAAACGCAACCATGATCTTCAATAAAGACTTTCTGTAAATAAACCGGATTGGAATTGGGTCTCTTGTGTGCTGGGACCAGACGGGTGGCTCTGACACATATGATCTAGATGAGGAAAAGAATCAATAGAGTCCCTTCGGATATGAAGAAGAGGACAAAAGAGGGTAAATTCATGGAGGAGGGAAGTCCCAAAACAAGTGTCTTTGCAGTCTCAAGTAGCAATGAACACAAACTGGAAGTAATTTTTTCCCAGCCCTGTCTCTAGCAGATTGGACAGCTGAGTCCCAGTAAATGGACACAAAATTCAGAAGGCATAACGAGACCAGAAGAACATGATTCATATGCTTTCATATGCCCCAAACCCAGGACAGCATCTCTGCAAAGGCTTCAGAAACAAAGGTTTGGTTGACATAGGAAATTTGGGTTTTACTTTACTCCCAGCCTGATGTTTTCAGTCATAGTTTTGCTATACAGCAGACTTGGAGGTAAAAGCAGCGACTGTGGGTTTCTTCCACAGATTTCAGGCTTTGTTTAAACTCAGCAGTGTAAGGCAAAGTATAGTCTGCCCCTCTTGCCTCCCTCTTCCATTCATGTGGACAAGAGGCAAAACAATGTGTTTAAGGGCCACATAGACAAAACATATGGATTTTTCACAGCTTTGGAGATAACTGATGTTTTGCTCATGTATCTGTTTGATTTCATGCACTTTTGTTTTCAGAACATGTTCGGGGCTGTCTGGTAGCCTTTGATTCTCAGCCATCTTTTTGTTTTTCCTCCCAAGACGTGCTGTTTAATCTTTCCTGTTCAGACGCCGGCATCACGGTGGGCAAAACATTAGGGAACAGAGGCTCCAAGTATGAAAGGAAAACAGACACCTGTTGCCAATAGAACATGCTGGTATAATGGCCATCTGATGTCCTAGTGGGATTTTGATTTTTTTTTAAAAAAGAAAATAAATATTATTGTTAATTTTTTCAAAAATAAAGACGTTGGTGAGCTTAGCATACGAGTCTGGCCATTGAGATGTATTTTTCCATTTTCTTTTATTTTTTGCTTTCAGCTTCACTTTTGCTACCAGGGCAAAAGGGGGAAGAAGAATGCAGTTGTTGTGGTTAAACCATCATTTATAAAGACAGGGAAAGTTGTTCTATGTGATGCTTCCTCCTTTTGCATCTTGAGTTCCGAAAGGAGCTCCTCTTTGTGCTATTTTTTTTTTAAAAAAATACAAAAATCAGTGTTTTAAAAGTCATCTTGAAAGGGGGCAGGGGGCAAACACACGTGACTTCCCAAATTGCCTGTAGCTTTCCTGGCACGGAATGGAGAAATATTTCTTCATCTCACGTTGCATAATCATTTTTGACGTATTGTTTGTTCCAGCTCAGGGTTGCTTTCATCAAACCACAAATCCAGCGGAATAGGAGAAATGTTCTTTCTCTTTTTCTCCCTTCCTTTCACAAGGCTAACGAGAGTAATCATGGAATACGGTGTACTAGGAAACATTGTTGTTGTTCACTAATATCCCCCTCTGCTGATGTGCGTCTTTTCTGTAGCTGCCCCAGTAAGCCTGCAGCTGACTTCTCAGCGGATTTTACTTGGCATAAAAACATGGAGGCTGCAATCCTATGCTCACTTACCTGCAATGGAGTAAGCCTCATTGAAATTAATTGGACTTACCTGTAATCATAACTAGGATTGCTCTGTAGAGATAAAAAGAGGATGGGGGGGATGCCTTATAACATGAAATACGTAAGAAATTATCTAATAATAATAATAATAATAATAATAATAATAATAATAATAATAATTTATTTACACCCCGCCCATCTGGCTGGGTTTCCCCAGCCACTCTGGGTGGCTCACAACAGAACACAAAAAACACGATAAAACATCAAACATTAAAAATTTCCCTAAACAGTGCTGCCTTCAGATGTCTTATAAAAGTCAGATACAGTCATACCTCATGTTATGTTTGCTTCATGTTACATTTTTTCAGGTTGCGTCCCATGGCGACCCGGAAGTACTGGAAAGGGTTACTTCCAGGTTTCACTGCTCGCGCATGCGCAGAAGTGCTAAATCATGCTTAGCGCATGCCAAATCGTGCCGTGCAACTGCGCAGATACGGCGCTTCAGGTTACAGGCTTTTCATGTTGCCAACGGACCTCCGGAACGGATCCCGTTCATAACCAGAGGTACCATTGTAGCTGTTTATTTCCTTGACATCTGATGGGCGTTCCACAGGGCGGATGCCACTATCAAGACGGCCCTCTGCCTGGTTTCCTGCAACCTCACTTTTCACAGTGAGGGAACCCTCTAAGAGATTGTTTATGTATGCAACAACAGCAGCAAGAATTTTATTATCACCAGCATGGAAAACAGAGAAAACGCCAACGAAGGAAAAACGGAAGTAAAGCTTATGGACTACGCAGAACTGGCTAAGCTGACAGAGAGGATACATGAGAGAGAGAGAACATCGATTTCAAAAAGGAGTGGGAACCATTTATAAACTTTACAAAAAGACAGTACAGTGGTACCTCGCAAGACAAAATTAATTCGTTCTGCGAGTTTTTTCATCTTGCGAATTTTTCGTCTTGCGAAGCACGGATTCCCATAGGAATGCATTGAAAATCAATGCGTTCCTATGGTCAAAAAAGTTTAAAAATCACCAAAGTGTACAGTACTGTACATTTTCTAAGACTCTGGGGGACAACTCGAAGAAGGTTCCTCTTCCACTCTTTGCTTCTTGCTGAAGAACCTGTCCATGGTCTGCTGCTTCATCCACCTTTTCAGCACCTCCCTGAAAGACACATGACCCTTGTATCAAAAGTGTTTGCAAGGTCACGTGTCAGGTCCTTGTCAGGGTGGTGCCGCTGTGCAAAAGCCTGCACATCTTTCCACTTCTGCGGACCACGCTGTGGATTCCAGATATCATCTTGAACCGGTTAAACCAGCCTCTGCTTGCCTTGAAGACTTCTGGCTCGCCTGAGGTTCCTGGCTGTTGCCGGACGAGGTCTGCGTGCAAGGCCTTGGCTTTCTCACAAATGACGGCCTCAGTCACTGTGTCCCCTGCACGCTGCTTCTCTTCTAACCAGATGAGCAGCAACTTCTCCACCTCCTCCAGAACAGCTGGGCGGTTCTTCACGATCCTGGTGACTCCCTTGGCTACATCAGTCGCAAGGATCTTCTCCCTCATCTTCAGGATGGTCCCGATGGTTGATGGATTCCTCCCGTACTCCCTGGCAAGGTCTGTCACACGCATTCCACCATCGTGCTTCCAGATGATCTCCTTCTTCATTTCCAGCGTAACCTTCTCCTCCTTCCTCTCGCCGGCCTCTGCAGCAGCAGTCTTCTTGGGCCCCATGGCAGCACAACCCCCCCCCCAAAATAAAAATCAGTGCTTCACATCCAAAAAATTCAAAAGCACCAAACCTCCTAGAAAACACCCCAACCCAAAATCCAACCCCCCCAAAAAAAGTTTTAAAAGTTTAACTTACCAAATGGCTGCAAAAGAAGTTTTGGGAAAGCTTCAAAAATCACCAAAGTCTTCAAAAACCTCAAAAAAGGCTACCACACCACGTGCTATGAGTTGCTCCTCGAAGTCAATTCGCAACTGCACCTCTTCAAGCAATGCACCCTGGGTATTAACGGTTTTAAGAAAAAGGAAAGAAACTTGCAAGACGTTTTCGTCTTGCGAAGCAACTCAAAAAACGAAAAACTCTTTCGTCTTGTGAGTTTTTCATCTTACGAGGCATTCGTCTTGCGAGGTACCACTGTATAAAGATTTGGACCCATTGGCAGGTTTTGACTAAACTTTCACAACTGTATAAGAGGTAAAACCAACAGGGTATAGAATTTGTTTCATAAATCAATACGGAAATACGGGGGGAGGCCAAAGAGGGGGGAGGGGAGAAATATGGATATATAAATTGTTCAGTTAAGATTTGTGGAAAATTTGTTGTTATAATTTGAAAATTCAATAAAAAATGTTTGTTTGTTTTTTAAAAAGCAAACATTAAAAACTTCCCAATACAGGGTTGCCTTCAGATGTCTTCTAATAGTCAGATAGTTGTTTATTTCCTTGACATCTGATGGGAGGGTGTTCCACAGGGAGGGCACCACTACCGAGAAAGCCCTCTGCCTGGTTCCCTGTAACCCCACTTCAATTGCCAAGTGTTTTCTGGGCGATCCAGGCTTTTGACATATATGACACCCTTCCCTGAGGCATCTACCCCCTCTCTTTCTCTAAGCCTTCTAGGTCCATAGGTTCGCGCCTGCTGTTTATCTGCCCCTGTGGTGTTTGCCCTCCTAGATGGGTCATAAGGAAAGGGTTAAATGAGTGTGCTGTGATTGGCCAGTGGGAACCCAAGGGGAGGAGTTAGAGTTAGAGTTGGAGTGGTTGAAAAGTCAGTTGGGAGTTGGGAGTTGGAGAAGGAAGAGGGAGGATAAGTCTGTGGGTTGGTTGAGTTGTGTTCTGAGAGAGTGAGGAACTGTTAGGTGGAGTCAGATAAGATAGTATAGGTCAGTAAAGGAACTAAGATTAAGAAACTGCCAAGAAAAATTGACAGAAACCATAAACTTGTTAATGCCTATAAAATAAACTTGATTATTTGTTAATGTTAATAACTGTCTGGACTCCGTGTGTACCTGAGAGAAACAGGTTGGTGGCAGTGGGAAAGCAATCACAGTGGTGGCACAGGGATCAATAGACCGTCAAACGTCCGGGGACCCTGTGTAATCGCCACAGCCCCTCTGTCACTTCTGACCACTTTTTTGCCTGCCATTGACATCCTTTGCAGCCGTTATCACCTAGCGATCTGAAAGCGTTTCCCTCCACTGCCGATCCTCTTTCCATCTTATAGACTTCTCTCCTTCAAAGTAACCCGTCTGTGTGTCATGTTGCAGCATTCTACGGAATGTATCTATATCTCTACCAGGGTAAACACTTCTTACAGCAATAATAAGAAGAATAATGAAATATGACAGCCAATTATGTCTAAATGCAGTGTTTCGGAAAGAAACCTTCCATATGCTAATTTACATTGTTTTATGCACCATTGGGCCTCTCGCTGTCATAGGGCTGACTGTGCAATGGGTATCCGTAGAAATGATCTTTAAAAGCTTGGATTCTAATTAGGGTTGCTTGGGCTGTCACTCAGCAAGAGTTCTTCACGTGAGGGTTATAGCGATGGCTTGATTACTACTGAGTGTCAGAAGGTCGTCCTGGATCTCTCTTTGATCATCTCCGTAATTGCCTAGCAAGGGGAGACAAACGGAAAGGAGATAACTGTTACAGAAGGCTTGTTAGCATTTGCATTCACGGTTAGAGCTCGCAGCTCACAGGATCAGCCTGGCTGGCTGGCATCCCCTCTGCGTGGGATTTGTAATATCTGTTTGCGTGGTTGCCACCCAGCGGCCCAGAAGTAAAAGCTTTCTCTTGCAAAACAGATTCAGGTAGGTAGCCCTGTTGGTCTGCTGCAGTCGATTTTTTTTAAAAAAAAAAAATTGTCCAGTAGCACCTTATAGACCAACTAGGTTTGTTCTGGTATAAACTTCCGTGTGCATGCACACTTCTTCAGATACACTGAAGCAGAAGCCACCAGACCAGGGGTCAGCAAACTTACCGCTCCTCAGGCTGGTGTCTCCAGCGCCGATCGCACTGCGGGCCAGAGGGCGGGGGAGCCCGTGCCCATACGTGTGCACACACGCTATTTCGGGCACACTTCCAGGTCGGAGGAGCTCTGGAAATATCTTGTGCACAGGCCTCCTCCGACCCGGAAGTGGGCAGCCGTGCAGCGCAGCGCCGGTAAGAGTGGGCGGCTGCATCGGGTGGCAGGGGTCGCCACGGGCCAGATAAACAAGTCCCTCTGGCCTTATCCGGCCCACGGGCCTTAGTTTGGGGACCCCTGCACCAGACCCTTATATATAGTGGGAGGGTGGGGTATTGCTCAGAAGGGTAGTAGGAGATGGCTCAATGGCTATGGTAAACCTATTGATGACTGTTAACAACTGTTAACGACTGCAATTAGTCCTACAGGAAAAAGCAAGGGATAACCAAAAATAGCTTTAGCATGTGTAATGAGACAAGAATCCAATATCTCTATTAAGACCAGGTGTCTCCTTAGTTTTCAGTTTGGTAATAAGTTGTAATTCAGCAACTTCTCTTTCAAGTCTATTTCTGAAATTCTTCTGTAATAAGACAGCTGCTTTGAGATATTGTATTGAATGTCCTGGGAGATAATAATAATAATAATAATAATAATAATAATAATAATAATAATAATAAAAAAATTTATTTATATCCAGCCCTCCCCAGCCGAAGCCGGGCTCAGGGCGGCTAACAACAATAAAACAGTACAAAAGTACAACACAACACAACACTCTAAAATCATTCATTATAAAATTAATTCAAATCAAGCCACTGGCAACCATTGGGCCAGAGCTCCGCGAAGATTGCTGAGGGAGGGAGATGGAGCTGTTCTCCTACTGGTTTCTCTGTCTTGTCATTCCTGATGTCAGATTTATGTTCTTTTATCCTTTGGCGTAGGGTTTGGCCTGTAGGGTTTAGGAAACAGTTGGAACTGAGCAGACGTTCTTGGGAGTGGTCCCAAGATGGATGCCGGAAGGAAAACCCTATGTTGGAAACCAATAAAGAACACCCATTGAAGTGGACAAGGCGAGACATAGTGGTGACGGCAAGAGAGCTAACAGAACCGAACAACAGGGGCAAAGGCCCATTCTCGTGTTGCCAGCCTCTAGACCTCTCATGGAGGAGGCACACAAAGAAGGGCCTCCAATGATGATCTCAGAGTCTGGGTCAGTTCATATATTGCAACACTTTGTGAGGTAAGGTGTTAGTACACCCATTTTACAGATTGGACAATTGAAGCTGGGCCAGTGGAATTAATGTCAGAGATGTTATTTGGATCTGTGCCTCAGTCCAGCATTCCACTGATTCTCGTGTTATTTACCAAAGGCGTCATGGGCTTTGAAGATGCTGGAACTCAGGATGAAAGGGAGAAACGCAATAAGAGGAAGGCACACTTGTCAAACCTTCACAATGATCAACTCCTGCCCAGAAGCCAATATCCTGACTGTGGAAGGATTTGTGGATCCAGAATTTCCATCCACAGTCACTTATGGACTTATTGTTAAGACCATGTTTGTAGAAGACAATCTTACTTGGCTATGAGTGATCGCCAAAGAAGAAAATTAGAAGGGCTATGCACACATATTTTGTTTAGAAGAATTTGACATTCAGAAAGAAAGTGGGGAACGACTATGATAGACTAGATCAAAATACGGGGAGGTGTCCATCTCCCATTCCTGCTAGACATATTGTTGTTGTTCAACTGAGGCAGTTGATGTTAAAATACCGTGTCTTGTCTTTTGTTGAATGAAGTTAGATTGGATACAATACAGAACTAATGAGCCGTATTGAGATAAGGTTAATCACTTGCCATGCTATTGCATACGAATTGCTTGAGATGGCAATATTTCTCATTTGAAAGTCACTGAATAGCTTGGGAAGGAAGACAACTTTGTTAAGTGGACAACAGCCCTGAGCCCACTAGCTTTGCAGAGGGAAATATGAAGGTCATTTCATTAATTGTAACCACCGTCAAGTTAGGGCGAGCTCTCGCCCTCTCTTGAAGTGATAACCAACATATGATCGCCTCATCACTTCCCAGTAGATTTACTAATCCCCCATCCTTCGCTAGATAATTGCCTGGCTAGATAAGAAAACATGACGTACGGCAGCATTTTCACAGGGTAATCAAAGGACAGCTGCAAATGTCACATGAACAATGTATTAAGTAAATTCCCCTTTTATACTTGGACTCAGATCCATAGAGGAGTTGCTATTGTTGTTAATTTATGAAATTTGTATCCCAAGATCCCAGGGCAGTTCACAACAGAAAAATACTGCTACAAAAGTGCCCATTGGGTCCCAGGTCTGTGTTCATTTGGAGAATTGAGACACAGCAGAGACTGTCGTAGCTTTAAGAAATGTGGTTTATTCGTCTATTTACACCTTCATTCTGCGTGGAGGGAATCCAGATCTTACAGTATGGTCATTCAAGAGGAGCTTGTACGCCACAGCAGGGCAGCCATGCAGTCCAAGGCATCTCTCCCTGCCAGCCTGCAGCCAGCCTGCCCAAGATGGATCCCAATCTTTCTTCTTCCCTCTCCTTCCCAGAACACCCTGTTAAAAACACTCTCTTCCTGTCATCTCACACCCAGTTACCCTGGCAACCTTCCAAATGTCCCAGTCTCTGTTCACACCTCAGGGCGAGGGAGGGGGACAATTCTCTTGCATTTCCAATGGCCCATATTGTTTCTTAATGGTCCTAGCCTGGCCAGGTCATTTTGCATAAGCTAGCCCAGGAATTCCTCTGCAGCTTTCTCCCTTTGCATCACAAAAGACCAAAACTGCACCATTTATTTTCATTTTCACAAAAGGGAAATACAAAAGACACACAAAACTGAAACAAAAAACAAACCAATAACACACACATCAAAACAATTCCACTGGAAAAATGGTGATGTCCCTGTGGAGATGGCAGTACAGTGGAACCTCAATTTTCGAATGTAATCCATTCCGGAAGACTGTTCGACTTCCAAAATGTTCAAAAACCAAGGTTCAAAGGGCTGTTGGCAAAGTCTATGGTGAAAACTGAGAAACGCGCCTTGTTGCTGACACACTTTTTAGACACGCATCATTTCTCGACACAGTAATTCAGTTTTACTAGCAAACCAGAGGTTAAACCAGGCACCCCCAACCTTCGGCCCTTCATATGTTTTGGACTACAGTTCCCATCATCCCCTGGTCCTGTTAGCTAGGGATCATGGGAGTTGTAGGCCAAAACATCTGGAGAGCCACAGGTTGGGGGTGCCTGGGTTAAACTAGCCCCTTTCCAACCACAGGAAGAGCGTGGGGAGCATTCAAGCAACACAACCACACTGCAGCTGACACACTAACACATAGGTAGGCAACCTAAGGCTTGGGGGCCGGATCCGGCCCAATCACCTTCTAAATCCGGCCAGCAGATGGTCCGGGAATCAGCATGATTTTACATGACTAGCATGTGTCCTTTTATTTAAAATGCATCTCTGGGTTATTTCTGGGCATAGGAATTCGTTCATTCTTTCTTCCAAAATATTCCGGCCCCCCACAAGGTCTGAGGGATAGTGGGCCGGCCCCCTGGTGAAAAAGTTTGCTGACTCCTGCAATAATGTCTCATGACACTCAGTTTGGAAAGCTCTGATATGGATGTTTCTGAGACATAATCCCATGAATTTCACAGAAAGTATTCCTGATGAGTGTGATAAATTAAATTAAATCCTGCATGAATGCCGCATCTTAAGGGGGGTCACGCAGCCATGCAATCTTCAAACCCACCAGAACAATACAGTTTCTCCTTTTTATTATTCTAATAAATATTACAGAAATATATCTGTCTCTATATTTAAAGTCCTCATTTGTGTTTAAGTGAGAGATCCATTTCTCTACCATCAATGCCACTGCTCTAAGTCCATTTGAGTGGATTTTATCTCCTGTCAGCATCTCCTGTCAACTTAGCTCATGTCGGTGATCACAAGTGCTGTCATCAATCATTTCTTAATTGTAGGCAAAATCGCTGATTTTCAATGTTGAGCAAAGATTATTTTAGCAGCTAGAAGACTATTTGGAAAAAAGCAATCTGATGGGGACCTGCTAATTGTCCTTAAAGGGACCCCTGACCGTTAGGTCCAGTCGCGGACGACTCTAGAGTTGCGGTGCTCATCTCGCTTTATTGGCCAAGGAAGCCGGCGTACAGCTTCCAAGTCATGTGGCCAGCATGAATAAGCCACTTCTGACGAACCAGAGCAGGGCACGGAAATGCCATTTACCTTCCCACCGAAGCGGTACCTATTTATCTACTCGCACTTTGACGTGCTTTAGAACTCCTAGGTTGGCAGGAGCTGGGACCAAACAATGGGAGCTCACACTGTCACAGGGATTCGAACCGCCGACCTTCTGATCAGCAAGCCCTAGGCTCTGTGGTTTAAACCACAGCACCACCCGTGTCCCTTCATATGTCCTTCATATGGCTCAAAACAGAAGCTCCCATAATTTCAGAGGCAATCAACAATACCTGGCAGCAGTGAGCATAATTAGAGATGCTAGAAATTAATAAAACCAGACCAATCTGCCAAATGTATGCAACCTCTGACTCTGTTCAATACTGCATTTATCCTGACAGGATAGATCATCTTATACTAGGCTTACTGTAAACTATAGCCATCTGAGGTCAATTTAAAGAGATCATAAATATTATACCAGCCTGCTGAACCGGCTAGACCAGCCAAACCAGTTCCTTTGGTAAGATAATGATCTGAAGCTAGAGAAACAGATTCTTGTCTTTCTTTGTGCTGGACCAAGAGCTGTGTCTTGGAACTTCCATGGAAACATCATCATCATCATCATCATCATCATTTAATTATACCCCACCCATCTGGCTGGGTTTACCCAGCCACTCAGCCAACAAAATATTAAAAACACGATAAAACATCAAACATTAAAAACTTCCGTAAACAAGGCTGCCTTCAGATGTCTTATAAAAGTCAGGTAGTTGTTTATTTCCTTGACATCTGATGGGAGGGCATTCCACAGGCAGGCGCCACTACTGAGAAGGCCCTCTGCCTGGTTCCTTGTAACCTCACTTCTTGCAGGGAGGGAACTGCCAGAAGGCCCTCGGAGCTGGACCTCAGTGTTTGGGCTGAACGATGGCAGTGGAGACACTCCTTCAGTTATACAGGACTGAGGCTGTTTAGGGCTTTAAAGGTCAGCACCAACACATTGAATTGTGCACGGAAACGTACTGTGAGTCAATGCAGGTCTTTCAGGACAGGTGTTATATGGTGTCGGCGGCCACTCCCAGTCACCAGTCTAGCTGCCATATTCTGGATTAGTTGTAGTTTCCAGGTCACCTTCAAAGATAATTCGCAAGATCTGCTGGACTGCTAATTCTGTGAGCCTCTGCATCTTTATGTTGTATATATGTGCAAACAAAACCTTATATCCTAAAGACACCACAATCTCCATTGACCTTCTTTCCAAGGAAACTGAACCCTGGGTATCTCTGGAATCTTCTACTGCTCAGCGAGTGGGGTGAGACCAGCCATATTTCTACTGTTTGAAATATTTGACATTGATTGATCTAATCAAGGCTGCCTTTTTCCCATGAGCCATTGTTAACCAACCACCAGTTCAAGCTTCACTGACTTGTGTTCCACTAGGAATACCTGAGGAATTGGATCTTTCTAAATACAAATACAGACTGTCCTGATCTGTGCAAGTTGCCACTTGCCTCAGGCGAAACCCTTACTCAAGCTTTCTTTCGAAGCTAAGGGTTTTTGGGAAATGAAACACAATGCAATGAAGAAAATGTTAAAATTGGTTAGTCCCCCAAAACCTGAAGCTTTCATTCTTGGTATAATAGGGATGGATGTCTCAAAGAAGATGATGAAACTATTTATGCATGCAAAACAACATCCAGAATCTGATATGCGCAGAAATGGAAGGAAGGAGAAATTCCAACCAAGGAAGAATGGATCTTAAAACTAATGGTCTATGTGGAAATGGTAAAATTGACAGAAAGAGTAAGAGATCAAAACAAACTTTTTATTAAAGAGTGGAGACCCCATTTGGACTATGTGAGGAAATATTATAGCCAAATGAAGTTGTGAGCAGGATTTGAAATGTAAATAATGGAAATGGCAGCAATTGTAATAGAGGAAATAACTGTGAGATATAAAAATGCCACATCATGCAACGGATAAAAAGGAGGGGATAAAAACATCATGGAGGTAAGGGTGCGGTTAAGGGAATATGTATGAAAATTGAAGTTAATTTGTTACAATTTCTGAAATTTAATTTTTAAAAAGTGTAGGCTCATGTGAGCATATGCTGATGATTTCTGTGCTAGGCAAGTTCATCTCTAATTATTATTTATTGCATTTTCAAAGGTTTTCAACTGAAACCAAAACCCTTCCTGCTGGGACTTATGGATATACAGTTAGAAAAGGACTACAGAACTTTGCTACAATATATGATTATGGCTGTGAGACTTTTTTATGCACAAAGATGGAAGGACACCTCATAAGCAACAGTTGAAGACAGGCTGTTAAAACTCACAAGAGTTCACTGAGATGGCGACATGGATATGTTTAACCAAAGGAAAAATCGTTGTTGACATTTGTTAAAGATTAGAAACCTCTCATAGACTTCTTGCGTGAAAAAGAAATAATGACATCTGCTTTTGTGGATTGAAGATAACGCTTGTTTATAGAAAGTGGATTGAATAAAGTGAATACAGTGGTACCTTGGAAGGCGAACGGAATCCGTTCCAGAAGTCTGGTCGAGTTCCAAAACGTTCAGATACCAACACACGGCTTTTGATTGGCTGCGGGAAGCTCCTGCAGCCAATCGGAAGCCGCGTCAGACATTCAGGTTCCAAAGAACGTTTGCAAACTGGAACACTCACTTCTGGGTTTGTGACAATCAGGAGCCAAAACGTTCGACTTGCAAGGTGTTCGGGATCCAAGATACAACTGTATTATTTTTATATGGCGGATGGATGAAGACACGGAAGTTCTTTACTTTCTGAATCTTATTTTTCTTTCTCTTTTAACCTCTTTTCTATTCTTTCTTTTATTTGTTTCTTTTCCCTTCTCTATTTCTCCTCTCCTTTCTGTGTTTTTATTGTATGGAGAATGGGAAAATATATCAAGTTTTGTAAATAAGCTTTATTCATATATATATATATATGTATACACACACACACACACACACATACACACAATGCTGTCCAGCGATGTAAAGACTGCAGAGAGAATAATTGGGTGCACTCTTCCCACCTTGGATCAAATCTATGCTTCCAGATGTCACAGGAAAGCTGCAGAGATAGTGCAGGATAGTGCGCACCACGGAAATGATCTCTTTCAGCTTCTGCCTTCTGGAAGAAGATACAGGCTTATAGACTAGGACCAGCCGCCTGAGAAATAGTTTCTATCCAAATGCGATTTTGGTTTTTAATGCAGTGTAAGGTAGTCTTTATGTGAGAATATTGTATTCAATTACAGTGGTACCTCAAGTTAAGTACTTAATTCGTTCCGGAGGTCTGTACTTAACCTGAAACTGTTCTTAACCTGAAGCACCACTTTAGCTAATGGGGCCTCCTGCTGCTGCCGTGCCGCTGGAGCATGATTTCTGTTCTCAACCTGAAGCAAAGTTCTTAACCTGAGGTACTATTTCTGGGTTAGCGGAGTCTGTAACCTGAAGCATATGTAACCTGAAGCGCATGTAACCTAATGTACCACTGTATGGCTATCAGAGTTTTTAGGGGCTAACCAGGCTGGGATAGCAGGCTTGTGGGTTTTTGAATGTCTGGTGTAGATTTTTTTCAATTTTGTTGTTCTGTATGTGACAATGACAATAAAGATTATCGTATTGCATTGGGGGGGGGGCTGCAAGTTCATCTTTTGGGCCAGCATCCCTTTGGTGCTACCACATTTCTGCTGAGCTGCAAAACGCTCTGCTCTGTTGGTCTTCACCTCCCCTTTGGTTTTCTTTGCTGATCTGTTGACGCTGACTGGGAGAAGCAGGGCTGTGACAATGCAGTTGTCTCCAGCTGCCATTGCAGGTTGGGCTTCCAGCCAAGACAGTTAATGCTTCCCTTTGCATTCCTTTCTTCTCCCGAGAGAAGAGTGATTTTACAGACACCTGGCATTTACAGATCCAAGGAAGTTATCGCTGCTGCTAAAACCTAGCCGTGGCAGAAAATTGCTGCGGCAGCAAAATCCTACCTTTGAAGTAATAAGTCATTAAGGACGCTTTTTTTTGAAAAAAGGGGGCTCAGGCTTCATCTCTACCATTTATCATTAAGTCTCCGAGTTAATTTAATTAAAGCCATAATTGCTCATTTTAAAAGTGACACTGAATATCATAGTGCTTGGCCAAAGGAGACTGAACGGATGGACGTGTCATAAAATGAATTGAATCCGTTGTGAGGAAACCGTTCCATAGAACTATCTGCTAAGTATCTGACAACCATACTGCCTTTGGGTTGGCTTGGACTAGGGGAGGGGTGGGGGGTGTGATTCTGTTCACATGTAAAGGCTTGACTCTACCCAACACAGCCAGCCTTTGAAAATGGCATCGCTCCGAATTTTGCAATGTCATTCTGCAATCAAGGAAGGTGCATAAATGGTCACGTGTCAGGGAAAACACCACAGGAAGATGGATTCTGGTAAGGAAAAGTGGATTGCAAAAGAATGTGTGTAGTAGGCAAAAAGAAAAGGGGAAAAAACCCAGTGTTCTTCTTTCTTCTTTGGCGGTGTGGTATGCAACTGTTCCATATGTTTTTTAAATGCTTTAAACCACTTTTAAAAAGATATTTGCCATTGCTATTAAATGTTTTCAGTATTTCACTTGACTTGCAATTGTCTCTTTTTTCTGTTTTGCCGCTGGGCTTCTTTGGGAAGAAGGATGGTGTAGTGGTTAATAATAATAATAATAATAATAATAATAATAATAATAATAATTTATTTATACCTCGCCCATCTGGCTGGGCTTCCCCAGCACTCTGGGCAGCTTCCAACAAAATATTAAAATACAGTAATGCATCAAACATTAAAACCTTTCCTAAACAGGGCTGCCTTCAGATGGTTAGAGAGTCACAGGTCCGGGAGACCAGAGTTCGAATCCCCACCCAGCTGTGAGGCAGTCCCTCTTCTCAGCCTAGCCTACTTTGCAGGATCGCTGTGGGAACTAAATGAGGAGGGGGAGAACTGTGTGTACCAGCTCAAAGGAAGAGTGGGATTTAAATATCACAAAGAAAATAAGGAAACAAAACGCCATCAATCAGTCCTCCAAAATGCCGTCATAAATTCAAGCCCCATTTCTCCGGACTCCCTCGGTTACAGCTGAAAGGCCTGTCTGTTCTCAGAGCCTGACCAAACCAAGCCTTGTCCCTCCACCATGTGTGGTCTTTGTCTGCTGGAACTCTGCCACGGTACGGCTTTTGAAGATAGACGGTGATGGACGTTTTCTTTCTCTCTGCCTCTGCGGCGAATGTGTACTCCTGGCCCTGGTTCAAATCGGTCAAGGGACGGCTACTCGGTCCATCGTTCACTTTCCGAAGATCCCCCTTCGGCTATATATATATATATATATATATATATATATATATATATATAATGCTTTCGTAGATTTTCACGGGTACAGGAATGCAGGTTTTGGTGTCCTCGGGTGTCTTCCTGTGTAAAAGTTGGGGTGTCTAGGCGACGTTTCGACGAGGTCTCACTCGTCATCTTCATTGGGGTGTCTAGGCGACGTTTCGACGAGGTCTCACTCGTCAGATGACGAGTGAGACCTCGTCGAAACGTCGCCTAGACACCCCAACTTTTACACGGGAAGACACCCGAGGACACCAAAACCTGCATATATATATAATATATATATATATGGTCGGCGGTTCGAATCCCCGCGGCGGGGTGCGCTCCCGTCGTTCGGTCCCAGTGCCTGCCAACCTAGCAGTTCGAAAGCACGCTTAAGTGCAAGTAGATAAATAGGGACCGCTTACCAGCCGGAAGGTAAACGGCGTTCCGTGTGCTGCGCTGGCTCACCAGATGCAGCTTGTTACGCTGGCCACGTGACCCGGAAGTGTCTGCGGACAGCGCTGGCTCCCGGCCTATAGAGTGAGATGAGCGCACAACCCTAGAGTCTGGCAAGGCTGGCCCGAACGGGCAGGGGTACCTTTACCTTTACCTTTTATGTATATTTTTAGCAGCTGCTATCATTGCATAGCTGTTTTAATTCTTCATCTGGAGAAGCAAACACATTCACTCTCTTTTCAGCAGCCCTGAGCCACAGACACGTCTCTTCCTAGGGCTAGGTTGCTTTCAGCCTACAGAGTGCCTGTACCAACTCCTATCGACATATTAAAACAGATCCTTGTTTGCACTGGTTTTAGTAGCCCATGTTAAATTGGAGCGGTATCCTCTTTCTTCTTTGGTGATCACTCGTAGCCAAGTAAGATTGTCTTCCATGAACATTGTCTTAACAGTGAGTCCGTAAGTGACTGTGGAGGCCAATTCTGGATCCACACGTCCTTCCACAGTGGGGACATAGGTTTCCGAGCGGGAATGGTCATGGTAAGGGTTTGCCAAGTGTATCTTTCTCTTAGCACATTTCTCCCTTTCATCCTGAGTTTGAGCATCTTCAAAGTCCATGACACCTTTGGTAAAGGCTGTTCGCAGGCCAGTGTTTCCCAACTTTCAGTGTTTATACTACATTTTTTTTAGATTTTCCTTGAGAGAGTCTTTAAACCTCTTCTTTTGACCACCAGCACAACACTTTCCATTTTTAAGTTTGGAATAGAGTAGTTATTATTATTATTATTATTATTATTATTATTATTATTATTATTATCATTATTCAGAAAAGAATGGCCACGGTCAAGAATGGCACCTGGCATACTGTGAGAAGAACTTGGTGTCAGAACAATAGCAACACAAACCTTATTTGGATAAGCTCTGACATTAAACTGACTTTTTGGACCTCAGTATTGTTTAACAAGCAGTTTTACTGGTCAGACTAGTAAAATATGGACTGACTGCACATAGCTGTATACATAACAAACCAGACTCTAATATACCAACTAGTAAATGGCAAAGTCTAAAACCTCAACCAGAAACCTTAAGAAGAAACTTATTCAAAAAACATAACATGCCCTGAGACCTTAGGGTGGAGGTCAGATTGTTGTTGTTGTTGTTGTGATACAAGTCTTAGCTTGTTTCGTTGGGTGGGTTTAGTAACAATCATGAATCGCCTCTCTGTACTGTACAATGCAGGAACATCAGATATTTGAGACGTCACCTTCCTCTAACTGTAACTGTTCAGAATAACATTATGTGAGTAAGGCAGCTAATGTGAGTCGGAGACTCACATTCCACTTTCAAATCACTATCCTAAAAATAACTATAACCGCCTCATTCATTCACAATAACCCAAGTCATCCACCTCTGAATCTCATGCTAAGATGGGAAAGCTTTCACATTCTCATGTGGTGTCAGCTGACCTTGGCAACCACAGGGCTCATTCATACCGCGTCACAGTTTGCGGCTGTACTTTTCTTGCCATTTATTTCGCTCGATTTGGGGGGAATCTCGATTTCACTCAAGCAGGTTTCTTCCTGCCACGGCTCCCTCTCCCGTTTCGCAGCTTTCGTTTCGGCCGATGAGAATTGAACGAAGACTTTGAATCAATCGCTTTGGCGTGTGTCTGGCACGCGCCGAGATCTTCCTCTTTGTTACGTGCTTTGAGGGGTGTTTCGAGCCTTTGGCAAACCCTAGAGCAGCAAGGAAACAAATAACATACCCTATTCCCCACCACAATCCCAGCAGGGTCACCCAAGGCAGTGAGGTCAATGGGGAGGAGCTAGACAAAGAATGATCCAAGAAGTCCTTAACAGCAGAACAGGTGGAAGATCACAAGTGCCATGTTACAGCATATTATTACCTGAAGGAGAACTACTTGCAAATGATTTGTGTGACCAGGCGGCAACAGCCCCAGCCCCCAGGGATCATAAGGAAGGAATAAAGACTCTGACAATGATACATGGAATTAAAATTAGGCCACAACTTTATTAAACTTCCGAATGTAGGAAGACCTTGGCTTAGGCCTTGGGCGTGTATCCCTCCCAGCCCCCCAGCCGGGGGGAACTGGGGCTCATCAGGGTAAATGGGATATGGGCTGCTCTGTGAGGCATAAGTGTAGCAGGCAGTCAAGCCCATATCCCCACACGCAGGGTAGTTTACTGACAGCCTTTTGGTGTATGGCCAGTGACACCCAAATATATATACAGTGGTACCTCGGGTTACAGACGCTTCAGGTTACAGACGCTTCAGGTTACAGACTCCGCTAACCCAGAAATAGTAGCTCGGGTTAAGAAAATGAAAGGACTTCAGTTTTTCTGTCCTGTAGCTACACATGATATTCATTCCTTAAGATTCCACTATTCTATCTTCCACAAACCAGTATTTTTTTCAATCTTCAAATCCAGGTATTACAAGACCATTTCCTCTTTCACGCAAAAAGTGCATAAGAAATTTCCAATCCTTAACAAACGTCAGAAAAGATTTTCTCTAATTAAACATGTGAACTTTGCCATCTCAGCCAAGTCCAATAGTTTTATCAATCAATCAATCAATCAATCAATCAATCAATCATTTTCTCAACTATTCTTCTATAATGGGTGGGGCTGTGTCTTTCAGAAAGTCGCAGGTGTTCATTTGCGTAGCACGAACATGTGTGACAGGATTGCATGCTCTGCTCCAAATCTTCCCAATCTTTAAACCCTTGCAAGGTGCAATTGCATGTCTGTTCTTTGCACAAGTTTCCCTTTTGTGGCTCAGCACAGAGGAGGTGCATTGGCAGAATGCTTATGTGCGGACCCAGCAAAGCACGTAGCTGGCCACATCAATGCAGCACAGTTCCTTTAGCTGAGCAGTGCCAAAATGTAGCAAACCTGGTGTGCAATGCCACTGCCTTTGTGTGGATCATAGCCAGAGTCAGGCCCTAAACTTGCCTCTTGAATTTGCAATAGAATTTTGAGGTTCCTTTAAAAATGCGAAAATGACTCCTAAGTGGAGTATGCAATGAGGAAATTAGGGAAATAATCTAAGGATTTGTGAATGAAGCGTTTCTTCCCAGATGCAATCTTCACCAGAAGGCAGCGTAAATCATTAACATGTGCCTGAAATGCACACGTGGTCCAAATGACAAAAACAAACCTCCTGTCCTTTGCTAATAAGGGAAAGCAATATATTTTAGCTTAATTTTAATAGCTGTGGGATATGAAGCAAGGGAAGTATTTTAAGACGATTACGTTGCATGCTCTTTTATGTGGGCCGCTTTATGAATGCCATTTTCCCCTCACCTCTTTCCCACAAAGTATCGTGTTATGGGGAGCGATTATTCAGTAACTGGGTTTGTTGACATTGGCGACTAAATGGCCCATCTCTCAATATATAGTGAAAAGCAGCTGCCTGCAGAGATGACTGGGACTGGGATTATGGAAGCTAGAAATGGGGAAATCTCAGCTTCTCCCTCCATGCTGATTTTGGTTCAAGCATACCTTGTGGATACACATCAGTTTACCCCAGTGGCAAATAGCAGCTTCCAGCAGTGGGGAGCAGGGGACATGACATGGAACTGAAATGGTTAAATTCCAGCCTGGTTGAGGCAGCCACTTTCCGTAACGTCATGGTGGTAGCAATGGCATCCGGTCATGGAGTAAGAGGAGGTGGTCATGGAGATGGTGGCTGTGGAGACAGGTGGGGCCTGAACTACACCAACGCAGGTGCCAGGGACTGGGCTGAAGGGGACAAGATGGAGGAGGAATGGTGGAGATCACCAGAGAAGAGGAAGGCAGTACAGTGGTACCTTGGTTCTCAAACACATTGGTACTCAAACGCTTTGGTTCCCAAATGCTGAAAACCCAGAAGTAAGTGTTCTGGTTTTCCAACATTCTGATGCAGCTGATGCAGCTGTTGGCTATTGTTTCCGGGGGGCCTGCACCAATCAGAAGCTGCGCCTTGGTTTTCAAACATTTTGGAAGTCAAACGGACTTCCGGAACAGATTAAGTTTGGTGCTTTTGTTTTTGGTATTTATTTTGCGTTTTTGTTTTTGAGGCTTTTTTGGTTAATTTGTTTTTGTGTGGAACCAAGTTCAGCTCTGGAAATGGATAAAAGCCCCCCATCCAAACATTGACTATCATCAGTGCAGGTAAGAAAAAAAATATTTTTATTATCTACAATACCGTATTATTTATTTTATAGTATAGTACATTATTATTGTTTTCATTTTATGGATCAATGGTCTTGTTAGATAGTAAAAAATCATGTTAAATTGCTGTTTTAGGGGTTGTTTTTAAAAGTCTGGAATTTTTTTCCATTTTTTTTCCCTGGGCCTTCCCTTCTCTAGTTAAGAGACAGAGATGAAACAAGCCACATTTCAACATTTCAGTGTAGCATAGTATAGCACCATTAAAAAAAAAAAGGAGTATATGGATACATACCTTTTCAAATTAAGAGCAAGAGCATCAAGTGATACTGAGAACGATCCTAGAGTTCATCCCCAATGTATTTCTTATCAATAAAAAAAATGGTGTGCTGTGAGCAAACTTTTATTCTGAAAGTGTGGCCCACAGAATAAAACAGTTTGAGAACCACTGAGAACCAGTTTGAGACCTGCAAATGTATTATGAAGCAGCCTGTTTTTGTTGGTTAAAAGAATGAATTACATTGGATAATGCAGACATCCTGGACTTAGATGCTCATGACTTAAAATTTGAATGGAGGGGAGAGTGCTCTTGTGCTCAGATCCTGCTTGTGAGTTTTCCACAGGCATCTGGTTGGCCACTGTGAGAACAGGATGCTGGACTAGATGGGCAACTGGCCTGATCCAGACGTCTTATCTTATCTTCCTAAAATGTCATTGTTAAGACCAATTGCATAGGCCCTTCCCAAATGATTGGTGCTGATTTGGGGGAGGCTCTTCTGATTGGCTTTGCCCTCTAAGTTGCCATATTCAGATACAGTGGTACCTCAGGTTATATACGCTTCAGGTTACAGACTCTGCTAACCCAGAAATAGTGCTTCAGGTTAAGAACTTTGCTTCAGGATGAGAACAGAAATCGTGCTCCGGCGGTGTGGCAGCAGTAGGAGGCCCCATTAGCTAAAGTGGTGCTTCAGGTTAAGAAGAGTTTCAGGTTAAGTACGGACCTCCAGAACGAATTAAGTACTTAACCCGAGGTACCACTGTACTTAACGTGGCGGCACAAGATTTTCTCACTGGAAAGGAGTTGTCACACCACTTCAGGACATGCCATGTCCTTCTCAAAAATCTGGGGAACAATAAGTAACTCTCAGCATGGACATGCAGCAATTTGAGAATTTGGACAGTAAAAACAAATAAATGGCACAAATGTGCCTTTCTGTTGTGTCTAATGACTGGTGATTAATCCACCAATATGTTGGTTGTCAGCATAGTTAATATGACTATGTCTAATGGGATGCGTTAATATCATCATCTGAAGTATGCTTACAACAAGCTTTATGGTAGATTAATCACCAGTCATTAAAATCCACAGGAATACATATACACAGTTTCTGTCCAAGAAATAATTAATATCCAGATTTTCAGACTGCTGCATGTTTGTGCTGGAGAACGTGAAACAGTTGAATTCCAGCTTCAGAGAGGTGTTAGAGAGCCCCTCACAGAAAAAGTTGGCAACCTTATAGCACAGAGAAAATAAGTTTAAAAGGGTGCATGCAGCACCACATTAATGACCCTGAAGACTTAAGCAATACGTGGAAGTTCGCTCTGCTTGATTCAGATTTTATGTTAAAAGTGTGGGATAAATCATCTTCAAGTTGCTAACATGGCAACTCTATGGTTAAGACCACAGAGTAAGGTGTCCAGCCAGACTTAGCTAGGTCACATCCACCCACCTCCGGAGGAAGGGTTATCAAACCCTTTGTTCATTTCCATTTTCTTTTTGAACTGACTAGTCTAAACTGAATGCCCCAAGCTTAGATTGTGTAGCTTTAGCCTGCCATTTTTGTGTTTCTATACAGATAATTTGGAAACTAAGTTGTACGCCAGCTCCCTCGGCCAATAAAGCGAGATGAGCGCTGCAACCCCAGAGTCGGTCACGACCGGACCCAATGGTCAGGGGTCCCTTTACCTTTTAAATGAATATTGTAAAACAGATATATTTTTTTAAAAAAGAAATTATATACAAAAAGAAAATGAAAATGCAAGGTTCCAGTGGCGTAGCGTGGGGGGTGCGTGGGGGCCGGCCGCACCGGGCGCAACATCAGGGGGTTAGGGTTGGGGGCGCAAATCCACGGGTTAGGGGGCACAAATCCACGGGTTAGGGGGTGCAAATTACTTGCCTTGCCCCGGGTGCTGACAACCCACGCTACGCCACTGCAAGGTTCAGCAGAGCTACATACGAGAGAATAACTTGCAAGTATATCTTTAAGAAGCTGCTCTCATCCTTGATCCATGTGATAATTATCCTTGGAATCCCCAAAGACATCAGGTTATGTAGTTAACTCATCAACACGAGCCTTGTTCTACGACAGCTGCTGAGTCAGGACCGACTGCGATAGAGTTTCTGTTTACAAGCAAAATACAAAGTTGAAGGGACAGGGCAAAGACATCTCAGTTCATCTGCGATGTGGGGCGTTGGGTGGGACACACTGAGTTCTAAAATGTCTTTTAGCGGGACTTGAATTAGAAGTGTCATGTAGCTGACATAAGTTATTCATCTTCCAATTCCTTTTTTGGTAGGCACGACTGACGAGCGACTTGCAGCTATGTACCCTCTGCTATCTCAAAGAGATATATCTGCAGTATGTTAAGGGCACATCATATGGCAAAAAGTGAATTTAAAAGGCAATCCACGTGGTCAAAGGGAATGGCACATGTGATTAAACAGGGCTGAGACAATTCATTCAGTTTTAACGTTCATTTCAGGTTTAAGTTCTGAGGAAATGGGTCTTACAATGTCATTAAAATAAGAAAAGCCCTTTATGAAGCTAAAGATGTATGCTACTTTTTTTTAAAAAAAGAAGAAGATCTGGGAGATAATAATTAAAGTATTTAATAATAACATTGGAAGCCAAAGGAGCAGGATATGTTTTATAGTAACAAGGAGGAGCTTCTGTGATTCATGCATATTGGAAATAAATATAATTTTTAAAGCTCTGTTGGGAAATGATTTGATATTAATGTTTGTGGGATTAGCATTGTTTGGGTTTCTTAACATAGCTGTAAAGCATTGGTAATCTTCAAAAATTATAATTATGCTTGTCACAGAGAAAGTGGATGGAGGAATTTTTTTCTCTCACTCTCATAACATGAGAACTCAAAGACATTTAATGAAGCTGACTGTTGGAAGATTCTAGGCATTCTTCCAATTAGAACTCATTCGCCCAGGAGACAGTGATGCCACCAACCTGGATGGCTTAAAAAGAGAATTGGACAAAAGGATGCTGGAATATATGGTCCATTGGCATGATCCAGCAGCCTCTTCTTATGTACTTATGGTGAAATTGAAGTTTTTCAAAATGAGTGTCAGGAGATTGTCCCTCCATAGGATTTTTGAGCTATGGAGTTTGTAGAACTATGTATTCAAAGTCTTGGGAAAGGGACACAGGTGGCACTGTGGTCTAAACCACTGAGCCTCTTGGGCTTGTTGATCAGAAGGTCAGCTGTTCAAATCCCCGCGATGGGGTGAGCTCCCATTGCTCTGTCCCAGCTCCTGAAAACCTAGCAGTTCGAAAGCACACCAGTGCAAGTAGATAAATAGGTACCACTGCAGCAGGAAAGTAAATGCTGTTTCCATACATTCTGGTTTCCGTCGCGGTGTTCTGTTGTGCCAGAAGCGTTTTAGTCCTGCTGGCCACATGACCCAGAAAGCTGTCTGTGGACAAACGCTGGCTCCCTTGGCCTGAAAGCGAAATGAGCGCCGTAACCCCATAGTTGCCTTTGACTGGACTTAACCACCCAGGGGTCCTTTACCTTTTATTTTTACCTTTACCTTGGAACAGCATGAATCTAGAAGCAAGACAAAAACTGAACTTTGGGGCTGTCAGTGAGTACATGTATAGCCATGATTTATTTATTGAGGACTGCAATCTTATTCCTTTGCACTTTTTAAAATGAATCATTGCTGATTTTATCAATACACTGATCTTCTGAATTAGCTGATAGCATTTGATACAAATGGATTAAACACCGTTAACCTTTGATATTTCATTATACAGCCGGCACGCTTGAATTCTTCTCATCCCAACTTGTGGTTATTTTCTTCTCGGTGGCATGTGTTTTTGTTGCATTAGAAGCCCCACAAGCTGCACATGTTGTGCGTTTGCTTCTCTGTGTGTTTTTTGGTGTGGCATATTCGACGTTAGTAACATTGCAATCGCATAAGTCAAGTTCCAGCTCTTCTGCTGTGTACTCACTTGCTAACAATACTGGTGGGTTTGACGAAGCGATACCAAAATATCTCATGCCGTGGCCAGTTGCTATATGCGTGATTAGCAAGTTTTTGCTCAGCCAGCACAGCACACACAGGTGTGAGCAGTGCCTTCTGGGAAAGCTGTGACCTCATACTCTTATTTGGAGGCCCTCTGTGGTTGAAACTGAATCTCTCACCTGTTAGGTCCAGAATAGATGCATTGACCATTGCTACACTGTGCAGAGAGGGCATCTCAAATACTTTCCAGCCGATGAACATTTGGCCATATCTTCTGTGCATTTAGATGGGTGCAGTCCCTTTAAAGTTTCATGGCTTCTCTAACAGAGGTTTAGATTACATGCTATTTTGTCTTCCAAACAAGAAAGTGTCAGCAGACCAAACTTAAGTCACATGAGCAGCGGATCTTATTGACATTCAAGTGTTTTCTATACTACTGTCTAAGCATGAGACATAACAATTATGCATGGGATGAAGGCAAGTACCAGAAAGATAGTATTTCATTTGACAATATAACATCATTCTCCCCACCTGCTAATAATAATAATAATAATAATAATAATAATAATAATAATAATATATTTATACCCCACCCATCTGGCAGGGTTTCCCCAGCCACTCTGAGCGGCTCTCAACAGAATATTAAAAACATGATTAAACATCAAACATTAAAAACTTCCATAAACAGGGCTGCCTTCAGATGTCTGGTATTCAAAGAGATACTGACTCCAGTGCTGAAAGCAGAACATAGCCATTGTAGAAGAGATATGGAGCAGTACAGATATTCCACAAGTACTGTTGTGCTCATGTCCTACTTAATAATAATAATAATAATACCTTTATTGTCAATGTACAGGGGATATGAGTGGCGCTGTGGGTTAAACCACAGAGCCTAGGGCTTGCCGATCAGAAGGTCGGAGGTTCGAATCCCCGCGACGGGGTGAGCTCCCGTTGCTCAGTCCCTGCTCCTGCCAACCTAGCAGTTCGAAAGCACATCAAAGTGCAAGGAGATAAATAGGTACCGCTCCAGCAGGAAGGTAAACGGCGTTTCCGTGCACTGCTCTGGTTCGTCAGAAGCAGCTTAGTCATGCTGGCCACATGACCCAGAAGCTGTACGCCGGCTCCCTTGGCCAATAAAGCGAGATGAGCGTCACAACCCCAGAATCATTTACGACTGGACCTAACAGTCAGGGGTACCTTTACCTTTACCTTTGTCAATGTACAAGCTGTGTACAATGAAATTAACCGAGCCTCCCCCCCCAAACACTCAATCTCATTGTCACACAACACACCAACCCCGAAAGTGAGTTGCACTATATTATTTTCCGTTCAGCAGCCTAACAGCCTATGGATAGAAACTGCTTTTTAGCCTGTTGGTACAACTTATACTTCTATATCTCCTGCCCGAGAGCAGAAGATTAAAGAGGTGCTGGCCGGGGTGTGAATCGTCCCTGAGAATTTTTCTCGCTCTCCTAAGGCATCGATCCCTTGCAATGTCATCTAGTGGGCTCAGGGGACAGCCCATGATATCATGTGCTGTGTTCACCACCCTCTGTAGAGACTAATCTTAAACCGCACCCACTTGACTAGGTTTCCTCAGCCACTCTGGGTGGCAGCTTCCAGCATATACAAAAACATAGTAAAACATCAAGCATTAAAAACCTCCATATACATGACTACACATTCAGGTGTCTTCTAAAGATTGTATTTATCTACTTGACATCTGATGGGAGGGTGTTCCACAGGCTGGGCGCCTCTACCAAGAAGGCCCTCTGCCTGGTTCCCTGTAGCTTCATGTCTCGCAGTGAGGGAACTGCCAGAAGGTCCACGGTGGTGGACGTCAGTGTCCGGGCAGAATGATGGGGGTGGAGATGCTCCTTCAGGTCTACAGGGCTGAGGCTGTTTAGGGCTTTAAAGGTCAGCACCAACACTCTGAATTGTGCTCGGAAACGTACTGGGAGCCAATGTAGGTCTTTCAGGACCGGTTTTATATGGTCCCAGTGACTGCTCCCTGTTACTATAGGCACCATGAGCTTCCCATACGCATCTGGTTGGCCACTGTGAGAAAAAGATGCTGGACAAGATAGGCCAATGACGCGATCCAGAAGGTTCCTGATGTGATGCACTCCCTTTATTATAGGCCAAATTTGATTTATTTCCAGCAAAACTGGTGTGTTTTGTTAACTAAACCTGAACAGAAAAAGAAGATAGGGCAATAGGAAACGTCGGTAAGAGAAAGCCCAGTTTTTTGCTAAAAGCTGTGCACTTGAAAAAGTAACATTTCATCGGCGTGATCCATATATTATTCAAGGAAGTTCCTGGCAGAATACACAAGCTTCTTTTACAAGTCACTGAAGCTCATTAACTCTCCTCGCACACACTTGCCATCTGCCTGCACTTATGAGATATTATTGCCAATGTGCCTCATAGTCTGTGACAACCCTCAGTCTGTAGATGAAAACGAAGTGGGACCTTATGCCATCTAATTTCTCTGAAACAAGTTGGCATCTTCTGATTCTTCTTCAAATGCCCTGTAGGGGGGAAAAAACCTAACATTTTCTAACGTTAATGGCAAGCAAAAAATTTGTTTGTTTGTTTGTTTTCTTTATTTAGAAGGACACTTAACCACAGGAACAGCCCAAGACTGGTGGCATCCCCTCCCATATATATATATATTCTGTTTTACAACTTAGAATACTCATTTAAACATCCTTAAACTATCAATGACTTCCCATCTTCTCTTTCCATGGTTCATTTTGCATATCATGTATTCCTGCATATTTTACATAAACTAAACCATTCGGTATTCCATTATTGCATCCATCAAAACTTACTTACACCACTGAATTTACCTTAATACTGCCAAACATCCCCTCCGAATTCTGCATACAGAAACCAACTGGGCTTGCAGATGCATCTTACTTTACGTATAGCATCCTCTGCCACATCTGAGGCAGCACATTAGAAGGTCATGTGGCAACAGAGGGAAATGGCTGGGGCGGTCAGAATTGCTTCTGCTGGCCCTGAGAGTCCGCCAGCTGAGGCAGTTTCTTCACTCTACCCAATGGTAGGGCCAGCCTTGCTTCAGCAAAATGAAACATTCATTTGAGTGTGTTCCCATGGACATTTCTTGGTTTCTCTGATTTCAAATAAATCCTTTCAATACACATTGGAATACTGCAAATGTAAGGGGGAATGTTAGCTTACGGAGAAACACAGCTCAGGTGTTCAATCTGGCCTCCAGAGACTTCAACTTAGGCTCCCAGTATCCTACCCTCCAACATTTCTCTGATGAAAACTGGGACGTCCTAGTCCATCATCATCCTAATTTTATTATTTATACTCTGCCCATCTGTCTGGGTTGCCCCAGCCACTCTGGACGGCTTCCAATACATATAAAGGTAAAGGTAAAGGAACCCCTGACCATTAGGTCCAGTCGTGACCGACTCTGGGGTTGCGGCGCTCATCTCGCTTTATTGGTCAAGGGAGCCGGCGTAAAGCTTCCAGGTCATGTGGCCAGCATGACTAAGCCGCTTCTGGCGAACCAGAGCAGCGCACGGAAACGCCGTTTACCTTCCTGCTGGAGTGGTACCTATTTATCTACTTGCACTTTGACGTGCTTTCGAACTGCTAGGTTGGCAGGAGCAGGGACTGAGCAACGGGAGCTCACCCCGTCGCGGGGATTCGAACCGCCAACCTTCTGATCAGCAAGTCCTAGGTTCTGTGGTTTAACCCACAGTGCCACCCGCGTCCCTTTCCAACACATATAAAAACATAATAAAACATTAAACATTGAAAAACTTCCCGATACATGACTACTTTCAGATGTCTTCTAAAGATTGTATAGTTACTTCTCTCCTTGGCTTGGAGGTTGCATAATTCCATAATTCCAAATGCCGATTCCCTCTGCCTAAAAGCGAGATGAGCACCACAACCCCATAGTCACCTTTGACTGGACTTAACCATGCAGGGGTCCTTTACCTTTTTACCTATTATGCTTCCTGTATTCTTAGGCTATCTATTCTTATGCTATATTCTTATGTCTTTATTGTTATGCTCTGTAAATTATGTTCTTAATGTTGTATACCACTCTGAGATATTTGGATAAATGGCAGTATATAAGTGGAAAGAATAAGTGCTATTCTTCTAGAAAATAAGGTGCTGGAACTCACTTGTTATCTGAGAATGGCAATGGTGCCCACCTGAGAGGTGCCAGAACCCACATCATCATCATCATCATCATCATCATCATCATCATAATATATTCACATGACAATAATGAGTTTCTTCTTTTCATCAGCAATGGATCTGTTCTGCAGAACAGGAGCTTATAAGGCAGGCCTTCTGAAAAGTCAACAGGTCCATCTGTGAACCAGCAAATAAATTGATTCAATTCTGTATCATCTCCAGGAAATTTGCCCGCGAGGTCAGCTGGGGAGACGCTGTCATTTAGCCAGCACCAGGCACTGCATGCGAGTGAGCCTTCGCATAGTGACCTTTCCTCCATCCCGAGCACTGAACATTCTTTCCACAGTCTGGTACGTGTGACTGCATGGTTAACTCTGTGACAGCGCGAGAACATTAAGTGGGTGTCAGTGACTAATGATAACTTGTCTTCAGGCTTTTATTTTCGTGAGTCCTGTTCTGTGCATACACGTTAACAGCTGTAAGCCTGTCTGGTTAATGTTGTCGCTGCGGCACTTTGTTTGTGGGCTTGCTTCTTCTTCATCATCTTTGGCAATCACTCACACCTGAGTAAGATGAACACTGTCTTAACAGTGAGTCCGTAAGTGACTGTGGAGGCCGATTCTGGATCCACATGTCCTTCCACAGTGGAGACAGAGGTTTCCAGGCAGGAGTTGATCACAGTGAGGGTTTGCCAAACGTGCCTCCCTCTTAAAACATTTCTTCCTTTCGTCCTGATTTTGAACATCTTTAAAGTCCATGACACCTTTGGTAAAGGCTGTTCTCCAACTGGAGCGCTCGCAGGCCAGTGTTTCCCATTTGTTGGTGTTTATACTATATTTTTTTTAGATTTGCCTTGAGAGAGTCCTTCAACCTCTTTTGTTGACCACCAGTATTACGCTTTCCATTTTTAAGTTTGGAATAGAGTAGTTGCTTGGAAGATGATAATCAGGCATCCATACGACATGACCAGTCCAACGAAGTTGATGTTGAAGAATCATTGCTTTGACACTGGTGATTTTTGCTTCTTCCAGTGATGATCCAGCGAGTGAATGCGGATTTGCAGTACTCTTATCACTTGCATGATCCTTCTGAAGGTTTGAGTTTCATTTGTCCAATCTAGTCAACATTACCAGGAAGCACATTCATGGCCAGATGCAACCAATCGGTTGCTAAAATTGTAATGGCAACAATGCACAAAGGCATAGGGAAACTGGTAAAAGTGTGTCCTGTCTGTGCCGTGTATTGCGGTGCAGGAATTTGGGCCAAAGAATACAAAATAAAATAGGTATGTTGCTACTTCACCTCCCAGCTGATCTTCTTTCTTTAAGGAGCTATCAGATTGATAGAACTCTTGATCAGTAAAAATATAAAGAAGCTGCGAGAGCCATGCCATGACTGCCCAAATCTTGATTTAGAGGACATATTGCTCAGCTCGGAGTTTCTGCAGAGCTGGGAAATGGAGCTGGAAGCTGCAGCTAAAGAGACTATGAAGTGCACCAAGCCAAAAGTATTGCTCCATTTACTAGGCAAGGTTGCCAGACGTCTAATATTTATATTAAGCCTGTCTCACACAGAAACATCATGCCTGGCATTTGGAGAGAGGTCAGCGCCCTGTGCAGATTCTCTCAAAGTGTTTTACAATCGTAGATCCTCATGGAAGGAAGTATGTGTCAGGAGTACGTGCAGCAGCCAGGCCCTGTAACTGGTAGGGCCTCGCAGGATTGGGGCCTTCCTGAGTTTGGCCTGGAAAGGCAAACAACAGACGGCCAGACAGAAAGAGTTAATCAAGTTCTGGAACAATATCTCCACTGCTTCCTGAGCTACCATCAGGACGACTGGTTGGATCTGCTGCCATTGGCCGAGTTTGCCTACAACAACACCTGCCATGCCTCCACGGAGCAGAGCCCCTTCTATGCCAACCTCGGGTACCACCCGTGCCACCACCCCTGCACACTGGCAGCGTCTATCATGCCTTCTGCCAATGGTCGGGTCTCCCAAATTCAGGAGGCACAAGCCGACCTGGTACAGCACCTAGAGAGAGCCAAGGCCAATTATAAGGTGCAGTTTGGTCAAACTCATGCTGGTAGATTCGAGAACACTATCCAACCATCTCGTCCTCTGTTGTCCCCTTCTCCTTGTGCCCTCCATCTTTCCGAACATCAGGGTCTTTTCCAGGGAGTCTTCTCTTTTCATGAGGTGGCCAAAGTATTGGAGCCTCAGCTTCACGATCTGTCCCTCCAGTGAGCACTCAGGGCTGATTTCCTTAAGAATGGATAGGTTTGATCCTCTAGGGACTCTCAAGAGTCTCCTCCAGCACCATAATTCAAAAGTATCAATTCTTTGGCGATCAGTCTTCTTTATGGTCCAGCTCTCACTTCCATACATCACTACTGGGAAAACCATAGCTTTAACTATACGGACCTTTGTTGGCAAGGTGATGTCTCTGATGAAAATAGGAAGGCCATATTCTAGTATTAGTATTAGTACAGTGGTACCTTGGTTCTCAAATTTAATCCGTTCCGGGAGTCTGTTCAACTCACAAAATGGTTTGAAAACCAAGGTGCAGCTTCGGACGTTCGGCTTCCAAAAAACATTCATAAACCGGAACACTCACTTCCGGGTTTGTGACATTCGGGAGCCGATTTTTTCGACTATCAAAGTAGCACTGTATTAGTATTAGTATTAGTATTTAATATTAGTATTATTTTATTTATGCACCGCTCATCTGGCTGGGTTGCCATCCACTCTGGGCAGCTTCCAACATATATAAAAAACATAAAAAGACATTAAACATTTTAAAACTTCCTTATACAGAGCTGCCTTCAGATGTCTTTGAAATGTTATATGGTTACTTATCTCATTGAAACTCTGATATCTCCATACCCTCCAACATTTCTCCAATGAAAATAGGGATGTCCTAAAGAGAAGGGGGGATGCGGGTGGCACTGTGGGTAAAACCTCAGTGCCTAGGACTTGCCGATCGTCAGGTCGGCGGTTCGAATCCCCGCGGCGGGGTGCGCTCCCGTTGCTCGGTCCCAGTGCCTGCCAACCTTGCAGTTCGAAAGCACCCCCGGGTGCAAGTAAATAAATAGGGACCGCTTACTAGCGGGAAGGTAAACGGCGTTTCCGTGTGCTGCGCTGGCTCACCAGATGCAGCTTGTCACACTGGCCACGTGACCTGGAAGTGTCTTCGGACAGCGCTGGCCCCCGGCCTCTTAAGCGAGATGGGCGCGCAACCCCAGAGTCGTACACGACTGGTCCATACGGGCAGGGGTACTTTTACCTTTACCTTTACCTTTAAAGAGAAGGGGGACATTCTGGGATCAAACCAGAAACCGGGACTGTTTCTGTCAATCCAGGACGTTTCCTGGAATATACGGACACTTGGAGGGTCTGTTCTTGCCGATAGTACAGGCCTGAAAGAAGCATGATAGCATCAGTTTACTCCTGCAGTAACTTTAGCAGCAAAATCCTTCTCTTTTGGCCACACTGCCAATAAATTTGTAATTTACTCCCATGTCTCACCTTCTGAGCTGAAACACTTTCATACTGGCATAAACGAATCCTGTTTGAGAGGGTAGAGGTGAATGCACTATAAGTTTCAATTATATGTGTGTTCGTTAAAAGAGTCCCACACTATAATTAGTTACATAACTTTTATGGGAGGTGCTAGATTGCCCTAGATCAACCGGAATCAAGTTATATGAGGGAAAAGGTCTAAGCCAGTTGACTACAAGTCCCCTGAGATGTTTTTAATGATGTTCATGTGCAGCCTGTCCTTAGGCAGAATTCTTCTAATTCCTTCTTTATCTTTTTTTGTTATCTATTGTCTGCAGCACTTTGTCTGAGACACTTGGCCCAGCAGGGTTATTTATCCTATGGTTACATGCCTCTCGATACTTTCCTCAGCTGAATGTGTCTGTACGGCACAGAATGTGCCCAAATAATTGCTTCCAAATTGGTTTGTCTCGTACATTTCTCCATGGCAATCTAAATATTCATAATTGAAGTCTTTATTTTGTTTTTGTTTTTTTGAGACACAACAAAAAACATGGCTGTGCTTCTTTATCTGTGGTTTCACTGCAACTTACGTCATTATGTTCATTAGAGAATATCACTTGCATCATTACATATCTATTTTGTTCTAAAGAAGGCCAAAATTACAGAGGAGCCTCTGCCCAGTTTCAGGATTGCTAGGTTCCAATATAAATCTTTGTGATTTCCCCCCACTCTTTGGTCTTCTCAGCTTGTATGAAGAGAGGCTGTGACCCTTCCATTTGCTCTAGCCACCAATAAATACTTGGGGGTGAGGGTCTGGCTAATAGAAGTACATTAAAGGCTGTGGAGTAAAACAAGAACAATAATGGCAGCTAGGGCTTTTCCCCCTGGGGGGTTCTCAAGGGTATAAAGCAGTGCTTTTTGGAGGGTGGGGAGCGCAGAGATACACATACCCCTAAACATTTTGTGAATCTAAGTTTGGCCACATTGAGGGACAGTATTTCAATATGAGTAGGAAAATGAGAGTACCTCTAAACATATTTTAGGGGGGAAAGCACTGGTATAAAGCACCGGCAACTTTTTATTTCAAATGTTAAAAGCGTGGCACTTACTGTAAAAACTTCATGGTGAGTACCGGCACCATTTTTCCTAAAAAGAAGCACTGATAATAGTTAACATAGAAACTGATGTAGTAATAATAAATTGTGTCCTCCCTAAAAGAGGGCACGTGTGGCGGTGAGACCTGGAGACCGACCTCCTGGTTGTGGGTCTATTGAATAGCCACAACACCCGATTGGTAGGTCTCTCATTGCTGGATGTTATCTGGCTAATGGGGTGCAGTCTAAACGGATCGAGGGACCTATATATACCCATGCACATGACCCAGAGCTTCCTCTTTTGGCTTGTGCATCGGAACACCTGCCCACCTCTTCCTAATTTTAGGGCATTTTGTGATTGACCTTGCTATGCCGTCGTGTGTCGTCTGTCGTTGGGACAGGGGCACGGCAGGAATTTCCCCCACTTGGCTGATTGGCTGTTGCCATTTGGGTTTCGCCTGCCGCATAGCAAATCATCACAACTTGTAAGGTTGCGGACAGGGATTGGTTCATGTGATAGGAATGGGAGAACGGTCTTGCCATCCCTATGTGAAGGGTATTCCGTTGAAGGAATCCAAGGACTCAACTTGGATTGGTCAACCTCCGAGAGGGAGTTGTGCCCGTGCCTGAGTCCAGAGGAGCATCTGGGGAGAGAACAGTGTCTCTTACCAGGCTTTTCACCTGCCTCAGGTGTTCACCCTAGGCTGACCTATGCTGGTGCCCTGGGTCAGCACTGCCTGCAAGGGTGGAGGGAGCTAGTTGAACCAGAGCCTATGCAACCACTCACTTTTCCGTAATCAATAAAGTTGTGGCCTAAATTCTGCCCAAAACCAAAACTAAAATTTGAGTCAAATGTGTCTTTATTTAAGGGGGAGGTCTCTGGGTCTGAACACCCAATATAATAATAATAATAATAATAATAATAATAATAATAATAATAATAATAGTAGTAGTAGTAGTAGTAGTAGTTTTATATGTCGCCCATCTGACTGGGTTTCCCCAGTCACTTTGGGCAGCTCCCAACAAAAATAAATAAATAGCAAAAACACAAACATTAAAAACCTCCCTGAACAGGGCTGCCTTCAGAGGTCTTTTTAAAACCACACATCTATCGGGAGGGCACTGAACAGGCAAGACTACCGAAAAGGCTCTCTGCCTGGTTCCCTGTAACCTCACCTCTCACAACAAGGGAACCACCAGAAGGCCCTTGGCCCTCGGAGCTGGAAGGAAGGAATGAGAGAAGGCCCCTTTTTCGCATGTGGCTACACTGTCATAAAAGATAAATAAATAGCTAATTATATTCAAGCTCCCACATGAATCACGCTGTAGTAAGGGAACACTGTGATTCCACGCAATGGCTTGGTATGGAGACATAATGTTCGTGCTGCTCTGCTATTATACGTCAAACTCACATGCACTTTTGAAAGTTAATACCTAATTTGGTAAACACCTGCTGACAGATTGCCTTGGTTCTGCTCCTAAGACATTAGTACAGCTCGCTGTAGGAATTTGCCTGTTTGTTTGTTTGATTTGTTTCTACTAAGATCGCTCTTGTATGCGGAGCTATTGCACAGGTAGCTTAGCAAAACCAGAGTACCTCACTGCGGGCGACAATGAAGTATGCAACATGTTCTGCTCTTTTTTTCATGGTTTGCATTTGTGCCTGCAGAATTGCAGGCTTGTCAATGTAAGAAGATGGAATTATTGGTGTGCTTTTGAAAGTCCACAGTGAAGATAGCCCACATATCTGACTCAAAGTCGTAGTCAGGAAGCAAAACTATTCGCTGCATTATTAGTTTATCATTCATCTATTGCCTTTTAAATTTGTATACTGCCCTTGTTAAGTTGTGGGTGAACATATCAGACGACACAGCGATTCTTCAAACAGCTCTTCTTTATTCAGAGGCCACAACAGAACTGAACTGAAGGGCTCAGTCAGCCTGCTTATATAGAGCTCCAGTACAAAGTTACTGTAGCAACTTTGTATAACTATCCAATCACTGAACATCACTTTCGATCCTTCATTTGCATAACTATCTACAGTATCCCCCTGCTGGCCCAGGGTGAGAACTTCAGTACATAACAGCCCTATTCCCACAGGTCTCGGGGCAATTACAACATAAAATTACAAAATACATAATAAAAACAAAAGCAACCCAATAAACCACCCCCTTCTCCAACACATCTAAAAAAGGCATCAGATGTCAATCAGCCAAAGACCTGGTTGAAGAGAAACGTTTTTTGCCTGGTGCCTAAAGGTGTACAGTGGTACCTTGGTTCTCAAACTTAATCCTTTCCCAAAGTCCGTTCCAAAGCCAAAGTGTTCCAAAACCAAGGTGCGGTTTCACATAAAAAGTAATGCAAAATGGATTAAGCCGTTCCAGACTTTTAAAAACAACCCCTAAAACAGAGACCATTGATCCATAAAATGAAAACAATAATCAATGTACTGTAGTATAAAATAAATAAGACAGTATTGTAGATGATAAAAATAAAAATATATATTTTTTCTTACCTGCACTGATGACAGTCATTGTTTGGATGGGGGGCTTTTATCCATTTCCACAGTCACACAATCAATCCGTAGCTGAACTGAGTTCCACACAGTCACAAAAACAAATTAACCCAAAAACCCAAAAAAACAAAACAAACGCAAATGTTCAAAAACCAGAACACTTACTTCCAGGTTTTCAATGTTTGGGAACCAAGGCGTTTGAGTACCAAGTCGTTTGAGAACAAAGGTACCACTGTACAACCTTTAGAAGACTTCTGAAAGCAGCCCTGTATAGGGAAGTGGGTTTTTTATGTTTAATGTTTAATGTTTAATTATGCTTTTATATATGTTGGAAGCTGCCCAGAGTGGCTTGGGCAACCCAGTGAGATGGGTAGGGTATAATAATAATGATAATAATAATAATAATACAGAACGTCCCTATTTTCATCAGAGAAATGTTGGTGGGTATTACATTAAGGAGACTCACAAGAAAAAGAGGCTGGGATCAAGTAGTTAAAACATTAGAAAAACCAATTTTTTTTTTCTTAAATAAATGTTTCGGGATACAGTGGTATCTCTGGTTAAGTACTTAATTCGTTCTGGAGGTCCGTTCTTAACCTGAAACTGTTCTTAACCTGAAGCAGCACATTAGCTAATGGGGTCTCCTGCTGCCGCCGCGCCACCGGAGCACGATTTCTGTTCTCATCCTGAAGCAAAGTTCTTAACCTGAAGCACTATTTCTGGGTTAGCGGAGTCTGTAACCTGAAGCGTATGTAACCAGAAGTGTAGGTAACCTGAGGTACCACTGTACTCTCATTTTGACTCAAGAAAATCTCCATTTTATAGTTCAAATCGGGGAAAATAAATATAGTAAATGGGAAAAAGTACAAAGATTCACAAAATGTTTAGGGGTATGCGTCCCCCCAGAAAAAAAACAACTGCAAAAACCCATGGTTATTATTCAAGAGCAGAATATCTGAATTAGCTATTTAGGAACAGGGAGAGAAGTTTGGCTTTGTACAATTTCTTGCCCCAGCACTATTCACCCCATAATTAGTTGTGGCAGGTAGGTGACCCGTGGTTTCTGGTGTTGCCTGGACTGAGAAAGGAAGAGGGTTCATTTACATTTCACCTTCATTTCTTAGCCTGCTCTCCGTCTTATAGGGTATATTCTCTCCCCCCCCCCACCGCCCCAATTAACCTTGCATGCCATGCGGTTCCTTCTCCTGAAAAGTATGAAAGCATTACAAGGTTAATATGGAAATGTAGGTTAAAAATGTTCCGTGTCACCAGGAAGCGGTGGAATTACTTGGCTGCTACCAAGGGAGAAGACAGTGGGTTTCAGGGGCAATGGAACGCTGAATTTCCCGTTGTATCACAATTATGGAAACAAATGCACTGTGATAAGCAGAGATTTAGAAATGTGCTCCTAATTATGGCACTTCATCAGAAGCTGCAATGTTTAAAGGCATATAAAGGCCTTTTGAGCAAAAGCACTCTCATTCAGTTGCGTTGTTTGTAATGAACTTTAGAGATATATATCAAATCTATATAGAGCAGAGACATCACCTTGCCAACAAAGGTCTGTATAGTTAAAGCTATGGTTTTCCCTTCTTTAAATTTTTCCAGATTTAAAGAAGGGGCTATTGGAAACTCAAGGCAGTAGAAACATAAGATGATTGGACCCCACTGAACTTGAAGCATGGGAAGCCCCAACAAAAATTTATAATTTGGCAAAATATTTGGACTTTATGTATTTGTATAATTTGGAATATTTAATGTGACCTGACTGGATTGTTAAAAGGGAAAGCTTAATAATAATATATATATATATATATATAGCTATGGTTTTCCCAGTAGTGATGTATGTGGTTTTCCCAGTAGTGATGTATGGAAGTGAGAGCTGGACCATAAAGAAGGCTGATCGCCAAAGAATTGATGCTTTTGAATTATGGTGCTGGAGCAGACTCTTGAGAGTCCCATGGACTGCAAGAAGATCAAACCTGTCCATTCTGAAGGAAATTAGCCCTGAGTGCTCACTGGAAGGACAGATCCTGAAGCTGAGACTCCAATATTTTGGCCACCTCATGAGAAGAGAAGACTCCCTGGAAAAGACCCTGATGTTGGGAAAGATTGAGGGCACAAGGAGAAGGGGACGACAGAGGACCAGATGGTTGGACAGTGTTCTCGAAGCTACGAACATGAGTTTGACCAAACTGCGAGAGGCAGTGGAAGACAGAAGTGCCTGGCGTGCTCTGGTCCATGGGGTCACGAAGAGTCGGACATGACTAAACGACGACAACAACAAGCAAATCTATTTGCAAAAACTTCACACATATTTTCACAGCTGTCTTTGCAGCAGTTCTGTAAGGCTGGCCAGTGCTATTCCATGCCCTCAAACTTTTCTCCGTGCATCCTCCACGAGAGGTCCATAGGGTGACAACACGAGAACGGGCCTTTTCTGCCTCCCATTTCTGGGATGCTCTCCGCAGGGAGGTTTGCCTGGTGCCTTTATTATACAGTGGTATCTTGCTTCTCAAACACCTTAGTTCCCAAACGCTGAAAACCCAGAAATAAGTGTTCCGGTTTTCAAACGTTTTTCGGAAGCCGAATGTCCAATGCGGTTGTTGGCTATTGTTTCTGGGGCGCCTGCACCAATCAGAAGCTGCGCTTTGGTTTTCAAGCATTTCGAAAGTCAAACGGACTTTCAGAATAGATTAAGTTTGGCATTTTTGTTTTTGCTATTTATTTTGCATTTTTGTTTTTGAAGCTTTTTCGGCTCATTTGTTTTTGTGACTGTGTGGAACCCAGTTCAGCTACAGATTGATTGATTGAGTGAGTGAGTGAGTGAGTGAGTGAGTGACTTCAGAAATGGATAAAAGCCCCCCATCCAAACAATGACTATCATCAGTGAAGATAAGAAAAAAAATTACTTTATCATCTACAATATTGTCTTATTTATTTTATAGTACAGTACATTGATTATTGTTTTCATTTTATGGATCAATGGTACCACTGTATCACCTCAGCTTGGGGGTCGTATAACTCCATACCCTTCAACATTTCTCCAATGAAAATAGAGACGTCCTAAGGAAAAGTGGGGAAAGGAAAAGGGACGCGGGTGGCGCTGTAGGTTAAACCACAGAGCCTAGGACTTGCCGATCAGAAGGTCGGCGGTTCGAATCCCTGTGGCGGGGTGAGCTCCCGTTGCTCGGTCCCAGCTCCTGCCCACCTAGCAGTTCGAAAGCATGTCAAAGTGCAAGTAGATAAATAGGTACCGCTCCAGCGGGAAGGTAAACTGCGTTTCCATGTGCTGCTCTGGTTTGCTAGAAGCGGCTTAGTCATGCTGACCACATGACCCGGAAGCTGTCTGCGGACAAACACCGGCTCCCTCGGCCTATAGAGCGAGATGAGCGCGCAACCCTAGAGTCGGTCACAACTGGACCTAATGGTCAGGGATCCCTTTACTTTTACCTTTAACGAAAAGTGGGACTGTCCGGCATCAAATCAGAAGCTGGGACGACTTCTGTAAATCTGGCATTATCCCTGGAGAAATAGGGACACTTGGAGGGTCTGCAGTGTTAAGGAACAGAGAAGCAGCAACCTCAGTCTCTGAACAAGCTTTACAAATCTCTTTCCAAAATCCATGGGTTTTAATGGAGCTGGCTTGTATCCTAAAACTGCAAATTCTAACCAAACATGCTTGGAAGGAAATGGCATTAAAATCAGTGATACTTCTAATTAAATGAGTCTATGATGGCACTGAATAACCTCAGCCAGAACCCATTTTCTATTATGCATACGGTTTAACAGAGGATTCCTCTGTGTGTGTGTGTGTGTGTGTGTGTGTGTGTGTGTGTGTGTGTGTGTGTGTGTCTGTCTTCTGGCAAAGACAGAAGTGGCATCAATCTAGCGAGTGACATTTCCCCTAAACAGCAGTACAAAGCTTTAAGAAAATTCCAAAATCAGCATTTCCAATTTATTCAAATTTTAGCAGCCTTCCCCGAAGAGGCTTCACTTAAAACATACATGACAGAATTAGATTGCAAAAAAAAAAAAAAACCCAATATGAATGCATGGGGAACTGAAATTGTTTTGGGGTAAAAAGTAGCTGTAAGATGGCCATTGCTGGGTACCAGAGTAGGAAAACATAAATAAAACAAATGGACTCATGTTGATAGTAAAATCTGGTCCTGTGTCACTTTTTTCTAGCCTCCAAAAGATTTTAGGAAGTACAGCAGTACCTCGGGTTAAGTACTTAATTCGTTCTGGAAGACTGTACTTAACCTGAAACTGTTCTTAACCTGAAGCACCACTTTAGCTAATGGGGCCTCCTGCTGCTGCCGTGCCACCGGAGCATGATATCTGTTCTCATCCTGAAGCAAAGTTCTTAATCTGAGGTAATATTTCTGGGTTAGCGGAGTCTGTAACCTGAAGCGTATGTAACCTGAAGCGTATGTAACCCGAGGTACCACTGTAATAAGTATTTTTTTTTAACTGAACCTAGGTTAGAAACCCATGTGGCCCAGGTACAAAAGCAAGTTATCCTCTAAATAAATCTTACTTTTCTACAACCGCTGTGCAGTTTCCGTACAAAAATATGCCATCTTAAGGTTCTTCATGGCTTTCTGGTTCCCATAAGTGTGGGATGTAATTCCAGCCTGCATGTGACTGATGTACTTAATTCAGTTCCTCGGATTTTGTGTTGCATGTGCGTTGCTGGGAGCCATGGGACTAGGGAAAAAATGCATATGTTCCTTCACATAAACCCCTTCTGTCTAAGGCAGTATTCCTTCAGTGTGCATTTGCTGTGCAGTCTAGCATAATTATGCCCAGAGCAGGCCTTAGGGTCAAATGATCAAATTCCCCCATTTTCAAAGTACTCAAGAAATTTGGGGCACCACTGCTCAGAATGCCAGTGGCACATCTGTCTGTCCTGATGCCCATCTCTCCCCCCCAAAAAAAAGGTTATTGGGAGACGATGATTAGTTGCTTTACTCATGGAAGCAAACCAAAGTGCCACCACATAAACGCTAAAACCGGTAACTTTTAGTGCCCAAATTCCAACAGAACAGAAAAGATTGTTTATGTATGCGACCACGGCTGCGTGGATGTTATTGGCCCAGAGATGGAAAGAAGATAAAGTCCCTGCCAGAGAACTTTATCAAGTTGATGGATTATGCCAAAATAGCCAAAATGACTGGAAGAATCAGAAATCAGGAATACCAAAATTTTAATAAGGAATGGGGAAATTTTATAATTGATCTTAAAAACCATTGTAAACAGTAAAAAACGTTAGTAGTATTGGAATATCACTTGTAGTTTAAGGGTGGATTCTGAGCACAATGGAGATGTAAAAGATTTGGATTACAATGGTTCCTCGGGTTACAAACACCTCGGGTTACAAACACTTTGGGTTACAGACTCCGCTAACCTGGAAGTAGTACCTCGGGTTTATAACTTTACCTCAGGATGAGAACAGAAATTATGTGGCGGCAGTGGGAGGCCCCATTAGCTAAAGTGGTACCTCAGGTTAAGAACGGTTTCAGGTTAAGAACAGACCTCCAGAACGAATTAAGTTCACCCTACTCCCTGCCTTGGACCCCGCTTCAGCTTTGAAGGACAGCCTACTGACCCTTGACCCCTAACCCTAACCCCTGACCCCTGACCATTGACCCTCAACCCCTGACCCTTGACCCTTGACCCCTAACCAACGGAAGTTCCCAGCATACTGTACTGGAATGTAAACTGACATGTGACACACAACAATTCCACATGCCTGTTCCTATTCTGGGCAACGGCACCAAGCCTACTTGGTTCTTCATCATCACCTTACTGTGCCACTTGTCTTTATTTTTATTTATTTGCTGGTGGAGATTTTGGTGAGGCGGCACCCTCTGATAGATGGCCCTTCAGAACAGTTCCACAGCTGCTTTGGTATATAGTCAGCATAACTACCTACAGCCAGTAACCATTCTGACCTTTTCGTTCTAAGCAAGAAAAGACGTTACATTCCTCACAATTATGATGATGGTTCTAATATTCAGTAGGAAAACAGGCAGTTGGTGGATTGCCTTGTGACAGCTCTATCTTCAGCTATTCCGTTTTTCCTCTCTCGTTTCTTCTTCTTTTTATTTTAACAAAGTAATAATAATAATAAATAAATGAAAATGTGCACCCCGCCCCCAAGACCATTCCACTGTAACTATCTAGCCTCCCCAAATTCCAACACCTCTTGTGAAGCTTTCCATTTTAGTGATACAGATTCTACAAATTCCTCTCTCGTTTCTGGTGGCTATGTACAATAAGCAGTTTCTCTACCAATATATAATCCTCCTTCCACCTGCCTTCATAAGGCACTTCGCATAATGCGGTCTTCAACAGAGAGTCTCTTGAAACACCGTGTGCACCATTTAAGGCTTAACAACATTAGACCCTGGCAATTATTCCTCACGGAAACCGCTGGTAATATTAATCTTCCCCTCATGCTGTTCTTCCAGACAATGCAATGTTTTCCCTATAAAATGAACAAAATGTTCTTCTCGAACATGGCATTCACTAGACCCTTCACGCCTCTTGAAATTCTATTTACTAAGTTCTCCATGTACCTATAAAATAAGTATAGGCTGGCTTTAAATTGTCTGTATGCCTGACCTGCATTATTTCCATATAATTACTAGCCTCTTCAATACCGCAAGCTTCCGGGCATGGCAAAATTTCTCTCTCATTCTTTACTACTGGTATAGAGTTGGCAAGGTCCGTGTTAATATTAATAGTTATTATTAGTATTTCAAAAGCACACGATGTATATTATCTTAATAATCCTTTCAGCTTTATGGATGGGAGGATAAAGAGCAGGGGACAGGGGGGCAGTTTATGTAGACAAGAGAGGAAATGTAATTGCGGTCTTTGTGTTTCACACATCTTGCTATCCAGACAACATGAAAGACAACATGATGTTTTCCAGATGTTGTGGCCTCTGAACTCTAGCCAGCGTGGTCAATGATAAGGGATGGTGGGCATTGGAGTCCACAAGATTCATCATGTGCCGATTTCCAGAATTTCAATTTGAATTTCTGAAAAGCCACTTCCAACCTCGGGAGGAGGTCGTGTTGCGGGCTTCATGCCCCCAACACACGCGTGGAGGCTGGCTTCCAGCCCCTGTGTGATCTGGGGAATCCTGGCTGGCCCAGGGGGTGTGGCCTGCCTCATTTAAGGCAAGCGCGACCGAGGATCTCCCTCTTTGCCCGCTTACCTGCTTTGGTTTCCCGCCCGCCCTTCAAGGTTCCCCTTCTGACCTTGCTATGGACTTTGGTTGGTCGCCATTAAGGGGCCTGGTAGGAATTTTTTCCACTTGGCAAATTGGCACCGGCCATTTGGTTTTTCGCCTACATCATAGCAAATCATCACAACTTTCTCGGTTTTGGTGGTTAGGCATTGGTATGGGTATTGTTATGTCGATGTGGGGGGGGGAGCGCTATCACCTCCCCCGGATATTGGAGGATAGTCCAGTAAAGGATTCCGGGGGGCATGGCCTTGTCTGAAGCCTATGGAGGTCAGGTCCTAAAGCACGCCCCCGAGCGGTGACCCCGGGGGAGTGCCTAGTTGATGTGCATCAGCAGGGCTCCCCCTGCTGGTGTTAACCCTTCCCAGTCTTCAAGCAAACAGGCTGACGCTGGATAGTCGGATAGTACCAATGCCTAAGCCAATACCGCTCTTACCTGTAACTAATAAGGTTGTGGCCAATTTTAGCCTATTAACCTAAAATAACAACATCATGTGTCTTTATTCCTACTGGTGGGAGGTGGGAACTCACCGCGCAAGTTATTTTGGACTCACAGCTGTCCAGGGAGGCATAGGTCAATTCTGTGTCCAGGGCAGCTGTCACCAGCTCCATCTGGTATGCAGGCTGATTCCCTACCTGCCCACAGACTGTCTCACCAGAGTGGTGCATGCTCTGGTTATTTCCCACTTCAACTACTGCAATGCACTCTACGTGGGGCTACCTTTGAAGGTGAACCAGAAACTACAACTAATCCAGAATGCAGCAGCTAGACTGGTCAATGAGAATGGCCGCCAAGACCATATAACACCGGTCCTGAAAGACCTACATTGGCTCCCAGTATGTTTCCAAGCACAATTCAAAGTGTTGGTGCTGACCTTTAAATCCCTAAACGGCCTCAGCCCAGTATACCTGAAGGAGTGTCTCCACACTGAGGTCCAGCTCCGAGGTCCTTCTGGCAGTTCCCTCACTGCGAGAAGTGAGGTTACAGGGAACTAGGCAGAGGACCCTCTTGGTGGTGGCACCCGCCCTGTGGAATGGCCTCCCATCAGATGTCCAGGAAATAAACAAGTATCTGACTTTTAGAAGACATCTGAAGGCAGCCCTGTTTAGGGAAGTTTTTTAAGTTTGATGTTTTATCGTGTTTTTAATATTCTGTTGGGAGCTGACTAGAGTGGCTGGAGAAACCCAGCCAGAGTTTGGATTTGATATCCCACTTTATCACTACCCAAAGGAGTCTCAAAGCAGCTAACATTCTCCTTTCCCTTCCTCCCCCACAACAAACACTCTGTGAAGTGAGTGAGGTTGAGAGACTTCAAAGAAGTGTGACTAGCCCAAGGTCTCCCAGCAGCTGCATGTGGAGGAGCGGGGAAGTAAACCTGGTTCACCAGATTACGAGACTACAGTTTATTTCTCCCAACTCGATTGCTCCTTTTGGATTAGCATCTCTAGACCAGTGTTTCCCAACCTTGTGCCTCCAGATGTTTTTGGCCTACAACTCCCATCATCCCTAGCTAGCAAGACCAGTGGTCAGGGATGATGGGAATTGTAGTTCAAAAACAGCTGGAGGCACAAGGTTGGGAAACACTGCTCTAGACTGATAGGTGTCGTAGTATGAAAAGGAACTATGACATGCTGCCACTGAGAAAACATCAGCCATTCACTCTTAGACATCAACATGCAGTTCTGCGGACAAAAGGGATGTTGTCTGTTTGCCATAACTGCACTGAAAACCACCGGTGGCAGCCATCCTACATGAGGAATGAACAAAGCCCCTCCAACATCATTGCCCCTTATTATGGTAGTGTAACCCTCTGAAATGTAGACCTCTGTGAGATGCTTTGGGGCCCTAGGAGCTGCTGAAGGGTTTTCTTGTGGTGCAGGTTCTTAGGATGTTCTAGGAAAGCTTCTGAGTTACACACAAAGTTAGAGCTTGAAGATCAGGGAGAGGAAAGAGGCTGAGGATCCCACACAGAGAGGGAATAAAAAGGACTACCCATGAAGTTAGGGGGTATGAGAACAGCAGCAACCTACCGCCCAGAAATGGCATTTGTCCGGCAACAACTCCACAGCCGGGTTGTGACAGAAATGAAGGCTAGAACCATGTCCAGGATACTTCTGAGAATGTTCTAATCTGATGAGGTGTCCTCTAGTTGTTTCTGGACTATATTTCCTATTATCCTGGAACGCTGACCCTGCTGACTGGGGCTGATGGGAGTTGGAGTCCAACAGCGTCTATAGGGCACCATGTTGGCTACCCCTGTTCTAAGCCCTCACCTGCGGACAACAGCTTTATTGACCTCCAACCTCTTATTTTGAAGTTTAGAGCAGTATTTCCCAAATGTGAGTCTGCAGCTATTTTTTTGGACCACAAGTCACATCATCCCTAGCTAGCAAGAACAGTGGTCAAGGATGATGGGAATTGTAGTCTGAAAACAGCTTGGAGACCCATGTTTGGGAAACACTGGTTTAGAGACTTATCTGTGTACTCAGTTGAGTTCCTCTGCTCGATTCACCCTCCTTTCCCACAATGGGAGGACTTGTGGGCTGGAAGCACACACTAATTGGGGTCACTGTTTTTATCCCCCCCCCCCAATCCATCTCAGTACTATTTTTGGCTGTGGTCCTGCTGAGCCAGAGCAAGGATTTCCGCTTCTGCAACAGGACTCCCCCTTTCCTTTCCCTTCACCCCCTAAATCTGTCCTAGGGGTTTCTTCCATCCCCTAGAGCAGATTTTGGGAGGGCAATGGGCAAGGAGACAGCAGACGTCTCATTGTGCAAGTCGAAACATTTGCACTGATGGGATGCATTCATTAAATACCATTCAGGCTGCTCATGTGGAAAGTGGGGTTTACCATAACAAAAATGCACCGGCACCCTGAACCTTAGTACAACATTCTGCCACCTTGCAATAACTTTTGCTCCAAGCTGAGCGCAGCTTAGCAGCCATATGCTCTTGGCTGACAGCTGCTTAAACAGCATCTTTGGCCAGCGGTAAAAAAAAAACCCACCGTCTAATGGGCAGCCATATATGGCTAGCAGGCTGTATTCAGCTTGGGGGGTGGTCATGCAATTCGCACCCCCAAAAACTACTCACTATGTGGACAGAGTTCTTCATCACACAGGTTTGCCCTTTTCCCCTTCCTTTTTTAATATAATTTTTATTAAATTTTCTGTTTTACAGTTTAGAATACCCATTTAAACATCCTTAAAATATCAGTGATTTCCCTTCTTCTCTTTCCATGATTCATTTTGCATACTATAAATCCCTACATATTTGACATAAACTAAACCATTCAGTCGGGACACGGGTGGCGCTGTGGGTTAAATCACAGAGTCTAGGGCTTGCCTATCAGAAGGCTGGTGGTTTGAATCCCTACAATGGGGTGAGCTCCCGTTGCTCGGTCCCTGCTCCTGCCAACCTTGCGGTTCGAAAGCACGCCAAAGTGCAAGTAGATAAATAGGTACCACTCTGGCGGGAAGGTAAATGGCATTTCCGTGTGCTTCTCTGGTTCACCAGAAGTGGCTTAGTCATGCTGGCCACATGACCCAGAAACTATACGCCTGCTCCCTCGGCCAGTAAAGCGAGATGAGCGCCGCAACCCCAGAGTCGTTTGCAACTGGACCTAACAGTCAGGGGTCCCTGTACCTTTAAACTATTCAGTATTCCATTGTTACATCCATCAAAACTTAATGCTGCCAACATTTTCAAGTGTACACCATTTCCCCCCATATATTCAATAATCATTTTTCAATCTTCTCTAAATGTATGCTCTTCTTGTTCTCTTATTCTACCCCCATCATTCTGCCCGGACGCTGAGGTCCAGCGCCGAGGGCCTTCTGGCGGTTCCCTCATTGCGAGAAGCAAAGCTACAGGGAACCAGGCAGAGGGCCTTCTCGGTAGTGGCGCCCACCCTGTGGAACGCCCTTCCAGCAGATGTCAAAGCAATAAACAACTACCTGACATTCAGAAGACATCTTAAGGCAGCCCTGTTCAGGGAAGTTTTTAACGTGTGATTTTACTGTATTTTTGGTTTTTATGGAAGCCGCCCAGAGTGGCTGGGGAGGCCCAGCCAGATGGGCGGGGTATAAATAATAAATTATTATTATTATTATTATTATTCTATATGTTAAGTCTGCAAGCTGTGCATATTTTGTCAGCTTAAGTTGCCATTCTTCTTTAGTTGGGACCTCGCTCGTTTTCCAGCCCATTTTTTTTCTTTAAATGGGGGGGAAAGGCCATCCTGGAAATATAGGGCAAGGGTAACTCTGAACAGAATGTCAAAACAGCCAGCTCCCCTATCTGATCCCATGAAAAATATGTGGGCAGAAGCCACTGGAGATCAGGTGTCAGATCTCTTTGAAGCATCTGAAGAATCAGCAAAAAGACAAACAACTGGCCAACAGTTGATAAGTATCATAGTAACAACAGGAGTTAATTTTTAACTCCGGGGAGGGGGGTGTTGGGTTGGGGGAGAAGCTGTGGCAAATCATTAGAAAAAGCTTTCTCTGTTTTAAAGAAAAACACTTCAGAAGTTCATCGGTGGCGGACAACAACAAGCTCATCCCTCAGGGGAAGGCCACCTCCCGGTGGGGGGCACAACCACAAGTTTGAGTTGTTTGTTTCGCCTCTGACAAATCATACCCAAATTTGTTAATGTGAGCCTAAGGAAACATTGAATCGTTCATTTCAATCTATTTCACTCAGAGTTCTCCCCCTATTACTTGTCTGGTTTGGTTTGAATTTTAGCTGGCATCTTACCAGGGACATGGAAATGGACGGGTAGTATGTGATCGTGACACTGTTTGCAAAGTACAGATCAAAGCGGCTAAGGGCTTATCTGCACCAGTGGTACCTACGCTTCAGGTTACCAACTCCGCTAGCCCAGAAATAGTGCTTCAGGTTAAGAACTTTGCTTCAGGATGAGAACAGAAATCGTGCTTTGGCGGCGCGGCAGCAGCAGGAGGCCCCATTAGCTAAAGTGGTGCTTCAGGTTAAGAACAGTTTCAGGTTAAATTCGGACCTCCGGAACGAATTAAGTACTTAACCTGAGGTACCACTGTAATGGCCGCGGCAGGTGAAAGGAGGGCCACAAGAATGACACAGGAGACTGGTACAGTCATACCTCGGGTTACAGATGGTTCAGGTTATCCGTTTTCACGTTACAGATGCGCCGAAACCCGGAAGTACTGGAATGGGTTATTTCCAGGTTTTGGCGCTCGCGCATGCTCAGAATCACTAAATCATGCTTTGTGCATGGGCAGAAGCACCGAACTGCAACCCGCATGTGCACAGACATGCTGCTGGTTGCGGACGCTGCAGGTTGCGAACGTGCCTCACACACGGATCACATTCGCAACCCGAGCGTCCACTGTATTGGGTTGAATTAGGCCACAACTTTATTGATTACAGGAAAGCGCGGGGGGGGGAGTGGTGGGACAGAAGCAAAACATTTTGGACCCACGCCTAGAAAGTATAGAACAAGCAGAAAACCTCTCAGACCTGCACTTTCTAGCCAGAAATGTAGACGAGCACTAAAAGTCGTAATCTTGCACCCCTGCGGTGGTCAGGGAGAAAGCAGCAGCTAGGACACTAGAAAACCACTTCCCCCATGTTTGTCATTGGCAAACTGTGTCTGTGAGAAGAGCTGAAGGTCTATCGTTGGTACTTAACTCCAAGCAAAATAGCCTGAATGTAGAGGACAAGTTCAAATATTTGAAAGAAGGCACCTTTTGACATATGTGGTGGAAATGTAGGGTTGTAAAAGAATTCTGGGAAATGATATATAATGAACTGGGAAAAAAATGTTTAAAATAACTTGTGGGGAAAACCAGAAGCTTTTTTATTAGGAATTATAGGTGCAGAAATATCGAAGGAGTATAAAAGACTGTTTATGCACACAACAACAGCTGCACAGACGCACTTAGCCCAGAGATGGAAGGAAGAAACAGTTCCCACCAGAGAGGAATGGCCGAGCAAACTGATGGACTATGCAGAGATGGCGAAAATGACTGGGAAAATCAGAAACAAGAAAGATCAGAATTTCAACAAAGAATGGGGGAAATTCATAATTTACCGTGGAGACCACTGTAAACAATAGGATGGCTCATAAAAAACTTTAAAAAAAAAGAAGAAGAATGCCTGCTCCAAAGGTCTTATCTTATCACACTAGGGATTACCGTATTTTTTGCACCATAACACTCACTTTTTTCCTCCTAGAAAGTAAGGGGAAATGTCTGTGCGTGTTATGGAGGGAATGCCTATGGGTGGCATGCCTATGGCTTTTCCTCCTCTAAAAATTATGTGCGTGTTATGGTCGGGTGCGTGTTATAGAGCGAAAAATACGGTATATAGCTATATCTGAAATTTCATGCACATCAGTTAATATCTTGACACTCCTCCACAAAAATAGCTGTTTACTTGGCTGTTTTCCTATGTCATGAAGGCTGAAATTTCAATTCAGTGGAGTGGGATCATGATATTAACTAATATGCATGAAATTTCAGATATAGCTATATAATCCCTAGTGTAGTAAGATAAGACCTTTGGAGCAGGGATTTTCAAAAAAAGTTTTTTATGAACCACCCTTGTAAACAATTGAACTCTTTAGCAGAATTTGAATAGCATTTGTCGTGTAACAAGAACTAGGAATATACGAGATACAGTGGTACCTCGGGTTAAATACTTAATTCATTCTGGAGGTCCGTTCTTAACCTGAAACTGTTCTTAACCTGAAGCACCACTTTAGCTAATGGGACCTCCTGCTGCTCCCACGCTGCCGGAGCACAATTTCTGTTCTTATCCTGAAGCAAAGTTCTTAACCAGAGGTACTATTTCTGGGTTAGCGGAGTCTGTAATCTGAAGCGTATGTAACCTGAAGCGTACCCGAGGTACCACCGTACTTAAAAAACTGGAGTGACTTAAAATATGCAGTGGAAAGGACTAGAAATGGAACCTGCAGAAGGGTGGGTGGAAGCCCAGAGATTTGGGTGAATCTTTGTTTATTTACCTTTTTATTACTTACGCCTCTGAATGTAAACTTTAACTAGTAAAACCAAATAAAAACTATTATAAAAAAGAGGAGAGCTGAAGGTGGCAATCTGCAGGTGATTTTGGACTTGCAGAGTGGCTAAGCTTTCCTGGTGATGGATCTGTTTTTTCGATATCAAGATGCGAATCTTGTTGAGGTTTTCAGCACCGCACCCCACAAAAAACCTCTTTGACAAATTCCTATGAAAACAAAAGGTTAATGTACAAATACAAATATGATTGACCATGAATTCCTTAGGCTTCATTGTATGTTGATCCAGTTCCCTTACAGGTTTTTAATCAAGAGACACGCAGTACATGCCACCCCGGAAAGGTAAATGTCTTTATTTATTTACTTAAATGCAGCTGTCTTAAATTGCATTGGGAATCGGGATCCGATTCCTTTCTCACTCCCGTTTCAGAGAAGAGATTGAGCCAAGCCACTTTTATGAAAGCAAAATAGGCATAGACCTCAAATATCAGTAGCAAATATAAATGTACGTCAGCCCTGGATTTAGGTAAAAAGAAGTAGCGTTAGATCTTCATTACGTGATCTCCTTGGAGTTGTGGGAACAGATAAATTCCACTCGGTCCCATTGTGTGCCTGTAATCTCTGCTGATGAGCATATCCTATTCACAACATTGCTGGCATTTCACATGGGAACAAGGTAACGTAATATAGGAAGCAATAGAGAATCCAACCATTTGGCTTTACTAAACATGTGCATGCGTCTCTGCTGCGTTTTGTAATTTCAGGCCATCTCGTAGTCACCAAAATTATCCGAGAGCTTCTCGTACAGTATTTGCAAATTTCATTTGCGGCAAACACACATTTTTGTTTCATTTCCCATCCCTTTTAGGTTCGTTATTTTACACCTGGTCCGACACATAACACCATTACCAAATAATCAGAGGTTACATGACACTTCTCCTCGTCTATATTATAACACACACAAAAGTATATGTTCAGCAACCATAAATAAATGTTAACCAACACCCTACTTAATACTAACATGCACAGATTAACCTTAAACTTGCAAGTTTAACTTGCAAGGATAACTAATGTAAACCTTTTGGTTAGCATCCACTCAAAATGTTTTCTTCCTCAAGCGGACAGAAAGGTGATGCAAAGGTCAAACTCGTGAAATGGCATTATTTCGCCTCGGCGATTCTGCGGTGCTGAAATGTAAGGAAAACTGAGCACTTCAGTGATCCTTCAAAACTCAAGTCCATTAGGAACATGGCAAAATTCCTTCTAGGGAGTCAAACAAGTGGTCCATCTAGCAGCAATTCATTGTGGTTTTGGGCAGAAAACAACCTGTCCTACTTTGAGATGCTGGAGATTGAATCTGGGGTCCCCCCCCATTCCACCGAGTTATGACCCTTCCCCATTGCTGCTTTGCCATGCCCTGCTGCGGTCAGTTGTCTCCTCCTGATGGGGACGTTGTTGTTCAACGTCTTTACAAATGACTTGGATGAAAGGTTTGAGGGAATGTTCATCAAATTTGCAGATGGCACCAAACTGGGAGGGGTTGCTAATGCCACAAAAGACAGAATCAGGATTCAAAATGACCTTAACAGATTGGAGCACTGGGCCCAGGTTAATAGAATGAATTTCAATAGGGACAAAAAAACAAACAAACCCACGGTTTACTGTTGAATTGTAACAAATGGCAATCAGGTTTTCTGTGGGTTGACGTTTCCTCCAATTCAACCGCCGACTAGAGTTGCCATACATCTGGAATTTCACAGACATGTCCAGGGCGAATTTTGGAAAATTGAGATTCATTTCCTAAAAAATGGTTCAGATCCATTCTCATATACACATATAGTGGCACATTTCCTGAACTTTGATGACTACCTTGTCTAGGTATTTGCCTATTCCGTCCACTGGTGCAAACTTACCTGCCTTTTTATTGTATGAAGCTCCTGTAGGAATTCAAGCCAAAATAATCCAGTAACTTCCTCATATCCTTATTATTATCTCTGTCTGTAACTGTATTGGATTTGGAAGTTGTTTTTATATACAGTGGTACCTCAGGTTAACCAGAAACTCTTCATAACCTGAGGACCACATTAGCTAAGGGGCCTCCTGCTGCTGCTGCCCCGCCGCTGCCCGATTTCTGTTCTCATCCTGAGGTAAAGTTCTTAACCCAAGGTACTATTTCTGAGTTAGCGGAGTCTGTAACCTGAAACGTCTGTAACCTGAGGTACCACTGTATAAAATATATAAGGGTCTGGAAACCGTGCCTTACAAGGAGCGCTTGAAGGAGCTTGGCATGTTTAGCCTGGAAAAGAGGAGACTCAGAGGAGATATGATAGCCATCTTCAAATATCTTAAGCACAGACGACACCAAACTGGGAGGGGTAGCTAATTCCACAGAAGTCAGAAGCAGGATTCAAATGACCTTAACAGATCGGAGCACTGGGCGCAAGCTAACAGAATGAATTTCAATAGGGACAAATGTACTTAGGCAGGAAGAATTAGATGCACAAATCTAGGGTCGGGGACAGCTGGACTACTAGCAGTACATGTGAAAAGGATTTAGGGGTCTTGGTGGACCCCTAGATTAACATGAGTCCACAGTGTGATGCCACAGCACAAAAAGCTATCGCTATTCCAGGCTGCATCAACAGAAATATTGTGTCCAGATCAAGGGAAGGAATAGTACCACTCAATCATGCCTTGGCCAGACCACACCAATTTTGGGCCGAACAATTTAAAAGGGATGTTGACAAGCTGGAATGTGTGCAGATGAAGGCAACCAAGATGATCAAGGGTCTGGAAATGAACCTCCACGGGGTGAGCTCCCGTTGCTCTGTCCCAGCTCCTGCCAACCTAGCAGTTCGAAGGCATGCCAGTGCAAGTAGATAAATAGGCACCACTGCGGCAGGAAGGTAAACAGCGTTTCCATGCACTCTGGTTTCCGTCACGCTGTCCCGTTGCACCAGAAGCGGTTTAGTCCTGCTGGCCACATGACCCCGAAAGCTGTCTGTGGACAAATGCCGGCTCCCTCGGCCTGAAAGTGTTAGCACCGCAACCCCATGGTCGCCTTTGACTGGACTTAACTATCCAGAGGTCCTTTACCTCCCATACAGGCTCGCTCAAATGCTTTGAGCTGCTGAGCTGGCACCATTCCTCATTTGTAAGAAAATCTATATTCTAGTGTAGCAGCACCTGCACTCTGGAACGCCCTGCCGATTAATACCAGGCAGGTGTCTTCACTGTACTATTTTTGGTCTGTGCTAAAAAAAAAAAAAATGTTTAGACAAGCATACTCAGATGCCTAGAATGTTCATGTGTGCTTAAATTTTATTTTAGTTTATTTCTGACTTTTATTTATGAATGTTTTAAATAGCTGTTTCTAACAGTTTTGACTGATATTATTATTTTATTTGTTTTGTTTTGTGAACCACTTTGTTTTCTTCTATCAAGTGGTGTATAAATTTTCTGAATTGTGAATTATTATTATTATTATTACACATGGCCATCTTATACTAAAGCTTTTGCATATATATAGAGAGGGGGGGGACGCGGGTGGTGCTGTGGGTTAAACCACAGAGCCTAGGACTTGCTGATTAGAAGGTCGGCAGTTCGAATCCCCGCGATGGGGTGAGCTCCTGTTGCTTGGTCCCTGCTCCTGCCAACCTAGCAATTCCCACTCCAGCGGGAAGGTAAACAGCGTTTCCGTGTGCTGCTCTAGTTCACCAGAAGCAGCTTAGTCATGCTGGTCACATGCTGGCTAGGGGCTAGGGGCTAGGGGCTAGGGGCTAGGGTCTAGGCCTATTCTGACATTTCCATTCCACCTTAAGGAACAGGCATGTGGAATTGTTGTGTGTCATATGTCAGTTTACATTCCAGCTCAGTATGCTGGGAACTTCCGTTGGTTAGGGGTTAGAGGTTAAGGATTAAGGGTTAGGGGTTGAGGGTCAAGGGGTCAGGGGTCAGGGGTTAAGGGTTAAGGGTTAATGGTTAATGGCTAAGGGCTAGGGGCTAGGGGCTACGCCTATTCTGCGTGCGCAGTTCACTCTGCTAATAGCGTGCCCTGGCTTTTGAAGCTCAGGTCGCTGATGTATGTTGGAGCACGGGCCGATGGAAGGAGATGGCAGAGCTGGCCTCCCTGCCCTCTGCATGTCAACAGAGTCATTGGGGAAGCGCGACTGATTCCCCTGCACAGGGTGGAGGGGCCAGGGGCGTGCCTTTCTGCTTCCTTCCCAAAGTCTAGTTAGCATTTGCCCAGCATTGAGAAGGAGGCAGAAGGTCTCTAGGACACTACCGGATCCCTCGTTCCTCTTTCCCCAAACCTGGTGAATCCCTTACCCAACTTTGGGAAGGCGGTGAGAGGGCTGGTGTGCTGGTCCTGGGGGCTACCAAGAGGTGAGGTCCGAGTCCAGTCCGAGGTCGATGGTGCGGTATGGAGGCTGTCCTTCAAAGTTGAAGCAGGGTCCAAGGCAGGGAGTCGGGTGAGGTCAGGAACTCTGGCAGAAGAGCAGGACAGGGTACAGGCAGGAACAGACTACCAACAACATTGCTCCTGCAACCTGGGACTGGGGTTGACTGGCTTTTCTCTGCCCCGAGGCATAGGGCGACCCCAGTCCACAGGTGACTCACCTCTCCTGGCCTGGAGGCGAGCACTCCTCCTGTGGGAACTCACTTCTCTCCGCCTCTCTGCTTTGAGCCTCTGCAGCTCAGGAGAGGCTGAAGGGTTACTGGACCCAGAGGCAACCTCAGCTTCCCCTGACGGGGCTGAGAGTGGAGCACCTGCAGGCAATGGGTCCTCCATCATCTCAGGAGCCAGAGGAGACTCAACTGGTGCCTGCACCTGAGGATCCAGCACAGGTGAGGACCCTTCAGGCTCAGGCCCCAGCCCCGGCTCAGCTGGTTCTGGAGGTGGGGACTCCTGTGCAGGCTGGGATTCTTCAAGTTCAGCCTCTGAGTCCGAATCCCAGACCATCACAGCTGCGCTGTCAAATCTTGGCCCCACAAAGGGTGCCATATTACCTGAGTCCGCTGCTGGTCTGCGAGCAACTTTGGTTAAATTTATCTGTGTCTTGCCCACGGCACATTGGGACACATTTTGCTGTGTAGATCAGTGTTTCCCAACCTTGTGCCTCCAGCTGTTTTTGGACTACAATTCCCATCATCCCTTGCCACTGGTCTTGCTGGTCAGGGATGATGGGAGTTGTAGTTCAAAAACAGCTGGAGGCACAAGGTTGGGAAACACTGGTGTAGATGTTACTTCTTTGCAGAATAAGGTGCAAATGGGTGGGCGTGGGTCCACGGACTCCCAACACGTTTATCATAACATCTACACAGAGCTTGTGGGGAATTTGCAGCAGAGGTGTGAAACGTACGCTGTGAAGGTGAACCTATTTGTGACGGTACCGATCTGCAAAAAGATATTGGTTTTTATATTTACTTTTATAAGTTTATTTATTTGGTTTTTCAGATTAAAGTTTTACAATCACATATCCATAGATTCATGTTTTAAATATAGGTAAAAGGTTCGCCAGATCCCTTGAGAGTTGCTTAAACTCGGCTATGAGAATGAGCAACTAATCTTAAACATCTTGCCATTCCCTCCTGGTTTATAAAGCAATCTATTTCACTCTGGATTCCTCTTTTTAAAGTTTCTGTTTGGCAAAAAGACGGGAATACTCAAGCACCACAATCTCCAAAGATTATGCTTCCTATAATTACTGTCCTCTTTACTTAAAGCATTATATATTGTTTTACTTGCAGGAGGGTTCAACAATGCCGTTCTTATTGCAACTTCAATTATCTTGGATACATACCCAAATTTAATTTATAACCAATTCCAGTGGTGCTTTATTAAAGGGGCTCTGGATAATTCTTAATTACCAAGGTCAAAAACAAAGGGGTCTGTCTAAGTGGTTTGTCTAGACATAAGAATCATTTACATAAAGCACCCACAGATCTGCAACTGTGTCAAAAAAAAAAAAATACATGTGCTTAAGAATAGCCTCCAAGATGTCAGCCAAAGTATATTTCATAATTCCCCTTTCCAAAAATAGTGGTGGAGGAAATGAAAAGTCTCCGTCTAGCTGTATGTGCTGTGAACAGTGGGGCGTTGAGATTTCAGGGTTTTTTGTGTGTTTTTTTTACTTTATCACTGCCAAATCCTGATACAACTGACTGGACATCAATTGCAGTGATAGAGAGAAAATGAGGGATGCATTAAGCAATATTGTAGCCAGAGTTTGAGAGAGAGAGAGAGAGAGAGAGAGAGAGAGAGAGAGAGAGAGAGAGAGAGAGAGAGAGGGAACAGACCCTGATCACTGATCTTTCTATGTGGAGGCCAGAACTTAAGTATGTTCAAGCACTCGGCATGATTTGAATTTGCAGTGGCAGGGTGACCCGAGAGCACGAGACGAGCGGCAAATATAACAGCTCTTTCAAAACAGTTGGCACTCCGGCTCATGTCATTTCCCGTTCAGAAGCAGCAAGACAGCTGCACTTTGCACTGCAGCCAGCCACTTCTGGCCGGCTGCCAGGACAGTTTTGCAAGTTTCTACTGTACGGCGTCAAAGCGAACCTTCCCTTGTAAAACAAAAAGCAAAAAACAAACAAACTGCCTTTCCCTTCTTTAAAATATGAACTTTGCAAGGATCAAGAAGCAGCGGAAGGCGAAAGGCCACGTTCAAATTGCTGCAGTCTGTTTTCGGGGGCTGACAAGCTTGTGACTGTGAAGAATCTAGAGACACGAAGGCATCCGGTGTAGGAGGAAGCCTTTTTGAGATCTCTCCCAGAGTTGTTGTTCCTCTAGTTGTTGTTCTTATCATCATCATCATCATCATTATCAAATTTCTATACCTTTACCTGAGGATCACAGGGCGCTTTACAAAGTTCAGTTGTGGTGATGGAGCGTTGCCATCCAATATTTCTCTGATGAAAATAAAGGTAAAGGTAAAGGGATTAGGTCCAGTCGTGGCCGACTCTGGGGTTGCAGCGCTCATCTCGCTTTATTGGCCGAGAGAGCCGGAGTACAGCTTCCGGGTCACGTGGCCAGCATGACTAAGCCACTTCTGGCGAACCAGAGCAGCGCACGGAAACACCGTTTACCTTCCCGCTAGAGCGGTACCTATTTATCTACTTGCACTTTGATGTGCTTTCGAACTGCTAGGTTGGCAGGAGCTGGGACCAAGCAACGGGAGCTCACCCCGTCGCGGGGATTCGAACCGCTGACCTTCTGATGGGCAAGCCCTAGGCTCTGTGGTTTAACCACAGCATCCCAACCTGCATCCCACTGAATGGTTTAGTTCATGTAAAATATGCAGGGATGTATAGTATGAAAAATGAACCACAGAAATTTTGAATATTTTGAAATATAATTTAGAAAATTTGAAATATGGCAACCTTAGTCTGAAGGATGAGCAGCTATCTGAGAAATCCCAACCTGCTTTTGGGGTAGCTTATAGCACATGACCCGGAAAGCTGTCTGTGGACAAACGCCCGCTCCCTTGGCCTGAAGCCGCAAGCCTTTGACTGGACTTAACCGTCCAGGGGTCCTTTACCTTTTACCTAGACATTTTATCTAGTAGAAAATTCTGGTCTCCTAGTTGGATTGCCAGGTTTCTTTCAAAATGGATCCAGGAACTTCTAATCTTTACCCAAAATGTAGCTCTAAGTTTTGGAAAGAAAGAGAGAGAGTAGGCCACACAGTCACCAACTACTGTTGTTTAATGTATTTTTAAAAAGGGACTCTCTCCGCATAACTTCGCCAAGATATTATTTCCTCCTCTCGTTTCTCTGTACACCGAAGAAAGTCCCCTAACTGTGGAAGAGGTCAACCTGTTCCTTTGCCTTTCTTGTCCATCACATCAAGTGATACTCTCCTGATCATAAGATTAAGCTGAGTCACAGGATGTGTGCCCTCAGGATGTTTCTTAAGCTATTCTGGAGCTGAGTGGATTAGACTGGCACCCTGCGTTTCGCCTAAGAGAGTACAAAGCCCAAGAGGTCAACAGTGTTTCAGGGAAGTTAATTGAAATCAACCAAATGAGACAATCCAGTTCCTACCATAACTACTCATATAGGTAACCAATTTTCAGCTATAATGATTCAATTGTCATTAGCCGTAATTGGGACTCTAGTACACAGGAGAAGGTTACAGTGAAGATGGAGAAGGGAGAGCTTTGGACAAGTGACTACCCCTGGTTTTACTCTTTTAAGCATTTGTAGTGGTGTAGTCACTGTCTGAGCCAACAATTTTCAGAGTGAATTTGTAGCTGACTGCACCTTTGGCCGCATGTCACTATTATTAGTGAGTGTGAGGTTTTGCTTTCAATACGAGTGGCAAGTTGAGCCTGAACTGAGAAAAGTTATGCAACTATAGTTGCACCCATTATGATAATTTATGAGACATGGGCGGCGCTGTGGTCTAAACCACCGAGTCTCTTGGGCTTGCCAATCAGAAGGTTGGCGGTTCGAATCCCCACAACAGGGTGAGCTCCCATTGCTCTGTCCCAGCTTCTGCCAACCTAGCAGTTAAAAATCACACCAGTACAAGTAGATAAACAGGTACCGCTGTGGCAGGAAGGTAAATGGCGTTTCTGTGCGCTCTGGTTCCCGTCACGGTGTTCTGTTGCGCCAGAAGCAGCTTAGTCATGCTGACCACATGACCCGGAAAGCTGTCTGTGGACAAACGCCAGCTCCCTCAGCCTGAAAGTGAGTTGTTGTTGTTGTTGTTAATCCATCCCTAGCATTGCATAATTCTGATCTCATGGAAGAATAGACTAGAAGAGTACCTACACGTCTGCCTGAGTGATGGTAAACCCAGATATTGTGATGAATTTTTGTCTGCGACTAATGACTGCAGGGCAACCTTTGATCAGAGACTATCCAAAATTTCTTTAAGATGTACAGTTTTCTCCCCTAATGACACTGCTGTGCAGTTTTGTAATGTGTGTACTCAGATCAGCCCCTTCTGATTATAATAATTCCATAGGTATAGTATTTTATGTGTTTGGGATGGCAAGACTAAATGTGGCAGTGGCCATGCCTTTCCTCTCGTAACTTTCCCCTTCTAAGATGGAAAGGATAAAGTGCACTGAAGGATGTTTTCAATTAAAACAAGAACACTGAGTAAACACGAGTCCCCATTTCTTTGGCAAGAGAAAGGTTTCGGAGTAACACGCAAGAGTTCAAGCAGTTCATAAGGGGATCTTTATCACACAGGAATGTCTTCTAGCTGAATGACCAGGAAGGATATTTTGGAAATAAGTCACGTGAGTTTATAGGGTTTATAGGGCCTTCAGAAATGCAATGTACCAAACAACCTCAAGCAGGGTTATGAATTGTCGTGCCCTTGACTCTCCATGACATAAGCTCTGCAGAGACAGTAGCCCCTGCTCTTGTTGCTAGAGAGTTTGCCTCCTAGGAGACAAAAAGTCAATGTTGTAGTTGCTCAATTCCAACACACCAAGTTATCCAAGTGGACCACAGAGCAATCTCTCTCTCCCTTTCTCTCCATCTTCTCTCATTCCCTGACTTTCATTTGCCTGTACTGAAATACAGTTTGTTAGTTTGGACCCATTCTCCAATCTGTTAAGGTCATCATGAAATGAATCCCAATTCTGCCTTCTGCAGCAGGGAGTTCCAGTTTACGCCTTCAGTGAAGATGATGAGGATGATAAATAATAATAATAATAATAATAATAATAGGTGTGGTGGTTAAGAGCACTGGACTCGTAATCTGGTGAACCGGGTTCGCTTCCCCGCTCCTCCACATGCAGCTGCTGAGTGACCTTGGGCTAGTCACACTTCTCTGAAGTCTCTTAGCCTCACTCACCTCACAGAGTGTTTGTTGTAAGGAAGGAAGGGAAAGGAGATTGTGAGCCGCTTTGAGACTCCTTAGGGTAGTGATGACGCGGGATATCAAATCCAAACTCTGATGATGATGATGATGATGATGATGATGATGATGATGATAATAATAATAATAATAATAATAATAATAATAATAATAATAATAATAATTTATTTATACCCTAGCCACTCTGGGTGGCTTTGAGCAAAATATTAAAAATACAATAAAACATCAGACATCTAAAACTTCCCTAAACAGGGCTGCCTTCAGGTGTCTCCTAAAAGTCGGATAGCTGTTTATTTCCCTGACATCTGATGGGAGGGCGTTCCGCAGGGCGGGTGCCACCACCGAGAAGGCCCTCTGCCTAGTTCCCTGTAACTTCGCTTCTCGCAGTGAGCAAACCACCAGAAGGCCCTCAGAGCTGGACCTCAGTGTCCAGGCTGAACGATGGAGTGGTTACACTGGGCCGAGGCAGTTTATGTGGAGGTTTGACATGATCCTTCTCCACCCCCTGCTGTCTGACCATGCGTTCCAGGAACATGTCAAAAGGGCTCCTACGTTCTCATTTAACCATATGTCACACTGATTCTAGTCTGCGCTAAATCATAAACCAAATGTGTGCTATTGTCTTGAATCGAGCATTATTATATATATATTTCAAGGTTACACTACCTTTCTAAAGAACAGGAATGCTGTTGAAATTTCAGCAGGCCTCTGCCTTCATTTTCCCTTTAAGTCACTTGTTACAAAAGACGGGGAAATGTTACTAGAATGCTGGCATGCCGGCTGCGGCATGAGTAATAATGTTTTCTCTTGATATGTTCCAAGTATCATTGAGGCTTCCCGAGCCATTTGTTTCTTGAGAGCACTTAGGAGCTCAATAAAGCACCTTTATCGCAAGCCAGCATGAGGCCTCTCCCTCCTGGGCTGGCAACCTTTCAGAAACCGTGCGTATCTTCATGTGACGTTCGCCAAACTGCCGTGCACTTGAACATTCCTGCTCTCAGACTGCTTCCAGCTACTGTTGCCGTCTGGGGAGGCCACGTTTCGTATCACACCGTGGTCAACACAATCCTCTAGGTAATACCTTTCCCTTCCTCTCTCCCCTCCTTTCCCAGGAGCTGGAACAAAATGCATTTCATGTGACTATGTCCCGGCCCCTCTATGCTCCATTTACTTTAGTACAAACATACTGTACCGGCCGAAAATATTTTGCAAATACGGCCAGCAGCATCGCCGAGAAGCGTTCGAATTTTTATATGTTGGTGTTGCTTTTTAATTGCCTTCGTTTAACTGGGCACAAGATTTCGCTATCTAATGTCTCGGGAACACAATGATCCTCCCAGGGGAGAAGGGGGGAGAGGGAGGAAGAACTGCAAAATATAAATGAAGGTTACATGGCGTGGAGAAATGGAACGCGGTATTTCACTTTGTGTTAAGCACCACTCCAGCACCTGTAATTAACTGCAAATCACTAGGTGGAAGTCAATCCTCCTACTTTATTAAACTGGGCATGTTTTACCTCAATAGCGGAGAGTGTGTTCATAGCCCTAGCAGGAACTAGCTAAATCTGTGAGATTCTCCCTGCAAGCGCCTGTGATCCATGGCCTCCTGCACGTCAGAACGACTAATGCCCCTTCTGTTTATCACGAAACCTCACAGTACTGTTCCAATATTCATGCAAAATTCAGGTGTTTTGGGCAATATCTCTGGATACACTATGAACTGGTCCAAATCGGAGTTGGTGGTTAATAGGAAATAACTTTTTGGTTCAACCGTTTAAACAATACCAATTTCACTTTTGCAAGGACAACGCAGAATATCTAGGCATACTATTTGCCATGGACAAATTCAATGATATTTGGAATCCAAATGCAATAGGTTAAGATCTGGTGAAGTACAATAACTACCTTGTAAAGTATACAGTTTTGGGGTTTTCCCCCCTCCCCACTTTAATTTCCCTTCTACACTTGTACCTCTGGTTACAAACTTAATTCCTTCCGGAGGTCCGTTCTTAACCTGAAACCGTTTTTAAGCTGAGGTACCACTTTAGCTAATGGGGCCCCCCACTGGCACCACACCACTGCCACATGATTTCTGTTCTCATCCTGAAGTACAGTTCTTAACCCGAGGTACTACATCTGGGTTAGCAGAGGCTATAACCCAAAGGGTTTGTAACCCGAGGTGTTTGTAACCTGAGGTACCACTGTACCTGTTTCTTTTTTTCTTTTTCTCTCTTTTATTTACATCTCACAATGTTTAGTGCACATATAATTATGTACTTTCTGAACTTTCAATAAAGATGTTTAAAAACTATATTTTTTAAGACTAATGCTTCTCAGGTTCTAGACATTATTTTTTTTAAAAAAAAGATAGCTGCTGAAATATGCTAACAAATGTCACCGCACACCAAATGTCATATGCAATAATGTGCTCGTTCTCTCCAATTGGCGAGAAGCTGACAGTGGCATCTGGGAGCTGGATTTCCTAGGAAGTGTCATAAAGCATGGTTGCTTCCACACATCTCTATGAGGCTGGGGTATCTTCTTCCCAAACTCTGTTGGGATGAGGCCGAGCCTCCACAATTGTGTGCAGCACTTCACAGCGGCGGCGGCAAGCCTCGTCAGACCTTGCAGCGGTGGTGGCAAGCTTTGCCAGACCTCGTGGCGGCAGCAGCAAGCCTCACTGGTCCTTGCAGAAGTGGCAGCAGTGGGCTTTGATGGGCCTCGCAGGGGTGGCAGCGGACCTCGATGGGCCTTGCAGTGGTGGGGGCAGGCCTTGCAGGGCCTCGTGGCAACAGCAGGCCTTGCCAGACTTCCTCCCAGGCGTAGAGGAAGGGGGTACGGTGAGGGCGGGTCACCCTGGATGTCACCACTCAGGGGGGTGACAAAATGCCAGGAGGCAATCATCGCAGGGCCTGCAGTGCGCCCGAGCCACGCATCTCTCCTGGGTGGTGGCTTGGGCACCCGCAGGCTCCGTGCTGCCCCAAACGGTCCACCCACTTCCTCTCCTTCAGCTGTAGGGCAGCTGAGTGGGAGGAGGCAGGCAGACTCCTCTGAGGCACCACGGAGTGTTCTGCCCTGGCTCGCCCCATGGATGGCTGGCCCTGCCCCTGGGCACAGGGCACACACACTGCCCCAGGCGCCCGATCGGCTTGCTCCGCCACTGCATCCTCCCACTACTAGTCTCCTCCACACACACAACACGCATAACGTCTCATCTGCATGATGAGCCCCCTCATTGTTGGATGCAAGTTGGCACCTCTGCTTCCACGCTAGTGATGTCACAACTTTTCATGATGAACTGAAAGCTGGATTTTAATTTCCTGTAGCACTTAATATACGATATTATCGGGCCAAACCAACCTCGATGGTCGAGATCTTTCCATAATGTGTACTCAAGCATATGTCTCATTCAGCGAAGATCCTCTGCAACTTGAATTAGAAGCTTCCTCTTTGTGGCTTCAGACTCTAATTGTTTAATCTTCACAATATAAGGGCTTATATAAGGGACGCGGGTGGCGCTGTGGTCTAAACCACTGAGCTTCTTGGGCTTGCTGATTGGAAGGTCGGCGGTTCAAATCCCTGCAATGGGGTGAGCTCCCATTGCTCTGTCCCAGCTCCTGCCAACCTTACAGTTTGAAAGCATGCCAGTGCAAGTAGATAATTAGGTACTGCTTTGGCAGGAAGGTAAATGGCATTTCCGTGCATTCTGGCTTCCGTCACGGTGTCCTGTTGTGCCAGAAGCGGTTTAGTCGTGCTGGCCACATGACCCAGAAAGCTGTCTGTGGACAAATGCCAGCTTCCTTGGTCTGAAAGCGAGATGAGCACCACAACCTCATAGTCACCTTTGACTGGACTTAACTGTCCAGGGGTCCTTTACCTTTACCTTTTATCTTTACATATCTGGCCTACTGAAACCATAAGACCAAGAACTGTTCCCAAGAGAAAGCGAGATCTCAGTTCATATGCAGAGGAAAAGCATACCAGCAAAAATGGAAAGAAAATGGAAAAGCACAGGGACTCCTCAAAGTATCTCGAAATAACTCTTCTTTGCTGTGACAGTTCTTATTCCCATGCACAAAAGCAAGAACTGCCAAACCTGTGGTCAAGGGAGAATTTCCGCATTAATATTATGCTGCCAGCATCCATATGACTTCTTTTGTCTTCCTCTGGTCCACTGAGTCAGTGATCATCCATCGGAATCAGGGTGGGGAGAGACATGAGACATGCAATCTATATCTTGTGATTCCAGGGCAGAGTTGGCATTTGACTGAAAACAATCTCCACATGTGCAAAGTGCCAGCCTTAAATGTGGGACGTTGAGGAAGCCGATGGTTCTGCAGCGAACCTGACAGGCTGGGAAGGAGTGTTTTTTCTGCAGTATATAGCAAAAGAAAGTGAGGTGTCTGCTAACAAGCAAACAAAATGTTGTGGTTCCTATACAGTGGTGCCTCGCAAGACGAAATTAATCCGTTCCGTGAGGCTCTTCGTATAGCGGTTTTTTCATCTTGCGAAGCAAGCCCATTGACAGCTTAGCGGATTAGCACTATTAGCGGTTTAGCGGCTTTTAGCGGCTTATCAGCTTAGCGGATCAGCTGATAAGCGGCTTAGCTGCTTAGGAAAAGGGGGGAAGGGGGGGAACCGCAGGAACTCGCAAGACATTTTCGTCTTGCGAAGCAAGCCCATAGGGAAATTCGTTTTGTGAAGCGCCTCCAAAACGGAAAACCCTTTCGTCTAGCGGGTTTTCCGTTTTGCGAGGCGTTCGTTTTGCGGGGCACCACTGTATTGGGTTACAGGGCAGTCATGCCAATGTTATGGTATAATTGAGGATGCTTAACTTTTCAGTAAGATCTGCAAACATCTCATCCCTGGCATAAGAATAGCCTAGCTGGATATCAGGCCAAAGGTCTGCTTTTTTTTTCTTTCAAAAAAAAATTCTTATTTTTGACAAAGTAATATTTTGACAAAGTAATCATACATAAATAAGAATAAAAATGTGCACACCACCACCAAAATCATTCCATTGCAACTATCCAACCTCCCAAAATTTCAACACCTCTTCCACAAATTCTACAAACACCCTCCGTATCTCTTCAAAATCATTCCTCCTGCATATTCCCCGTCTTACCTTAATGGCACATGTTAATTTATCATTAATAGCTATATCCCACACCTCTTTATGCCATTCTCCCGTTTTATATTCTGCTTGCCCCTTCCATTTCCTGGCTATCATAATTCGTGCAGCTGTCAATAAATTTGTGATCAAGTCATTCATGGCCTGCAAAACTTCCACCCCACCCCATTGTAAATTGATAATTTTCAATTATCAATTATCTGGACTTTCGGTCAGCATTAACTCAGTGATTTATGCTATCTCCTTAAACACCCTTTGCCAAACAAAATTGTACATATTTACACCTCCACCACATGTGGACAGAATTCCCTGGCATCCCCTCCAACATAACACCGAATATTCCTTGTTTATTTGGTTTCATCTGACTGGAGTTCAATACCATCTCCAAGCTAATTTATAATAATTTCCTTTTATTCTTATAGACAACATATTCAATGAAAGTACAGCATTTTGTTCTCACAGCAGCCAACCAGATGCCAATGGGATGCCTGCAAACAGAATGCAAGTCCAACACAGGCCTGCTATTTGCGATTCCCAGCTAACTAACTTGTTTTCATAGACCCGGGGTAGAACTGCACTCAGGGTTTATAATGTAAAGAAGCTTTAAAGAATGGATGCATGATGTTCTGCTGGTACAGTTCATAATGCCAGAAGGTACTGCAGGAAGTGGTAATAGGAAAACAGAAGGGGGAAAAACAGAGGTAAAGAACGTTTTTAATTTTTTAATTTACCAGTATGCCCTGCGATGGTTTTCCCAGTAGTGATGTATGGAAGTGAGAGCTGGACCATAAAGAAGGCTGATCGCTGAAGAATTGATGCTTTTGAATTATGGTGCTGGAGGAGACTCTTGAGAGTCTCATGGACTGCAAGAAGATCAAACCTATCCATTCTTAAGGAAATCAGCCTTGAGTGCTCACTGGAAGGTCAGATCCTGAAGCTGAGGCTCCGATACTTTGGCCACCTCATGAGAAGAGAAGACTCCCTGGAAAAGATGGAGGGCACAAGGAGAAGGGGATGACAGAGGACGAGATGGTTGGATAGTGTTCTTGAAGCTACCAGCATGAGTTTGACCAAACTGCGGGAGGAAGTGGAAGACAGGAGTGCCTGGCATGCTCTGGTCCAGGGGGGTCACAAAGAGTCGGACACGACTAAACGACTAAACAACAACAACATGCCCTATGATGTTTTAGAACAATATATCTAATATCATTAAAATAACATTTAAAAGGTCAGCATAGATCCAGCCATGGTGCCTGTGATCCTGAAGGTAATATCATCCCCTCCAACATTCCTCAGAGCAAAATAGGGACATTTCTCCCTTCCTCCCAACTGACCCTCTGCCACCCACTATTTTTGTCCCTCCCCCGGACATTTCCTTATCACTTCAATCCCATTTTTGTTTCATTAGATTCTTTGGTTGGAAAAACATGTGGCAATAAAAAAATTTAGGAAGAGGCAAGATTAGACAGAGCTGCTTAACAAAATAAAAATAAAATATCAAGATTCCTTGTGCTCTGCTCCAGTCTCCCTTTCTTCTCCCAGTGGTGTGCCCTGCCTTCTGCCTGCCCATCAGAGACTAGGAGGCTGGAAGTGAAAGTTCAGAACAAAAATTATGGAACTTTCAGTTACTGATTCTAATTAGAGAATGCACTTGACTTACGATACTATTTTCGAAGATGCATTATTTACAGAAATGTGGCTGGAAATAAATCTAATACATAGAAAATGATAACTTTTTTTTCTATCTGCGGTGACTTTGACACTCGCTGTGGATGATGAAATGACGCCGAACTCGTCAACAGTACTGCAAAATGTATTGAATATCCAAATTTACTGCTACTCCTTAATTACCAAAAAAAAAGAGGAGCTTCTTCTCATTCTGCATTTTGAGATCTGCATACCATTCCGAAGCACACATAGGAACACTTTAAAGGGGGATTGGATATTTTTACTAGGACGGGTCAATCGTGGATTCAAATTGGATGAGGAAAATTTATGGAGGATTAAAGGTACCAGTGGCTCTTATTGTTGGCATCTATCTGTTTCAGGAGACAATGGAAGAAAGAGTATCTGCCGGCATCCAAACCTTCATTGGTCCTGTGATTTCAAGTCACAGGTCTGAGAGGAGGTTCTTTAAAAACCCACTGTTTACTGCTGAATCGTAGCAAACGGTAATCGGGCTTTCTGTGGATTGATGCTTCTTCCAGTTCTGGAAAAATTGGCAAAACTTGCAGGAATTTGAGGTCCATTGACCGATTGCCTAAAAAAAAGCTCAGCAACTGAATATTAGTTCTAGAAATATGGCAACACAAAGGAAACAGGGTGTGTTAGAACTTGCCACTGGCTGCAGTTGTTGAGATGGTTCGGATCCATTGTCATATGTGTATAGTGGCACATTTCCTGAACTTTGATGACCACCTTGTCTAGGTCTTTGCCTACAACTAATCCAGAATGCGGCAGCTAACTGGGAGTGGCCGCCAAAACCACATAACTCTGGTCCTGAAAGACCTACATTGGCTCCCAGTACGTTTCCGGGCACAATTCAAAGTGTTGGTGCTGACCTTTAAAGCCCTAAATGGCCTCAATCCAGTATACCTGAAGGAGCATCTCCACCTCCATCGTTCAGCCCAGACACTGAGGTCCAGCTCCAAGGGCCTTCTGGTGGTTCTCTCACTGCGAGAAGTGAAGTTACAGGAAACCAGGCAGAGGGACTTCTCGGTAGTGGCACCCACTTGTGGAACGCCCTCCCATCAGATGTCAAGGAAATAAACAACGATCTGACTTTTAGAAGTTTTGGGAAGTTATTAATGTTTGATGGTTTATCATTTTTTTAATATTCTGCTGGGAGCTGCCCAGAGTGGCTGGGTAAACCCAGCCAGATGGGTGGGGTATAAATAATAAATAATAAATAATAAATAATAAATAATAAATAATAAATAATAAATAATAAATAAATTATTATTATTATTATTATTATTATTATTATTATTATTATTATTATTATTATTATTATTACTATTCCATCCACTGGCACAAGCTGACCTGCCTTTTTCTTGTCTGCAGCTCCTGTCAAACTGTAGGAATTCAAGCCAAAATAATCCAGTAACTTCCTCATATCCTTATTTCTGATTGTAACCGTATTGGATTTGGAAATTGTCTTTATATATGAAATATATAAGGGTCAGGAAACCAAGCCTTATGAGGAGCACTTGAAGGAGCTGGTCATGTTTAGCCTGCAAAAGAGGAGACTGAGAGCTGATACGATAACCATCTTCAAATACCTGAAGGGCTGTCACATGGAAGAGAGAACAAGCTTGTTTTCTCCTGCTCTGGAGGGTAGGATCCGAACCAATGGCTTCAAGTTCCAAGAAAGGAGATTCCAACTAAACATATGGGAAAACCTTCTGACAGTAAGAACTGTTCAACAGTAGAACAGGGACTGCAAAAGTCATCTAGAGACAAGTAGATAAATAGGTACTACTGTAGCGGGAAGGTAAACAGTGTTTCTGTGCGCTCTGGTTTCCGTCACGGTGTTCCATTGTGCCAGAAGCTTTTTAGTCCTGCTGGCCACATGACCTGGAAAGCCGTCTGTGGACAAACGCTGGCTCCCTTGGCCTGAAAGCGAGATGAGTGCCACAACCCCATAGTCGTCTTTGGCTGGACTTAACCATCCAGGGGTCCTTTACTTTACTTTACCTTTTCCTCCTTTGCCCAACATAGATGCATTTTGAATCACTTTGAGATGTTGCATAGGAAACAATCCGTTTGTGGAATTGAAGAAAAATAAATAAAATAGCAATTCCCAATCAGCAATTCAGACAGCACTAGAGCACGAAGGAATTCCCAACAGTTTAAAGAGCCAGTTTCTGAGTCAAGTGGAGCCCAATAAGTCAGTTACAGACATTGCCCTGTATACCAGCTCCGTGCTTTGAGAGCAATGCTTTCCTGAAACCATTTATATATTAATTCACCCATTCATTTGATTTATTGGCTGCTGGACACGTAAGAAGAGGAGGCTTGCAAAATTTCGAAAGCCTAAAGCATGATGGAAAACCAGGGGAGGAAAAAAATGCAAATAAAAGCCATGCAATAACCTCTAAAACAAAGCCAGTAAAATAGCGGAAAACTCCAGCAGCAAAAATGTACCATCGACAAACAGCAAAATCATCATAATCCATCTAACGCCTGGGCGAAGAGATAAGTCTCCACCTGGTGCCAAAAGGATGTTAATGATGGTGCCGGGAGGACAAAATTATTGTAACAATATCAGGCAGGTGGAATTGTTCTAAGCACATTGTAAGGATCTGGGAGTATTTCGACGGAGCTTCACTCCTGAGAAAAAAAACAGGGCATATTGTGAGATTTGGCTAGATGAACACATCTCATGGGGAGAAAATGGGTGCTTGGATTAACCTCTCGTGCGTTCAAAATATGTAGGAAGGGTTCTGGGGTCATGCCAATGAATGTCATTCTTCGCACCCACCACTCCGCATGCCAGCCATGCATGTTCTCTTATTGTAACAAGTCCACTCAACTTTTCCAGTGGGTGGCACTGCAGCCAGGTATTGGGGTCTCTACAGCTATCAACTGGGGGGCGGAGATTGACAACCCCCCTCATTGCCGTCCCGGCTGCATCACCAGGAAATTTAAACCGTGGCGTGGCCAGGGAGCCCGCCTCTCTCGCTTTTCACCAGATCTCTCAATCCACCTGCCTTCTTTTTTTATCCTTTGCTATGACATGACCTCACTATGGACAAATGTCAGCCATCATATTGTTGGTGGAATTTCTTCCACTTGGCAAATTGGCACCGGCCATTTGGTTTCTACCTACGTCGTAGCAATCATCACAACTTTGCGAGGTTAGGCATTGGGTAAGATGCGGGTGGCACTGTGGTCTAAACCACTGAGTCTAGGGCTTGCCGATCGGAAGGTCAGCGGTTTGAATCCCTGCGGCGGGATGAGCTCCCATTGCTCGGTCCCAGCTCCTGCCAACCTGGCAGTTTGAAAGCACGTCAAAGTGCAAGTAGATAAATACGTCCAGCGAGAAGGTAAATGGCATTTCCGTGTGCTGCTCTGGTTCTCCAGAAGTGGCTTAGTCATGCTGGCCGCATGACCCTGAAATTGTAGACCGGCTCCCTCGGCCAATAAAGCAAGATGAGCGCCGCAACCCCAGAGTTGTTCATGACTGGACCTAAAGGTCAGGGGCCCCTTTACCTTTACCTTTAAGACTCGGGTGGCACTGTGGTCGAAACCACTGAACCTCTTGGGCTTGCTGATTGGAAGGTCAGCGGTTTGAATCCCGTGGCAGGGTGAGCTCCTGTTGCTCGGTCCCAACTCCTGCCAACCTAGCAGTCTGAAAGCATGTCAAGTAGCTAAGTAGATAAATAGGTACTGCTCCGGTGGGATTAATAGTCTGTTGCTCTGCCAACAGAGCTATCCCGGATGTGGGATGAAACCAGAATGAGTTGCCTCTGCCTGCCACTGGCTCTGCCTCCACCTGCCGTTGGGCTCCCTGATTTCTCACCCACCAGTGACAATGGGCACCAGCCGCCTCCACAATTAGCTCCTCCTGGGATCCCTGCAGGAGTCAAGATCCTGTTGAGGAGACCCATCTTTTCCTTCAGAAGTGCGACATCTAATATGCTCCTCTCCTCCCTCGTCCCAGGTTGGGTTCTCTTTAACCTCAATGGCTGATTTATTTGCCAGAAACGGCAGACCACGAGTGTGTGGAAAAGGGGAGGCACTTTTTTTTGCCAGCCTTGTTTTTGCTGCCTCCAGTGATGCTTCAGTCAGCTGTTTCTAGGTAATGGGGCTTCTGTTAACAAACAGGGTTATTAGAGTTCATTAAGCTGCTTCTCCATTCACTCCTTGTGCCACTTTCGGGGAATGATGTCGCTGCGGCAGCAAAGGGACTTGGAGGGAGGCAACGTGTCAAAGGTCTCTGAAAGGAAAGAGAAGAAACTCACTCGCTCAAAACCAGGAGTGAATCATTCCAGTCATTTGATTTGATTAAAAAAAAAAAGTCAGCCACAGCTCCTGTGAAACTAGGGCAAGGGGAAGCATCACATTTTGAAATAGACTCCTTTGATTGGGACACATTCGTTCAAATGTTCCAAGCTGTCTCGGAAAATCCCCTCGCTGGCTTTGCGGCTGTCGCTATATATAGCGACAGATATAATATTTTTAATTCACAACTGCGGCCAGCTCTTTGGCCTTCGACGAGTCTAGGGAGATCCTGCCAGTCTCTATCATGCTCCACCTCCGTCACACAGCTTGTCTTGCCGGGCCCTCCAGTTAGTTTATCCATATTTAAAGTGGACAGTCACTTCCAGCTGATCAATGGCAAACCCATGCCGTCGCTAACCGGCTGTAACTAAATAACAGCCAGTTAATCGCATCACTGAGCTGCTACCAATTTCATGCAAAGAGACAAGTGAGTACTTGAGTGGCTCACATTTTAGAAGAAGATGCACTAAAAGGAGGGGGAAAACACTTGGGCATGTGTCCTTCTGACGTCGGAAAGGTCAGCTCTTGGCAGGGTGGATGCTGGAGGCCTCAGAACCTTTGCTATTCTCTACATTGGCGTGATCTTTTATTGTTATTATTAAATTGATATACCACCCTTCACCCAAAGATCTCAGGGTGGTATGGAGAATAAAACACAAAACGCAAGGAAATAACTAAACCAAAACTAACAGAACAATAACTATTCCCCCTTCCCACATTTAAAAGGCTGTACAGTGGTACCTCAGGTTACATACGCATCAGGTTACAGACTCTGCTAACCCTGAAATAGTGCTTCAGGTTAAGAACTTTGCTTCAGGATGAGAACAGAAATTGTGCTCTGGTAGCGTGGCAGCAGCAGGAGGCCCCATGAGCTAAAGTGGTGCTTCAGGTTAAGAACAGTTTCAGGTTAAGAATGGACCTCTGGAATGAATTAAGTACTTAACCTGAGGTACCACTGTAGGTTGTTGTTGTTTATTGAATTTATATACCGTGCTATGCCTGGAGGTCTCAAGGCAGTTCACAGAAAAGATTACAACATATATAATCAGGATGAAAGCAACAACCCAATAATACCCCCCTCCACAGAAAAGAGCCAGATTTTTAAAGGGTAAAGGTAAAGGTACCCCTATTTGGTCCAGTCACGGATGACTCTGGGGTTGCACGCTCATGTCACTCTATAAGCCGAGGGAGCCGGAGTTTGTCCGCAGACAGCTTCCAGGTCATGTGGCCAGCATAACAAAGCCGCTTCTGGCGAACCAGAGCAGCGCATGGAAATGCCGTTTACCTTCCCGCCGGAGCAGTACCTATTTATCTACTTGCACTTTGACGTGCTTTCGAACTGTTAGGTTGGGAGGAGCAGGGACCGAGCAATGGGAGCTCACCCCGTCGCGGGGATTCGGACCGCCGACCTTCTGATCGACAAGCCCTAGGCTCTGTGGTGTAGACCACAGCGCCACCTGAATCCCTTTTAAAAGGGTATAGGATGTCAAATAAAGGCCTGGTTGAAGAGGAACGTTTTTGCCTGGTGCCTAAAGGTGTATAATGAAGGTGCCAGGCGAACGTCCCTGGGGAGAGCATTCCACATACAGGGAGCCATTACAGAAAAGGCCCGTTCTTGTGTTGCCACCCCCAGACCTCTCATGAAGGAAGCACTAGAAAAATGGCCTCATATGATGAATGCAGAGTCCAGGACAGTTTATATGGGGAGAGGAGGTCCATGAAGTCTTACAAAGATACAGAGCTTTGCTCATCTCTGCTCCCCTCTATGAGCTTTCATTTAAAGATGGGGGGCATTCCAAATGGCCTTGGCACTCTTCTTCTCTGCCAAAACTCAAAATTCCGACCACAACAGAAAGGTGGAGCCCAGTCGGCCGATGTAGCCTTTGGTGGGAGCATCCCCCCAACACTGACCAGGCAACCATTCAGTGAGTGTCAGGATGCTGTCAGCGGCTCACAGCTGGTTGCCCAGGAAAGTGTAAAGACAAGGGAAAGTTTCTTACAGTCCTTTTTATTTCAGACTTTACAGAGAGAGGCTATAGAACCCAGTCTCTTGGATAATGGTGTTGTCCCGAGTGAATCTACACACACACACACACACACACACACAGTCTATCCCACTTCCTCTTTCGTCATCATCTTAAACAGGTGCCACTAAGTGATCTCTGTCTTTGAGCTCTTTGCTCTCCTACTTTTAAGGCTTGCCGGGTTCTGGGAGATGATGCAGCTGGAATACTTTCCAGTGACACCATGTCAGCCAGCTGCTGCTCCTGCTCTGCCTGCTCCTCCTCTCCCATAATTTCCAAACTTTTCCCCTCCCCTGCCTCTGAGCTGTGACCTCCCACAGACCCCTGTTGTAATTCTGAACTGTCTTCCTCTTCCTCCTCCCTGGAAGGGTCAGGCTGGGGAGGCGGTCTCCACCGCTCCTCCTCCTCTGCCACTCCCTGAAAGCAAGGGGCCCAGGAGCACAGCAGCAAGGCCACGCTGGGCTTCGGGGCCCAGCATCCCCCAGGAGCAGGCAGGGTGGGGATCCCTGCGTGGGAGCACTCAACATGCACCCTCTCAAAATCATGCATTGGTGGCTAAGGCCTCCCTGGCTCTCCCCACGATACGTTTCTGGTGAAAGGAATAATTTGCCATTCTTTTTATAGATTGATAATCTTCAGTGGGCTAAAAACAAGAAAACTATATTCTGGTGGTGGCCTGTGCTGAAGGGAAGGAGGCCAAGAGCTGGTGGAGCACAGCACATGACTGGTAAACCCAACTAATTCTGGTCTCCCCCCTCCTGATACTAAGGAGAGACTGTGCTACTCCTCAGACCATTTGTAAGAAAGAAAGAAGGCGGGCAGGAGGACAGATGAGGGTTTCTGGGACAGTTCCCCATTTACCCTACTGGGTCATCCTCCGCTGCTATATTCTGCCCTTCCATTTGTGCCTTGCCCTGTCCAAATGAGAGCCACAGTGTGAGAGAGACACAATAGCCCTTCCTGTTTGGAACAGTTTCAGCAGAGTCTTTGCCGTGCTTAGCTGCAGCCCATGATTTAATATGAATGTTGCACGAAAATCGTAACTTGAATCACTTCAGTTTGACTCGGAGCTGTTTTGAGAGCCATTATGAGACTGTTAGTCTTTATGTCAGTTCCCAGAAATGTGAAAACTCCTCCAGTCGGTCAAAATGCAAGACTATCTGTTGACAATGCGCGACAGAGGGAGGAGAATGAGCTCTGGCATATTCCATTTCTTCCATTTGTGTGAATAATCGGCTCTCCAGCTCAGAACAGGATCCTGCCTTGCTTGATCTTTTAAGTGGCAAAAATGTTTCAAAAAAGAAAAATGGGATCATGAACAGGAGCCACAGGGTGCGTCATGTGAAATATCAGTGAGAGAATGGTTTTTTAAAAAGAAAAGTGTAGGGCAAGATTCACAGTGAGATTCCAAAGTCTGCAACTTGGATATTTTCAAGCGTGGCCTTCGGTGTACCTCCAGCTGATTACCTTTATTTAAGAATTGGCATTGTCTATTTTTGTTTTTTGTTTTTCCAATCTTGTTTAATTATTGTTGTGAGTTGTGGGTGCCAAGGTTTGAGGGTGCCAAATCCCTGGATCTGATAGGTGTTAGAATTGAATTGGTGCTTGGAGTGTTAAAAAGGTTGCCAGGCACTGAATTTAGCAAAGTGTTAACATACAGGCCAAGTCAACTTGCTGTGTTCAGGAAATTGTGTGGGAGATCAAGCCATTCACCAAAGACAAAGGAAAGGCCATTGGAAAAGTCAGAGGGAGGGGACTCTGTTCCAGACAAATATGGGAGGCCCCCACCCCACCCCACCCCTGAGCTCTGAGATAGCTAACTGAGAAAAAGAAAAGTGGAGTTAAGGATTGCAATGTGACACCGGATTTAAAAAACGTGGCTGTCTGTAAAAGTCAGCAAGCTGCAGAGAGTCAGAGCCATGGCTGGTGACAGTTTGAATAACAGGCTGCAACTATGGGAGAAGCAAGACTCGCTTAGACCGTTGTGCTGGGAGTTCCTTCATCGCAGGCTCAGGTTGAATGAATGTGCCGATAATAATAATAATTTATTATTTATACCCCGCCCATCTGGCTGGGTTTCCCCAGCAACTCTGGGCGGCTTCCAACTGAATGTTAAAACCAGTACAGCATTAGATATTAAAAACTTCCCTAAACCATATATCATAAGGACACCACAGTCTCTGCTGTGCCTCAATTTCCAAAAAGAAACACAGACTCTGGGTCAGCACTCCTGGGATCTTGCACGGAGATCAGGGTGGCATTTAACAATATTTATAGAACTCCTTCATATGCCACCAGCTCCTGTACAATGCATTCAATAAAACATGGTAAAAACCATACAAAATAATTCTCGCAGAAGTTTAAGGCTTGTCGGCATAAAAAGGTCTTCCAGAGAAACCCAAAAGTCAGTAGGGAGGATTCCTGCTTTATCTCTGCAAAGAGAGTGTTCCTTTGCTTGGGAGTGTTGGCATTTCAGGCTTGGCTCCTGCTTAAAGCTGGCTGGATCTGTGCAACACAGGGGATGTCCAATAGCGCTCCTCTGGATCATCTCAGTGATCAAAGAAGCTGGGATGTATGAGGAACGACTGAAGAAGCTGAGTATGGTTTAGCCTGAAAAATAGGAGACAGAGAGGAGTTATGATGCTGTTGTTGTTTAATCGTTTAGTTGTGTCCGACTCTTCGTGACCCCATGGACCAGAGCATGCCAGGCACTCCTGTCTTCCACTGCCTCCCGCAGTTTGGTCAAGCTCATGCTGGTAGCTTCGAGAACACTATCCAACCATCTCATCCTCTCTTGTCCCCTTCTCCTTGTGCCCTCCATCCTTCCCAACATCAGGGTCTTTTCCAGGGAGTCTTCTCTTCTCATGAGGTGGCCAAAGTATTGGAGCCTCAGCTTCACGATCCATACATCACTACTGGGAAAACCATAGCTTTTACTATACGGACCTTTGTTGGCAAGGTTATGATAGCCATCTTCAAATATCTCAAGGGCTGACACATGGAGGAGGGGAACAAGCTTGTTTTCTCATGCTCTGGAAGGTAGGACTTGAACCAATGGCTTCAGGTTACAAGAAGGAGATTCCGACTAAACACCAGGAAGAACTTTCTGACAGGAAGAGCTGTTTGACAGTGGAACGGACTCCCTCAGAAGCTTGTGGACTCTCCTTCCTTGGAGGTTTTTAAACAGAGGTTGGCTGGCCATCTGTCACGGATGCTTTAGCTGAGATTCCTGCATTGCAGGGGGTTGGACTAGATGACCCTTGGGTCCCTTCTAACTCTACAATTTTGTGATTCTATGAAACTGGGATAAAAGTTCTCAGGTGGCCCTTGAGGTATGCCAGATATGAGTTTTTCAGGGCCTTGTACAGTGGTACCTCAGTTTACAGACACTTCAGGTTACAGTCTCCACTAACCCAGAAATAGTACCTCGGGTTAAGAATTTTGCTTCAGGACGGGAACAGAAATCACATGGCAGTGGTGTGGCAGCAGTGGGAGGCCCCATTGGCTAAAGTGGTACCTCAGGTTAAGAACAGTTTCAGGTTAAGAACAGAACTCCAGAATGAATTAAGTTCTTAACCCAAGGTACCATTGTACAGTGGAACCTCTACTCACGACCACAATCCATTCCGGAAGCCCGTCCTTATGGCAAAACGGGTCACTGGTAGAAGCGCCGTTGTGCGCAGGCGCATTTGGTGGCAGCCCACTTCTGCACATGTGCAGACGGTGGCAGCTGCTTCTGTGCGTGCACAAATTGCGGCAAACTCAGTGTTTACTTCTGAGTTTGCCGCTGTCACAACTTGGAACGGGCCTAAGTAGAGCGGGACGTAAGTAGAGGTTCTACTGTATTACCACAAGAGCCATGAAGCTGGCCTGGAAGCATATGGGCCGTCAGCGCAGATGTTTTTAGCTGAGTTGCTGCAAGCTGCCGGCACTCTTCCCCCATCAGGAGTCTCGCCACTGCATTCTGCATCAGCTGAAACTTCGTGCTCAGTGTTGATCACATTGCACCAATCCAGTAACCAGTGCATGGACTTGCAGTGCCCAGGTTATCATCATTCAGTTCACCCCATTTCTGCACCAATGTTTGCAATATATATATATTGTCAGAAAAACACATTTGCATTTCCATGCACCTTCTGGTCATATGCACAAGAGCAGCTTTTATTTCCGTTCGCATTGCTCTGCAAAGACGCATCGTGAGCTAGCCCAGGCTCTGTCGTGAATTTGCACCTCTTTCCTTGGCTTCTCTGGCTATTATAGATTACAATCACTCTGGGCACAGCCCGTGTCACCTTTCTGTCCTGCACATTCACAGAATGCTGTCGGCACTAAATAAATATTAAACATAAGTGGTAAAACCTCTGCAGGACCATTTAATTTCTTTTGGGATCCATCATTGCCATCTAGTGGAACAAGTTATTATTTCTTCCAAGGGTACCAAAATAAGATAATTTTCAGTCTGTTTGGCAGGATGGAAACACGAATGCAGAGACTACAATGAAACAGCAATAAATTTATGAAACCGGACTTCATAAGGATTAAGTATACAGTGGTACCTTGGTTCTCAAACTTAATCCGTTCCGGAAGTCTATTCCAAAACCAAAACATTCCAAAACCAAGGCGTGCTTTCCCATAGAAAGTAATGCAAAATGGATTAATCTGTTCCAGACTTTTAAAAACAACCCCTAAAACAGCAATTTAACTTGAATTTTACTATCTACCAAGACCATTGATCCATAAAATGAAAGCAATAAACAATGTACTGCAGTCATACAATCAATCAATCAATCAGTAGCTGAACTGGGTTCCACAGAGTCACAAAAACTGGGCAAAAAGAGCCGCAAAAACAAAAACGCGAAATAAAGAGCAAAAACAGACAGACCGCAGCGTAACACTCAAAACGGAAGTTTCAAACTCAAGAAGTGTAACACTCAAAACGAAGCATGTTTGGCTTCCAAAAAAGTTCACAAACAGGAACACTTACTTCCAGGTTTGCACTGTTTGTGTTCCAAGTTGTTTGAGTACCAAGGCGTTTGAGAACCAGAGTACCACTGTACTAGATTTGGACCTGGTTTCATAATCAGAAAGAATAAGTCAAAGTGTCTGCTTTCCTGTGCAGGGGAATCAGTCGCACTTCCCCAATGACTCTGTCGACATGCAGAGGGCAGGGAGGCCAGCAGCAGAGGGCAGGGAGGCCAGCTGTACCGTCTCCTTCCATCGGCCCATGCTCCGACATACATCAGCGAACAGAGCTTCAAAAGCCAGGGCACGCTATTAGCAGAGTGAACTGGGCACGCAGAATAGGCCTAGCCCCTACCCCTAGCCCCTAGCCCTTAGCTCTTAACCTTTAACCCTTAACCCCTGAGCCCTAACCCTTGACCCCTGACGCCTGAATCTTGACCCCTGACCCCTGACACCCCTGACACCCTGACCCTTGACCCCTGACCCCTGACCCCTAACCAACGGAGGTTCCCAACATACTGTGCTGGAATGTAAACTGACATGTGACACACAACAATTCCACATGCCTGTTCCTTGACCCCTGACCCTCAACCCCCCACCCCTTGACCCTAGACCCTTGACCCTAGACCCTAGAACCTTGACTCTGACTGAACTTTGACCCTCGACCCTTGACCCCTGACTTCTGGACTTCTGGACTTTGACCCTTTGACCCTCGACCCCTGCCCCTGAACTTTGACCCTTGACCCTTGACCCCTGACCCCGAACTCTGAGCTTCAGTTCTTGACCTCTGAGATTTGACCCTTGACCCATGACCTCTGAACTTTGACCCTTGACCCTGCCCCTGAACCTTAACCCTTGACCCATGACCCCTGAGCTTTGACCCTTGACCCCTGAACTTCGGCCCTTGGCCCTTGACCGCCTGGCCCCTGAACACTGAGCTTTGGCCCTTGACCCCTGAGCTTTGGCCCTTGACCCATGACCTCTGAAATTTGACCCTTGACTCCGACCCTCCTGACCCTTGACCCCTGACATTCCTGTTCCTTAAGGTGGAATGGAAATGTCAGAAAAGGCCTAGCCCCTAGCCCTAGCCCCTAGCCCCTGACCCCTGACCCCACACCCTCGACCCTCGACCCCTGACTCTAGACCCTGAATTCTGGACTTTGACTCTTGACCCTAGACCCTGACTTTTGGGCTTTGACCCTTGACCCTTGGCCCCTACCCTGAACTTTGACCCTTGACCTCTGAACTTTGACCCTTGACCCTGATCCTCCTGACCCTTCACCCCTGACCCCTAATCCCTAATGTAAACTGGAATGTAATGTAATGTAATCCCTAATGTAATGCTGGAATGTAAACTGACATGTGACACCCCCCCCCACCGCCTGAGCTTGGTACCTGGAGGTTCCCACCCAGCCTCGACAATTAAGCAATCCCGGCTGGGGGGGGGTGTTTCCAGGGGAGTTGGTCAGGTAGAGTTAGGACCGCCCCACACTCACAATAGAAGGTGTAGCTTGCCTGTTAGTCCTCACTTGGCTCCAGATCTTCCCCCACCCTGCCCTTCCTCGTTTATGCCTTCTTTCACAGTTTAAACTTCTTCTTTACAGCTATGCGGGATCTGCTGCGCTCTTTGGTGGTTGCTGTTGAGGGACCAGAAAGGAATTTACCTGCATTGGCAGGTTTCGCCTTCCCCATAGCACCTGGACCGTCTAGAGGAACTGGGGGGGGCACTGTTATACAGTGGTTCTGCTCCTTCCTCCTGGGCCATGTCCAGAAAGTGGTGGTGGCGGACGAGTCTTCAGACCCCTGGGCCCTCACCTGTGGAGTGCCTCAGGGTTCCGTCCTCTCCCCCACCAAGACCATATAACACCGGTCTTGAAAGACCTACATTGGCTCCCAGTACGTTTCCGAGCACAATTCAAAGTGTTGGTGCTGACCTTTAAATCCCTAAACAGCCTTGGCCCAGTATACCTGAAGGAGCGTCTCCACCCCCATCGCTCTACCCGGACATTGAGGTCCAGCTCCGAGGGCCTTCTGGTGGTTCCCCCACTGCGAGAAGCAAAGCTACATGGAACCAGGTAGAGGGCCTTCTTGGTAGTGGCACCCACCCTGTGCAACACCCTCCCATCAGATGTCAAAGAGATAAAGAACTACCTGACATTTTGAAGTCATCTGAAGGCAGCCCTCTTTAGGAAAGTTTTTAATGTGTGGCATTTTAATGTATTTTAATCTTTGTTGGAAGCCGACCAGAGTGGTTGGGAAAGACCAGCCAGATGGGCGGGGTACAAATAATAAAATTATTATTATTATTATTATTATTATTATTATTAAAAATAATTATTAATTCTTTAATAATTAAATTACATTTAATAATTATTATTAATTATTTAATAATTTAATAATTATTATTAAATAATCAGCAGGGATGTTATGACACTTGCAATGTGGAATTAATTATGGTAACTATGGATATATAACAGATGGATAATGGTAAAAGATGCAGAAAACTTTATCTTAATTATGGAACCCATGGAGGGAGGGAAGGAGGTCCGAAGGTTTAAAAGAAATTTTTATTTTAATGTTTGAAATGGTTAAAGTTAAAATATATAAAATTATGTAAAACCAATAAAAATGATATTTAAAAAATGCAAGAAGATGGCAATGAATGTGTGTAACAAAGGTGCTTTGCTATCCCTATTGGGATTCTAGTCTGGAGTAATTGTGGCTTGAAACCACTGTCCATTCTTTCAAACAGATTATCTAACAGCATCAACAGTCATTTTAAGGTCCACAGTTGACCTGTGTCCAGGCCAGGCCAGACCAGACCAGGCGTAGCAGAATTTTAGCAGTTCCTTGCTTTCAGCATCAGCTGTTCATTGGATAATACAGTGGTACCTCACGTTACAGATGCTTCAGGTTACAGACCGCTAACCCAGAAATAGTACCTCGGGTTAAGAACTTTGCTTCAGGATGAGAACAGAAATCGTGCTCCGGCGGTGCAGCGGCAGCGGGAGGCCCCATTAGCTAAAGTGGTGCTTCAGGTTAAGAACAGTTTCAGGTTAAGAACGGACCTCTGGAATGAATTAAGTACTTAACCCGAGGTACCACTGTATTCTTCTAAATTCTTCAAAGCCTATAAATAAGGAAGAGGGATTACGGGCTGATTTAATTAAGTTAAAAGCTCTGTGTGGTCCCAGCTTTCAAAATAAAACAGGAAAAATCTTCAAATTGCATCCTCACTTTGTATATTTCAGTTTCAGTACTGTAGAGCTAGGGCAGAACAACAGGACAGTATCCAGAAAAAGTTTTGCTACACGGTTTTTTGGGAGGGGGCGGGGAGGCAGAACTTGACATGAGAATGCTGAGACAGTTTCATGTTACTCACAGTACACAGTTTGGCCCTTAAACGAAGCACCCCAGTTTACCCTGATAGCGGCAGGAGGGATGGGGGAGAAAATCAGTTCACAATTTAGCATGAAACCTTTCTAATACACACTTCCCAAAATATGCAAACGGGAAATTTCCGTTTTTCAATTTCTATTCTTCTAAGGGCTCTGCTTTAACTGTTCCAGACCCCAATGTGTGGGAAAGAGGCTTCACACATGCAACTTGTACATGTCAGATCAATAGGTAGTCAGCCAATTGATCTCCAAGCACTAGTTAGTCCCATACCCTCCAACAGTCCTCCGATGAAAATAGGGACATCATATTCCATATCCTCCAACATTTCTCCGATGAAAATAGGGATGTCCTATTCCATATTCTCCAACATTTCTCCGATGAAAATAGGGACATCGTATTCCATATCCTCAGGTGTTTCTCTGATGACAATAGGGACGTCCTATTCCACATCCTCCAACATTTCTCCAGTGAAAATACAGCGGTAACTTGGGTTACATACGCTTCAGGTTACATACGCTTCAGGTTACATACGCTTCAGGTTACAAACTCCGCTAACCCAGAAATGGTGCTTCAGGTTAAGAACTTTGCTTCAGGATGAGAACAGAAATCGTGCTCCAGCAGCACGGCAGCAGCAGGAGGCCCAATTAGCTAAAGTGGTGCTTCAGGTTAAGAACAGTTTCAGGTTAAGTACGGACCTCCAGAACGAATTAAGTACTTAACCCGAGGTACCACTGTAGGGAATCCTACCATCCCCTCCAACATTCCTCCAATGAAAATAGGGATGTCCTAAGGAAAAGCGGGACATTCCAGGACCAAATCAGAAACTGGGACAGCTTCTGTGAATCTGGGACTATTCTTGGAAAATAGGGACACATAGAGGGTCTGTAGCCCACATTTTGGTTGTCTGAACAGGCCTCATATTTCTTATGTAGAAAGGTAACAAGCTATTCACTGAAGTGTTTAAGAGACACCTGGGGGAAATCTAGCTATGTGCTTTCCTCTGAAATAACAGAATGCAGATAACTTGGGAGCATGCATGTCCCTACTTACAGTCTGACATCTCCTGAGCCGTTTGGAGGAAGGTGTCATGTCATCTTGCTCTGAAGATTATCCGCACCAATCAGATGTCTGAGAGCATCTTCGGTGTGCAAAATGAAGTGTCCTTCATGACCGTGGACAATTCCTACTGACAAAGTACATTCAAATGAGCCACCCTCCTACAACTGCCCATAAAAAAATAATAATGATGCATTCTGAGACTCTGCACAAGCCCAACTGAGGAGAAGCAAGTGACACGCAGACAGGTTTGCACCCGATGAGAAAACGGGACAGATTAATAGGGTTTGTTTTGTTTTTTAATCTTTCTGGAGGGAAAGGGACATCAGGAGAGGGGAAACAGGAAGGTTTTGTTGGCATGATCTCTTCCATTTAAAATAAAAGAAAACTTACAAGCTCTCCTATAGAACAGACTAGATGAACTATAGGGAATACTCAACCATATGGTTAAAAGAGTGGTGTTGTTTAGTCGTTTAGTCGTGTCCGACTCTTCGTGACCCCATGGACCAGAGCACACCACGCACTCCTGTCTTCCACTGCCTCTCGCAGTTTGGTCAAACTCATGCTGGTAGCTTCGAGAGCACTCAAATATTTCCCAACATCAGGGTCTTTTCCAAGGAATCTTCTCTTCTCAAGAGGTGGCCAAATTATTGGAGACTCAGCTTCAGGATCTGTCCTGAAGGGCTGATTTCCTTCAGAATGGATAGGTTTGATCTTCTTGCAGTCCATGGGACTCTCAAGAGTCTCCTCCAGCACCATAATTCAAAAGCATCAATTCTTCGGCGATCAGCCTTCTTTATGGTCCAGCTCTCCTTCATGGATCACTGCCTTGCCGTGGCGTAAGGGATTGAATAACTCAGAGAAGCTATGAGCTATGCCGTGCAGGGCCACACAAGGTCATAGACAGGTCATAGTGGAGAGTTTTGACCAAATGTGATCCACCTGGAGCAGGAACCGGCAAGCCACTCCAGTATCCCTGCCGAGAAAACTCCATGGACAAAGACAACAGGCATATAAAAGAGTGGTAGATAAGAAAACAACAACTGGTTTTGCACTCCGGGCCACTGAGGCCACCTGAGCCTCGAGTGACTTCCTAGCCCCTTTTGCACGGAGTTGCTGTTTTCCCCCTTCTGCTGCAGAAGAAGAAGAGGAGTTTGGATTTGATATCCCGCTTTATCACTACCCGAAGGAGTCTCAAAGTGGCTAACATTCTCCTTTCCCTTCCTCCCCCACAACAAACACTCTGTGAGGTGAGTGGGGCTGAGAGACTTCAGAGAAGTGTGACTAGCCCAAGGTCACCCAGCTGCTGCATGTGGAGGAGCGGAGACGCGAACCCAGTTCACCAGATTACGAGTCTACCGCTCTTAACCACTACACCACACTTGCTCTGTACCCTATCTTTTATCTATCAAATTGTAACCACAATATTATTTGGGGATGCATGGGGGAGAGCTAACTGTGCAAGGTTCTTCCTTCAGACCTTCCACCACTGTTGAAAGTTGAGGGGTAAAGCCCACACAGAGAGTGTGTGACAATGTGGGGGCTGGGGAGGTTTGCATGGCTAGTTTCTAAATTATACATACATACATACATACATACATACATACATACATACATACATGGGACACGGGTGGTGCTGTGGGTTAAACCACAGAGCCTAGGACTTGCTGATCAGAAGGTCAGCGGATCAAATCCCCATGACAGGATGAGCTCCCGTTGCTCAGTCCCTGCTTCTGCCAACCTAGCAGTTTGAAAGTACATCAAAGTGCAAGTAGATAAATATGTACCTCTCCAGCGGGAAGGTAAACGGCGTTTCCATGCGCTGCTCTGGTTCTCCAGAAGCGGCTTAGTCATGCTGGCCACATGACCCAGAAGCTGTAGACTGGCTCCCTCAGCCAGTAAAGCGAGATGAGCGCCACAACCCCAGAGTCGGCCACGACTGGACCTAATGGTCAGGGGTCCCTTTACCTTTACATGCATGCATGCATGCATGCATGCATACATACATACATACATACATACCCCACCCATCTGAACTGGGTTTCCCCAGCCACTCTGGGCAGCTCCCAACAGAATATGAAAAACATCAAACATTAAAAACTTCCCTAAACAGGGCTGCCTTCAGACGTCTTCTAAAAGTCTGATAGTTGTTTATTTCCTTGACATTTGATGGGAGGGCATTCCACAGGGTGGGCAGCACCACCAAGAAGGCCCTCTGCCTGGTTCCCTGCAACCTTACTTCTCGCAGTGAGGGAACCACCAGAAGGCCCTCGGAGCTGGACTTCAATGTCTGGGCTGAACAATGAGGGTAGAGACTCCTTCAGGTATACAGGGCCAAAGACATTTAGGGCTTTAAAGCTCAGCGCTTTGAATTGTGCTTGGAAACATACTGGGAGCCAGTGTAGGTCTTTCAGGACCAGTTTGATATGGTCTCTGTAGCCACTTCCAGTCCCCAGTCTACCTGCCACATTCCGGATTAATTGTAGTTTCCGGGTCACCTTCAAAGGTGGCCCCACATAGAGTGCATTGCAGTAGTCCAAGTGGGAGATAACTAGAGCATACTAGTTATAATAGGCATGATGGTTTTGAACTCTTGGGTTTCAGCGCTCATCTCGCTTTATTGGCCGAAGGAGCCGGCGTACAGCTTCCAGGTCATGTGGCCAGCATGACTAAGCTGCTTCTGGTGAACCAGAGCAGCACACGGAAACGCCGTTTACCTTCCTGCCGGAGTGGTGCCTATTTATCTACTTGCACTTTGATGTGCTTTCGAACTGCTAGGTTGGCAGGAGCAGGGACTGAGCAACAGGAGCTCACCCGTCACGGGATTCAAACCGCCAACCTTCTGATCGGCAAGCTCAAGGCTCTGTGGTTTAACCCACAGTGCCACCCGTGTCCCATGCATATAGTAGCAAGCAAAACCCAAGACTGCTTTGCCACGCAAAAATGATTATCCGTTTTATAAATTCCCGAGGAAAGTTTGTAGCCTTGATATTTATGTTGCATACTCATTTCTAGTAAACACAGAATTAACATTCATTCAATTACTTATCTGTATAATGAGACTTAACATTCTTTCCGGGATCTATAGTTCTTAAGGCGTTTTATCTCAGCAGGTTTCTGTTGTAAACGTGCTTTTTCTTGCTAGGGCAACACTAATTTCCAGAAAGCCATCAAAACAAATTATGCCAAGATTTATCGGCCAGTCTGCCGTGGGTATGCAGAATTAGACCATCTATCACCATCCTCAAAACGCAGCATTATGCATGCGTTTGCCAACTTCGCAGCAGATGGGTTAGTTTTCCTAAGCTATGGATACAATTTTCCATTATATGCACACACCCCATGTGACATCTAATTACAGGATAAAAATTACTCCCGATCCCTAAAAGCACAAATCCAAGGAAGCCAGTTTGCATTGGCAAAAGAATGCAGCGCTCCCTCAAAGGTTAATGTCATAATGAAAACGCAGTAGGAATCTGGCTGAGTGATTTCTGCAGCCTTCCTAGACGGCAGCATGCAGGTTGGTTTTTCCTTGCGTATTTTAACCGCCCTCTTGTACACAGAAAAGAAGAGGAGGAGGAGGAGGAGGAGGAGGAAGATTGCCCAAAGCATTTCCAAGAGTCAAGTGATGATTCTTAATCTGCGTGAGAAAATAATCGGCATTAACTAAGCCAGTGTCAAATACACGGGGTTCTCCATAGGACTGTGAATGTGATCCTATAACACGTGTGGAACGCTAAGGGGGCAAGTCAGTTTTTCTTTTTAGGGGGGTGGTTAACGGCCGACTGTTTGGTGTGTGCCTAATTTTGAGTTTTCTTACCCAGCTTGTAAGGGTAGGAAGCAAATCTGTCAAATGAACTAACAAATAAACTTATAGTAGCAGCGAAAGTGGATCTGTTAGAGCCGTGATTCCCAACGTGGGGTACATGCCCCACAGGGGGGCAATTTAGTTTTTAAGGGGGGCAATTCAAGAATGAGTTATTAACAGTGAATGGCCTTTTAGGTTTCCTCCACGTGAATAGGAGTTCACTTTTTGAATAATAAGAATGATATATCACGGGAGAGGGGGGAGATCAGGATTTTAGAGATACTTAGGTGGGGCATGACCCAAAAAAGGTCGGAAACCACTGTGCTAGAGTGAGTGGGGTCTATTGGGGGCCCAAAACTCCCAGTCTGCCTGCACCCAGCTCACATTTGCCGGCTTTCGAACTTACCATGGTGCTAGCTGTCAACCTCCTTAATCTCAGTGTTGTTGCTCTTGTAGAATTTAGCAAGAAGGAGGGTGGGGGGTGGATTGCACTTTATTGGGTCTACATGCCATTCCCTCTGGCGCCACCTACTGTTGGCCTCCCAGCTTTCTGTCCTACCATTCCCAATGAGCACCAGCCACCACTGTTCAGCGGGAGAGGTTTCTGCCGTTGTGTTGCCTACCTTTCCAGCTCCTGTTCTCATCTTCCTCCCCAATGTCAGGGGCCAGGCAGAGGAGGAGGAGTGGTGGATACCACCTCCCCAGCCTGACCCTTCCAGGGAGGAGGAAGAGGGAGACAGCCTAGATTTACAACAGGGGTTTGCAGGAGGTCACAGTGCAGAGGCAGGTGAGAGGTAAAGTTGGGAAATCATGGGAGAGGAAGAACAACCCCTAGCTGACACGTTGTCATTAGAAAGCATTCCTGAACCTCCATCTCCCAGAACCCGGCGAGCCTTAAAAGTAGGAGAGCAAAGAGCTCAAAGACAGAGGGCACCTGTAGAGGAGACGAGAATGATGAATGAGGAAGTGGGAGATTCACTCAGGACAACGCCATTATCCAAAATGCTGGGTTCTAGAGCCTCTCTCTATAAAGTTTGAAATAAAAAAGGACTGCAAGAAACTTTCCCTCGTTTTTATATTTTCCTGGGCAACCAGCCGGGAGCCGCTGACAGCACCCTGACACCCATTTGATATGGAGAAAAACTGAAGTCCCAGTTCAGTGGACGAGGGAGCATTGTGAAGTCTAGGAAGGAACAGAGTGGAAGGCTCAGAGGCAGTCACCTGTGCATTTAGCTGATAAAGGAAGGGGTCATCTGTGTTGCTACCATCCCTGTTGCCAGCAAAGAGAATTACACCTTGACTCAATTACAGTTTGGGGGTTCCCCCCCAACCTATAAAATGGTGCCAAAGAGCCATGAAATACCATGGGGAAGGGGGGCAGCTGGCATCCTTTCAAAATGGAGTCCTCAGCTAAAATATTGTAGCCTCTTAAGGCTTCGTTGGCGCAGCAATAAAGGAAGCGCTGCAACAGAGAAGCGACGGTAAAAGAAACGTTGTCATCAATTATTCACGTCATAAAATCTAATGGTACATAGAAGACGGGGCATTTTGTAAGATGAGGAGGAGGGAGGGAGACACACGAGACAAATCAGGAATAGCAATCCATCAGCCCTGTGGTCTAAACTGCTAAGCCTCTTGGGCTTTCCAATCAGAAGGTCGGCGGTTCAAATCCCTGTGACAGGGTGAGCTCCCGTTGCTCTGTCCCAGCTCCTGCCAACCTAGCAGTTCGAAAGCATGCTAATGCAAGTAGATAAATAGGTACCACTGCGGCGGAAAGGTAAACGGCATTTCTGTGAGCTCTGGTTTCCATCACAGTGTTCCGTTGCGCCAGAAGCAGTTTAGTCCTGCTGTCCACATGACTCAGAAACCTGTCTGTGGACAAACACCAGCTCCCTCAGCCTGAAAGTCAGATGAGTGCTGCAACCCCACAGTTGTCTTTGACTGGACTTAACCACCCAGGGGTCCTTTACCTTTTACCTTACCTATTGGAGGGTATGGAGTCATGCTACCCCTGAGCCAAGGATATAAGTAACTAGACAACCTTTGACATCTGAAGGCAGCCCTGTATAGGGAAGTTCTTTAATGTTTCATGTTTCATGATGTTTTAATAAATGTTGGAAGCCACCCAGAGTCACTGGGACTATCCAGTCAGATGGTTGGGGTACAGTGGTGCCGCGCAAGACGAATGCCTCACAAAACGAAAAACGCGCAAGACGAAAGGGTTTTTTGGTTTTTGCGTCGCTTCGCTAGACGAATTTCCCTATGGGCTTGCTTCGCAGGACGAAACGTCATGCGAGTTCTTGCGAGTTTTTTTCCTTTTTCTTAAAGCCGCTAAGCCGTTAATAGCCGCTAAGCTGCTAAGCCGCTAATAGCCGTGCTTCGCAAGACGAAAAAACCGCAAGACGAAGAGACTCGCAGAACGGATTGATTTTGTCTTGCGAGGCACCACTGTATTATTATTACTACTACTACTACTACTACTACTACTACTATATAGGACATCTCTATTTTCATTTGTTGGAGTGTATCTTAAGCTACCCAAATCCTGTGGTTTTCCTCAGAGGTCCTTCTCAAATTGACTCCAAGGGGAGTACTAAGGGCAGCAACATGAAAATGGGCCTTTACAGTTGCGGCTCCCCCAGGAAAGGATGCCTGGAGACATCACTGCCTGCTTTTAGGCACCAGACCAAAACATTTCTGATCACCAGGCTTTTGGATGCTAAATCAGAAAGTACTGAGATATGATTCTTGACCTGTTTGCAGCACTCATCTTGTGGCGGCATGGGCAGGACTCATCCCTTTTTATGACTAGTGACGGATGAGCATTTCTTGGTATTTTGCTTTGCAATGGTTTTTAATACAGTCGTACCTCAGAAGTCGAACGGAATCCATTCCGGAAGTCTGTTTGACTTCCAAAAGGTTCAGAAACCAAGGCGCGGATTCCGATTGGCTGCAGGAAGCCACACCGGAAGTTTGGATTGCAAAGATCATTCACAAACCGTAACACTAACTTCCAGGTTTGCGGTGTTCGGGAGCCAAAACGTTTGACTCTCAAGGCGTTTGTCAACCAAGGTACGACTGTACGTGGCTTCAAAGCCTCTCGTGTTATTCGTCTCTCATTAACCTTGAAGTTGTTTGGAGACACATTTTGTACAAAAAGCCCCAAAAGAAGTCTATAAATAATAAACAATTAAAAGGATATCTGGTGTTCCCCATTAAATAAAATTAAATCTGTGGTGTGACTGTTTCAAACACAAAGAGTGAAACCCAGGAAGTGCTGAACATCAGTAGCTATAATGACCATTGCATGATCCCTTCTTGTTCCTAAGAGAAAAATAAATATACGCACATTATAGCCCAGTTCTCACTACAGAGCAATACAACCCTTTGCAGGCATGTTTATGAGCAAAACAAAGGGCTTTTAGACATATATATCTTGACACCATCTTTGCGGAAATTGTAAACCAGGGACACATTTTTCTCACCATGCATTTAAACCATTAAATCATAACCTTAGGAAGGAATACACGCACATTTTCTTTTACTCTCTCTCTCTCTCACAGGCTTTTCCTAATACAGTGAACAGATAATTATATCTGGAGTCTTTTCAGAGTCTGACCTGCAGTTGCCTCTAAAGCTGTGACACATGTGGTCGAAACAAGTGAATTTGGGATTGATCCTTGCGATTATGAAAGCTTAATAAGTTATAAGCTACACTATGAGCTCCACAATGTAAGGTTTTCTTGGCCAGATTTTAATATTTTTTATTTTATTTTTTTGAAAAAGGAAAAGGAAAATAGAATCACTTGATCAAAGAAATTTGGCATAAGAAAGCAAGAAAATTCCCCAGGGAACGATGCTGGGCAGTACATTCTCACGTGGAAAAGGCAAAACACATTGTCGGGTATATAAATAACACAGCCACCAGGAACTCCCAAAAATGGCTAGACACAAAGTAGAGTTTATCGACTCAAGTTTGGTTGGTTTGTTGTGTGTTGATGTCCCCAGGGCCACCCCAATAACTCACACATCACAGAGAATTTTTGTTTAAGGTTTTTGGCATAATTTTGGCCACAACTTTATTAAAATACAAAAATGTGAGTGGTTGCTTAGGCAAAAACCAAATGGCCCCAGCCAATCAGCCAGATGGACAAAATTCCTACTGGGCCCCTGCCCCAAGAGCAGACGACCCCATGACAGGCATAGCAAGGTCAAAGCGAACAACCCTTATTCTAGGGAGGGGGGGACGGGCAATCCGATGCACGGGGTGAAAAGAGGAAGCCCTAGACTCGTGCAAGGAGTTTTAGCATTCCTGGCTGTCAGTCAACAAATGGCAACATTAACTTCTTCCCAACAACAAGGGAAGCCCCAATCACATCAGTGGCCAACGATCAATTAGCCCGCCCCCAACATTGGAGTGTCTTGGCGGCCCTCACCGCAACACGTGCTCTCCATGAAGGAGAACACGCTTTACTGGTTTAATATGATAACACTTGCAACCTACGAATGGACTGCTTACAGATATAGACTCTGCATGGATAAATACAACAATATTTGGAACGAGTTTATACAAAACATTGTAAACTATTAATATCTCTATTTGTACTAGGATAATAATCAAATTTATAAAAGAATGTATTGTCAGGGTAACTTTTGTATCTATTGATATAAAGCCCCTCCCCCTTTGCAACGTTCTGTGTTTTGTTCTTTTTCCTTCTTTTCGTATCACTTTACTGATTTGATTTCTTTTCAATAAAATATGAATGAAAAGAAGAATTGCTAGAATTTCCCAGGTAAGCTGGTGAGAGATCACTGTAGGATAAACAGTTGGTTCTATGTGGTTCAGATCTGCTGAAAGATCCAGCACACTCTCAAAACGCTCTTTGCGGGTGCGATTTCTTAATGCTTGCTTATTGTTCTAATATGGGTCTCATGATCCAAATCGTGGGGGGACAAATCTACAAACATTCATTCCCGGACTTGGCTCAGGGATATACTGTACAAGCTGGCAGGTTTAGTTTACTCTGTCTCATAAGCTTACCCACACAGAGCACTTTTTAATATGCCTCAGAAGCTATTGCAGGGATAATAAATGGTACTGATCAGAATGCTGTATGGTCTTGTTTGATTGACTGCTATCAATTTCCTTTGCGGACAAGCTCTTAAGGAAATGACTTCTTGAAAGGCTGTGTGAAGGAAGGCATGGGTTTAAATGGCATGCACCAGAACGAATGACAGCAGGTTCCACCAGACTGGCACAAAATACGGACTCAAGATGGCTGTTTAGCTCTGGCTTTCCAGCCACAGTCCTGGCTTTGAACACTGTGACTATTAAATTCTGCTGCTCTCTGCGCCAAAAAACGCCATAGCTGGTTCTTTTTATCACATGTGATGGTTTTATAATAAGGTTAAAGCCTACTGGGAAATGATATAAAGTGGTACTGAGGCATCTGATCACGGCCTGTATTTTAAAATGAGCTTAAAAATATATATATATGCAGATGCTTGTGTGTTTTAATGCCAGGCAGAAGACTAGCTGTCTAAAAGACTGGCAGATGTTTATCTTCCTGGACAAGGGCCCCCTTGATTTATTGCAGGAGACGTACCTCAGGGTTGTAAAAGGGAATTACAGGCTGGAAGCAAAAGGTCACACTGACCATACAAATTACAGAATACAATCAAGCTGCAATTAAGAGTTGGTAAATAGTAAGAATTATTGTGCCTCCCATTAGAAACTTGAGTCACAGGGTAAACAGCAAGAGCTAATGGAAACAGCAGATGGCTAGGGAAAGATGCTTCTCTCTGAAGCTGCTTTGAAGCTTCAGAGAACTTAGGGAATTTAGCTTTTACTAAGTTCCTTTTTTACTTTGAAAAGGCCTTTCCTTTCCTTCTAAAAAGCTATATATGTTAATGTATGAAATATATTGGCTTAAATGTAATTATGCAAAGGATTTAGAAAGTAAGAAATGTTAGATTCTTATGTTAAATTCTTATTTCATAGAATCATATAGTTGGAAGAGACCACAGGGGCCATCGAGCCCAGCCCCCTGCCAGGCAGGAAACACCATCAGAGCACTCCTGACATATGGTTGTCAGGCCTTTGCTTAAAGACCTCCAAAGAAGGAGATCTTTCATTGATGATGCGTGAGAATGTGAACCCAAGATCTCTGACATCTGTTTAAAATAAAAATTTAAAACCATTAACCATCTGTTTTGGAGGGCAATGGGGCAAGGAGGGCAAGAGGTGAGCTGGTAATTAAGGTGCCTTGTTGAGGCAAATGTAAGATATATGACTATTTATTTGCCATTTATAGATAGAAGGAAATATAGCTCTTTGTCTCCCATAAAAGGTAATAGGAAATGGGTGTATCTTTTATGATTGGTTCTAGCAAACAGCCAATAGGAATTTCAACCAGGCTGATTGGACAGAGACAGCCAAAGGAGGAGCAAGGGGGCTGGGCTGAGGAAATATAAGTGCTGACCATCAGGGCTGGAGTTGGCAGAGCTTTGGTAACCATATACCACTGTGTCTTTCATTTATTTGTCTGACAAATAAATTATTATTTTAATTTCTCTATTGCTGCGTTGAATATTTCATTCCAGCTAAGCGTTAACCACAAGCAGGGTGCTACATTTTATGGTGCCTCTGTGACTCGGATAAGTGGTCTACTGGAACGCAGCCCCTTCGCCTTAGCGGGCAGAGTACAAGAGGGAGGACCACTAACTGCTTACCCAGCGCGCACTGGAACGTTTTTCCAGGGGAACGCAGAAGTCTCGTCTGTCTGATACCCTGCTCACCACGGCGACGGACTGGGGACGGGGAACTAGAGAAATAAACAGGGAACCAGCTAAGGGTAAGTGCACAAAGGGATTTGAAGCCCTCCAATTAATTGGGAGGAAGAGAAGTCTTGATCAAACTTCTGCGTCTCAGTAAGGGGAAACTGAGTACGCTAGGTGGTTGGGTACATCAGATGGTGGTCTGGTGGAGGAAAAGGGAAAGGTTGGGAGGTAGAGTGTGGTGAAGTATCCAGCGCATTGTATGTGTGAGAAAGTACAATTGGTAGCTGACCTGAGTGTGGAGTGGGTAGTACTTCGGTTCCCAGTAAGGCGACTTCGCTGGGCAAGGAACCCACAAAGCGAGTGTGTGAGTGACTGAGTGGATACTTCACAGGGCCATACAATGGGAGTTGGGGGTTCAAAGGGGGAAAATACACCTCTTGAATGTATTTTAAATAATTTTAAGAAAGCCTTCTCAGGGGCATATGGAGTCAAAATGACGCCAGAGCACTTGAGAACGTTATGTGAATTAGAGTGGCCGAAACAAAATACTGGATGGCCCCCTCAGGGAACTTTTGATATAAATTTAGCAAGCAAACTTTGGACCAACATCACCAAAGAAACAGGAGGGCGCCCAGAACAATTTTCATATATAGACTCTTGGCTGAGCACATTAAATAATAATCCTCCATGGATAAGGGAATGCAAAGTCCAACGATGCAAATTATTGGCTGTAAAAGCCGAAGCTAGGAAAGGAATCTTGCCAAATAAACTCAAACCCATTTTTGAGGGACCAGAGGAAGAGGTGCTTCCACCTCCACCCTATGCGCCACGTCAAGGGGAGCCTAATCCAAACATTCCACCAGTTGTAACCCCAAGGCAAGAAAATGGAATGAATAAGGGGGGTGGAGTCACAGGGCTTGATTCCTTGATAGATTATGATAAATATCTTCAGGAGGCATTGGAGTCCTATAATAAAGCCCAAGTAGAAGTGGTTATTCCACTTGTGAGTCCCAGTAGAACTCCATCTACAGTCTCCTTTAGTGGAACAACTGATTGCCCACCCCAAACCCCTGTACATCCAAGTCCTAGAGAATTATTACAAAAGTTACAGGGAGACCTTGATCGGTCAGCAAGCAATACAGCCAGGCGTATAAAGCTGCTAAAAGAACGCCTTGGGACAGATACCATCCCCTATGATTTGAGGCCCCTAGAGCAAAGCGAAGAGAAAGGTCACATAGTAGCCGCTCTGAGAAGAGTATTTGATGCACTTGAGGAGCCTGTGCTGGTTAACGGGCAACCCAGACCACGGCCACCTCGAATGTCGACCCTCCAGTACATTCCATTCACAACTACGGATCTGATGAATTGGAAAACACACACCCCATCTTTCGCAGAAAAACCTCAGGCTATGATGGACTTGGTGACTTCAATAGTAAATACTCATAGTCCTACTTGGACAGTTGCCGCCAACTCCTGAATACTCTGTTCACCACTGAGGAAAGAAGAGACATAATTGAAAAGGCACAGATATATTTGCGTGAGCAGGCCAGAGTGGGAAATATTTTTATTATTGACCGTCATCTCCAGGATAACTTTCCCTTGGAAGATCCTAATTGGGATCCAAACAATGCAATACACCTGGCCAGGCTTACCACCTACCGCCAGACGCTTGTGCAAGGTATCCGCAGGGCATGCCAGAAGCCCACTAATATGTCTAAAGTCTCAGAAGTAGAACAGAAACCAAATGAGAGTCCAGGAGACTTTTTAGAGAGGCTGCAGGAAGCCTATCATATACGGACTCCTTTTGACCCTGAAGCCCCCGAAAACAGCAGAATGATTACTGCTACATTTGTGGCCCAGTGTGCTTCTGACATTCGTAAGAAAATTCAGAAATCAGAAGGATGGGAAGGGATGCTGATGAGCCAAATTATGGCCATTGCACGCCGAGTTTATCGGAATAGGGATGAGGCTGAGAAACAAGAGAAGAAGAAGTGGCAGAAGGAAAAGATGGTGATGCTAGCCACAGCAGTGAAGCAAGACTACCGCCCCTTAAATGGAGGGAGAGGGCGGGGAAGGAATCCACCACTGGGAAGGAATCAATGTGCAAATTGCAAGAAGGAGGGTCATTGGAAGCAGAAGTGTCCTGAACCCCTGAGGTTGGAAGAAGTACGCCCAGGCCCAGGCCCAGGCCCAGGCTCCAGCCCAAGAACCCAGGGATGGGGACAGGGAATGATCCGAGATGGAAGATATCAGAGACCTGGACAAGGACAGAGTAGAGACAATTTCATTGGATTGGCAGAGGAGGATTTTACCCAAGACTAGGAATGACCAGACTCCATAAAATTAGGCTTCCAGGAGCCCACGGTCACAATTCAATTAGGGAGCCATTTAATAGACTTTATGATTGATACTGGGGCTGAATACTCAGTACTCCCAGAACTATTGCAGAAAAAGGCATCCAAAAGTGTAGTCATTAAAAGTGCCACTGGTCAGTCAGCTAAGAGGTCTTTCCTCCAACCTTTGGAATGCCAGATTGGGGGACATCGTTTAACCCATCAGTTTTTGTATATACCCGAGTGTCCAATACCTCTCTTAGGTAGAGATATGCTGTCCAAATTGCAGGCCCAAATCACCTTCACTCCTCAAGGTCCAGAAATGAAACTGCCATCAAAGGCAGCAGGAATAATTACCCTCTCAGTACCTAAGGAATAATCATGGCGCCTAATGTCAGCCCTGCAAGTCCAACCCACATTGGATACAGAGTTAAACAAGCTCCTCCGAACCCTACAGGTGCCACCAGGAGTATGGGCCGAAAATAGCCCATCAGGAATGGCTAAGAATATAGCTCCAATTGTAGTAACCCTAAAACCTATGGCTACCCCTGTATCTGTAAAGCAATATCCTTTACCCTAGCGAGCAGCAGAGGGCATCCAGAAACATTTGGACCGCCTATTAAAATATGGTCTGCTTAAGCCCTGCCAATCAGAATGGAACACACCCCTTTTGCCTGTTCGGAAACCTGGGACAGATGAATACAAGCCAATACAGGACTTGAGGCTCGTAAACCAGGCTATCGAGACCTTGCACCCAAATGTACCAAACCCATATACCCTGCTGAGTTTGATCCCACCAGAAGCAACATTTTTTACTGTATTGGACTTGAAAGATGCATTCTTCTGTTGCCGGCTGGCACCACAGAACCAACCTATATTTGCCTTCCAGTGGGAAGACCCTTTGACAGGAACAAAAGGCCAGCTAACCTGGACAAGATTGCCCCAGGGATTCAAAAATTCCCCAACTTTATTTGGTACTGCCTTGGCAAAGGATCTAACAAGTTACCCCTCAATACCTGGAGAAAAGGTGGTTCTGCAATATGTAGATGACCTTATACTAGCGGCAAAGGATTTTGATACCTGTAAAGAAGGGACAGAGGAACTGCTCTACTTGCTCTGGCAAGCTGGCTACCGAGTTTCCCAGAAAAAGGCACAGTTATGTTTAGAAAAGGTCAAATATTTGGGCTTTGACATCTCACACCAACAATGAGCATTGAGACCAGAGAGGAAAGAAGCTATTTGCCTTATCAAGGAACCTACCACAAGGAAACAACTCAGAGGATTTCTGGGAACAGCAGGGTTTTGTAGACTATGGATACCTGATTTCAGCAGTCTGACCAAGCCCTTACATGAAAGCACTCAGGGTGCAGAAAAGGACCCATTTGTATGGGGACCTGAGCAGCAACAAGCCTTTTTAGTTATCAAACAACGACTTACGGAGACCCCAGCCCTTGGACTGCCTAATTCGGAAAAACCCTTTCAGCTGTATGTACATGAACACAATGGGATTGCAGCGGCAGTCCTGACCCAGAGATTAGGAAGTTGGAACCATCCAGTAGCCTATTTGTCTAAACAATTGGACTCAGTAGCAAAAGGATGGCCTCCATGCCTAAGGGCAATAGCGGCCACTGCAAGCCTTGTCAAAGAAGCTGATAAATTTACCTTCGGCCAGACGATGTATGTGAATGTACCTCATGCTGTTCTGACACTCATGGAATATAAGGGTAGTTATTGGCTAACAAACCCAAGGATGGCTAGAGACCAAGGCCTATTGTGTGAAAATCCCAGGATTCATCTACGAGTAGTGAATATGCTCAATCCAGCAACTTTGCTGCCCCTACCAGAGGTAGATGATGAAGAATCACATGATTTTCTCCAAATAATGGATGAAGTTTATTCCAGTAGACCCGATCTGAAAGATGAACCATTGAAAAATCCAGATGTTGTATATTATACTGATGGTAGCAGTTACCTGCATGAAGGTGTCAGACGAGCAGAATATGCTGTGGTCACCAATGAGGAAGTTGTGGAAGGTTAAGCTTTGCCTGCTGGCACCTCAGCACAAAAAGCTGAACTTATAGGTAGACTAAAAGGTAAATGTAAAGGTACCCCTGCCCGTACGGGCCAGTCTTGCCAGACTCTGGGGTTGTGCGCCCATCTCACTTAAGAGGCCAGGGGCCAGCGCTGTCCGGAGACACTTCCGGGTCACGTGGCCAGCGTGACATCGCTGCTCTGGTGAGCCAGAGCCGCACACGGAAACGCCGTTTACCTTCCCGCTGGTAAGCGGTCCCTATTTATCTACTTGCACCCGGAGGTGCTTTCGAACTGCTAGGTTGGCAGGCGCTGGGACCGAGCAGCGGGAGCGCACCCCGCCGCAGGGATTCGAACCGCCGACCTTTCGATCGGCAAGTCCTAGGCGCTGAGGCTTTAACCCACAGCGCCACCTGCGTCCCTTTTTCTGCCGGTTCAGTTGTGGAGGGCTGATTTCTTTTCTTGTGATAAAAAGTCTTCTGTTTCGACCGCCAAACCTCTCAGGGGAGCATTTGCAACCTTTTGGCAGCATTTTTGAGTGAATTGCTGAAAGTCAGATTTTTGCGGAAATTGTGACCCCGGGGCTTAGGGATTTTTTCAAAAAAATCTTTTTCTGCTGGTTAAGTTGTTGGGGGCTGAGTTCTTTTCCTGTGATAAAAAACCTTCTGTTTTGACCGCCAAACCTCTCAGGGGAGCATTTGCAACTGTTTTGCACCATTTTTGTAGAAATTGCAGAAAGTCAGATTTTTCCTGAAATTCTGAACCCCGGAGCTTAGGGATTTTTTCAAAAAAATGTTTTTCTGCCGGTTAAGCTGTGGAGGGCTGATTTCTTTCCTGTGATAAAAAGCCTTCTGTTTGGACCGCCAAACTTCTCAGGGGGGGCAGTTGCAACTGTTTGGCACCATTTTTGAGTAAATTGCCGAAAGTCAGATTTTTTCTGAAATTGTGACCCCGGGGCTTAGGGATATTTTTAAAAAAATCTTTTTCTGCTGGTTAAGTTGTCGAGGGCTGATTTCTTTTCCTGTGATAAAAAGCTTTCTTTTTTTACCGCCAAACCTCTCAGGGGAGCATTTGCAACTGTTTTGCACCATTTTTATAGAAATTGCAGAAAGTCAGATTTTTGCTGAAATTCTGACCCCAGTACTTAGGGCTTTTTTCAAAAAAATCTTTTTCTGCCGGTTAAGCTGTGGAGGGCTGATTTCTTTTCCTGTGATAAGAAGCCTTCTGTTTGGACCGCCAAACTTCTCAGGGGGGGCAGTTGCAACTGTTTGGCACCATTTTTGAGTGAATTGCCGAAAGTCAGATTTTTTCTGAAATTGTGACCCCGGGGCTTAGGGATTTGTTTAAAAAAATCATTTTCTGCCGGTTAAGTTGTCGAGGGCTGATTTCCTTTCCTGTGATAAAAAGTTTTCTGTTTCGACCGCCAAACCTCTCAGGGGAGCATTTGCAACCGTGTAGCAGCATTTTTGAGTGAATTGTCGAAAGTCAGATTTTGGATGAAATTGTGACCCCGGGGCTTAGGGATATTTTCAAAAAAATCTTTTTCTCCTGGTTAAGTTGTCGGGGGCTGATTTCTTTTCCTGTGATAAAAAGCCTTCTTTTTTGACCGCCAAACCTCTCAGGGGAGCATTTGCAACTGTTTTGCACCATTTTTATAGAAATTGCAGAAAGTCAGATTTTTGCTGAAATTCTGACCCCAGTACTTATGGCTTTTTTCAAAAAAATGTTTTTCTGCCGGTTAAGCTGTGGAGGGCTGATTTCTTTTCCTGTGATAAAAAGCCTTCTGTTTGGACCGCCAAACTTCTCAGGGGGGGCAGTTGCAACTGTTTGGCACCATTTTTGAGTAAATTGCCGAAAGTCAGATTTTTTCTGAAAATGTGACCCCGGGGCTTAGGGATTTGTTCAAAAAAATCTTTTTCTGCCGGTTAAGTTGTCGAGGGCTGATTTCTTTTCCTGTGATAAAAGTTTTCTGTTTCGACCGCCAAACCTCTCAGGGGGGGCAGTTGCAACTGTTTGGAACCATTTTTGAGTAAATTGCCGAAAGTCAGATTTTTTCTGAAATTGTGACCCCGGGGCTTAGGGATGTTTTCAAAAAAATCTTTTTCTGCTGGTTAAGTTGTGGAGGGCTGATTTCTTTTCCTGTGATAAAAAGCCTTCTGTTTCGACTGCCAAACCTCTCAGGGGAGCATTTGCAACCGTTTGGCAGCATTTTTGAGTGAATTACCGAAAGTCAGATTTTTGCGGAAATTGTGACCCCGGGGCTTAGGGATTTGTTCAAAAAAATCTTTTTCTGCCGGTTAAGTTGTCGAGGGCTGATTTCTTTTCCTGTGATAAAAAGCCTTCTGTTTCAACCGTCAAACCTCTCAGGGGAGCATTTGCAACTGTTTTGCACCATTTTTGTAGAAATTGCAGAAAGTCAGATTTTTGCTGAAATTCTGACCACGGAGCTTAGGGATTTTTTCAAAAAAATCTTTTTCTGCCGGTTAAGTTGTGGAGGGCTGATTTCTTTTCCTGTGATAAAAAGTCTTCTGCCAAACCTCTCAGGGGAGCATTTACAACTGTTTGCCACCATTTTTGAGTGAATTGCCGAAAGTCAGATTTTGGATGAAATTGTGACCCCGGCGCTTAGGGATATTTTCAAAAAAATCTTTTTCTGCTGGTTAAGTTGACGGGGGCTGAGTTCTTTTCCTGTGATAAAAAGCCTTCTGTTTTGACCGCCAAACCTCTCAGGGGAGCATTTGCAACGGTTTTGCACCATTTTTGTAGAAATTGCAGAAAGTCAGATTTTTCCTGAAATTCTGACCCCGGAGCTTAGGGATTTTTTCAAAAAAATCTTTTTCTGCCGGTTAAGTTGACGGGGGCTGATTTCTTTCCTGTGATAAAAAGCCTTCTGTTTCGACCGCCAAACTTCTCAGGGGGGGTCAGTTGCAACTGTTTGGCACCATTTTTGAGCAAATTGCCGAAAGTCAGATTTTTGATGAAATTGTGACCCCGGGGCTTAGGGATGTTTTCAAAAAAATCTTTTTCTGCTGGTTAAGTTGTGGAGGTCTGATTTCTTTACCTGTGATAGAAAGCCTTCTGTTTCGACAGCCAAACCTCTCACGGGAGCATTTGCAACCGTTTGGCAGCATTTTTGAGTGAATTACCAAAAGTCAGATTTTTGCGGAAATTGTGACCCCGGGGCTTAGGGATTTTTTCAAAAAAATCTTTTTCTGCCGGTTAAGCTGTGGAGGGCTGATTTATTTCCTGTGATAAAAAGCCTTCTGTTTGGACCGCCAAACTTCTCAGGGGGGCAGTTGCAACTGTTTGGCACCATTTTTGAGTAAATTGCCGAAAGTCAGATTTTTTTCTGAAATTGTGACCCCGGGGCTTAGGGATGTTTTCAAAAAAATCTTTTTCTGCTGGTTAAGTTGTGGAGGGCTGATTTCTTTTCCTGTGATAAGAAGCCTTTTGTTTCAACCGCCAAACCTCTCAGCGGAGCATTTGCAACTGTTTTGCACCATTTTTGTAGAAATTGCCGAAAGTCAGATTTTTGCGGAAATTGTGACCCCGGGGCTTAGGGATTTTTTCAAAAAAATCTTTTTCTGCTGGTTAAGTTGTCGAGCGCTGATTTCTTTACCTGTGATAAAAAGCCTTCTGTTTCGACAGCCAAACCTCAAAGCTGAGCATTTCCAACCGTTTGGCAGCATTTTTTAGTGAATTGCTGAAAGTCAGATTCTGGATGAAATTGCGGCCCCGGGACTTAGGGATTTTTGCAAAAAAATCTTTTTCTGCCAGTTAAGTTGTCGAGGGCTGATTTCTTTTCCTGTGATAAAAAGCCTTCTGTTTCAACCGCCAAACCTCTCAGCAGAGCATTTGCAACCGTTTGGCAGCATTTTTGAGTGAATTGCCGAAAGTCAGCTTTTGGGTGAAATTGTGACCCCCGGGGCTTAGGGATTTTTTCAAAAAAATCTTTTTCTGCAGGTAAAGTTTTGGAGGGCTGATTTCATTTCCTGTGATAAAAAGCCTTCTGTTTCGACCGCCAAACCTCTCAGGGGAGCATTTGCAACCGTTTGGCACCATTTTTGAGTGAATTGCCGAATGTCAGATTTTTGATGAAATTGTGACCCCGGGGCTTAGGAATTTTTTCAAAAAAATCTTTTTCTGCCGGTTAAGTTGTCAAGGGCTGATTTCTTTGCTGTGAAAAAAAGCCTTCTGTTTAGACCACGAAACCTTTCAGGGGAGCATTTGCAACCGTTTGCAGCATGTTTGAGTGAATTCCCAAAAGTCAGATTTTTGCTGAAATTGTGACCCTGGGGCTTAGGAATTTTTTCAAAAAAATCTTTTTCTGCCGGTTAAGTTGTCGAGGGCTGATTTCTTTTCCTGTGATAAGAAGCCTTTTGTTTCAACCGCCAAACCTCTCAGCGGAGCATTTGCAACTGTTTTGTACCATTTTTGTAGAAATTGCCGAAAGTCAGATTTTTCCTGAAATTGTAACCCCGGGGCTTAGGGATTTTTCAAAAAAATCTTTTTCTGCCGGTTAAGTTGTGGAGGGCTGATTTCTTTTCCTATGATAAAAAGCCTTCTGTTTCAACCGCCAAGTCTCTCAGGGGAGCATTTGCAACCGTTTGGCAGCATTTTTGAGTGAGTTGCCGAAAGTCAGATTTTGGATGAAATTGTGACCCCGGGGCTTAGGGATATTTTCAAAAAAATCTTTTTCTGCTGGTTAAGTTGTCGGGGGCCGAGTTCTTTTCCTGTGATAAAAAGCCTTCTGTTTTGACCGCCAAACCTCTCAGGGGAGCATTTGCAACTGTTTTGCACCATTTTTGTAGAAATTGCAGAAAGTCAGATTTTTGCTGAAATTCTGACCACAGAGCTTAGGGATTTTTTCAAAAAAATCTTTTTCTGCCGGTTAAGCTGTGGAGGGCTGATTTCTTTTCCTGTGATAAAAAGCCTTCTGTTTGCACAGCCAAACTTCTCAGGGGGGGCAGTTGCAACTGTTGGGCACCATTTTTGAGTGAATTGCCGAAAGTCAGATTTTTGCGGAAATTGTGACCCCGGGGCTTAGGGATTTGTTCAAAAAAATCTTTTTCTGCCGGTTAAGTTGTGGAGGGCTGATTTCTTTTCCTGTGATAAAAAGCCTTCTGTTTCAACCGCCAAGCCTCTCAGCGGAGCATTTGCAACCGTTTGGCAGCATTTTTGATTGAAATGCCGAAAGTCAGATTTTGGATGAAATTGTGACCCCGGGGCTTAGGGATTTTTTCAAAAAAATCTTTTTCTGCCGATTAAGTTGTGGAGGGCTGATTTCTTTTCCTGTGATAAAAAGCCTTCTGTTTCGACCGCCAAACCTCTAAGGGGGGCAGTTGCAACCGTTTGGCAGCATTTTTGAGTGAATTGCCGAAAGTCAGAATTTGGATGAAATTGTGACCCCGGGACGTAGGGATTTGTTCAAAAAAATCTTTTTCTGCCGGTTAAGTTGTCGAGGGCTGATTTCTTTTCCTGTGATAAGAAGCCTTCTGTGTCGACCGCCAAACCTCTAAGGGGAGCATTTGCAACCGTTTGGCAGCATTTTGGAGTGAAATGCCGAATGTCAGATTTTTGCGGAAATTGTGACCCCGGGGCATAGGGATTTTTTCAAAAAAATCTTTTTCTGCCGGATAAGTTGTCAAGGGCTGATTTCTTTTCCTGTGATAAAAAGCCTTCTGTTTCAACCGCTAAACCTCTCAGGGGGCCAGTTGCAACTGCTTGGCACCATTTTTGAGTGAATTGCCGAAAGTCAGATTTTTGTGGAAATTGTGACCCCGGAGCTTATGGATTTTTTCAAAAAAATCATTTTCTGCCAGATAAGTTGTGGAGGGCTGATTTCTTTTTCTGTGATAAAAAGCCTTCTGTTTCGACCGCCAAACCTCTCAGGGGGAAGTTGCAACCGTTTGGCACCATTTTTAAGTTAGTTGCCGAAAGTCAGATTTTTCCTGAAATTGTAACCTCGGGGCTTAGGGATTTTTTCAAAAAAATCTTTTTCTGCCGGTTAAATTGTGGAGGGTTGATTTCTTTTTCTTGTGATAAAAAGGCTTCTGTTTCGACTGCCAAACCTTTCAGGGGAGCATTTGCAACTGCTTGGCACCATTTTCTAATGAATTGCCGAAAGTCAGATTTTGCATGAAATTGTGACCCCGGGACTTAGGGATTTTTTCAAAAAAATCTTTTTCTGCCGGTTAAGTTGTGGAGGGCTGATTTCTTTTCCTGTGATAAAAGACTTCTGTTTTCACAGCCAAACCTCTCAGGGTAGCATTTGCAACTGTTTGGCAGCATTTTTGATTAAATTACCGAAAATCAGATTTTTGATGAAAGTGTGACCCCGGAGCTTAGGGATTTTTTCAAAAAAATCATTTTCTGCCAGTTAAGTTGTGGAGGGCTGATTTCTTTTCCTGTGATAAAGAGCCTTCTTTTTCGCCCGCCAAACCTCTCAGTGGAGCATTTCCAACCGTTTGACAGCATTTTTGACTGAATTGCCGAAAGTCAGATTTTGGATGAAATTGGGGCCCCGGGACTTAGGGATTTTTGCAAAAAAATCTTTTTCTGCCAGTTAAGTTGTCGAGGGCTGATTTCTTTTCCTGTGATAAAAAGCCTTCTGTTTCTGAGACAGGGTTAAATGTGGTTAAGAAAGTAAAATATTTGGGGATAAATATGACATCTAAAAACTTGAACTTATTTAAAGATAATTATGAGAAAACTTGGACGGAAGTTAAAAAAGACCTAGAAATCTGGTCAAATATGAAGCTTTCCTTTTTGGGTAGAATTGCAGTTATAAAAATGAATGTATTGCCTAGAATGTTGTTTTTGTTTCAAACATTACAAATATTGGACAAGATGGACTGTTTCAAGAAGTGGCAGAAAGATATTTCTAAATTTGTCTGGCAGGGCAAGAAGCCTAGAATTAAATTCAAGATTTTAACTGATGCTAAAGAAAGGGGTGGATTTGCCCTGCCTGACCTTAAACTTTATTATGAATCAGCAGCCTTCTGCTGGTTGAAAGACTGGCTACTTCTTGAGAACACAGACATTTTGGACTTAGAAGGTTTTAATAATTTTTTTGGATGGCATGCTTATTTGTGATATGACAAGGTTAAAGCTCATAAGGGTTTCAAAAACCATATTGTCAGGAAAGCATTATTTAATGTCTGGACTATATATAAAGACTTGTTGGAAAGTAAAACTCCAAGGTGGTTGTCGTCAATGGAAGCAAAAGCTATTAAAAAACTGAATATGGAAGTTAATTGGCCGAGATATTGGGAAATTTTGGAACAAGAGGGAGACAGATTGAAACTGCAAAGTTTTGAGAAGTTAAAAGGGAAGGTGAGGGACTGGCTTCACTACTGCCAGATAATGGAAGTCTTTAAAATGGACAGGAAAATAGGCTTCCTGGTGGAAAAATCAAAACTAGAGACTGAATTGTTAGAGCCCAGTACTAAGAATTTGTCAAGAATGTATAATTTGCTGTTGAAATGGAATACACAAGATGAAACGGTCAAATCGGCAATGATTAAGTGGGCACAAGATATTGGTCATGACATTATGTTTGTTGACTGGGAAAAGTTATGGACCACCGGGATGAAATTTACAGCATGTAATGCTTTAAGAGAAAATATAATGAAAATGATTTACAGGTGGTACATGACCCCAGTCAAACTTGCAAAAATCTATCACGTGCCCAATAATAAATGTTGGAAATGTAAAGAAATGGAAGGAACATTCTTTCATCTTTGGTGGACGTGCCCAAGGATTAAGGTTTTTTGGGAAATGATTTATAATGAACTAAAAAAGGTACTTAGGTATACTTTCCATAAGAAGCCAGAGGCCTTTCTCCTGGGCATAGTCGGCCAATTGGTGTTAAAGAAGGATAGAACATTTTTTATGTATGCTACAACAGCAGCAAGAATACTTATTGCAAAGTACTGGAAGACACAAGATCTACCCACCGTGGAAGAATGGCAGATGAAGGTGATGGACTATATGACTTTGGCGGAGATGACAAGCAGAATCCGAGACCAGGGAAGAGAAACGGCGGAAGAGGATTGGAAAAAAATTAAAGACTATCTAAAGAAATATTCAAAAATTAGCGAATGTTAGATTGATGCTGGATGAGAAAGTTAGGGGTTAAATAGCAACAATGGTTATGATTAAAGAAAATGAGGGTTAACAAAACTAAATTGAAAATAAGGGAAGGATTTGCTGAGCAATTAATTAGACATGAGAATACAGAAAGGGGAGGCATGAGGAAGTCGGGAAAGTAAGTTATAAGAAATTAAGATCTGAAATTATACGTGTTGTATGTTTTCTCTATGTTTTATGTTTTGTGTATTATTTTAAAAATTTGTGAAAATCTTAATAAAAATTTATTTAAAAAAAAAGCCTTCTGTTTCAACCGCCAAACCTCTCAGCGGAGCATTTGCAACCGTTTGGCAGCATTTTTGAGTGAATTGCCGAAAGTCAGCTTTTGGGTGAAATTGTGACCCCCGGGGCTTAAGGATTTTTTCAAAAAATCTTTTTCTGCAGGTAAAGTTTTGGAGGGCTGATTTCATTTCCTGTGATAAAAAGCCTTCTGTTTCGACCGCCAAACCTCTCAGGGGAGCATTTGCAACCGTTTGGCACCATTTTTGAGTGAATTGCCGAATGTCAGATTTTTGATGAAATTGTGACCCCGGGGCTTAGGAATTTTTTCAAAAAAATCTTTTTCTGCCGGTTAAGTTGTCAAGGGCTGATTTCTTTTCTGTGATAAAAAGCCTTCTGTTTAGACCACGAAACCTTTCAGGGGAGCATTTGCAACCGTTTGCAGCATGTTTGAGTGAATTCCCAAAAGTCAGATTTTTGCTGAAATTGTGACCCTGGGGCTTAGGAATTTTTTCAAAAAAATCTTTTTCTGCTGGTTAAGTTGTCGAGCGCTGATTTCTTTACCTGTGATAAAAAGCCTTCTGTTTCGACCGCCAAACCTCTCAGCGGAGCATTTCCAACCGTTTGGCAGCATTTTTTAGTGAATTGCCGAAAGTCAGGTTTTGGATGAAATTGGGGCCCCGGGACTTAGGGATTTTTGCAAAAAAATCTTTTTCTGCCAGTTAAGTTGTGGAGGGATGATTTCTTTTCCTGTGATAAAAAGCCTTCTGTTTCAACCGCCAAACCTCTCAGCGGAGCATTTGCAACCGTTTGGCAGCATTTTTGAGTGAATTGCCGAAAGTCAGCTTTTGGGTGAAATTGTGACCCCCGGGGCTTAGGGATTTTTTCAAAAAATCTTTTTCTGCAGGTAAAGTTTTGGAGGGCTGATTTCATTTCCTGTGATAAAAAGCCTTCTGTTTCGACCGCCAAACCTCTCAGGGGAGCATTTGCAACCGTTTGGCACCATTTTTGAGTGAATTGCCGAATTTCAGATTTTTGATGAAATTGTGACCCCGGGGCTTAGGAATTTTTTCAAAAAAATCTTTTTCTGCCGGTTAAGTTGTCAAGGGCTGATTTCTTTTCTGTGATAAAAAGCCTTCTGTTTAGACCACGAAACCTTTCAGGGGAGCATTTGCAACCGTTTGCAGCATGTTTGAGTGAATTCCCAAAAGTCAGATTTTTGCTGAAATTGTGACCCTGGGGCTTAGGAATTTTTTCAAAAAAATCTTTTTCTGCTGGTTAAGTTGTCGAGCGCTGATTTCTTTACCTGTGTTAAAAAGCCTTCTGTTTCGACAGCCAAACCTCTCAGCGGAGCATTTCCAACCGTTTGGCAGCATTTTTTAGTGAATTGCCGAAAGTCAGATTTTGGATGAAATTGTGACCCCAGGACTTAGGAATTTTTTTAAAAAAATCTTTTTTTGCCGGTTAAGTTGTGGAGGGCTGATTTCTTTTCCTGTGATAATAAGCCTTCTGTTTCGACCGCCAAACCTCTCAGCGGAGCATTTGCAACCGTTTGGCAGCATTTTTGAGTGAATTGCCGAAAATCAGATTTTTCCTGAAATTGTGACCCCGGGGCTTAGGGATTTTTTTCAAAAAAATCTTTTTTTGCTGGTTACGTTGTGGAGGGCTGATTTCTTTTCCTGTGATAAAAAGCCTTCTGTTTCGACTGCCAAACCTTTCAGGGGAGCATTTGCAACCGTTTGGCAACATTTTTTAGTGAATTGCCGAAAGTCAGATTTTTTATGAAATTGTGACCCCGGGGCTTAGGGATTTTTTCAAAAAAATCGTTTTCTGCCAGATAAGTTGTCGAGGGCTGATTTCTTTTCCTGTGATAAAAAGCCTTCCGTTTCGACCGCCAAACCTCTCAGGGGGGCATTTGCAACCATCTGGCAGCATTTTTGAGTGAATTACCGAAATTCAGAATTTGGATGAAATTGTGACACCGGGACTTAGGGATTTTTTGAAAAAAAACTTTTTCTGCCGGTTAAGTTGTCGAGGGCTGATTTCTTTTCCTTTGATAAAAAGCCTTCTGTTTCGACAGCCAAAACTCTCACGGGGCAGTTGTAACTGTTTGACACCATTTTTAAGTTTGTTGCCGAAAGTCAGATTTTTCCTGAAATTGTAACCCCGCGGCTTAGATATTTTTTCAGAAAAATCTTTTTCTACTAGATAAGTTGTGGAGGGCTGATTTCTTTTCCTGTGATAAAAAGCCTTCTGTTTCGACCGGCAAACCTCTCAGGGGGGCAGTTGCAACTGTTTGGCACCATTTTAAAGTTAGTTGCCGAAAGTCAGATTTTTCCTGAAATTGTAACCCCGGGGCTTAGGGATTTTTTTAAAAAAATCTTTTTCTGCCGGTTAAATTTTGGAGGGCTGGTTTCTTTTCCTGTGATAAAAAGCCTTCTGTTTCGACAGCCAAACCTCTCCGCGGAGCATTTCCAACCGTTTGGCAGCATTTTTGAGTGAATTGCCGAAAGTCAGATTTTGGATGAAATTGTGACCCCCGGGGCTTAGGGATTTTTTTAAAAAATCTTTTTCTGCAGGTAAAGTTTTGGAGGGCTGATTTCATTTCCTGTGATAAAAAGCCTTCTGTTTCGACCGCCAAAACTCTCAGGGGAGCATTTGCAACCGTTTGGCACAATTTTTGAGTGAATTGCCGAATGTCAGATTTTTGATGAAATTGTGACCCCGGGGCTTAGGAATTTTTTCTAAAAAATATTTTCTGCCGGTTAAGTTGTCAAGGGCTGAATTCTTTTCTGTGATAAAAAGCCTTCTGTTTAGACCACGAAACCTTTCAGGGGAGCATTTGCAACCGTTTGCTGCATGTTTGAGTGAATTCCCAAAAGTCAGATTTTTGCTGAAATTGTGACCCTGGGGCTGAGGAATTTTTTTTTAAAAAAATCTTTTTCTGCTGGATAAGTTGTCGATCGCTGATTTCTTTACCTGTGATAAAAAGCCTTCTGTTTCAACCGCCAAACCTCTCAGCGGAGCATTTGCAACCGTTTGGCAGCATTTTTTAGTGAATTGCCGAAAGTCAGATTTCGGGTGAAACTGTGACCCCGGGTTAGGGATTTTTTCAAAAAAATCTTTTTCTGCCAGATATGTTGTGGAGGGCTGATTTCTTTTCCTGTGATAAAAAGCCTTCTGTTTCGACTGCCAAACCTTTCAGGGGAGCATTTCAACCGTTTGGCAGCATTTTTTAGTGAATTGCCGAAAGTCAGATTTTGGATGAAATTGTGGCCCCGGGACTTAGGGATTTTTGCAAAAAAATCTTTTTCTGCCAGTTAAGTTGTCGAGGGCTGTTTTCTTTTCCTGTGATAAAAAGCCTTCTGTTTCGACCGCCAAACCCTTCAGGGGAACATTTGCAACCGTTTGGCACCATTTTTGAGTGAATTGCCGAAAGTCAGATTTTTGCGGAAATTGTGACCCCGGGGCTTAGGGATTTTTTCAAAAAAATCTTTTTCTGCCGGTAAAGTTGTCGAGGGCTGATTCCTTTTCCTGTGGTAAGAAGCCTTATGTTTCGACCGCCAAACCTCTCAGGGGAGCATTTGCAACTGTTTGGCAGCATTTTTGAGTGAATTGCCCAATGTCAGATTTTTGATGAAATTGTGACGCCGGGGCTTAGGGATATTTTCAAAAAAATCTTTTTCTGCCGGTTAAGTTGTGGAGGGCTGATTTATTTTCCTGTGATAAAAAGCCTTCTGTTTCGACCGCCAAACCTCTCAGGGGGGTATTTGCAACCGTTTGGCAGCATTTTTTAGTGAATTGCCGAAAGTCAGATTTTGGATGAAATTGTGACCCCGGGACTTAGGGATTTTTTCAAAAAAATCTTCTTCTGCCGGTTAAGTTGTCGAGGGCTGATTTCTTTTCCTGTGATAATAAGCCTTCTGTTTCGACCGCCAAACCTTTCATGGGAGCATTTGCAACCGTTTGGCACCATTTTTAAGGGAATTACCGAAAGTCATATCTTGTATGAAATTGTGACCCCGGGACTTAGGGATTTTTTCAAAAAGATCTTTTTCTGCCGGTTAAGTTGTGGAGGGCTGATTTCTTTTCCTTTGATAAAAAGCCTTCTGTTTCGACCGCCAAACCTCTCAGGGGGGCAGTTGTAACTGTTTGGCACTATTTTTAAGTTAGTTGCCGAAAGTCAGATTTTTCCTGAAATTGTGACGCCGGGGCTTAGATATTTTTTCAAAAAAATCTTTCTCTGCCGGTTAAGTTTTGGAGGGTGGGTTTCTTTTCCTGTGATAAAAAGCCTTCTGTTTCGACCGCCAAAGCTCTCAGGGCAGCATTTGCAAACGTTTGGCACCATTTTTGAGTAAATTGCCGAAAGTCAGATTTTGGATGAAATTGTGATCCCGGGGCTTAGGGATTTTTTTCAAAAAAATCTTTTTTTGCCGGTTAAATTGTCGAGGGCTGATTTCTTTTCCTGTGATAAAAAGCCTTCTGTTTCGACAGCCAAACCTCTCAGCGGAGCATTTCCAAGCGTTTGGCAGCATTTTTTAGTGAATTGCCGAAAATCAGATTTTGGATGAAATTGGGGCCCCGGGACTTAGGGATATTTGCAAAAAAATCTTTTTCTGCCAGTTAAGTTGTGGAGGGCTGTTTTCTTTACCTGTGATAAAAAGCCTTCTGTTTCAACCGCCAAACCTCTCAGCGGAGCATTTGCAACCGTTTGGCAGCATTTTTGAGTGAATTGCCGAAAGTCAGCTTTTGGGTGAAATTGTGACCCCCTGGGCTTAGGGATTTTTTCAAAAAATCTTTTTCTGCAGGTTAGGTTTTGGAGGGCTGATTTCATTTCCTGTGATAAAAAGCCTTCTGTTTCGACCGCCAAACCTCTCAGGGGAGCATTTGCAACCGTTTGGCACCATTTTTGACTGAATTGCCGAAAGTCAGATTTTTGATGAAATTGTGACCCCGGGGCTTAGGAATTTTTTCAAAAAAATCTTTTTCTGCCGGTTAAGTTGTCAAGGGCTGATTACTTTTCCTGTGATAAAAAGCCTTCTGTTTAGACCACGAAACCTTTCAGGGGAACATTTGCAACCGTTTGCAGCATGTTTGAGTGAATTCCCAAAAGTCAGATTTTTGCTGAAATTGTGACCCTGGGGCTTAGGAATTTTTTCAAAAAAATCTTTTTCTGCCGGTTAAGTTGTGGAGGGCTGATTTCTTTTCCTGTGATAAAAAGCCTTCTGTTTCGACCGCCAAACCTCTCAGGGGGGCAGTTGTAACTGTTTGGCACTATTTTTAAGTCAGTTGCCGAAAGTCAGATTTTTCCTGAAATTGTGAACCCGGGGCTTAGATATTTTTTCAAAAAAATCTTTTTCTGCCGGTTAAGTTTTGGAGGGCTGATGTCTTTTCCTGTGATAAAAAGCCTTCTGTTTCGACCGCCAAACCTCTCAGGGGGGCAGTTGCAACCGTTTGGTTAGCATTTTTGAGTGAATTGCCGAAAGTCAGATTTTGGATGAAATTGTGACCCCGGGGCTTAGGGATTTTTTCAAAAAAATCATTTTCTGCCAGTTAAGTTGTGGAGGGCTGATGTCTTTTCCTGTGATAAAAAGCCTTCTGTTTCGACCGCCAAACCTCTCAGGGGGGCAGTTGCAACCGTTTGGCACCATTTTTGAGTGAATTGCCGAATGTCAGATTTTTGATGAAATAGTGAGACCAGGGCTTAGGAATTTTTTCAAAAAAATCTTTTTCTGCCGGTTAAGTTGTGGAGGGCTGATTTCTTTTCCTGTGATAAAAAGCCTTCTGTTTTGCCCGACAAACCTCTCAGCGGAGCATTTGCAACCGTTTGGCAGCATTTTTGAGTGAATTGCCGAAAGCCAGATTTTGGATGAAATTGTGACCCCGGGACTTAGGCATTTTTTCAAAAAAATCATTTTCTGCTGGTTAAGTTGTGGAGGGCTGATTTCTTTTCCTGTGATAAAAAGCCTTCTGTTTCGACCGCCAAACCTTTCAGGGGAGCATTTGCAACCATTTGGCACCATTTTTGAGTAAATTGCCGAAAATCAGATTTTTGCGGAAATTGTGACCCCGGGGCTTAGGGATTTTTTCAAAAAAATCTTTTCCTGCCGGTTTAGTTGTGGAGGGCTGATTTCTTTTCCTGTGATAAAAAGCCTTCTGTTTCGACTGCCAAATCTTTCAGGGGAGCATTTGCAACCATTTGGCACCATTTTTGAGTAAATTGCCAAAAGTCAGATTTTTTATGAAATTGTGACCCCGGGGCTTAGGGATTTTTTCAAAAAAACCTTTTTCTGCCAGATAAGTTGTGGAGGGCTGATTGCTTTTCCTGTGATAAAAAGCCTTCTGTTTCGACTGCCAAACCTTTCAGGGGAGCATTTGCAACCATTTGGCATCATTTTTGAGTAAATTGCCGAAAGTCAGATTTTTGATGAAATTGTGACCCCGGGGCTTAGGGATTTTTTCATAAAAAATCTTTTTTTGCCGGTTAAGTTGTGGAGGGCTGATTTCTTTTCCTGTGATAAAAAGCCTTCTGTTTCGACAGCCAAACCTCTCAGCGGAGCATTTCCAAGCGTTTGGCAGCATTTTTTAGTGAATTGCCGAAAATCAGATTTTGGATGAAATTGGGGCCCCGGGACTTAGGGATATTTGCAAAAAAATCTTTTTCTGCAGGTTAGGTTGTCGAGGGCTGATTTCATTTCCTGTGATAAAAAGCCTTCTGTTTCGACCGCCAAACCTCTCAGGGGAGCATTTGCAACCGTTTGGCACCATTTTTGAGTGAATTACCGAATGTCAGATTTTTGATGAAATTGTGACCCCGGGGCTTAGGAATTTTTTCAAAAAAATCTTTATCTGCCGGTTAAGCTGTCAAGGGCTGATTACATTTCCTGTGATAAAAAGCCTTCTGTTTAGAGCACGAAACCTTTCAGGGGAGCATTTGCAACCGTTTGCAGCATGTTTGAGTGAATTCCCAAAAGTTAGATTTTTGCTGAAATTGTGACCCTGGGGCTTAGAAATTTTTTCAAAAAAATCTTTTTCTGCCGGTTAAGTTGTCGAGGGCTGATTTCTTTTCCTGTGATAAAAAGCCTTCTGTTTCAACCGCCAAATCTCTCAACGGAGCATTTGCAACCGTTTGGCAGCATTTTTTAGTGAATTGCCGAAAGTCAGATTTTGGGTGAAATTGTGACCCCGGGTTAGGGATTTTTTCAAAAAAATCTTTTTCTGCCAGATAAGTTGTGGAGGGCTGATTTCTTTTCCTGTGATAAAAAGCCTTCTGTTTCGAAAACCAGACCTCTCAGGGGGGCAGTTGCAACCATTTGGCACCATTTTTAAGTTGGTTGCCAAAAGTCAGATTTTTCCTGAAATTGTAACCCCGGGGCTTAGGGATTTTTTCAAAAAAATCTTTTTCTGCCGGTTAAGTTGTGGAGGGCTGATTTCTTTTCCTGTGATAAAAAGCCTTCTGTTTTGCCCGACAAACCTCTCAGCGGAGCATTTGCAACCGTTTGGCAGCATTTTTGAGTGAATTGCCGAAAGCCAGATTTTGGATGAAATTGTGACCCCTGGACTTAGGCATTTTTTCAAAAAAAATCATTTTCTGCTGGTTAAGTTGTGGAGGGCTGATTTCTTTTCCTGTGATAAAAAGCGTTCTGTTTCGACTGCCAAACCTTTCAGGGGAGCATTTGCAACCGTTTGGCACCATTTTTTAGTGAATTGCCGAAAGTCAGATTTTTGATGAAATTGTAACCCCGGGGCTTAGGAATTTTTTCAAAAAAATATTTTTTTGCCGGTTAAGTTGTCGAGGGCTGATTTCTTTTCCTGTGATAAAAAGCCTTCTGTTTCGACCGCCAAACCTCTCAGTAGGGCATTTGCAACCGTTTGGCAGCATTTTTGAGTGAATTACTGAAATTCAGAATTTGGATGAAATTGTGACACAGGGACTTATGGATTTTTGCAAAAAAAACTTTTTCTGCCGGTTAAGTTGTCGAGGGCTGATTTCTTTTCCTGTGATAAAAAACCTTCTGTTTCAACCGCCAAACCTCTCAGCGGAGCATTTGCAACCGTTTGGCGGCATTTTTGAGTGAATTGCCGAAAGTCAGCTTTTGGGTGAAATTGTGGCCCCCTGGGCTTAGGGATTTTTTCAAAAAATCTTTTTCTGCAGGTTAAGTTTGGAGGGCTGATTTCATTTCCTGTGATAAAAAGCCTTCTGTTTCGACGACCAAACCTCTCAGGGGAGCATTTGCAACCGTTTGCAGCATGTTTGAGTGAATTCCCAAAAGTCAGATTTTTGCTGAAATTGTGACCCTGGGGCTTAGGAATTTTTTCAAAAAAATCTTTTTCTGCCGGTTAAGTTGTCGAGGGCTGATTTCTTTTCCTGTGATAAAAAGCCTTCTGTTTCAACCGCCAAACCTCTCAGCGGAGCATTTGCAACCGTTTGGCAGCATTTTTTAGTGAATTGCCGAAAGTCAGGTTTTGGGTGAAATTGTGACCCCGGGTTAGGGATTTTTTCAAAAAAATCTTTTTCTGCCAGATAAGTTGTGGAGGGCTGATTTCTTTTCTTGTGATAAAAAGGCTTCTGTTTCGACTGCCAAACCTCTCAGGGGAGCATTTGCAACCGTTTGGCACCATTTTTGAGTGAATTGCTGAAAGTCAGATTTTTTATGAAATTGTGACCCCGGGGCTTAGGGAATTTTTCAAAACATCTTTTTTTGCCGTTTAAGTTTTGAAGGGCAGTTTTCTTTTCCTGTGATAAAAATCCCTCTGTTTCGACCGCCAAACCTTTCAGGGGAGCATTTGCAACCGTTTGGCACCATTTTTGAGTGAATTGCTGAAAGTCAGATTTTGAATGAAATTGTGACCCCGGGGCTTAGGGATTTTTTCAAAAAAATTCTTTTTCTGCCGGTTAAGTTGTCGAGGGCTGATTTCTTTTCCTGTGATAAAAAGCCTTCTGTTTCGACCGCCAAACCTCTCAGGGGAGCATTTGCAACCGTTTGGTAGCATTTTTGAGTAAATTGCCGAAAGTCAGATTTTTCCTGAAATTGTGACCGAGGGGCTTAGGGATTTATTCAAAAAATATTTTCCTGCCGGTTAAGTAGTGGAGGGCTGATTTCTTTTCCTGTGATAAAAAGCCTTCTGTTTCGACTGCCAAACGTTTCAGGGGAGCATTTGCAACCGTTTGGTAACATTTTTGAGTAAATTGCCGAAAGTCAGATTTTTTATGAAATTGTGACCCCGGGGCTTAGGGAATTTTTCAAAACATCTTATTTTGCCGTTTAAGTTTTGGAGGGCTGTTTTCTTTTCCTGTGATAAAAATCCTTCTGTTTCGACCGCCAAACCTTTCAGGGGAGCATTTGCAACCGTTTGGCACCATTTTTGAGTGAATTGCTGAAAGTCAGATTTTGGATGAAATTGTGACCCCGGGGCTTAGGGATTTTTTTTAAAAAAATCTTTTTCTGCCGGTTAAGTTGTCGAGGGCTGATTTCTTTTCCTGTGATAAAAAGCCTTCTGTTTCGACCGCCAAACCTTTCAGGGGAGCATTTGCAACCGTTTGGCACCATTTTTGAGTGAATTGCTGAAAGTCAGATTTTGGATGAAATTGTGACCCCGGGGCTTAGGAATTTTTTCAAAAAAATCTTTTCCTGCCGGTTAAGTTGTGGAGGGCTGATTTCTTTTCCTGTGATAAAAAGCCTTCTGTTTCGACCGCCAAACCTCTCAGGGGAGCATTTGCAACCGTTTGGTAGCATTTTTGAGTAAATTGCCAAAAGTCAGATTTTTCCTGAAATTGTGACCCCGGGGCTTAGGGATTTATTCAAAAAATATTTTCCTGCCGGTTAAGTTGTGGAGGGCTGATTTCTTTTCCTGTGATAAAAAGCCTTCTGTTTCGACTGCCAAACGTTTCAGGGGAGCATTTGCAACCGTTTGGTAACATTTTTGAGTAAATTGCCGAAAGTCAGATTTTTTATGAAATTGTGACCCCGGGGCTTAGGGAATTTTTCAAAACATCTTTTTTTGCCGTTTAAGTTTTGGAGGGCTGTTTTCTTTTCCTGTGATAAAAATCCTTCTGTTTCGTCCGCCAAACCTTTCAGGGGAGCATTTGCAACCGTTTGGCACCATTTTTGAGTGAATTGCTGAAAGTCAGATTTTGGATGAAATTGTGACCCCGGGGCTTAGGGATTTTTTTAAAAAAAATCTTTTTCTGCCGGTTAAGTTGTCGAGGGCTGATTTCTTTTCCTGTGATAAAAAGCCTTCTGTTTCGACCGCCAAACCTCTCAGGGGAGCATTTGCAACCGTTTGGTAGCATTTTTGAGTAAATTGCCGAAAGTCAGATTTTTGCGGAAATTGTGACCCCGGGGCTTAGGGATTTTTTCAAAAAATCTTTTCCTGCCGGTTAAGTTGTGGAGGGCTGATTTCTTTTCCTGTGATAAAAAGCCTTCTGTTTCGACTGCCAAACGTTTCAGGGGAGCATTTGCAACCGTTTGGTAACATTTTTGAGTAAATTGCCGAAAGTCCGATTTTTTATGAAATTGTGACCCCGGGGCTTAGGGAATTTTTCAAAAAAATTTTTTTTGCCGTTTAAGTTTTGGAGGGCTGTTTTCTTTTCCTGTGATAAAAAGCCTTCTGTTTCGACCGCCAAACCTTTCAGGGGAGCATTTGCAACCGTTTGGCACCATTTTTGAGTGAATTGCTGAAAGTCAGATTTTGGATGAAATTGTGACCCCGGGGCTTAGGAATTTTTTCAAAAAAATCTTTTCCTGCCGGTTAAGTTGTGGAGGGCTGATTTCTTTTCCTGTGATAAAAAGCCTTCTGTTTCGACCGCCAAAGCTCTCAGGGGAGCATTTGCAACCATTTGGCACCGTTTTTGAGTAAATTGCCGAAAGTCAGATTTTTGATGAAATTGTGACCCCGGAGCTTAGGGATTCTTTTCAAAAAAATCTTTTTTTGCCGGTTAAATTGTCGAGGGCTGATTTCTTTTCCTGTGATAAAAAGCCTTCTGTTTCGACAGCCAAAACTCTCAGCGGAGCATTTCCAAGCGTTTGGCAGCATTTTTTAGTGAATTGCCGAAAGTCAGATTTTGGATGAAATTGGGGCCCAGGGACTTAGGGATTTTTGCAAAAAAAACTTTTTCTGCCAGTTAAGTTGTCGAGGGCTGATTTCTTTTCCTGTGATAAAAAACCTTCTGTTTCAACCGCCAAACCTCTCAGCGGAGCATTTGCAACCGTTTGGCGGCATTTTTGAGTAAATTGCCGAAAGTCCGATTTTTTATGAAATTGTGACCCCGGGGCTTAGGGAATTTTTCAAAAAAATTTTTTTTGCCGTTTAAGTTTTGGAGGGCTGTTTTCTTTTCCTGTGATAAAAAGCCTTCTGTTTCGACCGCCAAACCTTTCAGGGGAGCATTTGCAACCGTTTGGCACCATTTTTGAGTGAATTGCTGAAAGTCAGATTTTGGATGAAATTGTGACCCCGGGGCTTAGGAATTTTTTCAAAAAAATCTTTTCCTGCCGGTTAAGTTGTGGAGGGCTGATTTCTTTTCCTGTGATAAAAAGCCTTCTGTTTCGACTGCCAAACCTTTCAGGGGAGCATTTGCAACCGTTTGGCACCATTTTTGAGTGAATTGCTGAAAGTCAGATTTTTTATGAAATTGTGACCCCGGGGCTTAGGGAATTTTTCAAAACATCTTTTTTTGCCGTTTAAGTTTTGAAGGGCAGTTTTCTTTTCCTGTGATAAAAATCCTTCTGTTTCGACCGCCAAACCTTTCAGGGGAGCATTTGCAACCGTTTGGCACCATTTTTGAGTGAATTGCTGAAAGTCAGATTTTGAATGAAATTGTGACCCCGGGGCTTAGGGAATTTTTCAAAACATCTTTTTTTGCCGTTTAAGTTTTGGAGGGCTGTTTTCTTTTCCTGTGATAAAAATCCTTCTGTTTCGACTGCCAAATGTTTCAGGGGAGCATTTGCAACCGTTTGGCACCATTTTTGAGTGAATTGCTGAAAGTCAGATTTTGGATGAAATTGTGACCCCGGGGCTTAGGGATTTTTTTAAAAAAAATCTTTTTCTGCCGGTTAAGTTGTCGAGGGCTGATTTCTTTTCCTGTGATAAAAAGCCTTCTGTTTCGACCGCCAAACCTTTCAGGGGAGCATTTGCAACCGTTTGGTAGCATTTTTGAGTAAATTGCCGAAAGTCAGATTTTTGATGAAATTGTGACCCCGGGGCTTAGGGATTTTTTCAAAAAATCTTTTCCTGCCGGTTAAGTTGTGGAGGGCTGATTTCTTTTCCTGTGATAAAAAGCCTTCTGTTTCGACTGCCAAACGTTTCAGGGGAGCATTTGCAACCGTTTGGTAACATTTTTGAGTAAATTGCCGAAAGTCCGATTTTTTATGAAATTGTGACCCCGGGGCTTAGGGAATTTTTCAAAAAATTTTTTTTTGCCGTTTAAGTTTTGGAGGGCTGTTTTCTTTTCCTGTGATAAAAAGCCTTCAGTTTCGACCGCCAAACCTTTCAGGGGAGCATTTGCAACCGTTTGGCACCATTTTTGAGTGAATTGCTGAAAGTCAGATTTTGGATGAAATTGTGACCCCGGGGCTTAGGAATTTTTTCAAAAAAATCTTTTCCTGCTGGTTAAGTTGTGGAGGGCTGATTTCTTTTCCTGTGATAAAAAGCCTTCTGTTTCGACCGCCAAAGCTCTCAGGGGAGCATTTGCAACCGTTTGGCACCGTTTTTGAGTAAATTGCCGAAAGTCAGATTTTTGATGAAATTGTGACCCCGGGGCTTAGGGATTTTTTCAAAAAAATCTTTTCCTGCCGGTTAAGTTGTGGAGGGCTGATTTCTTTTCCTGTGATAAAAAGCCTTCTGTTTCGACCGCCAAAGCTCTCAGGGGAGCATTTGCAACCATTTGGCACCGTTTTTGAGTAAATTGCCGAAAGTCAGATTTTTGCGGAAATTGTGACCCCGGGGCTTAGGGATTTTTTCAAAAAAATCTTTTCCTGCCGGTTTAGTTGTGGAGGGCTGATTTCTTTTCCTGTGATAAAAAGCCTTCTGTTTCGACTGCCAAATCTTTCAGGGGAGCATTTGCAACCATTTGGCACCATTTTTGAGTAAATTGCCAAAAGTCAGATTTTTTATGAAATTGTGACCCCGGGGCTTAGGGATTTTTTCAAAAAAACCTTTTTCTGCCAGATAAGTTGTGGAGGGCTGATTGCTTTTCCTGTGATAAAAAGCCTTCTGTTTCGACTGCCAAACCTTTCAGGGGAGCATTTGCAACCATTTGGCATCATTTTTGAGTAAATTGCCGAAAGTCAGATTTTTGATGAAATTGTGACCCCGGGGCTTAGGGATTTTTTCATAAAAAATCTTTTTTTGCCGGTTAAGTTGTGGAGGGCTGATTTCTTTTCCTGCGATAAAAAGCCTTCTGTTTCGACCGCCAAACCTCTCAGGGGGGCAGTTGTAACTGTTTGGCACTATTTTTAAGTCAGTTGCCGAAAGTCAGATTTTTCCTGAAATTGTGACCCCGGGGCTTAGATATTTTTTCAAAAAAATCTTTTTCTACTAGATAAGTTGTGGAGGGCTGATTTCTTTTCCTTTGATAAAAAGCCTTCTGTTTCGACCGCCAAACCTCTCAGGGGGTCAGTTGTAACTGTTTGGCACTATTTTTAAGTTAGTTGCCGAAAGTCAGATTTTTCCTGAAATTGTGACCCCGGGGCTTAGATATTTTTTCAAAAAAATCTTTTTCTGCCGGTTAAGTTTTGGAGGGTGGGTTTCTTTTCCTGTGATAAAAAGCCTTCTGTTTCGACCGCCAAAGCTCTCAGGGGAGCATTTGCAAACGTTTGGCACCATTTTTGAGTAAATTGCCGAAAGTCAGATTTTGGATGAAATTTTGATCCCGGGGCTTTAGGATTTTTTTCAAAAAAATCTTTTTTTGCCGGTTAAATTGTCGAGGGCTGATTTCTTTTCCTGTGATAAAAAGCCTTCTGTTTCGACAGCCAAACCTCTCAGCGGAGCATTTCCAAGCGTTTGGCAGCATTTTTTAGTGAATTGCCGAAAATCAGATTTTGGATGAAATTGGGGCCCCGGGACTTAGGGATATTTGCAAAAAAATCTTTTTCTGCAGGTTAGGTTGTCGAGGGCTGATTTCATTTCCTGTGATAAAAAGCCTTCTGTTTCGACCACCAAACCTCTCAGGGGAGCATTTGCAACCGTTTGGCACCATTTTTGAGTGAATTACCGAATGTCAGATTTTTGATGAAATTGTGACCCCTGGGCTTAGGAATTTTTTCAAAAAAATCTTTATCTGCCGGTTAAGCTGTCAAGGGCTGATTACATTTCCTGTGATAAAAAGCCTTCTGTTTAGAGCACGAAACCTTTCAGGGGAGCATTTGCAACCGTTTGCAGCATGTTTGAGTGAATTCCCAAAAGTCAGATTTTTGCTGAAATTGTGACCCTGGGGCTTAGAAATTTTTTCAAAAAAATCTTTTTCTGCCGGTTAAGTTGTCGAGGGCTGATTTCTTTTCCTGTGATAAAAAGCCTTCTGTTTCAACCGCCAAACATCTCAACGGAGCATTTGCAACCGTTTGGCAGCATTTTTTAGTGAATTGCCGAAAGTCAGATTTTGGGTGAAATTGTGACCCCGGGTTAGGGATTTTTTCAAAAAAATCTTTTTCTGCCAGATAAGTTGTGGAGGGCTGATTTCTTTTCCTGTGATAAAAAGCCTTCTGTTTCGAAAACCAGACCTCTCAGGGGGGCAGTTGCAACCATTTGGCACCATTTTTAAGTTGGTTGCCAAAAGTCAGATTTTTCCTGAAATTGTAACCCCGGGGCTTAGGGATTTTTTCAAAAAAATCTTTTTCTGCCGGTTAAGTTGTGGAGGGCTGATTTCTTTTCCTGTGATAAAAAGCCTGCTGTTTTGCCCGACAAACCTCTCAGCGGAGCATTTGCAACCGTTTGGCAGCATTTTTGAGTGAATTGCCGAAAGCCAGATTTTGGATGAAATTGTGACCCCTGGACTTAGGCATTTTTTCAAAAAAAATCATTTTCTGCTGGTTAAGTTGTGGAGGGCTGATTTCTTTTCCTGTGATAAAAAGCGTTCTGTTTCGACTGCCAAACCTTTCAGGGGAGCATTTGCAACCGTTTGGCACCATTTTTTAGTGAATTGCCGAAAGTCAGATTTTGGATGAAATTGTAACCCCGGGGCTTAGGAATTTTTTCAAAAAAATATTTTTTTGCCGGTTAAGTTGTCGAGGGCTGACTTCTTTTCCTGTGATAAGAAGCCTTCTGTTTCGACCGCCAAACCTCTCAGCGGAGATTTGCAACCGTTTGGCAGCATTTTTTAGTGAATTGCCGAAAGTCAGATTTTGGATGAAATTGGGGCCGCGGGACTTAGGGATTTTTGCAAAAAAATCTTTTTCTGCCAGTTAAGTTGTCGAGGGCTGATTTCTTTTCCTGTGATAAAAAGCCTTCTTTTTCAACCGCCAAACCTCTCAGCGGAGCATTTGCAACCGTTTGGCACTATTTTTAAGTTAGTTGCCGAAAGTCAGATTTTGGGTGAAATTGTGACCCCCTGGGCTTAGGGATTTTTTCAAAAAATCTTTTTCTGCAGGTTAGGTTGTCGAGGGCTGATTTCATTTCCTCTGATAAGAAGCCTTCTGTTTCGACTGCCAAACCTCTCAGGGGAGCATTTGCAACCGTTTGGCACCATTTTTGAGTGAATTGCCGAATGTCAGATTTTTGATGAAATTGTGACCCCAGGTCTTAGGAATTTTTTCAAAAAAATCTTTTTCTGCCGGTTAAGTTGTGGAGGGCTGATTTCTTTTCCTGTGATAAAAAGCCTTCTGTTTTGCCCGCCAAACCTCTCAGCGGAGCATTTGCAACCGTTTGGGAGCATTTTTGAGTGAATTGCCGAAAGTCAGATTTTGGATGAAATTGTGACCCCAGGACTTAGGAATTTTTTCAAAAAAATCTTTTTCTGCCGGTTAAGTTGTGGAGGGCTGATTTCTTTTCCTGTGATAAAAAGCCTTCTGTTTTGCCCGCCAAACCTCTCAGCGGAGCATTTGCAACCGTTTGGCAGCATTTTTGAGTGAATTGCTGAAAGTCAGATTTTGGATGAAATTGTGACCCCGGGGCTTAGGGATTTTTTCAATAAATCTTTTTCTGCAGGTTAGGTTGTCGAGGGCTGATTTCATTTCCTGTGATAAAAAGCCTTCTGTTTCGACCGCCAAACCTCTCAGGGGAGCATTTGCAACCGTTTGGCACCATTTTTGAGGGAATTACCGAATGTCAGATTTTTGATGAAATTGTGACCCCGGGGCTTAGGAATTTTTTCAAAAAAATCTTTATCTGCCGGTTAAGCTGTCAAGGGCTGATTACATTTCCTGTGATAAAAAGCCTTCTGTTTAGAGCACGAAACCTTTCAGGGGAGCATTTGCAACCGTTTGCAGCATGTTTGAGTGAATTCCCAAAAGTCAGATTTTTGCTGAAACTGTGACCCTGGGGCTTAGAAATTTTTTCAAAAAAATCTTTTTCTGCCGGTTAAGTTGTCGAGGGCTGATTTCTTTTCCTGTGATAAGAAGCCTTCTGTTTCGACCGCCAAACCTCTCAGCGGAGCATTTGCAACCGTTTGGCAGCATTTTTTAGTGAATTGCCGAAAGTCAGATTTTGGATGAAATTGGGGCCGCGGGACTTAGGGATTTTTGCAAAAAAATCTTTTTCTGCCAATTAAGTTGTCGAGGGCTGATTTCTTTTCCTGTGATAAAAAGCCTTCTGTTTCAACCGCCAAACCTCTCAGCGGAGCATTTGCAACCGTTTGGCAGCATTTTTGAGTGAATTGCCGAAAGTCAGCTTTTGGGTGAAATTGTGACCCCCTGGGCTTAGGGATTTTTTCAAAAAATCTTTTTCTGCAGGTTAGGTTGTCGAGGGCTGATTTCATTTCCTCTGATAAGAAGCCTTCTGTTTCGACTGCCAAACCTCTCAGGGGAGCATTTGCAACCGTTTGGCACCATTTTTGAGTGAATTGCCGAATGTCAGATTTTTGATGAAATTGTGACCCCGGGGCTTAGGGATTTTTTCAAAAAAAATCTTTTTCTGCCTGTTAGGTTGTCGAGGGCTGATTTCTTTTCCTGTGATAAAAAGCCTTCTGTTTCGACCGCCAAACCTGTCAGCGGAGCATTTGCAACCGTTTGGGAGCATTTTTGAGTGAATTGCCGAAAGTCAGATTTTGGATGAAATTGTGACCCCAGGACTTAGGAATTTTTTCAAAAAAATCTTTTTCTGCCGGTTAAGTTGTGGAGGGCTGATTTCTTTTCCTGTGATAAAAAGCCTTCTGTTTTGCCCGCCAAACCTCTCAGCGGAGCATTTGCAACCGATTGACAGCATTTTTGAGTGAATTGCTGAAAGTCAGATTTTGGATGAAATTGTGACCCCGGGGCTTAGGGATTTTTTCAAAAAAATCTTTTTCTGCCAGATAAGTTGTGGAGGGCTGATTTCATTTCCTGTGATAAAAAGCCTTCTGTTTCGACCGCTAAACCTTTCAGGGGAGCATTTGCAACCGTTTGAAGCATTTTTGAGTGAATTGCCGAGAGTCAGATTTTGGGTGAAATTGTGACCCCGGGGCTTAGGGATTTTTTCAAAAAAATCTTTTTCTGCCAGATAAGTTGTGGAGGGCTGATTTCTTTTCCTGTGATAAAAAGCCTTCTGTTTCGACCGCCAAACCTTTCAGGGGAGCATTTGCAACCGTTTGGCAGCATTTTTGAGTGAATTGTCGAAAGTCAGATTTTGGATGAAATTCTGACCCCGGGTTAGGGATTTTTTCAAAAAAATCTTTTTCTGCCAATTACGTTGTGGAGGGCTGATTTCTTTTCCTGTGATAAAAAGCCTTCTGTTTCGACCGCCAAACCTCTCAGGGGGGCAGTTTCAACTGTTTGGCACCATTTTTAGGTTGGTTGCCGAAAGTCAGATTTTTCCTGAAATTGTAACCCCTGGGCTTAGGGATTTTTTCAAAAAAATCTGTTTCTGCCGGTTAAGTTGTGGAGGGCTGATTTCTTTTCCTGTGATAAAAAGCCTTCTGTTTCGACCGCCAAACCTCTCAGGGGGGCAGTTGCAACTGTTTGGCACCATTTTTAAGTTAGTTGCCGAAAGTCTGATTTTTCCTGAAATTGTAACCCCGGGGCTTAGTGATTTTTTCAAAAAAATCTGTTTCTGCCGGTTAAGTTGTGGAGGGCTGATTTCTTTTCCTGTGATAAAAAGCCTTCTGTTTCGACTGCCAAACCTTTCAAGGGAGCATTTGGAATCGTTTGGTAACATTTTTGAGTAAATTGCCGAAAGTCAGATTTTTTATAAAATTTTGACCCAGGGGCTTAGGGATTTTTTCAAAAAATCTTTTTTTGCCGTTTTAGTTTTGGAGGACTGTTTTCTTTTCCTGTGATAAAAAGCCTTCTGTTTCGACCGCCAAACCTTTCAGGGGAGCATTTGCAACCGTTTGGCAGCATTTTTGAGTGAATTGCTGAAAGTCAGATTTTGGATGAAATTGTGACCCCGGGGCTTAGGGATTTTTTCAAAAAATCTTTTTCTGCCGGTTAAGTTGTGGAGGGCTGATTTCTTTTCCTGTGATAAAAAGCCTTCTGATTTGACCGCCAAACCTCTCAGGGGGGCAGTTGCAACCGTTTGGCAGCATTTTTGAGTGAATTGCCGAGAGTCAGATTTTGGGTGAAATTGTGACCCCGGGTTAGGGATTTTTTCAAAAAAATCTTTTTCTGCCAGATAAGTTGTGGAGGGCTGATTTCTTTTTTCTATGATAAAAAGCCTTCTGTTTCAACCGCCAAACCTTTCAGGGGAGCATTTGCAACCGTTTGGTAACATTTTTGAGTAACTTGCCGAAAGTCAGATTTTTTATGAAATTGGGGCCCAGGGACTTAGGGATTTTTGCAAAAAAAACTTTTTCTGCCAGTTAAGTTGTCGAGGGCTGATTTCTTTTCCTGTGATAAAAAACCTTCTGTTTCAACCGCCAAACCTCTCAGCGGAGCATTTGCAACCGTTTGGCGGCATTTTTGAGTGAATTGCCGAAAGTCAGCTTTTGGGTGAAATTGTGGCCCCCTGGGCTTAGGGATTTTTTCAAAAAATCTTTTTCTGCAGGTTAAGTTTGGAGGGCTGATTTCATTTCCTGTGATAAAAAGCCTTCTGTTTCGACGACCAAACCTCTCAGGGGAGCATTTGCAACCGTTTGCAGCATGTTTGAGTGAATTCCCAAAAGTCAGATTTTTGCTGAAATTGTGACCCTGGGGCTTAGGAATTTTTTCAAAAAAATCTTTTTCTGCCGGTTAAGTTGTCGAGGGCTGATTTCTTTTCCTGTGATAAAAAGCCTTCTGTTTCAACCGCCAAACCTCTCAGCGGAGCATTTGCAACCGTTTGGCAGCATTTTTTAGTGAATTGCCGAAAGTCAGGTTTTGGGTGAAATTGTGACCCCGGGTTAGGGATTTTTTCAAAAAAATCATTTTCTGCCAGATAAGTTGTGGAGGGCTGATTTCTTTTCTTGTGATAAAAAGCCTTCTGTTTCGACTGCCAAACCTCTCAGGGGAGCATTTGCAACCGTTTGGCACCATTTTTGAGTGAATTGCTGAAAGTCAGATTTTTTATGAAATTGTGACCCCGGGGCTTAGGGAATTTTTCAAAACATCTTTTTTTGCCGTTTAAGTTTTGAAGGGCAGTTTTCTTTTCCTGTGATAAAAATCCTTCTGTTTCGACCGCCAAACCTTTCAGGGGAGCATTTGCAACCGTTTGGCACCATTTTTGAGTGAATTGCTGAAAGTCAGATTTTGAATGAAATTGTGACCCCGGGGCTTAGGGATTTTTTCAAAAAAAATCTTTTTCTGCCGGTTAAGTTGTCGAGGGCTGATTTCTTTTCCTGTGATAAAAAGCCTTCTGTTTCGACCGCCAAACCTCTCAGGGGAGCATTTGCAACCGTTTGGTAGCATTTTTGAGTAAATTGCCAAAAGTCAGATTTTTCCTGAAATTGTGACCCCGGGGCATAGGGATTTATTCAAAAAATATTTTCCTGCCGGTTAAGTTGTGGAGGGCTGATTTCTTTTCTTGTGATAAAAAGCCTTCTGTTTCGACTGCCAAACCTCTCAGGGGAGCATTTGCAACCGTTTGGCACCATTTTTGAGTGAATTGCTGAAAGTCAGATTTTTTATGAAATTGTGACCCCGGGGCTTAGGGAATTTTTCAAAACATCTTTTTTTGCCGTTTAAGTTTTGAAGGGCAGTTTTCTTTTCCTGTGATAAAAATCCTTCTGTTTCGACCGCCAAACCTCTCAGGGGAGCATTTGCAACCGTTTGGTAGCATTTTTGAGTAAATTGCCGAAAGTCAGATTTTGGATGAGATTGTGACCCCGGGGCTTAGGGATTTTTTTAAAAAAAATCTTTTTCAGCCGGTTAAGTTGTCGAGGGCTGATTTCTTTTCCTGTGATAAAAAGCCTTCTGTTTCGACCGCCAAACCTCTCAGGGGAGCATTTGCAACCGTTTGGTAGCATTTTTGAGTAAATTGCCGAAAGTCAGATTTTTGCGGAAATTGTGACCCCGGGGCTTAGGGATTTTTTCAAAAAATCTTTTCCTGCCGGTTAAGTTGTGGAGGGCTGATTTCTTTTCCTGTGATAAAAAGCCTTCTGTTTCGACTGCCAAACGTTTCAGGGGAGCATTTGCAACCGTTTGGTAACATTTTTGAGTAAATTGCCGAAAGTCCAATTTTTTATGAAATTGTGACCCCGGGGCTTAGGGAATTTTTCAAAAAATCTTTTTTTGCCGTTTAAGTTTTGGAGGGCTGTTTTCTTTTCCTGTGATAAAAAGCCTTCTGTTTCGACCGCCAAACCTCTCAGGGGAGCATTTGCAACCGTTTGGTAGCATTTTTGAGTAAATTGCCGAAAGTCAGATTTTTGCGGAAATTGTGACCCCGGGGCTTAGGGATTTTTTCAAAAAATCTTTTCCTGCCGGTTAAGTTGTGGAGGGCTGATTTCTTTTCCTGTGATAAAAAGCCTTCTGTTTCGACTGCCAAACGTTTCAGGGGAGCATTTGCAACCGTTTGGTAACATTTTTGAGTAAATTGCCGAAAGTCCGATTTTTTATGAAATTGTGACCCCGGGGCTTAGGGAATTTTTCAAAAAATCTTTTTTTGCCGTTTAAGTTTTGGAGGGCTGTTTTCTTTTCCTGTGATAAAAAGCCTTCTGTTTCGACCGCCAAACCTTTCAGGGGAGCATTTGCAACCGTTTGGCACCATTTTTGAGTGAATTGCTGAAAGTCAGATTTTGGATGAAATTGTGACCCCGGGGCTTAGGAATTTTTTCAAAAAAATCTTTTCCTGCCGGTTAAGTTGTGGAGGGCTGATTTCTTTTCCTGTGATAAAAAGCCTTCTGTTTCGACCGCCAAAGCTCTCAGGGGAGCATTTGCAACCATTTGGCACCGTTTTTGAGTAAATTGCCGAAAGTCAGATTTTTGATGAAATTGTGACCCCGGGGCTTAGGAATTTTTTCAAAAAAATCTTTTCCTGCCGGTTAAGTTGTGGAGGGCTGATTTCTTTTCCTCTGATAAAAAGCCTTCTGTTTCGACCGCCAAAGCTCTCAGGGGAGCATTTGCAACCATTTGGCACCGTTTTTGAGTAAATTGCCGAAAGTCAGATTTTTGATGAAATTGTGACCCCGGGGCTTAGGGATTTTTTTCAAAAAAATCTTTTTTTGCCGGTTAAGTTGTGGAGGGCTGATTTCTTTTCCTGTGATAAAAAGCCTTCTGTTTCGACCGCCAAACCGCTTAGGGGAGCATTTGCAACCGTTTGGCAGCATTTTTGAGTGAATTGCCAAAAATCAGATTTTTCCTGAAATTGTGACCCCGGGGCTTAGGGATTTTTTCAAAAAAATCTTTTTCTGCCGGTTAAGTTGTGGAGGGCTGATTTCTTTTCCTGTGATAAAAAGCCTTCTGTTTCGACCGCCAAACCTCTCAGGGGAGCAGTTGCAACTGTTTGGCACCATTTTTAAGTTAGTTGCCGAAAGTCAGATTTTTCCTGAAATTGTAACCCCGGGGCTTAGGGATTTTTTCAAAAAAATATGTTTCTGCCGGTTAAGTTGTGGAGGGCTGATTTCTTTCCCTGTGATAAAAAGCCTTCTGTTTCGACCGCCAAACCTCTCAGGGGGGCAGTTGCAACTGTTTGGCACCATTTTTAAGTTAGTTGCCGAAAGTCAGATTTTTCCTGAAATTGTAACCCCGGGGCTTAGGGATTTTTTCAAAAAAATATGTTTCTGCCGGTTAAGTTGTGGAGGGCTGATTTCTTTTCCTGTGATAAAAATCCTTCTGTTTTGACCGCCAAACCTCTCAGGAGGGCAGTTGCAACCGTTTGGCACCATTTTTAAGTTAGTTGCCGAAAGTCTGATTTTTCCTGAAATTGTAACCCCGGGGCTTAGTGATTTTTTCAAAAAAATCTGTTTCTGCCGGTTAAGTTGTGGAGGGCTGATTTCTTTTCCTGTGATAAAAAGCCTTCTGTTTTGCCCGACAAACCTCTCCGCGGAGCATTTGCAACCGTTTGGCAGCATTTTTTAGTGAATTGCTGAAAGTCAGATTTTGGATGAAATTGTGACCCCGGGGCTTAGGGATTTTTCCAAAAACATCATTTTCTGCCAGTTAAATTGTGGAGCTCTGATTTCTTTTCCTGTGATAAAAAGCCTTCTGTTTCGAGCGCCAAACCGCTCAGAGGAGCATTTGCAACCGTTTGGCAGCATTTTTGAGTGAACTGCCGAAAATCAGATTTTTCCTGAAATTGTGACCCCGGGGCTTAGGGATTTTTTCAAAAAAATCTTTTTCTGCCGGTTAGGTTTTGGAGGGCTGATTTCTTTTCCTGTGATAAAAAGCCTTCTGTTTCGAACGCCAAACCTCTCAGGGGGGCAGTTGCAACTGTTTGGCACCATTTTTAAGTTAGTTGCCGAAAGTCTGATTTTTGCGGAAATTGTGACCCCGGGACTTTGTGATTTTTTCAAAAAAATCTGTTTCTGCCGGGTAAGTTGTGGAGGGCTGATTTCTTTTCCTGTGATAAAAAGCCTTCTGTTTCGACTGCCAAACCTTTCAGGGGAGCTTTTGCAACCGTTTGGTAACATTTTTGAGTAAATTGCCGAAAGTCAGATTTTTTATGAAATTGTGACCCCGGAGCTTAGGGAATTTTTCAAAACATCTTTTTTTGCCGTTTAAGTTTTGGAGGGCTGTTTTCATTTCCTGTGATAAAAATCCTTCTGTTTCGACCGCCAAACCTTTCAGGGGAGCATTTGCAACCGTTTGTCAGCATTTTTGAGTGAATTGCCGAAAGTCAGCTTTTGGGTGAAATTGTGATCCCCTGGGCTTAGGGATTTTTTCAAAAAATCTTTTTCTGCAGGTTAAGTTTGGAGGGCTGATTTCATTTCCTGTGATAAAAAGCCTTCTTTTTCGACCGCCAAACCTCTCAGGGGAGCATTTGCAACCGTTTGCAGCATGTTTGAGTGAATTCCCAAAAGTCAGATTTTTCCTGAAATTGTGACCCTGGGGCTTAGGAATTTTTTCAAAAAAATCTTTTTCTGCCGGTTAAGTTGTCGAGGGCTGATTTCTTTTCCTCTGATAAAAAGCCATCTGTTTCAACCGCCAATCCTCTCAGCGGAGCATTTGCAACCGTTTGGCAGCATTTTTTAGTGAATTGCCGAAAGTCAGGTTTTGGGTGAAATTGTGACCCCGGGTTAGGGATTTTTTCAAAAAAATCATTTTCTGCCAGATAAGTTGTGGAGGGCTGATTTCTTTTTTCTATGATAAAAAGCCTTCTGTTTCGACCGCCAAACCTTTCAGGGGAGCATTTGCAACCGTTTGGTAACATTTTTGAGTAAATTGCCGAAAGTCAGATTTTTTATGAAATTGTGACCCCGGAGCTTAGGGTTTTTTTTCAAAAAAATCTGTTTTTTCCGGTTAAATTGTCGAGGGCTGATTTCTTTTCCTGTGATAAAAAGCCTTCTGTTTCGACAGCCAAAACTCTCAGCGTAGCATTTCCAAGCGTTTGGCAGCATTTTTTAGTGAATTGCCGAAAGTCAGATTTTGGATGAAATTGGGGCCCAGGGACTTAGGGATTTTTGCAAAAAAGACTTTTTCTGCCAGTTAAGTTGTCGAGGGCTGATTTCTTTTCCTGTGATAAAAAACCTTCTGTTTCAACCGCCAAACCTCTCAGCGGAGCATTTGCAACCGTTTGGCACCATTTTTTAGTGAATTGCCGAAAGTCAGCTTTTGGGTGAAATTGTGACCCCCTGGGCTTAGGGATTTTTTCAAAAAATCTTTTTCTGCAGGTTAAGTTTGGAGGGCTGATTTCATTTCCTGTGATAAAAAGCCTTCTGTTTCGACCGCCAAACCTCTCAGGGGAGCATTTGCAACCGTTTGGCAGCATTTTTTAGTGAATTGCCGAAAGTCAGGTTTTGGGTGAAATTGTGAAACCGGGTTAGGGATTTTTTCAAAAAAAATCTTTTTCTGCCAGATAAGTTGTGGAGGGCTGATTTCTTTTTTCTACGATAAAAAGCCTTCTGTTTCGACCGCCAAACCTTTCATGGGAGCATTTGCAACCGTTTGGCACCATTTTTGAGTAAATTGCCGAAAGTCAGATTTTTTATGAAATTGTGACCCCAGGGCTTAGGGAATTTTTCAAAACATCTTTTTTTGCCGTTTAAGTTTTGGAGGGCTTTTTTCTTTTCCTGTGATAAAAATCCTTCTGTTTCGACCGCCAAACCTTTCAGGGGAGCATTTGCAACCGTTTGGCACCATTTTTGAATGAATTGCTGAAAGTCAGATTTTGGATGAAATTGTGACCCCGGGGCTTAGGGATTTTTTCAAAAAAATCTTTTTCTGACGGTTAAGTTGTCGAGGGCTGATTTCTTTTCCTGTGATAAAAAGCCTTCTGTTTCAACCGCCAAACCTCTCAGCGGAGCATTTGCAACCGTTTGGCACCATTTTTTAGTGAATTGCCGAAAGTCAGCTTTTGGGTGAAATTGTGACCCCCTGGGCTTAGGGATTTTTTCAAAAAATCTTTTTCTGCAGGTTAAGTTTGGAGGGCTGATTTCATTTCCTGTGATAAAAAGCCTTCTGTTTCGACCGCCAAACCTCTCAGGGGAGCATTTGCAACCGTTTGCAGCATGTTTGAGTGAATTCCCAAAAGTCAGATTTTTGATGAAATTGTGACCCTGGGGCTTAGGAATTTTTTCAAAAAAATCTTTTTCTGCCGGTTAAGTTGTCGAGGGCTGATTTCTTTTCCTGTGATAAAAAGCCTTCTGTTTCAACCGCCAAACCTCTCAGCGGAGCATTTGCAACCGTTTGGCAGCATTTTTTAGTGAATTGCCGAAAGTCAGGTTTTGGGTGAAATTGTGAAACCGGGTTAGGGATTTTTTCAAAAAAAATCTTTTTCTGCCAGATAAGTTGTGGAGGGCTGATTTCTTTTTTCTATGATAAAAAGCCTTCTGTTTCGACCGCCAAACCTTTCATGGGAGCATTTGCAACCGTTTGGCACCATTTTTGAGTGAATTGCCGAATGTCAGATTTTTGATGAAATTGTGACCCCAGGACTTAGGAATTTTTTCAAAAAAATCTTTTTCTGCCGGTTAAGTTGTGGAGGGCTGATTTCTTTTCCTGTGATAAAAAGCCTTCTGTTTTGCCCGCCAAACCTCTCCGCGGAGCATTTGCAACCGTTTGGCAGCATTTTTGAGTGAATTGCTGAAAGTGAGATTTTGGATGAAATTGTGACCCCGGGGCTTAGGGATTTTTTCAAAAAAATCATTTTCTGCCGGTTAAGTTGTGGAGGGCTGATTTCTTTTCCTGTGATAAAAAGCCTTCTGATTTGCCCGCCAAACCTCTCCGCGGAGCATTTGCAACCGTTTGGCAGCATTTTTGAGTGAATTGCTGAAAGTGAGATTTTGGATGAAATTGTGACCCCGGGGCTTAGGGATTTTTTCAAAAAAATCATTTTCTGCCGGTTAAGTTGTGGAGGGCTTATTTCTTTTCCTGTGATAAAAAGCCTTCTGTTTCGACCGCCAAACCTCTCAGGGGGGCAGTTGCAACTGTTTGGCACCATTTTTAAGTTAGTTGCCGAAAGTCAGATTTTTCCTGAAATTGTGACCCCGGGGCTTAGGGATTTTTTCAAAAAAATCATTTTCTGCCGGTTAAGTTGTGGAGGGCTGATTTCTTTTCCTGTGATAAAAAGCCTTCTGTTTCGATGCCAAACCTTTCAGGGGACCATTTGCAACCGTTTGGTAACATTTTTGAGTAAATTGCCGAAAGTCAGATTTTTCCTGAAATTGTAACCCCGGGGCTTAGTGATTTTTTCAAAAAAATCTGTTTCTGCAGGTTAAGTTGTGGAGGGCTGATTTCTTTTCCTGTGATAAAGAGCCTTCTGTTTCGACCGCCAAACCTTTCAGGGGAGCATTTGCAACCGTTTGGCACCATTTTTGAGTGAATTGCTGAAAGTCAGATTTTGGATGAAATTGTGACCCCGGGGCTTAGGGATTTTTTCAAAAAAATCATTTTCTGCCGGTTAAGTTGTCGAGGGCTGATTTCTTTTCCTGTGATAAAAAGCCTTCTGTTTCGACCGCCAAACCTCTCAGGGTAGCATTTACAACCGTTTGGCAGCATTTTTGAGTGAATTGCCGAAAGTCAGAATTTGGATGAAATTGTGATCCCGGGACTTAGGGATTTTTTCAAAAAAATCTTTTTCTGCCGGTTAAGTTGTGGAGGGCTGATTTCTTTTCCTGTGATAAAAAGCCTTCTTTTTTGACCGCCAAACCTCTCAGGGGGGCAGTTGCAACCGTTTGGCACCATTTTTAAGTTAGTTGCCGAAAGTCTGATTTTTCCTGAAATTGTAACCCCGGGGCTTTGTGATTTTTTCAAAAAAATCTGTTTCTGCCGGTTAAGTTGTGGAGGCCTGATTTCTTTTCCTGTGATAAAAAGCCTTCTGTTTCGACTGCCAAACCTTTCAGGGGAGCATTTGCAACCGTTTGGCACCATTTTCGAGTGAAGTGCTGAAAGTCAGATTTTGGATTAAATTGTGACCCCGGGGCTTAGGGATTTTTTCAAAAAAATCTTTTTCTGCCGGTTAAGTTGTCGAGGGCTGATTTCTTTTCCTGTGATAAAAAGCCTTCTGTTTCAACCGCCAAACCTTTCAGGGGAGCATTTGCAACCGTTTGGCACCATTTTCGAGTGAAGTGCTGAAAGTCAGATTTTGGATTAAATTGTGACCCCGGGGCTTAGGGATTTTTTCAAAAAAATCGTTTTCTGCCGGTTAAGTTGTGGAGGGCTGATTTCTTTTCTTGTGATAAAAAGCCTTCTGTTTCGACCGCCAAACCTCTCAGGGGAGCATTTGCAACCGTTTGGCACCATTTTTGAGTGAATTGCTGAAAGTCAGATTTTGGATGAAATTGTGACCCCGGGGCTTACGGATTTTTTCAAAAAAATCTTTTTCTGCCGGTTAAGTTGCCGAGGGCTGATTTCTTTTCCTGTGATAAAAAGCCTTCTGTTTCGACCGCCAAACCGCTCAGAGGAGCATTTGCAACCGTTTGGCAGCATTTTTGAGTGAACTGCCGAAAATCAGATTTTTCCTGAAATTGTGACCCCGGGGCTTAGGGATTTTTTCAAAAAAATCTTTTTCTGCCGGTTAAGTTGTGGAGGGCTGATTTCTGTTCCTGTGATAAAAAGCCTTCTATTTCGAACGCCAAACCTCTCAGGGGGGCAGTTGCAACTGTTTGGCACCATTTTTAAGTTAGTTGCAGAAAGTCAGATTTTTGCGGAAATTGTAACCCCGGGGCTTAGGAATTTTTTCAAAAAAATCTTTTCCTGCCGGTTAAGTTGTGGAGGGCTGATTTCTTTTGCTGTGATAGAAAGCCTTCTTTTTTGACCGCCAAACCTCTCAGGGGGGCAGTTGCAACCGTTTGGCACCATTTTAAGTTAGTTGCCGAAAGTCTGATTTTTCCTGAAATTGTAACCCCGGGGCTTTGTGATTTTTTCAAAAAAATCTGTTTCTGCCGGTTAAGTTGTGGAGGGCTGATTTCTTTTCCTGTGATAAAAAGCCTTCTGTTTCGACTGCCAAACCTTTCAGGGGAGCATTTGCAACCGTTTGGTAACATTTTTGAGTTAATTGCCGAAAGTCAGATTTTTTATGAAATTGTGACCCCGGGGATTAGGGAATTTTTCAAAAAATCTTTTTTTGCCGTTTAAGTTTTGGAAGGCTGTTTTCTTTTCCTGTGATAAAAAGCCTTCTGTTTCGACTGCCAAACCTTTCAGGGGAGCATTTGCAACCGTTTGGCACCATTTTTGAGTGAATTGCTGAAAGTCAGATTTTGGATGAAATTGTGACCCCGGGGCTTAGGGATTTTTTCAAAGAAATCTTTTTCTGCCGGTTAAGTTGTCGAGGGCTGATTTCTTTTCCTGTGATAAAAAGCCTTCTGTTTCGACCGCCAAACCTCTCAGGGGCGCATTTGCAACCTTTTGGTAGCATTTTTGAGTAAATTGCCGAAAGTCAGATTTTTGCGGAAATTGTGACCCCGGGGCTTAGGAATTTTTTCAAAAAAATCTTTTCCTGCCGGTTAAGTTGTGGAGGGCTGATTTCTTTTCCTGTGATAAAAAGCCTTCTGTTTCGACCGCCAAAGCTCTCAGGGGAGCATTTGCAACCATTTGGCACCATTTTTGAGTAAATTGCCGAAAGTCAGATTTTTGATGAAATTGTGACCCCGGGGCTTAGGGATTTTTTTCAAAAAAATCTTTTTCTGCCGGTTAAGTTGTCGAGGGCTGATTTCTTTTCCTGTGATAAAAAGCCTTCTGTTTCGACCGCCAAACCTCTCAGGGGAGCATTTAAAACCGTTTGGTAGCATTTTTGAGTAAATTGCCGAAAGTCAGATTTTTGCGTAAATTGTGACCCCGGGGCTTGGGGATTTTTTCAAAAAAATCTTTTTCTGCCGGTTAAGTTGTCAAGGGCTGATTACTTTTCCTTTGATAAAAAGCCTTCTGTTTCGACCGCCAAACCTCTCAGGGGAGCATTTGCAACCGTTTGCAGCATGTTTGAGTGAATTCCCAAAAGTCAGATTTTTGCTGAAATTGTGACCCTGGGGCTTAGGAATTTTTTCAAAAAAATCTTTTTCTGGCGGTTAAGTTGTTGAGGGCTGATTTCTTTTCCTGTGATAAAAAGGCTTCTGTTTCGACCGCCAAACCTCTCAGGGGGGCAGTTGCAACCGTTTGGCACCATTTTTGAGTGAATTGCTGAAAGTCAGATTTTGGATGAAATTGTGACCCCGGGGCTTAGGGATTTTTTCAAAGAAATCTTTTTCTGCCGGTTAAGTTGTGGAGGGCTGATTTCTTTTCCTGTGATAAAAAGCCTTCTGTTTCGACCGCCAAACCTCTCAGGGGAGCATTTGCAACCGTTTGGCACCATTTTTGAGTGAATTGCTGAATGTCAGATTTTGGATGAAATTGTGACCCCGGGGCTTAGGGATTTTTTCAAAAAAATCTTTTTCTGCCGGTTAAGTTGTGGAGGGCTGATTTCTTTTCCTGTGATAAAAAGCCTTCTGTTTCGAACGCCAAACCTCTCAGGGGGGCAGTTGCAACCGTTTGGCACCATTTTTAAGTTAGTTGCCGAAAGTCTGATTTTTCCTGAAATTGTAACCCCGGGGCTTAGTGATTTTTTCAAAAAAATCTGTTTCTGCCGGTTAAGTTGTGGTGGGCTGATTTCTTTTCCTGTGATAAAAAGCCTTCTGTTTCGACTGCCAAACCTTTAACGGGAGCATTTGCAACCGTTTGGTAACATTTTTGAGTAAATTGCCGAAAGTCAGATTTTTTATGAAATTGTGACCCCGGGGCTTAGGGAATTTTTCAAAAAATCTTTTTTTGCCGTTTAAGTTTTGGAGGTCTGTTTTCTTTTCCTGTGATAAAAAGCCTTCTATTTCGACCGCCAAACCTTTCAGGGGAGCATTTGCAACCGTTTGGCACCATTTTTGAGTGAATTGCTGAAAGTCAGATTTTGGATGAAATTGTGACCCCGGGGCTTAGGGATTTTTTCCAAAAAATCTTTTTCTGCCGGTTAAGTTGTCGAGGGCTGATCTCTTTTCCTGTGATAAAAGCCGTCTGTTTCGACCGCCAAACCTCTAAGGGGAGCATTTGCAACCATTTGGTAGCATTTTTGAGTAAAATGCCGAAAGTCAGATTTTTGCGGAAATTGTGACCCCGGGGCTTAGGGATTTTATCAAAAAAATCTTTTCCTGCCGGTTAAGTTGTGGAGGGCTGATTTCTTTTCCTGTGATAAAAAGCCTTCTGTTTCGACCGCCAAACCGCTCAGGGGAGCATTTGCAACCGTTTGGCAGCATTTTTGAGTGAATTGCCGAAAATCAGATTTTTCCTGAAATTGTGACCCCAGGGCTTAGGGATTTTTTCAAAAAAATCTTTTTCTGCCGGTTAAGTTGTCGAGGGCTGATTTCTTTTCTTGTGATAAAAAGCCTTCTGTTTCGACCGCCAAACCTTTCAGGGGAGCATTTGCAACCGTTTGGCACCATTTTTGAGTGAATTGCTGAAAGTCAGCTTTTGGATGAAATTGTGACCCCGGGGCTTAGGGATTTTTTCCAAAAAATCTTTTTCTGCCGGTTAAGTTGTCGAGGGCTGATCTCTTTTCCCGTGATAAAAAGCCGTCTGTTTCGACCGCCAAACCTCTAAGGGGAGCATTTGCAACCGTTTGGTAGCATTTTAGAGTAAATTGCCGAAAGTCAGATTTTTGCGGAAATTGTGACCCCGGGGCTTAGGGATTTTTTTCAAAAAAATCTGTTTCTGCCGGTTAAGTTGTGGAGGGCTGATTTCTTTTCCTGTGATAAAAAGCCTTCTGTTTCGACCGCCAAAGCTCTCAGGGGAGCATTTGCAACCATTTGGCACCATTTTTGAGTAAATTGCTGAAAGTCAGATTTTTGATGAAATTGTGACCCTGGGGCTTAGGGATTTTTTCAAAAAATCTTTTTTTGCCGTTTAGGTTTTGGAGGGCTGTTTTCTTTTCCTGTGATAAAAAGCCTTCTGTTTCGACCGCCAAACCTTTCAGGGGAGCATTTGCAACCGTTTGGCATCATTTTTGAGTGAATTGCTAAAGTCAGATTTTGGATGAAATTGTGACGCCAGGGATTAGGGATTTTTTCAAAAAAATCTTTTCCTGCCGGTTTAGTTGTGGAGGGCTGATTTCTTTTCCTGTGATAAAAAGCCTTCTGTTTCGTCCGCCAAACCTCTCAGCGGAGCATTTCCAACCGTTTGGCACCATTTTTTAGTGAATTGCCGAAAGTCAGATTTTTTATGAAATTGTGACCCCGGGGCTTAGGGATTTTTTCAAAAAAATCTTTTTCTGCCGGTTAAGTTGTCGAGGGCTGATTTCTTTTCCTGTGATAAAAAGCCTTCTGTTTCGACCGCCAAACCTCTCAGGGGAGCATTTGCAACCGTTTGGTAGCATTTTTGATTGAATTGGATGAAATTTTGGATGAAATTGTGAACCCGGGGCTTAGGGATTTTTTCAAAAAAATCTTTTCCTGCCGGTTAAGTTGTAGAGGGCTGATTTCTTTTCCTGTGATAAAAAGCCTTCTGTTTCGACTGCCAAACCTTTCAGGGGAGCATTTGCAACCATTTGGCACCATTTTTGAGTTAGTTGCCGAAAGTCAGATTTTTTCTGAAATTGTGACCCCGGGGCTTAGGAATTTTTTTCAAAAAAATCTTTTTTTGCCGGTTAAGTTGTGGAGGGCTGATTTCTTTTCCTGTGATAAAAAGCCTTCTTTTTCGACCGCCAAACCTTTCAGGGGAGCATTTGCAACCGTTTGGCACCAATTTTGAGTGAATTGCCGAAAGTCAGATTTTTGCGGAAATTGTGACCCCGGGGCTTAGGGATTTTTTCAAAAAAATCTTTTTCTGCCGGTTAAGTTGTCGAGGGCTGATTTCTTTTTCTGTGATAAAAAGCCTTCTGTTTCGTCCGCCAAACCTCTCAGCGGAGCATTTCCAACCGTTTGGCACCATTTTTTTAGTGAATTGCCGAAAGTCAGATTTTGGATGAAATTGTGACGCCAGGGCTTAGGGATTTTTTCAAAAAAATCTTTTCCTGCCGGTTTAGTTGTGGAGGGCTGATTTCTTTTCCTGTGATAAAAAGCCTTCTATTTCGACCACCAAAGCTCTCAGGGGAGCATTTGCAACCATTTGGCAACATTTTTGAGTAGATTGCCGAAAGTCAGATTTTTGATGAAATTGTGACCCCGGGGCTTAGGGATTTTTTTCTTTTCTTTTCTTTTTTTTAATATTTTTTATTAAGGATTTTCTTGTTTTACAGAAGTGTAGTGCGTCGTATTTTTTTTTCCCCTTCTTTCTTTCTTCTTCCACGTAGCTTAGGGATTTTTTTCAAAAAAAATCTTTTTTTGCCGGTTAAGTTGTGGAGAGCTGATTTCTTTTCCTGTGATAAAAAGCCTTCTGTTTCGTCCGCCAAACCTCTCAGCGGAGCATTTCCAACCGTTTGGCAGCCTTTTTTAGTGAATTGCCGAAAGTCAGATTTTTGCGGAAATTGTGACCCCGGGGCTTAGGGATTTTTTCAAAAAAATCTTTTTCTGCCGGTTAACTTGTCGAGGCCTGATTTCTTTTCCTGTGATAAAAAGCCTTCTGTTTCGACTGCCAAACCTCTCAGGGGAGCATTTGCAACCGTTTGGTAGCATTTTTGATTGAATTGGATGAAATTTTGGATGAAATTGTGACCCCGGGGCTTAGGGATTTTTTCAAAAAAATCTTTTTCTGCCGGTTAAGTTGTAGAGGGCTGATTTCTTTTCCTGTGATAAAAAGCCTTCTGTTTCGACTGCCAAACCTTTCAGGGGAGCATTTGCAACCATTTGGCACCATTTTTGAGCAAATTGCCGAAAGTCAGATTTTTTATGAAATTGTGACCCCGGGGCTTAGGGATTTTTTCAAAAAATCTTTTTTTTGCCGTTTAAGCTTTGGAGGGCTGTTTTCTTTTCCTGTGATAAAAAGCCTTCTGTTTCGACCGCCAAACCTTTCAGGGGAGCAGTTGCAACCGTTTGGCATCATTTTTGAGTGAATTGCTGAAAGTCAGATTTTGGATGAAATTGTGATGCCGGGGCTTAGGGATTTTTTCAAAAAAATCTTTTTCTGCCGGTTAAGTTTTGGAGGGCTGATTTCTTTTCCTGTGATAAAAAGCCTTCTGTTTCGTCCGCCAAACCTCTCAGCGGAGCATTTCCAACCGTTTGGCACCATTTTTTTAGTGAATTGCCGAAAGTCAGATTTTGGATGAAATTGTGACGCCAGGGCTTAGGGATTTTTTTAAAAAAATCTTTTCCTGCCGGTTTAGTTGTAGAGGGCTGATTTCTTTTCCTGTGATAAAAAGCCTTCTGTTTCGACTGCCAAACCTTTCAGGGGAGCATTTGCAGCCATTTGGCACCATTTTTGAGCAAATTGCCGAAAGTCAGATTTTTTATGAAATTGTGACCCCGGGGCTTAGGGATTTTTTCAAAAAAATCTTTTTCTGCCGGTTAAGTTGTGAAGGGCGGATTTCTTTTCCTGTGATAAAAAGCCTTCTGTTTCGACCGCCAAACCTTTCAGGGGAGCAGTTGCAACTGTTTGGCACCATTTTTGAGTGAATTGCCGAAAGTCAGATTTTTGCGGAAATTGTGACTCCGGGGCTTAGGGATTTTTTCAAAAAAATCTTTTCCTGCCGGTTAAGTTGTGGAGGGCTGATTTCTTTTCCTGCGATAAAAAGCCTTCTGTTTCGACTGCCAAACCTTTCAGGGGAGCATTTGCAACCATTTGGCACCACTTTTGAGTAAATTGCCGAAAGTCAGATTTTTCCTGAAATTGTGACCCCGGGGCTTAGGGATTTTTTCAAAAAAATCTTTTTCTGCCGGTTAAGTTTTGGAGGGCTGATTTCTTTTCCTGTGATAAAAAGCCTTCTGTTTCAACTGCCAAACCTTTCAGGGGAGCATTTGCAACCATTTGGCACCATTTTTGAGTAAATTGCCGAAAGTCAGATTTTTGCGGAAATTGTGACCCCGGGGCTTAGGGATTTTTTCAAAAAAAACTTTTTCTGCCGGTTAAGTTGTCGCGGCTGATTTCTTTTCCTGTGATAAAAAGCCTTCTGTTTCGACCACCAAACCTCTCAGGGAGGCAGTTGCAACTGTTTGGCACCATTTTTAAGTTAGTTGCCGAAAGTCATATTTTTCCTGAAATTGTGACCCCGGGGCTTAGGGATTTTTTCAAAAAAATCTGTTTCTGCCGGTTAAGTTGTGGAGGGCTGATTTCTTTTCCTGTGATAAAAAGCCTTCTGTTTCGTCCGCCAAACCTCTCAGCGGAGCATTTCCAACCGTTTGGCACCATTTTTGAGTGAATTGCTGAAAGTCAGATTTTGGATGAAATTGTGACCCCGGGGCTTAGGGATTTTTTCAAAGAAATCTTTTTCTGCCGGTTAAGTTTCGGAGGGCTGATTTCTTTTCCTGTGATAAAAAGCCTTCTGTTTCGACCGCCAAACCTCTCAGGGGAGCATTTGCAACCGTTTGGAACCATTTTTTACTGAATTGCCGAAAGTCAGATTTTTTTATGAAATTGTGACCCCGGGGCTTAGGGATTTTTTCAAAAAAATCTTTTTCTGCCAGTTAAGTTGTCGAGGGCTGATTTCTTTTCCTGTGATAAAAATCCTTCTGTTTCGACCGCCAAACCTCTCAGGGGAGCATTTGCAACCGTTTGGTAGCATTTTTGAGAGAATTGGATGAAATTTTGGATGAAATTGTGACCCCGGGGCTTAGGGATTTTTTCAAAAAAATCTTTTTCTGCCGGTTAAGTTGTAGAGGGCTGATTTCTTTTCCTGTGATAAAAAGCCTTCTGTTTCGACTGCCAAACCTTTCAGGGGAGCATTTGCAACCATTTGGCACCATTTTTGATTAAATTGCGGAAAGTCAGATTTTTTATGAAATTGTGACCCCCGGGCTTAGGGATTTTTTCACAAATTATTTTTCTGCCGGTTAAGTTTTGGAGGGCTGATTTCTTTTCCTGTGATCAAAAGCCTACTGTTTCGACCGCCAAAGCACTCAGGGGAGCATTTGCAACCGTTTGGCAGCATTTTTGAGTGAATTGCCGAAAGTCAGATTTTTGCGGAAATTGTGACCCCGGGGCTTAGGGATTTTTTCAAAAAAATCTTTTACTGCCGGTTAAGTTGTCGCGGCTGATTTCTTTTCCTGTGATAAAAAGCCTTCTGTTTCGACCGCCAAACCTCTCAGGGAGGCAGTTGCAACTGTTTGGCACCATTTTTAAGTTAGTTGCCGAAAGTCATATTTTTCCTGAAATTGTTACCCCGGGGCTTAGGAATTTTTTCAAAAAATCTTTTTTTGTCGGTTAAGTTTTGGAGGGCTGATTTCTTTTCCTGTGATAAAAAGCCTTCTGTTTCGACCGCCAAACCTCTCAGGGGAGCATTTGCAACCGTTTGGTAGCATTTTTGAGTGAATTGCTGAAAGTCAGATTTTGGATGAAATTGTGACCCCGGGGCTTAGGGATTTTTTCAAACAAATCTTTTTCTGCCGGTTAAGTTGTGAAGGGCTGATTTCTTTTCCTGTGATAAAAAGCCTTCTGTTTCGACCGCCAAACCTTTCAGGGGAGCAGTTGCAACTGTTTGGCACCATTTTTGAGTGAATTGCCGAAAGTCAGATTTTCGCGGAAATTGTGACCCCGGGGCTTAGGGATTTTTTCAAAAAAATCTTTTCCTGCCGGTTAAGTTGTGGAGGGCTGATTTCTTTTCCTGTGATAAAAAGCCTTCTGTTTCGACTGCCAAACCTTTCAGGGGAGCATTTGCAACCATTTGGCACCATTTTTGAGTAAATTGCCGAAAGTCAGATTTTGAATGAAATTGTGACCCCGGGGCTTAGGGATTTTTTCAAAAAAATCTTTTTCTGCCGGTTAAGTTTTGGAGGGCTGATTTCTTTTACTGTGATAAAAAGCCTTCTGTTTCGACCACCAAACCTCACAGGGGTGCATTTGCAACCGTTTGGTAGCATTTTTGAGTAAATTGCCGAAAGTCAGTTTTTTGCGGAAATTGTGACCCCGGGGCTTAGGGATTTTTTCATAAAATCTTTTTCTGCCGGTTAAGTTGTGGAGGGCTGATTTCTTTTCCTGTGATAAAAAACCTTCTGTTTCGACCGCCAAAGCTTTCAGGGGAGCATTTGCAACCATTTGGCACCATTTTTGAGTAAATTGCCGATAGTCAGATTTTTGATGAAATTTTGACCCCCGGGCTTAAGGATTTTTTCAAAAAATCTTTTTTTGTCGGTTAAGTTTTGGAGGGCTCATTTCTTTTCCAGTGATAAAAAGCCTTCTGTTTCGACCGCCAGAGCTCTCAGGGGAGCATTTGCAACCGTTTGGCACCATTTTTGAGTAATTTGCCGAAAGTCAGATTTTTGATGAAATTGTGACCCCGGGGGTTAGGGATTTTTTCAAAAAAATCATTTTCTGCCATATAAGTTGTGGAGGGCTAATTTCTTTTCCTGTGATAAAAAGCCTTCTGTTTCGACCGCCAAACCTCTCAGGGGAGCATTTGCAACCGTTTGGTAGCATTTTTGAGTAAATTGCCGAAAGTCAGATTTTTGCGGAAATTGTGACCCCGGGGGTTAGGGATTTTTTCAAAAAAATCATTTTCTGCCATATAAGTTGTGGAGGGCTAATTTCTTTTCCTGTGATAAAAAGCCTTCTGTTTCGACCGCCAAACTTTTCAGGGGAGCATTTGCAACCATTTGGCACCATTTTTGAGTAAATTGCCGAAAGTCAGATTTTGTTATGAAATTTTGACCCCGGGGCTTAGGGATTTTTTCAAAAAATCTTTTCTGCCGGTTAAGTTTTGGAGGGCTGATTTCTTTTCCTGTGATAAAAAGCCTTCTGTTTCGACCACGAAACCTTTCAGGGGAGCATTTGCAACCGTTTGGCACCATTTTAGAGTGAATTGCTGAAAGTCAGATTTTGAATGAAATTGTGACCCCGGGGCTTAGGGATTTTTACAAAAAAATCTTTTTTTGCCGGTTAAGTTGTGGAGGGCTAATTTCTTTTCCTGTGATAAAAAGCCTTCTGTTTCGACCGCCAAACCTCTCAGGGGAGCATTTGCAACCGTTTGGTATCATTTTTGATTGAATTGGATGAAATTTTGGATGAAATTGTGACCCCGGGGCTTAGGGATTTTTTCAAAAAAATCTTTTTCTGCCGGTTAAGTTGTGGAGGGCTGATTTCTTTTCCAGTGATAAAAAGCTTTCTGTTTCGACCGCCAGAGCTCTCAGGGGAGCATTTGCAACCGTTTGGCACCATTTTTGAGTAAATTGCCGAAAGTCAGATTTTGGATGAAATTGTGACCCCGGGGCTTAGGGATTTTTTCAAAAAAATCTTTTTTTGCCGGTTAAGTTGTGGAGGGCTAATTTCTTTTCCTGTGATAAAAAGCCTTCTGTTTCGACCGCCAAACCTCTCAGGGGAGCATTTGCAACCGTTTGGTAGCATTTTTGAGTAAATTGCCGAAAGTCAGATTTTTGCGGAAATTGTGACCCCGGGGCTTAGGGATTTTTTCAAAAAAATCTTTTTCTGCCGGTTAAGTTGTCGCGGCTGATTTCTTTTCCTGTGATAAAAAGCCTTCTGTTTCGACCGCCAAACCTCTCAGGGGGGCAGTTGCAACTGTTTGGCACCATTTTTAAGTTAGTTGCCGAAAGTCAGATTTTTCCTGAAATTGTAACCCCGGGGCTTAGGGATTTTTTCAAAAAATCTTTTTTTGTCGGTTAAGTTTTGGAGGGCTTATTTCTTTTCCTGTGATAAAAAGCCTTCTGTTTCGACCGCCAAACCTTTCAGGGGAGCATTTGCAACCGTTTGGCACCAATTTTGAGTGAATTGCTGAAAGTCAGATTTTGGATGAAATTGTGACCCCGGGGCTTAGGGATTTTTTCAAAAAAATCTTTTTCTGCCGGTTAAGTTGTGGAGGGCTGATTTCTTTTCCTGTGATAAAAAGCCTTCAGTTTCGACCGCCAAACCTTTCAGGGGAGCATTTGCAACCATTTGGCACCATTTTTGAGTAAATTGCCGAAAGTCAGATTTTTGCGGAAATTGTGCCCCAGGGGCATAGGGATTTTTTCAAAAAAATCTTTTCCTTCCGGTTTAGTTGTGGAGGGCTGATTTCTTTTCCTGTGATAAAAAGCCTTCTGTTTCGACTGCCAAATCTTTCAGGGCAGCATTTGCAACCATTTGGCACCATTTTTGAGTAAATTGCCGAAAGTCAGATTTTGAATGAAATTGTGACCCCGGGGCTTAGGGATTTTTTCAAAAAAATCTTTTTCTGCCGGGTAAGTTGTGGAGGGCTGATTTCTTTTCCTGTGATAAAAAGCCTTCTGTTTCGACTGCCAAACCTTTCAGGGGAGCATTTGCAACCATTTGGCATCATTTTTGAGTAAATTGCCGAAAGTCAGATTTTTGATGAAATTGTGACCCCGGGGCTTAGGGATTTTTACAAAAAAATCTTTTTTTGCCGGTTAAGTTGTGGAGGGCTAATTTCTTTTCCTGTGATAAAAAGCCTTCTGTTTCGACCGCCAAACCTCTCAGGGGAGCATTTGCAACCGTTTGGTAGCATTTTTGAGTAAATTGCCGAAAGTCGGATGTCAGGGTTTCAGGGAGAGAAGAGCAGATGGGGGAGGAGACAGAGAGCGAGGGGGAAGAATCCCAGAGAGATGAGGAGGAGGATGACGATGCCCAAAGGTTCTCCATGAGTCTGACCAGTGAGTCAGAGGATTCCCAAAAGGGGGCTCCCCTGGTCAGACCGAAAGGGGGACAAGGGGGAAACAGTGAGGAGCAGGGGAGAGAAGGGGGAAGCCCCAGTGGGGGTCGGAGGCAGGAGCCGGCTGCTCAGCCGGAACGGAGTGAAGGGGGTGGAGTTACAAGTGTGTCAGAGGGAGCAGAGCAGGAGAGAGACAGGGGAAGGAGATCGGAGCAGGGCGCTCAGCCGGAAGGGGTGGAGAGCAGCACCGAGAGCAGTGTAGCGGTCAAGAGAAAGGTCAGGAGCAACGTAGGCGCGCCAAGTTCAAAGGTAGAGGCGCGCGGAAGTGAGGAGAGCCCTGGGGAGGAGCCCGGCCCTAAAGCGAGAAGGAGGGGGGCAGAGGCGTCAGAGGATTCAGCCTCGGGCGAGTCCCGGAGAGGGGGAACTCAGGGGGGCAGAAAGACCCTGCGGAAAAGGAAGGAGAGGAAGAGGTGGTCCAGGGCTAGCCTCTTAAATTGGTGCCGAGGCGGGACAGATTCAGAGGGGACTTCAACGATCTAACGGTACAGATGTAGAGTCACAGAGATGGAGTGTAAATGCAACCATGATCTTCAATAAAGACTTTCTGTAAATAAACCGGATCGGAGTTGGGTCTCTTGTGAGCTGGGACCAAACGGGTGACTCTGACAGTAAGTCCCCTCTCCAGAACGCAAAAATTTTTTTTTTTGCAAAGCTCACCACCGGGAGCAGCCATGAGCGCGGAGGAACAGCTGATCACGCTGCGGAATCAAGTTACCGAGCTCACAGCTGCAGTCATTGCATCGCAGAAGAAGAATGACGAACTGGACAAGGCTTGCCAGGACCTGCGAACAAGGTGGGAGCAAGCGGCCAGGGCAGGGGTCCCGGGGTCCAGATCGGAGGGCGTTGCACTTGGACGGCAGGGGGCGCCCTAGTTACGCACTTTAATGGCAACCTTCAAGATTACCCTAACTTCAGGGCGGACATCGTGTATGCACTGCATTTACTCCGTCATGATTTTAAGGATGAGGAGGAGAGAGTGGGGTTCATAATTTCGCATCTGCATGGGGAGGCCAGAGCTTGGCTGCGCAATTTGTGGCGCGAAGATGGCCCTGCCCGCCGCAGTTCTGATGAATTTATTAAAGCGATGGATGCTTGTTTCCAGTCCTCTGTGGATGTGGATATTGCACGGAGACAGTTGCACGGACTGCGACAAGGCAAAGCCACTGTGCGTCAATATCACTCCAAGTTCTTTGCATTGCTAACTGCGTTGGGCTGGGAGAAGGATAGTAAACCAGTCAGAGATCTTTTCTGGGAGGGGCTTAGCCCCCCCGTCAAGGATGAGATCGCCAGGGGGGATAGACCCCAGACCCTGGAAGACGTCGTGCATCGGGCTTTGGCTATTGGAATCCGACATGAGGGACGCCCGTGGCACGAGGGGGAGGGACCCCAGGCGCGTGCACCAGCGAGAACCCCCCCTTTTGTCCCCAGGGACTTCAACCAGTCGCACCCCTCGCCCTTGGGGAGGCAAGGTGAAGAGCCGATGGAAATAGGTGGTGCTAGGGCTCAGACACCATCCAGAGCTCCTGTTTCCGGTGCAGTGAAGGCGAAGCCGCCTAGAGGGACCAGGAAATGTTACATCTGTGACAGTGCACACCATATGGCGAAAGAGTGCCCCCAGAGGCTCCAGAAGCACACTGCAGCTCTAGCAACAGTGTCAGCGGAAGTGGTGCAAACGGAGCAGCCTCAGGGAAACGACAGTGCCTGGCTGGAGGCGGAGCTACTGGGGCTCAGCCAGGCGGATCTGTAGAACAGTCCCCAGCACCCTTGCAACGCACAGACCCTTTACCCCCCAAGCCAGCAGTGCAACTCACTGCAACCCTTCAGCTGCCAAATGGACATTCCCTGGAAGTTCCGATCACGGTTGATTCAGGAAGCAACACGGATTTTGTGGGAATGCAATTTGTCAAGCAGCATGGCATAGCGCTCCTGCCTGCGACGACCCCCCTGAACGTGGTCACAGTGGACGGCAGGAAATTGCTGGGAGGGCAAGTTGTGCAGCAGACGCCTCCCATGGTGATGCAGATTGGAAATCATCGGGAAGTCATTAGCTTCAATGTCACCCACCTGTCAGACACACCCATTGTGTTAGGCATGAGTTGGCTGGAGAGACATAGTCCCGCTGTAGCGTGGTACCAGCGGCAGATCACCTTCTGCTCATCGTATTGTGCTCAGCATTGCATCCAACCCAATCAGGAGGAAGGAGCTGAGCAGCAACTGCACCTGGGCATGGTGCAGGCACTGCCTCACAAGTACGAGGGATTCTTGGAGGTTTTCTGCGAGAAAGAAGCTGACAAGTTGCCGCCTCACAGGCCTTACGACTGTGCGATCGACCTGGTGCCAGGGGCGCAGCTGCCAACTGCAAAGCTGTATTCCATGTCTGAGGACGAGATGCAAGAGCTCAGAGAGTTCATAGAGCATAATCTAAAGCGCGGGTTCATCCAGGAATCCAAGGCAGTGGGAGGCAGTCCTGTTTTCTTTGTGAAGAAAAAAGACACGCCCCAAAAAAGACTCGTGGTGGATTACAGGTTCATAAACAGACTGACTAAGCCCAAGGCCTTTCCCATGCCCAAGATTGACGACCTCCTAGCGACCGTTAGGAAGGGTAAGATCTTCACCAAGTTGGATTTGCGTGGAGCGTACAATCTCATCCGCATCCGGAAGGGCGATGAGTGGAAGACTGCCATGTTCACGCCTCTAGGCACGTATGAATACAGAGTTATGCCGTTTGGTCTCCAAAATGGCAGCCACGTTTTCCAAGCATTTATGCATCACGTGCTGGCGGGACTCCTCTACAAGAAGTGTGTATGTTTTCTCGACGATATCCTGATTTTCTCGGAATCGCCAGAAGCTCACGAGAAGGATGTAAAGGAGGTCCTACAGAGGTTGAAGGAGCACAGGCTGTACGCCAAGTTGGAGAAGTGCCAGTTTGATGTGACGGAGGTGGATTTTCTTGGCTACAAGCTTTCCGACGAGGGGCTGGCCATGGACAGAATCAAGGTACAAGCGGTGTTGGACTGGAAGAGCCCACGCAATCGGAAGGAGGTCCAGAGATTCATCGGATTTGCCAATTTTTATCGCAAATTCATCAAAGGTTTTGCCAATGAGACGGCAGCAATCACGGACACCCTCAGTTCCAAAAAGAAGAGGTTCGCTTGGACGGAACAGGCAGAGCGCTCTTTTCGGAAGCTTAAAAGCCTCTTCGCCTCCGAGGAACAGCTACTGCACGTGAATCCCGGCAGACCCATGCGAGTGGAAACCGATGCGTCCGACAGAGCGGTTGGAGCCGTCCTTCTGCAGGAGGATCCGCAAGGCAATTGGAGGCCGGGTGCCTTCTACTCACGGAAGCTCAGCAAGACGGAGCGGAACTACACCATATGGGACAGGGAGCTGTTGGCCATTCATGCAGCTTTCAAAGCGTGGCGGCACTTCCTCATAGGAGCCAAGCACACAGTGCAAGTCCGCACGGATCACAAGAACTTAGAGTATTGGCGAACGGCAAAGCTGCAGACCCAAAGACACATGCGCTGGGCAGAATTCTTTGCAGATTTCGACTTCAAGATAGAATACATCCCGAGGGACTCCAATGTTATAGCAGACGCACTCTCCAGGAAACCGCAATACCTGGAGGAGACGACACCAATTGCAGCGAAGCACATTTTCGCACCGCAGGCGTGGGCGTGCGCGGCTATCGCAGTCGACCTGGACGCGGTGCGACGAGCGTTGCAAGCGGATCAATTTGCACAGTCCAAGATGGAGGAGCTCCGCAGCGGGTCGCAAAGAGACGATGAGTTCCAGTTGCGGGACGGACTCTTAACTCGCAAGGGTGCCCTCTATGTGCCTAATGACGAACTTCGCGCAAAGGTTCTGCAGCAATTGCACGACGCTCCCAGTGCGGGACATTTCGGCAAGGAGAAGACGATAGAACTAGTGGCCAGGGACTTTTGGTGGCCCCAGATGCGGGGAGAGGTGGCGGATTACGTCGCCAGGTGTGACACCTGTCAGAGGTCCAAACCAGTACACCAGAAACCGGCGGGATTGTTGGAACCGCTGGAAACGCCGCAGCAACCGTGGGAAAGGGTAGCACTGGACTTTGTTACTGACCTGCCCAGCTCCAGGGGCAAGACGGCGGTGCTGGTGGTTGTGGACTTGTTCACCAAGATGGCGCACTTCATTCCTTGTGCCAAGGTGGCGACGGCAGAACAGACCGCCAAACTCTTCATCGACCACGTGTTCAGAGTGCATGGACTACCGCAGTCCGTCCTGTCCGACAGGGGGCGCCAATTTGTTTCCAACTTCTGGAAGAAGCTTCTGGGTATCCTGCACGTCAAGATCGACCTAGCGTCGGCGAGACATCCGCAGACCAACGGCCAAGCAGAGAGGGTCAACGCGATCATGCAGCAGTACCTGAGGTGTTACGCCAATCAGCGACCAGCAGCGTGGGTGGACTACCTGCCGATGGCTGAGTTTGCCTACAACAACACGAAGCACGCATCGACCGGGGTGACACCGTTCTTCGCGAACAATGGCCGTCATCCCAGAACCTTTCCGAGGCTTATAGCGCCAGGAGAGGGGGTGCCTCAAGAAGCCGACCAGTTCGCAGCAGAGTTGCAAGAGGTGCACGAGGAGCTGCGGAGACATTTAGAGCTGGCCAAGCAGGCCTATAAGGTGCAGGCGGACAAGCACAGAAGGGCGGGAGAAGACATCCAGGTGGGGGACTGGGTATGGTTAGCAGCCCAAGCTATGCCAGCCAAATCGTTAGCCAAGAAGAAGCTAGGACACAGGCAGCTAGGACCATACCAAGTTGAGGCTAGGATCAATCCAGTAGCATTTCGCCTGGCCCTTCCGGAAGGCTCCAGAGTGCACCCGGTCTTTCATAGGTCGGTGCTCACTCCCTACAAGGCCCCGCACAGGTTTCAGGAGTCAGAAACAGTACCAGACCCACGCAAGGGGGCACCAAAGAAGGGGAGGTCGCCTAGAGCCGAACCCCTTAACGAGGTCACAGAGATACTGGACTCGAGATGGGGGGAGGAGGGGGTTGAATACTTTCTCGCCAGGGAGGGCACACCAGCCACTGCTAATAGTTGGGTGCCAGGCTACGAGTTAGACGAACCCCTTTTGAAAGAAGAGTTCCATGCACTTTTCCCACATAGACCCATGCCAGCTGAGTACTTTGATGACTGGCTTTTCACACCCACATTGTCAGATAGCACGTTCAGGGGTTTCTCTTCCCCCGAGGAAAGAACACCAGAATCAAGCCCGCCCAGGGGATCGTGCTCGGGGGTGGACACGGAAACCCCTTATTGGTGGGAGGAGCAGCCAGAGGAGGAATGGCGTAAGAGGTGGCTGATAGGTCCTTGGCGGGCAGCACCGGAGGAAGTAGCGATGGAAGCCGAGACTGAGAAGCATTTGGGTGAAGAACCCGGGTTCGAATACACATACACAGAACTGCCAGCAGAGAACATTGACGTAGACGACCTGTATCCTGAGCCTACCCCCGAAGAGCCGCAGTTTCCACAACCGGCCCCCGGCGAGCGGGAGGGGGGAAGGGGGGGCTTCGAGGGGGGGATGGATGTCAGGGTTTCAGGGAGAGAAGAGCAGATGGGGGAGGAGACAGAGAGCGAGGGGGAAGAATCCCAGAGAGATGAGGAGGAGGATGACGATGCCCAAAGGTTCTCCATGAGTCTGACCAGTGAGTCAGAGGATTCCCAAAAGGGGGCTCCCCTGGTCAGACCGAAAGGGGGACAAGGGGGAAACAGTGAGGAGCAGGGGAGAGAAGGGGGAAGCCCCAGTGGGGGTCGGAGGCAGGAGCCGGCTGCTCAGCCGGAACGGAGTGAAGGGGGTGGAGTTACAAGTGTGTCAGAGGGAGCAGAGCAGGAGAGAGACAGGGGAAGGAGATCGGAGCAGGGCGCTCAGCCGGAAGGGGTGGAGAGCAGCACCGAGAGCAGTGTAGCGGTCAAGAGAAAGGTCAGGAGCAACGTAGGCGCGCCAAGTTCAAAGGTAGAGGCGCGCGGAAGTGAGGAGAGCCCTGGGGAGGAGCCCGGCCCTAAAGCGAGAAGGAGGGGGGCAGAGGCGTCAGAGGATTCAGCCTCGGGCGAGTCCCGGAGAGGGGGAACTCAGGGGGGCAGAAAGACCCTGCGGAAAAGGAAGGAGAGGAAGAGGTGGTCCAGGGCTAGCCTCTTAAATTGGTGCCGAGGCGGGACAGATTCAGAGGGGACTTCAACGATCTAACGGTACAGATGTAGAGTCACAGAGATGGAGTGTAAATGCAACCATGATCTTCAATAAAGACTTTCTGTAAATAAACCGGATCGGAGTTGGGTCTCTTGTGAGCTGGGACCAAACGGGTGACTCTGACATCAGATTTCTGCGGAAATTGTGACCCCGGGGCTTAGGGATTTTTTCAAAAAAATCTTTTTCTGCCGGTTAAGTTGTCGAGGGCTGATTTCTTTTCCTGTGATAAAAAGCCTTCTGTTTCGACCACCAAACGTCTCAGGGGAGCATTTGCAACCGTTTGGCAGCATTTTTGAGTGAATTGCCGAAAGTCAGATTTTTGCGGAAATTGTGACCCCGGGGCTTAGGGATTTTTTCAAAAAAATCTTTTTCTGCCGGTTAAGTTGTGAAGGGCTGATTTCTTTTCCTGTGATAAAAAGCCTTCTGTTTCGACCGCCAAACCTTTCAGGGGAGCAGTTGCAACTGTTTGGCACCATTTTTGAGTGAATTGCCGAAAGTCAGATTTTTGCGGAAATTGTGACCCCGGGGCTTAGGGATTTTTTCAAAAAAATCTTTTCCTGCCGGTTAAGTTGTGGAGGGCTGATTTCTTTTCCTGTGATAAAAAGCCTTCTGTTTCGACTGCCAAACCTTTCAGGGGAGCATTTCCAACCATTTGGCACCATTTTTGAGTAAATTGCTGAAAGTCAGATTTTTCCTGAAATTGTGACCCCGGGGCTTAGGGATTTTTTCAAAAAAATCTTTTTCTGCAGGTTAAGTTTTGGAGGGCTGATTTCTTTTCCTGTGATAAAAAGCCTTCTGTTTCGACCACCAAACCTCACAGGGGTGCATTTGCAACCGTTTGGTAGCATTTTTGAGTAAATTGCCGAAAGTCAGTTTTTTGCGGAAATTGTGACCCCGGGGCTTAGGGATTTTTTCATAAAATCTTTTTCTGCCGGTTAAGTTGTGGAGGGCGGATTTCTTTTCCTGTGATAAAAAGCCTTCTGTTTCGACCGCCAAAGCTTTCAGGGGAGCATTTGCAACCATTTGGCACCATTTTTGAGTAAATTGCCGATAGTCAGATTTTTGATGAAATTTTGACCCCCGGGCTTAAGGATTTTTTCAAAAAATCTTTTTTTGTCGGTTAAGTTTTGGAGGGCTCATTTCTTTTCCAGTGATAAAAAGCCTTCTGTTTCGACCGCCAGAGCTCTCAGGGGAGCATTTGCAACCGTTTGGCACCATTTTTGAGTAATTTGCCGAAAGTCAGATTTTTGATGAAATTGTGACCCCGGGGCTTAGGGATTTTTTCAAAAAAATATTTTTTTGCCGGTTAAGTTGTGGAGGGCTAATTTCTTTTCCTGTGATAAAAAGCCTTCTGTTTCGACCGCCAAACCTCTCAGGGGAGCATTTGCAACCGTTTGGTAGCATTTTTGAGTAAATTGCCGAAAGTCAGATTTTTGCGGAAATTGTGACCCCGGGGGTTAGGGATTTTTTCAAAAAAATCATTTTCTGCCATATAAGTTGTGGAGGGCTAATTTCTTTTCCTTTGATAAAAAGCCTTCTGTTTCGACCGCCAAACCTTTCAGGGGAGCATTTGCAACCATTTGGCACCATTTTTGAGTAAATTGCCGAAAGTCAGATTTTTTTATGAAATTTTGACCCCGGGGCTTAGGGATTTTTTCAAAAAATCTTTTTCTGCCGGTTAAGTTTTGGAGGGCTGATTTCTTTTCCTGTGATAAAAAGCCTTCTGTTTCGACCACGAAACCTCTCAGGGGAGCATTTGCAACCGTTTGGCACCATTTTAGAGTGAATTGCTGAAAGTCAGATTTTGAATGAAATTGTGACCCCGGGGCTTAGGGATTTTTTCAAAGAAATCTTTTTCTGCCGGTTAAGTTGTGGAGGGCTGATTTCTTTTCCTGTGATAAAAAGCCTTCTGTTTCGACCGCCAAACCTCTCAGGGGAGCATTTGCAACCGTTTGGTAGCATTTTTGAGTAAATTGCCGAAAGTTAGATTTTTTATGAAATTGTGACCCCCGGGGCTTAGGGATTTTTTCAAAAAATCTTTTTCTGCCGGTTAAGTTGTGGAGGGCTGATTTCTTTTCCAGTGATAAAAAGCCTTCTGTTTCGACCGCCAGAGCTCTCAGGGGAGCATTTGCAACCGTTTGGCACCATTTTTGAGTAAATTGCCGAAAGTCAGATTTTGGATGAAATTGTGACCCCGGGGCTTAGGGATTTTTTCAAAAAAATCTTTTTTTGCCGGTTAAGTTGTGGAGGGCTAATTTCTTTTCCTGTGATAAAAAGCCTTCTGTTTCGACCGCCAAACCTCTCAGGGGAGCATTTGCAACCGTTTGGTAGCATTTTTGAGTAAATTGCCGAAAGTCAGATTTTTTATGAAATTGTGACCCCGGGGCTTAGGGATTTTTTCAAAAAAATCTTTTTTTGCCGGTTAACTTGTGGAGGGCTAATTTCTTTTCCTGTGATAAAAAGCCTTCTGTTTCGACCGCCAAACCTCTCAGGGGAGCATTTGCAACCGTTGGTAGCATTTTTGAGTAAATTGGCGAAAGTCAGATTTTTTATGAAATTTTGACCCCGGGGCTTAGGGATTTTTTCAAAAAATCTTTTTCTGCCGGTTAAGTTTTGGAGGGCTGATTTCTTTTACTGTGATAAAAAGCCTTCTGTTTCAACCACGAAACCTTTCAGGGGAGCATTTCCAACCGTTTGGCACCATTTTAGAGTGAATTGCTGAAAGTCAGATTTTGGATGAAATTGTGACCCCGGGGCTTAGGGATTTATTCAAAAAAATCTTTTTCTGCCGGTTAAGTTGTCGAGGGCTGATTTCTTTTCCTGTGATAAAAAGCCTTCTGTTTCGACCGCCAAACCTCTCAGGGGAGCATTTGCAACCGTTTGGCACCATTTTTGAGTGAATTGCTGAAAGTCAGATTTTGGATGAAATTGTGACCCCGGGGCTTAGGGATTTTTTCAAAGAAATCTTTTTCTGCCGGTTAAGTTGTGGAGGGCTGATTTCTTTTCCTGTGATAAAAAGCCTTCTGTTTCGACCACGAAACCTTTCAGGGGAGCATTTGCAACCGTTTGGCACCATTTTAGAGTGAATTGCTGAAAGTCAGATTTTGAATGAAATTGTGACCCCGGGGCTTAGGGATTTTTTTCAAAAAAATCTTTTTCTGCCAGATAAGTTGTGGAGGGCTAATTTCTTTCCTGTGATAAAAAGCCTTCTGTTTCGACCACCAAACCTTTCAGGGGAGCATTTGCAACCATTTGGCACCATTTTTGAGTAAATTGCTGAAAGTCAGATTTTTTATGAAATTGTGACCCCGGGGCTTAGGGATTTTTTCAAAAAAATCTTTTTTTTGCCGGTTAAGTTGTGGAGGGCTAATTTCTTTTCCTGTGATAAAAAGCCTTCTGTTTCGACCGCCAAACCTCTCAGGGGAGCATTTGCAACCGTTGGTAGCATTTTTGAGTAAATTGGCGAAAGTCAGATTTTTGCGGAAATTGTGACCCCGGGGTTTAGGGATTTTTTCAAAAAAATCTTTTTCTGCCGGTTAAGTTGTCTAGGGCTGATTTCTTTTCCTGTGATAAAAAGCCTTCTGTTTCGACCGCCAAACCTCTCAGGGGAGCATTTGCAACCGTTTGGTAGCATTTTTGAGTGAATTGCTGAAAGTCAGATTTTGGATGAAATTGTGACCCCCAGGGCTTAGGGATTTTTTCAAAAAATCTTTTTCTGCCGGTTAAGTTGTGGAGGGCTGATTTCTTTTCCTGTGATAAAAAGCCTTCTGTTTCGACCGCCAAACCTTTCAGGGGAGCATTTGCAACCATTTGGCACCATTTTTGAGTAAATTGCCGAAAGTCAGATTTTTTATGAAATTTTGACCCCGGGGCTTAGGGATTTTTTCAAAAAATCTTTTCTGCCGGTTAAGTTTTGGAGGGCTGATTTCTTTTCCTGTGATAAAAAGCCTTCTGTTTCGACCGCCAAACCTCTCAGGGGAGCATTTGCAACCGTTTGGCACCATTTTTGAGTGAATTGCTGAAAGTCAGATTTTGGATGAAATTGTGACCCCGGGGCTTAGGGATTTTTTCAAAGAAATCTTTTTCTGCCGGTTAAGTTGTGGAGGGCTGATTTCTTTTCCTGTGATAAAAAGCCTTCTGTTTCGACCACGAAACCTCCCAGGGGAGCATTTGCAACCGTTTGGAACAATTTTAGAGTGAATTGCCGAAAGTTAGATTTTTTATGAAATTGTGACCCCCGGGGCTTAGGGATTTTTTCAAAAAATCTTTTTCTGCCGGTTAAGTTGTGGAGGGCTGATTTCTTTTCCAGTGATAAAAAGCCTTCTGTTTCGACCGCCAGAGCTCTCAGGGGAGCATTTGCAACCGTTTGGCACCATTTTTGAGTAAATTGCCGAAAGTCAGATTTTGGATGAAATTGTGACCCCGGGGCTTAGGGATTTTTTCAAAAAAATCTTTTTTTGCCGGTTAAGTTGTGGAGGGCTAATTTCTTTTCCTGTGATAAAAAGCCTTCTGTTTCGACCGCCAAACCTCTCAGGGGAGCATTTGAAACCGTTTGGTATCATTTTTGAGTAAATTGCCGAAAGTCAGATTTTTGCGGAAATTGTGACCCCGGGGCTTAGGGATTTTTTCAAAAAAAATCTTTTTCTGCCGGTTAAGTTGTCGCGGCTGAGTTCTTTTCCTGTGATAAAAAGCCTTCTGTTTCGACCGCCAAACCTCTCAGGGGGGCAGTTGCAACTGTTTGGCACCATTTTTAAGTTAGTTGCCGAAAGTCAGATTTTTCCTGAAATTGTAACCCCGGGGCTTAGGGATTTTTTCAAAAAATCTTTTTCTGCCGGTTAAGTTGTGGAGGGCTAATTTCTTTTCCTGTGATAAAAAGCCTTCTGTTTCGACCGCCAAACCTTTCAGGGGAGCATTTGCAACCATTTGGCACCATTTTTGAGTAAATTGCCGAAAGTCAGATTTTTTATGAAATTTTGACCCCGGGGCTTAGGGATTTTTTCAAAAAATCTTTTTCTGCCGGTTAAGTTTTGGAGGGCTGATTTCTTTTCCTGTGATAAAAAGCCTTCTGTTTCGACCACGAAACCTTTCAGGGGAGCATTTGCAACCGTTTGGCACCATTTTAGAGTGAATTGCTGAAAGTCAGATTTTGAATGAAATTGTGACCCCGGGGCTTAGGGATTTTTTCAAAAAAATCTTTTTCTGCCAGATAAGTTGTGGAGGGCTAATTTCTTTTCCTGTGATAAAAAGCCTTCTGTTTCTACCACCAAACCTTTCAGGGGAGCATTTGCAACCATTTGGCACCATTTTTGAGTAAATTGCCGAAAGTCAGATTTTTGCGGAAATTGTGACCCCGGGACTTAGGGATTTTTTCAAAAAAATCTTTTTTTGCCGGTTAAGTTGTGGAGGGCTGATTTCTTTTCCTGTGGTAAAAAGCCTTCTGTTTCGACCGCCAAACCTCTCAGGGGAGCATTTGCAACCGTTTGGTAGCATTTTTGAGTGAATTGCCGAAAATCAGATTTTTCCTGAAATTGTGACCCCGGGGCTTAGGGATTTTTTCAAAAAAATCTTTTTCTGTCGGTTACGTTGTTGAGGGCTGATTTCTTTTCCTGTGATAAAAAGCCTTCTGTTTCGACCGCCAAACCTCTCAGGGGGGCAGTTGCAACCGTTTGGCACCATTTTTGAGTAAATTGCCGAAAGTCAGATTTTTGCGGAAATTGTGACCCCGGGGCTTAGGGATTTTTTCAAAAAAATCTTTTTCTGCCGGTTGAGTTGTCGAGGGCTGATTTCTTTTCCTGTGATAAAAAGCCTTCTGTTTCGACCGCCAAACCTCTCAGGGGAGCATTTGCAACCGTTTGGCACCATTTTTGAGTGAATTGCTGAAAGTCAGATTTTGGATGAAATTGTGACCCCGGGGCTTAGGGATTTTTTCAAAGAAATCCTTTTCTGCCGGTTAAGTTGTGGAGGGCTGATTTCTTTTCCTGTGATAAAAAGCCTTCTGTTTTGACCGCCAAGCCTCTCAGGGGAGCAGTTGCAACTGTTTGGCACCATTTTTAAGTTAGTTGCCGAAAGTCATATTTTTCCTGAAATTGTGATCCCGGGGCTTAAGAATTTTCTCAAAAAATCTTTTTTTGTCGGTTAAGTTTTGGAGGGCTGATTTCTTTTCCTGTGATAAAAAGCCTTCTGTTTCGACCGCCAAACCTTTCAGGGGAGCATTTGCAACCGTTTGGCACCATTTTTGAGTGAATTGCTGAAAGTCAGATTATGGATGAAATTGTGACCCCGGGGCTTAGGGATTTTTTCAAAAAAATCTTTTTCTGCCGGTTAAGTTGTGGAGGGCTGATTTCTTTTCCTGTGATAAAAAGCCTTCTGTTTCGACCGCCAAACCTCTCAGGGGAGCATTTGCAACCGTTTGGTAGCATTTTTGAGTAAATTGCCGAAAGTCAGATTTTTGCGGAAATTGTGACCCCGGGACTTAGGGATTTTTTCAAAAAAATCTTTTCCTGCCGGTTAAGTTGTGGAGGGCTGATTTCTTTTCCTGTGATAAAAAGCCTTCTGTTTTGTCCGCCAAACCTCTCAGGGGAGCATTTGCAACCGTTTGGTAGCATTGTTGAGTGAATTGCCGAAAATCAGATTTTTCCTGAAATTGTGACCCCGGGGCTTAGGGATTTTTTCAAAAAAATCTTTTTTTGTCGGTTAAGTTTTGGAGGGCTGATTTCTTTTCCTGTGATAAAAAGCCTTCTGTTTCGACCGCCAAACCTCTCAGGGGAGCATTTGCAACCGTTTGGCACCATTTTTGAGTAAATTGCCGAAAGTCAGATTTTTGCGGAAATTGTGACCCCGGGGCTTAGGGATTTTTTCAAAAAAATATTTTTTTTCCAGATAAGTTGTGGAGGGCTAATTTCTTTTCCTGTGATAAAAAGCCTTCTGTTTCGACCGCCAAACCTTTCAGGGGAGCATTTGCAACCATTTGGCACCATTTTTGAGTAAATTGCCGAAAGTCAGATTTTTTATGAAATTTTGACCCCGGGGCTTAGGGATTTTTTCAAAAAATCTTTTTCTGCCGGTTAAGTTTTGGAGGGCTGATTTCTTTTCCTGTGATAAAAAGCCTTCTGTTTCGACCACGAAACCTTTCAGGGGAGCATTTCCAACCGTTTGGCACCATTTTTGAGTGAATTGCTGAAAGTCAGATTTTGAATGAAATTGTGACCCCGGGGCTTAGGGATTTATTCAAAAAAATCTTTTTCTGCCGGTTAAGTTGTCGAGGACTGATTTCTTTTCCTTTGATAAAAAGCCTTCTGTTTCGACCGCCAAACCTCTCAGGGGAGCATTTGCAACCGTTTGGCACCATTTTTGAGTGAATTGCTGAAAGTCAGATTTTGGATGAAATTGTGACCCCGGGGGCTTAGGGATTTTTTCAAAGAAATCCTTTTCTGCCGGTTAAGTTGTGGAGGGCTGATTTCTTTTCCTGTGATAAAAAGCCTTCTGTTTTGACCGCCAAGCCTCTCAGGGGAGCAGTTGCAACTGTTTGGCACCATTTTTAAGTTTGTTGCCGAAAGTCATATTTTTCCTGAAATTGTGATCCCGGGGCTTAAGAATTTTTTCAAAAAATCTTTTTTTGTCGGTTAAGTTTTGGAGGGCTGATTTCTTTTCCTGTGATAAAAAGCCTTCTGTTTCGACCGCCAAACCTTTCAGGGGAGCATTTGCAACCGTTTGGCACCATTTTTGAGTGAATTGCTGAAAGTCAGATTTTGGATGAAATTGTGACCCCGGGGCTTAGGGATTTTTTCAAAAAAATCTTTTTCTGCCGGTTAAGTTGTGGAGGGCTGATTTCTTTTCCTGTGATAAAAAGCCTTCTGTTTCGACCGCCAAACCTCTCAGGGGAGCATTTGCAACCGTTTGGTAGCATTTTTGAGTAAATTGCCGAAAGTCAGATTTTTGCGGAAATTGTGACCCCGGGACTTAGGGATTTTTTCAAAAAAATCTTTTCCTGCCGGTTAAGTTGTGGAGGGCTGATTTCTTTTCCTGTGATAAAAAGCCTTCTGTTTTGTCCGCCAAACCTCTCAGGGGAGCATTTGCAACCGTTTGGTAGCATTGTTGAGTGAATTGCCGAAAATCAGATTTTTCCTGAAATTGTGACCCCGGGGCTTAGGGATTTTTTCAAAAAAATCTTTTTTTGTCGGTTAAGTTTTGGAGGGCTGATTTCTTTTCCTGTGATAAAAAGCCTTCTGTTTCGACCGCCAAACCTCTCAGGGGAGCATTTGCAACTGTTTGGCACCATTTTTGAGTAAATTGCCGAAAGTCAGATTTTTGCGGAAATTGTGACCCCGGGGCTTAGGGATTTTTTCAAAAAAATCTTTTTCTGCCGGTTAAGTTGTGGAGGGCTGATTTCTTTTCCTGTGATAAAAAGCCTTCTGTTTCGACCGCCAAACCTCTCAGGGGAGCATTTGCAACCGTTTGGTAGCATTTTTGAGTGAATTGCTGAAAGTCAGATTTTGGATGAAATTGTGACCCCAGTGCTTAGGGATTTTTTCAAAAAATCTTTTTCTGCCGGTTAAGTTTCGGAGGGCTGATTTGTTTTCCTGTGATAAAAAGCCTTCTGTTTCGACCGCCAAACCTCTCAGGGGAGCATTTGCAACCGTTTGGCACCATTTTTGAGTGAATTGCTGAAAGCCAGATTTTGGATGAAATTGTGACCCCGGGGCTTAGGGATTTTTTCAAAGAAATCTTTTTCTGCCGGTTAAGTTGTGGAGGGCTGATTTCTTTTCCTGTGATAAAAAGCCTTCTGTTTCGACCACCAAACCTCTCAGGGGAGCATTTGCCACCGTTTGGTAGCATTTTTGAGTAAATTGCCGAAAGTCAGATTTTTGCGGAAATTGTGACCCCGGGACTTAGGGATTTTTTCAAAAAAATCTTTTCCTGCCGGTTAAGTTGTCGAGGGCTGATTTCTTTTCCTGTGATAAAAAGCCTTCTGTTTCGACTGCCAAACCTTTCAGGGGAGCATTTGCAACCATTTGGCACTATTTTTGAGTAAATTGCCGAAAGTCAGATTTTTCCTGAAATTGTGACCCCGGGGCTTAGGGATTTTTTCAAAAAAATCTTTTTCTGCCGGTTAAGTTGTCGAGGGCTGATTTCTTTTCCTGTGATAAAAAGCCTTTTGTTTCGACCGCCAAACCTCTCAGGTGAGCATTTGCAACCGATTGATAGCATTTTTGAGTGAATTGCTGAAAGTCAGATTTTGGATGAAATTGTGACCCCCAGGGCTTAGGGATTTTTTCAAAAAATCTTTTTCTGCCGGTTAAGTTTTGGAGGGCTGATTTCTTTTCCTGTGGTAAAAAGCCTTCTGTTTCGACCGCCAAAGCTCTCATGGGAGCATTTGCAACCGTTTGGTAGCATTTTTAAGTGAATTGCCGAAAATCAGATTTTTCCTGAAATTGTGACCCCGGGGCTTAGGGATTTTTTCAAAAAAATCTTTTTCTGCCGGTTAAGTTATCGAGGGCTGATTTCTTTTCCTGTCATAAAAAGCCTTCTATTTCGACCGCCAAACCTCTCAGGGGGGCAGTTGCAACCGTTTTGCACCATTTTTAAGTTAGTTGCCGAAAGTCAGATTTTGGATGAAATTGTGACCCCGGGGCTTAGGGATTTTTTCAAAAAATCTTTTTCTGCCGGTTAAGTTTCGGAGGGCTGATTTCTTTTCCTGTGATAAAAAGCCTTCTGTTTTGACCGCCAAACCTCTCAGGGGAGCATTTGCAACCGTTTGGCACCATTTTTGAGTGAATTGCTGAAAGTCAGATTTTGGATGAAATTGTGACCCCGGGGCTTAGGGATTTTCTCAAAGAAATCTTTTTCTGCCGGTTAAGTTGTGGAGGGCTGATTTCTTTTCCTGTGATAAAAAGCCTTCTGTTTCGACCACCAAACCTCTCAGGGGAGCATTTGCAACCGTTTGGTAGCATTTTTGAGTAAATTGCCGAAAGTCAGATTTTTGCGGAAATTGTGACCCCGGGACTTAGGGATTTTTTCAAAAAAATCTTTTCCTGCCGGTTAAGTTTTGGAGGGCTGATTTCTTTTCCTGTGATAAAAAGCCTTCTGTTTCGACTGCCAAACCTCTCAGGGGAGCATTTGCAACCATTTGGCACTATTTTTGAGTAAATTGCCGAAAATCAGATTTTTCCTGAAATTGTGACCCCGGGGCTTAGGGATTTTTTCAAAAAAATCTTTTTTTGTCGGTTAAGTTTTGGAGGGCTGATTTCTTTTCCTGTGATAAAAAGCCTTCTGTTTCGACCGCCAAACCTCTCAGGGGAGCATTTGCAACTGTTTGGCACCATTTTTGAGTAAATTGCCGAAAGTCAGATTTTTGCGGAAATTGTGACCCCGGGGCTTAGGGATTTTTTCAAAAAAATCTTTTTCTGCCGGTTAAGTTGTGGAGGGCTGATTTCTTTTCCTGTGATAAAAAGCCTTCTGTTTCGACCGCCAAACCTCTCAGGGGAGCATTTGCAACCGTTTGGTAGCATTTTTGAGTGAATTGCTGAAAGTCAGATTTTGGATGAAATTGTGACCCCAGTGCTTAGGGATTTTTTCAAAAAATCTTTTTCTGCCGGTTAAGTTTCGGAGGGCTGATTTGTTTTCCTGTGATAAAAAGCCTTCTGTTTCGACCGCCAAACCTCTCAGGGGAGCATTTGCAACCGTTTGGCACCATTTTTGAGTGAATTGCTGAAAGCCAGATTTTGGATGAAATTGTGACCCCGGGGCTTAGGGATTTTTTCAAAGAAATCTTTTTCTGCCGGTTAAGTTGTGGAGGGCTGATTTCTTTTCCTGTGATAAAAAGCCTTCTGTTTCGACCACCAAACCTCTCAGGGGAGCATTTGCCACCGTTTGGTAGCATTTTTGAGTAAATTGCCGAAAGTCAGATTTTTGCGGAAATTGTGACCCCGGGACTTAGGGATTTTTTCAAAAAAATCTTTTCCTGCCGGTTAAGTTGTCGAGGGCTGATTTCTTTTCCTGTGATAAAAAGCCTTCTGTTTCGACTGCCAAACCTTTCAGGGGAGCATTTGCAACCATTTGGCACTATTTTTGAGTAAATTGCCGAAAGTCAGATTTTTCCTGAAATTGTGACCCCGGGGCTTAGGGATTTTTTCAAAAAAATCTTTTTCTGCCTGTTAAGTTGTCAAGGGCTGATTTCTTTTCCTGTGATAAAAAGCCTTTTGTTTCGACCGCCAAACCTCTCAGGGGAGCATTTGCAACCGATTGATAGCATTTTTGAGTGAATTGCTGAAAGTCAGATTTTGGATGAAATTGTGACCCCCAGGGCTTAGGGATTTTTTCAAAAAATCTTTTTCTGCCGGTTAAGTTTTGGAGGGCTGATTTCTTTTCCTGTGGTAAAAAGCCTTCTGTTTCGACCGCCAAAGCTCTCATGGGAGCATTTGCAACCGTTTGGTAGCATTTTTAAGTGAATTGCCGAAAATCAGATTTTTCCTGAAATTGTGACCCCGGGGCTTAGGGATTTTTTCAAAAAAATCTTTTTCTGCCGGTTAAGTTATCGAGGGCTGATTTCTTTTCCTGTCATAAAAAGCCTTCTATTTCGACCGCCAAACCTCTCAGGGGGGCAGTTGCAACCGTTTTGCACCATTTTTAAGTTAGTTGCCGAAAGTCAGATTTTGGATGAAATTGTGACCCCGGGGCTTAGGGATTTTTTCAAAAAATCTTTTTCTGCCGGTTAAGTTTCGGAGGGCTGATTTCTTTTCCTGTGATAAAAAGCCTTCTGTTTTGACCGCCAAACCTCTCAGGGGAGCATTTGCAACCGTTTGGCACCATTTTTGAGTGAATTGCTGAAAGTCAGATTTTGGATGAAATTGTGACCCCGGGGCTTAGGGATTTTCTCAAAGAAATCTTTTTCTGCCGGTTAAGTTGTGGAGGGCTGATTTCTTTTCCTGTGATAAAAAGCCTTCTGTTTCGACCACCAAACCTCTCAGGGGAGCATTTGCAACCGTTTGGTAGCATTTTTGAGTAAATTGCCGAAAGTCAGATTTTTGCGGAAATTGTGACCCCGGGACTTAGGGATTTTTTCAAAAAAATCTTTTCCTGCCGGTTAAGTTTTGGAGGGCTGATTTCTTTTCCTGTGATAAAAAGCCTTCTGTTTCGACTGCCAAACCTCTCAGGGGAGCATTTGCAACCATTTGGCACTATTTTTGAGTAAATTGCTGAAAGTCAGATTTTTCCTGAAATTGTGACCCCGGGGCTTAGGGATTTTTTCAAAAAAAACTTTTTCTGCCGGTTAAGTTTTGGAGGGCTGATTTCTTTTCCTGTGGTAAAAAGCCTTCTGTTTCGACCGCCAAACCTCTCATGGGAGCATTTGCAACCGTTTGGTAGCATTTTTGAGTGAATTGCCGAAAATCAGATTTTTCCTGAAATTGTGACCCCGGGGCTTAGGGATTTTTTCAAAAAAATCTTTTTTTGCCGGTTAAGTTATCGAGGGCTGATTTCTTTTCCTGTGATAAAAAGCCTTCTGTTTCGACCGCCAAACCTCTCAGGGGAGCATTTGCAACCGTTTGGCACCATTTTTGAGTGAATTGCTGAAAGTCAGATTTTGGATGAAATTGTGACCCCGGGGCTTAGGGATTTTTTCAAAGAAATCTTTTTCTGCCGGTTAAGTTGTGGAGGGCTGATTTCTTTTCCTGTGATAAAAAGCCTTCTGTTTCGACCACGAAACCTCCCAGGGGAGCATTTGCAACCGTTTGGAACAATTTTAGAGTGAATTGCCGAAAGTTAGATTTTTTATGAAATTGTGACCCCCGGGGCTTAGGGATTTTTTCAAAAAATCTTTTTCTGCCGGTTAAGTTGTGGAGGGCTGATTTCTTTTCCAGTGATAAAAAGCCTTCTGTTTCGACCGCCAGAGCTCTCAGGGGAGCATTTGCAACCGTTTGGCACCATTTTTGAGTAAATTGCCGAAAGTCAGATTTTGGATGAAATTGTGACCCCGGGGCTTAGGGATTTTTTCAAAAAAATCTTTTCCTGCCGGTTAAGTTTTGGAGGGCTGATTTCTTTTCCTGTGATAAAAAGCCTTCTGTTTCGACTGCCAAACCTTTCAGGGGAGCATTTGCAACCATTTGGCACTATTTTTGAGTAAATTGCCGAAAGTCAGATTTTTCCTGAAATTGTGACCCCGGGGCTTAGGGATTTTTTCAAAAAAAACTTTTTCTGCCGGTTAAGTTGTCGAGGGCTGATTTCTTTTCCTGTGATAAAAAGCCTTCTGTTTCGACCGCCAAACCTCTCAGGGGAGCATTTGCAACCGTTTGGTTGGATTTTTGAGTGAATTGCTCAAAGTCAGATTTTGGATGAAATTGTGACCCCGGGGCTTAGGGATTTTTTCAAAAAAATCTTTTTTTGCCGGTTAAGTTGTGGAGGGCTAATTTCTTTTCCTGTGGTAAAAAGCCTTCTGTTTCGACCGCCAAACCTATCATGGGAGCATTTGCAACCGTTTGGTAGCATTTTTGAGTGAATTGCCGAAAATCAGATTTTTCCTGAAATTGTGACCCCGGGGCTTAGGGATTTTTTCAAAAAAATCTTTTTCTGCCGGTTAAGTTATCGAGGGCTGATTTCTTTTCCTGTGATAAAAAGCCTTCTGTTTCGACCGCCAAACCTCTCAGGGGGGCAGTTGCAACCGTTTTGCACCATTTTTATGTTAGTTGCCGAAAGTCAGATTTTCGATGAAATTGTGACCCCGGGGCTTAGGGATTTTTTCAAAAAATCTTTTTCTGCCGGTTAAGTTTCGGAGGGCTGATTTCTTTTCCTGTGATAAAAAGCCTTCTGTTTCGACCGCCAAACCTCTCAGGGGAGCATTTGCAACCGTTTGGCACCATTTTTGAGTGAATTGCTGAAAGTCAGATTTTGGATGAAATTGTGACCCCGGGGCTTAGGGATTTTTTCAAAGAAATCTTTTTCTGCCGGTTAAGTTGTGGAGGGCTGATTTCTTTTCCTGTGATAAAAAGCCTTCTGTTTCGACCACCAAACCTCTCAGGGGAGCATTTGCAACCGTTTGGTAGCATATTTGAGTAAATTGCCGAAAGTCAGATTTTTGCGGAAATTGTGACCCCGGGACTTAGGGATTTTTTCAAAAAAATCTTTTCCTGCCGGTTAAGTTGTCGAGGGCTGATTTCTTTTCCTGTGATAAAAAGCCTTCTGTTTCGACTGCCAAACCTTTCAGGGGAGCATTTGCAACCATTTGGCACTATTTTTGAGTAAATTGCCGAAAATCAGATTTTTCCTGAAATTGTGACCCCGGGGCTTAGGGATTTTTTCAAAAAAATCTTTTTCTGCCGGTTAAGTTATCGAGGGCTGATTTCTTTTCCTGTGATAAAAAGCCTTCTGTTTCGACCGCCAAACCTCTCAGGGGGGCAGTTGCAACCGTTTTGCACCATTTTTATGTTAGTTGCCGAAAGTCAGATTTTGGATGAAATTGTGACCCCGGGGCTTAGGGATTTTTTCAAAAAAATCTTTTTCTGCCGGTTAAGTTATCGAGGGCTGATTTCTTTTCCTGTGGTAAAAAGCCTTCTGTTTCGACCGCCAAACCTCTCAGGGGAGCATTTGCAACCGTTTGGTAGCATTTTTGAGTGAATTGCCGAAAATCAGATTTTTCCTGAAATTGTGACCCCGGGGCTTAGGGATTTTTTCAAAAAAATCTTTTTCTGTCGGTTAAGTTGTTGAGGGCTGATTTCTTTTCCTGTGATAAAAAGCCTTCTGTTTCGACCGCCAAACCTCTCAGGGGGGCAGCTGCAACCGTTTGGCACCATTTTTGAGTAAATTGCCGAAAGTCAGATTTTTTCGGAAATTGTGACCCCGGGGCTTAGGGATTTTTTCAAAAAAAATTTTTTTTTCCAGATAAGTTGTGGAGGGCTAATTTCTTTTCCTGTGATAAAAAGCCTTCTGTTTCGACCGCCAAACCTTTCAGGGGAGCATTTGCAACCATTTGGCACCATTTTTGAGTAAATTGCCGAAAGTCAGATTTTTTATGAAATTTTGACCCCGGGGCTTAGGGATTTTTTCAAAAAATCTTTTTCTGCCGGTTAAGTTTTGGAGGGCTGATTTCTTTTCCTGTGATAAAAAGCCTTCTGTTTCGACCACGAAACCTCCCAGGGGAGCATTTGCAACCGTTTGGAACAATTTTAGAGTGAATTGCCGAAAGTTAGATTTTTTATGAAATTGTGACCCCCGGGGCTTAGGGATTTTTTCAAAAAATCTTTTTCTGCCGGTTAAGTTGTGGAGGGCTGATTTCTTTTCCAGTGATAAAAAGCCTTCTGTTTCGACCGCCAGAGCTCTCAGGGGAGCATTTGCAACCGTTTGGCACCATTTTTGAGTAAATTGCCGAAAGTCAGATTTTGGATGAAATTGTGACCCCGGGGCTTAGGGATTTTTTCAAAAAAATCTTTTTTTGCCGGTTAAGTTGTGGAGGGCTAATTTCTTTTCCTGTGATAAAAAGCCTTCTGTTTCGACCGCCAAACCTCTCAGGGGAGCATTTGAAACCGTTTGGTAGCATTTTTGAGTAAATTGCCGAAAGTCAGATTTTTGCGGAAATTGTGACCCCGGGGCTTAGGGATTTTTTCAAAAAAAATCTTTTTCTGCCGGTTAAGTTGTCGCGGCTGAGTTCTTTTCCTGTGATAAAAAGCCTTCTGTTTCGACCGCCAAACCTCTCAGGGGGGCAGTTGCAACTGTTTGGCACCATTTTTAAGTTAGTTGCCGAAAGTCAGATTTTTCCTGAAATTGTAACCCCGGGGCTTAGGGATTTTTTCAAAAAATCTTTTTCTGCCGGTTAAGTTGTGGAGGGCTAATTTCTTTTCCTGTGATAAAAAGCCTTCTGTTTCGACCGCCAAACCTTTCAGGGGAGCATTTGCAACCATTTGGCACCATTTTTGAGTAAATTGCCGAAAGTCAGATTTTTTATGAAATTTTGACCCCGGGGCTTAGGGATTTTTTCAAAAAATCTTTTTCTGCCGGTTAAGTTTTGGAGGGCTGATTTCTTTTCCTGTGATAAAAAGCCTTCTGTTTCGACCACGAAACCTTTCAGGGGAGCATTTGCAACCGTTTGGCACCATTTTAGAGTGAATTGCTGAAAGTCAGATTTTGAATGAAATTGTGACCCCGGGGCTTAGGGATTTTTTCAAAAAAATCTTTTTCTGCCAGATAAGTTGTGGAGGGCTGATTTCTTTTCCTGTGATAAAAAGCCTTCTGTTTTGACCGCCAAGCCTCTCAGGGGAGCAGTTGCAACTGTTTGGCACCATTTTTAAGTTAGTTGCCGAAAGTCATATTTTTCCTGAAATTGTGATCCCGGGGCTTAAGAATTTTCTCAAAAAATCTTTTTTTGTCGGTTAAGTTTTGGAGGGCTGATTTCTTTTCCTGTGATAAAAAGCCTTCTGTTTCGACCGCCAAACCTTTCAGGGGAGCATTTGCAACCGTTTGGCACCATTTTTGAGTGAATTGCTGAAAGTCAGATTATGGATGAAATTGTGACCCCGGGGCTTAGGGATTTTTTCAAAAAAATCTTTTTCTGCCGGTTAAGTTGTGGAGGGCTGATTTCTTTTCCTGTGATAAAAAGCCTTCTGTTTCGACCGCCAAACCTCTCAGGGGAGCATTTGCAACCGTTTGGTAGCATTTTTGAGTAAATTGCCGAAAGTCAGATTTTTGCGGAAATTGTGACCCCGGGACTTAGGGATTTTTTCAAAAAAATCTTTTCCTGCCGGTTAAGTTGTGGAGGGCTGATTTCTTTTCCTGTGATAAAAAGCCTTCTGTTTTGTCCGCCAAACCTCTCAGGGGAGCATTTGCAACCGTTTGGTAGCATTGTTGAGTGAATTGCCGAAAATCAGATTTTTCCTGAAATTGTGACCCCGGGGCTTAGGGATTTTTTCAAAAAAATCTTTTTTTGTCGGTTAAGTTTTGGAGGGCTGATTTCTTTTCCTGTGATAAAAAGCCTTCTGTTTCGACCGCCAAACCTCTCAGGGGAGCATTTGCAACCGTTTGGCACCATTTTTGAGTAAATTGCCGAAAGTCAGATTTTTGCGGAAATTGTGACCCCGGGGCTTAGGGATTTTTTCAAAAAAATATTTTTTTTCCAGATAAGTTGTGGAGGGCTAATTTCTTTTCCTGTGATAAAAAGCCTTCTGTTTCGACCGCCAAACCTTTCAGGGGAGCATTTGCAACCATTTGGCACCATTTTTGAGTAAATTGCCGAAAGTCAGATTTTTTATGAAATTTTGACCCCGGGGCTTAGGGATTTTTTCAAAAAATCTTTTTCTGCCGGTTAAGTTTTGGAGGGCTGATTTCTTTTCCTGTGATAAAAAGCCTTCTGTTTCGACCACGAAACCTTTCAGGGGAGCATTTCCAACCGTTTGGCACCATTTTTGAGTGAATTGCTGAAAGTCAGATTTTGGATGAAATTGTGACCCCGGGGCTTAGGGATTTATTCAAAAAAATCTTTTTCTGCCGGTTAAGTTGTCGAGGACTGATTTCTTTTCCTTTGATAAAAAGCCTTCTGTTTCGACCGCCAAACCTCTCAGGGGAGCATTTGCAACCGTTTGGCACCATTTTTGAGTGAATTGCTGAAAGTCAGATTTTGAATGAAATTGTGACCCCGGGGCTTAGGGATTTTTTCAAAGAAATCCTTTTCTGCCGGTTAAGTTGTGGAGGGCTGATTTCTTTTCCTGTGATAAAAAGCCTTCTGTTTTGACCGCCAAGCCTCTCAGGGGAGCAGTTGCAACTGTTTGGCACCATTTTTAAGTTTGTTGCCGAAAGTCATATTTTTCTGGAAATTGTGATCCCGGGGCTTAAGAATTTTTTCAAAAAATCTTTTTTTGTCGGTTAAGTTGTGGAGGGCTAATTTCTTTTCCTGTGATAAAAAGCCTTCTGTTTTGTCCGCCAAACCTCTCAGGGGAGCATTTGCAACCGTTTGGTAGCATTTTTGAGTAAATTGCCGAAAGTCAGATTTTTGCGGAAATTGTGACCCCGGGACTTAGGGATTTTTTCAAAAAAATCTTTTCCTGCCGGTTAAGTTGTGGAGGGCTGATTTCTTTTCCTGTGATAAAAAGCCTTCTGTTTCGTCCGCCAAACCTCTCAGGGGAGCATTTGCAACCGTTTGGTAGCATTGTTGAGTGAATTGCCGAAAATCAGATTTTTCCTGAAATTGTGACCCCGGGGCTTAGGGATTTTTTCAAAAAAATCTTTTTTTGTCGGTTAAGTTTTGGAGGGCTGATTTCTTTTCCTGTGATAAAAAGCCTTCTGTTTCGACCGCCAAACCTCTCAGGGGAGCATTTGCAACTGTTTGGCACCATTTTTGAGTAAATTGCCGAAAGTCAGATTTTTGCGGAAATTGTGACCCCGGGGCTTAGGGATTTTTTCAAAAAAATCTTTTTCTGCCGGTTAAGTTGTGGAGGGCTGATTTCTTTTCCTGTGATAAAAAGCCTTCTGTTTCGACCGCCAAACCTCTCAGGGGAGCATTTGCAACCGTTTGGTAGCATTTTTGAGTGAATTGCTGAAAGTCAGATTTTGGATGAAATTGTGACCCCAGTGCTTAGGGATTTTTTCAAAAAATCTTTTTCTGCCGGTTAAGTTTCGGAGGGCTAATTTGTTTTCCTGTGATAAAAAGCCTTCTGTTTCGACCGCCAAACCTCTCAGGGGAGCATTTGCAACCGTTTGGCACCATTTTTGAGTGAATTGCTGAAAGCCAGATTTTGGATGAAATTGTGACCCCGGGGCTTAGGGATTTTTTCAAAGAAATCTTTTTCTGCCGGTTAAGTTGTGGAGGGCTGATTTCTTTTCCTGTGATAAAAAGCCTTCTGTTTCGACCACCAAACCTCTCAGGGGAGCATTTGCCACCGTTTGGTAGCATTTTTGAGTAAATTGCCGAAAGTCAGATTTTTGCGGAAATTGTGACCCCGGGACTTAGGGATTTTTTCAAAAAAATCTTTTCCTGCCGGTTAAGTTGTCGAGGGCTGATTTCTTTTCCTGTGATAAAAAGCCTTCTGTTTCGACTGCCAAACCTTTCAGGGGAGCATTTGCAACCATTTGGCACTATTTTTGAGTAAATTGCCGAAAGTCAGATTTTTCCTGAAATTGTGACCCCGGGGCTTAGGGATTTTTTCAAAAAAATCTTTTTCTGCCGGTTAAGTTGTCGAGGGCTGATTTCTTTTCCTGTGATAAAAAGCCTTTTGTTTCGACCGCCAAACCTCTCAGGGGAGCATTTGCAACCGATTGATAGCATTTTTGAGTGAATTGCTGAAAGTCAGATTTTGGATGAAATTGCGACCCCCAGGGCTTAGGGATTTTTTCAAAAAATCTTTTTCTGCCGGTTAAGTTTTGGAGGGCTGATTTCTTTTCCTGTGGTAAAAAGCCTTCTGTTTCGACCGCCAAAGCTCTCATGGGAGCATTTGCAACCGTTTGGTAGCATTTTTGAGTGAATTGCCGAAAATCAGATTTTTCCTGAAATTGTGACCCCGGGGCTTAGGGATTTTTTCAAAAAAATCTTTTTCTGCCGGTTAAGTTATCGAGGGCTGATTTCTTTTCCTGTCATAAAAAGCCTTCTATTTCGACCGCCAAACCTCTCAGGGGGGCAGTTGCAACCGTTTTGCACCATTTTTAAGTTAGTTGCCGAAAGTCAGATTTTGGATGAAATTGTGACCCCGGGGCTTAGGGATTTTTTCAAAAAATCTTTTTCTGCCGGTTAAGTTTCGGAGGGCTGATTTCTTTTCCTGTGATAAAAAGCCTTCTGTTTTGACCGCCAAACCTCTCAGGGGAGCATTTGCAACCGTTTGGCACCATTTTTGAGTGAATTGCTGAAAGTCAGATTTTGGATGAAATTGTGACCCCGGGGCTTAGGGATTTTCTCAAAGAAATCTTTTTCTGCCGGTTAAGTTGTGGAGGGCTGATTTCTTTTCCTGTGATAAAAAGCCTTCTGTTTCGACCACCAAACCTCTCAGGGGAGCATTTGCAACCGTTTGGTAGCATTTTTGAGTAAATTGCCGAAAGTCAGATTTTTGCGGAAATTGTGACCCCGGGACTTAGGGATTTTTTCAAAAAAATCTTTTCCTGCCGGTTAAGTTTTGGAGGGCTGATTTCTTTTCCTGTGATAAAAAGCCTTCTGTTTCGACTGCCAAACCTCTCAGGGGAGCATTTGCAACCATTTGGCACTATTTTTGAGTAAATTGCTGAAAGTCAGATTTTTCCTGAAATTGTGACCCCGGGGCTTAGGGATTTTTTCAAAAAAAACTTTTTCTGCCGGTTAAGTTTTGGAGGGCTGATTTCTTTTCCTGTGGTAAAAAGCCTTCTGTTTCGACCGCCAAACCTCTCATGGGAGCATTTGCAACCGTTTGGTAGCATTTTTGAGTGAATTGCCGAAAATCAGATTTTTCCTGAAATTGTGACCCCGGGGCTTAGGGATTTTTTCAAAAAAATCTTTTTTTGCCGGTTAAGTTATCGAGGGCTGATTTCTTTTCCTGTGATAAAAAGCCTTCTGTTTCGACCGCCAAACCTCTCAGGGTAAGCATTTGCAACCGTTTGGCACCATTTTTGAGTGAATTGCTGAAAGTCAGATTTTGGATGAAATTGTGACCCCGGGGCTTAGGGATTTTTTCAAAGAAATCTTTTTTTGCCGGTTAAGTTGTGGAGGGCTGATTTCTTTTCCTGTGATAAAAAGCCTTCTGTTTCGACCACGAAACCTCCCAGGGGAGCATTTGCAACCGTTTGGAACAATTTTAGAGTGAATTGCCGAAAGTTAGATTTTTTATGAAATTGTGACCCCCGGGGCTTAGGGATTTTTTCAAAAAATCTTTTTCTGCCGGTTAAGTTGTGGAGGGCTGATTTCTTTTCCAGTGATAAAAAGCCTTCTGTTTCGACCGCCAGAGCTCTCAGGGGAGCATTTGCAACCGTTTGGCACCATTTTTGAGTAAATTGCCGAAAGTCAGATTTTGGATGAAATTGTGACCCCGGGGCTTAGGGATTTTTTCAAAAAAATCTTTTCCTGCCGGTTAAGTTTTGGAGGGCTGATTTCTTTTCCTGTGATAAAAAGCCTTCTGTTTCGACTGCCAAACCTTTCAGGGGAGCATTTGCAACCATTTGGCACTATTTTTGAGTAAATTGCCGAAAGTCAGATTTTTCCTGAAATTGTGACCCCGGGGCTTAGGGATTTTTTCAAAAAAAACTTTTTCTGCCGGTTAAGTTGTCGAGGGCTGATTTCTTTTCCTGTGATAAAAAGCCTTCTGTTTCGACCGCCAAACCTCTCAGGGGAGCATTTGCAACCGTTTGGTTGGATTTTTGAGTGAATTGCTCAAAGTCAGATTTTGGATGAAATTGTGACCCCGGGGCTTAGGGATTTTTTCAAAAAAATCTTTTTTTGCCGGTTAAGTTGTGGAGGGCTAATTTCTTTTCCTGTGGTAAAAAGCCTTCTGTTTCGACCGCCAAACCTCTCATGGGAGCATTTGCAACCGTTTGGTAGCATTTTTGAGTGAATTGCCGAAAATCAGATTTTTCCTGAAATTGTGACCCCGGGGCTTAGGGATTTTTTCAAAAAAATCTTTTTTTGCCGGTTAAGTTATCGAGGGCTGATTTCTTTTCCTGTGATAAAAAGCCTTCTGTTTCGACCGCCAAACCTCTCAGGGGAGCATTTGCAACCGTTTGGCACCATTTTTGAGTGAATTGCTGAAAGTCAGATTTTGGATGAAATTGTGACCCCGGGGCTTAGGGATTTTTTCAAAGAAATCTTTTTTTGCCGGTTAAGTTGTGGAGGGCTGATTTCTTTTCCTGTGATAAAAAGCCTTCTGTTTCGACCACGAAACCTCCCAGGGGAGCATTTGCAACCGTTTGGAACAATTTTAGAGTGAATTGCCGAAAGTTAGATTTTTTATGAAATTGTGACCCCCGGGGCTTAGGGATTTTTTCAAAAAATCTTTTTCTGCCGGTTAAGTTGTGGAGGGCTGATTTCTTTTCCAGTGATAAAAAGCCTTCTGTTTCGACCGCCAGAGCTCTCAGGGGAGCATTTGCAACCGTTTGGCACCATTTTTGAGTAAATTGCCGAAAGTCAGATTTTGGATGAAATTGTGATCCCGGGGCTTAGGGATTTTTTCAAAAAAATCTTTTCCTGCCGGTTAAGTTTTGGAGGGCTGATTTCTTTTCCTGTGATAAAAAGCCTTCTGTTTCGACTGCCAAACCTTTCAGGGGAGCATTTGCAACCATTTGGCACTATTTTTGAGTAAATTGCCGAAAGTCAGATTTTTCCTGAAATTGTGACCCCGGGGCTTAGGGATTTTTTCAAAAAAAACTTTTTCTGCCGGTTAAGTTGTCGAGGGCTGATTTCTTTTCCTGTGATAAAAAGCCTTCTGTTTCGACCGCCAAACCTCTCAGGGGAGCATTTGCAACCGTTTGGTTGGATTTTTGAGTGAATTGCTCAAAGTCAGATTTTGGATGAAATTGTGACCCCGGGGCTTAGGGATTTTTTCAAAAAAATCTTTTTCTGCCGGTTAAGTTATCGAGGGCTGATTTCTTTTCCTGTGATAAAAAGCCTTCTGTTTCGACCGCCAAACCTCTCAGGGGGGCAGTTGCAACCGTTTTGCACCATTTTTATGTTAGTTGCCGAAAGTCAGATTTTGGATGAAATTGTGACCCCGGGGCTTAGGGATTTTTTCAAAAAAATCTTTTTCTGCCGGTTAAGTTATCGAGGGCTGATTTCTTTTCCTGTGGTAAAAAGCCTTCTGTTTCGACCGCCAAACCTCTCAGGGGAGCATTTGCAACCGTTTGGCACCATTTTTGAGTGAATTGCTGAAAGTCAGATTTTGGATGAAATTGTGACCCCGGGGCTTAGGGATTTTTTCAAAGAAATCTTTTTTTGCCGGTTAAGTTGTGGAGGGCTGATTTCTTTTCCTGTGATAAAAAGCCTTCTGTTTCGACCACGAAACCTCCCAGGGGAGCATTTGCAACCGTTTGGAACAATTTTAGAGTGAATTGCCGAAAGTTAGATTTTTTATGAAATTGTGACCCCCGGGGCTTAGGGATTTTTTCAAAAAATCTTTTTCTGCCGGTTAAGTTGTGGAGGGCTGATTTCTTTTCCAGTGATAAAAAGCCTTCTGTTTCGACCGCCAGAGCTCTCAGGGGAGCATTTGCAACCGTTTGGCACCATTTTTGAGTAAATTGCCGAAAGTCAGATTTTGGATGAAATTGTGACCCCGGGGCTTAGGGATTTTTTCAAAAAAATCTTTTCCTGCCGGTTAAGTTTTGGAGGGCTGATTTCTTTTCCTGTGATAAAAAGCCTTCTGTTTCGACTGCCAAACCTTTCAGGGGAGCATTTGCAACCATTTGGCACTATTTTTGAGTAAATTGCCGAAAGTCAGATTTTTCCTGAAATTGTGACCCCGGGGCTTAGGGATTTTTTCAAAAAAAACTTTTTCTGCCGGTTAAGTTGTCGAGGGCTGATTTCTTTTCCTGTGATAAAAAGCCTTCTGTTTCGACCGCCAAACCTCTCAGGGGAGCATTTGCAACCGTTTGGTTGGATTTTTGAGTGAATTGCTCAAAGTCAGATTTTGGATGAAATTGTGACCCCGGGGCTTAGGGATTTTTTCAAAAAAATCTTTTTTTGCCGGTTAAGTTGTGGAGGGCTAATTTCTTTTCCTGTGGTAAAAAGCCTTCTGTTTCGACCGCCAAACCTATCATGGGAGCATTTGCAACCGTTTGGTAGCATTTTTGAGTGAATTGCCGAAAATCAGATTTTTCCTGAAATTGTGACCCCGGGGCTTAGGGATTTTTTCAAAAAAATCTTTTTCTGCCGGTTAAGTTATCGAGGGCTGATTTCTTTTCCTGTGATAAAAAGCCTTCTGTTTCGACCGCCAAACCTCTCAGGGGGGCAGTTGCAACCGTTTTGCACCATTTTTATGTTAGTTGCCGAAAGTCAGATTTTCGATGAAATTGTGACCCCGGGGCTTAGGGATTTTTTCAAAAAATCTTTTTCTGCCGGTTAAGTTTCGGAGGGCTGATTTCTTTTCCTGTGATAAAAAGCCTTCTGTTTCGACCGCCAAACCTCTCAGGGGAGCATTTGCATCCGTTTGGCACCATTTTTGAGTGAATTGCTGAAAGTCAGATTTTGGATGAAATTGTGACCCCGGGGCTTAGGGATTTTTTCAAAGAAATCTTTTTCTGCCGGTTAAGTTGTGGAGGGCTGATTTCTTTTCCTGTGATAAAAAGCCTTCTGTTTCGACCACCAAACCTCTCAGGGGAGCATTTGCAACCGTTTGGTAGCATATTTGAGTAAATTGCCGAAAGTCAGATTTTTGCGGAAATTGTGACCCCGGGACTTAGGGATTTTTTCAAAAAAATCTTTTCCTGCCGGTTAAGTTGTCGAGGGCTGATTTCTTTTCCTGTGATAAAAAGCCTTCTGTTTCGACTGCCAAACCTTTCAGGGAAGCATTTGCAACCATTTGGCACTATTTTTGAGTAAATTGCCGAAAATCAGATTTTTCCTGAAATTGTGACCCCGGGGCTTAGGGATTTTTTCAAAAAAATCTTTTTCTGCCGGTTAAGTTATCGAGGGCTGATTTCTTTTCCTGTGATAAAAAGCCTTCTGTTTCGACCGCCAAACCTCTCAGGGGGGCAGTTGCAACCGTTTTGCAACATTTTTATGTTAGTTGCCGAAAGTCAGATTTTGGATGAAATTGTGACCCCGGGGCTTAGGGATTTTTTCAAAAAAATCTTTTTCTGCCGGTTAAGTTATCGAGGGCTGATTTCTTTTCCTGTGGTAAAAAGCCTTCTGTTTCGACCGCCAAACCTCTCAGGGGAGCATTTGCAACCGTTTGGTAGCATTTTTGAGTGAATTGCCGAAAATCAGATTTTTCCTGAAATTGTGACCCCGGGGCTTAGGGATTTTTTCAAAAAAATCTTTTTCTGTCGGTTAAGTTGTTGAGGGCTGATTTCTTTTCCTGTGATAAAAAGCCTTCTGTTTCGACCGCCAAACCTCTCAGGGGGGCAGCTGCAACCGTTTGGCACCATTTTTGAGTAAATTGCCGAAAGTCAGATTTTTTCGGAAATTGTGACCCCGGGGCTTAGGGCTTTTTTCAAAAAAATATTTTTTTTCCAGATAAGTTGTGGAGGGCTAATTTCTTTTCCTGTGATAAAAAGCCTTCTGTTTCGACCGCCAAACCTTTCAGGGGAGCATTTGCAACCATTTGGCACCATTTTTGAGTAAATTGCCGAAAGTCAGATTTTTTATGAAATTTTGACCCCGGGGCTTAGGGATTTTTTCAAAAAATCTTTTTCTGCCGGTTAAGTTTTGGAGGGCTGATTTCTTTTCCTGTGATAAAAAGCCTTCTGTTTCGACCACGAAACCTTTCAGGGGAGCATTTCCAACCGTTTGGCACCATTTTTGAGTGAATTGCTGAAAGTCAGATTTTGGATGAAATTGTGACCCCGGGGCTTAGGGATTTATTCAAAAAAATCTTTTTCTGCCGGTTAAGTTGTCGAGGACTGATTTCTTTTCCTGTGATAAAAAGCCTTCTGTTTCGACCGCCAAACCTCTCAGGGGAGCATTTGCAACCGTTTGGCACCATTTTTGAGTGAATTGCTGAAAGTCAGATTTTGGATGAAATTGTGACCCCGGGGCTTAGGGATTTTTTCAAATAAATCCTTTTCTGCCGGTTAAGTTGTGGAGGGCTGATTTCTTTTCCTGTGATAAAAAGCCTTCTGTTTTGACCGCCAAGCCTCTCAGGGGAGAAGTTGCAACTGTTTGGCACCATTTTTAAGTTAGTTGCCGAAAGTCATATTTTTCCTGAAATTGTGATCCCGGGGCTTAAGAATTTTTTCAAAAAATCTTTTTTTGTCGGTTAAGTTTTGGAGGGCTGATTTCTTTTCCTGTGATAAAAAGCCTTCTGTTTCGACCGCCAAACCTTTCAGGGGAGCATTTGCAACCGTTTGGCACCATTTTTGAGTGAATTGCTGAAAGTCAGATTTTGGATGAAATTGTGACCCCGGGGCTTAGGGATTTTTTCAAAAAAATCTTTTCCTGCCGGTTAAGTTGTGGAGGGCTGATTTCTTTTCCTGTGATAAAAAGCCTTCTGTTTCGTCCGCCAAACCTCTCAGGGGAGCATTTGCAACCGTTTGGTAGCATTGTTGAGTGAATTGCCGAAAATCAGATTTTTCCTGAAATTGTGACCCCGGGGCTTAGGGATTTTTTCAAAAAATCTTTTTCTGCCGGTTAAGTTTTGGAGGGCTGATTTCTTTTCCTGTGATAAAAAGCCTTCTGTTTCGACCACGAAACCTTTCAGGGGAGCATTTCCAACCGTTTGGCACCATTTTTGAGTGAATTGCTGAAAGTCAGATTTTGGATGAAATTGTGACCCCGGGGCTTAGGGATTTATTCAAAAAAATCTTTTTCTGCCGGTTAAGTTGTCGAGGACTGATTTCTTTTCCTGTGATAAAAAGCCTTCTGTTTCGACCGCCAAACCTCTCAGGGGAGCATTTGCAACCGTTTGGCACCATTTTTGAGTGAATTGCTGAAAGTCAGATTTTGGATGAAATTGTGACCCCGGGGCTTAGGGATTTTTTCAAAGAAATCCTTTTCTGCCGGTTAAGTTGTGGAGGGCTGATTTCTTTTCCTGTGATAAAAAGCCTTCTGTTTTGACCGCCAAGCCTCTCAGGGGAGAAGTTGCAACTGTTTGGCACCATTTTTAAGTTAGTTGCCGAAAGTCATATTTTTCCTGAAATTGTGATCCCGGGGCTTAAGAATTTTTTCAAAAAATCTTTTTTTGTCGGTTAAGTTTTGGAGGGCTGATTTCTTTTCCTGTGATAAAAAGCCTTCTGTTTCGACCGCCAAACCTTTCAGGGGAGCATTTGCAACCGTTTGGCACCATTTTTGAGTGAATTGCTGAAAGTCAGATTTTGGATGAAATTGTGACCCCGGGGCTTAGGGATTTTTTCAAAAAAATCTTTTCCTGCCGGTTAAGTTGTGGAGGCCTGATTTCTTTTCCTGTGATAAAAAGCCTTCTGTTTCGTCCGCCAAACCTCTCAGGGGAGCATTTGCAACCGTTTGGTAGCATTGTTGAGTGAATTGCCGAAAATCAGATTTTTCCTGAAATTGTGACCCCGGGGCTTAGGGATTTTTTCAAAAAAATCTTTTTCTGTCGGTTAAGTTGTTGAGGGCTGATTTCTTTTCCTGTGATAAAAAGCCTTCTCTTTCGACCGCCAAACCTCTCAGGGGAGCATTTGCAACTGTTTGGCACCATTTTTGAGTAAATTGCCGAAAGTCAGATTTTTGCGGAAATTGTGACCCCGGGGCTTAGGGATTTTTTCAAAAAAATCTTTTTCTGCCGGTTAAGTTGTGGAGGGCTGATTTCTTTTCCTGTGATAAAAAGCCTTCTGTTTCGACCGCCAAACCTCTCAGGGGAGCATTTGCAACCGTTTGGTAGCATTTTTGAGTGAATTGCTGAAAGTCAGATTTTGGATGAAATTGTGACCCCAGTGCTTAGGGATTTTTTCAAAAAATCTTTTTCTGCCGGTTAAGTTTCGGAGGGCTGATTTGTTTTCCTGTGATAAAAAGCCTTCTGTTTCGACCGCCAAACCTCTCAGGGGAGCATTTGCAACCGTTTGGCACCATTTTTGAGTGAATTGCTGAAAGCCAGATTTTGGATGAAATTGTGACCCCGGGGCTTAGGGATTTTTTCAAAGAAATCTTTTTCTGCCGGTTAAGTTGTGGAGGGCTGATTTCTTTTCCTGTGATAAAAAGCCTTCTGTTTCGACCACCAAACCTCTCAGGGGAGCATTTGCCACCGTTTGGTAGCATTTTTGAGTAAATTGCCGAAAGTCAGATTTTTGCGGAAATTGTGACCCCGGGACTTAGGGATTTTTTCAAAAAAATCTTTTCCTGCCGGTTAAGTTGTCGAGGGCTGATTTCTTTTCCTGTGATAAAAAGCCTTCTGTTTCGACTGCCAAACCTTTCAGGGGAGCATTTGCAACCATTTGGCACTATTTTTGAGTAAATTGCCGAAAGTCAGATTTTTCCTGAAATTGTGACCCCGGGGCTTAGGGATTTTTTCAAAAAAATCTTTTTCTGCCGGTTAAGTTGTCGAGGGCTGATTTCTTTTCCTGTGATAAAAAGCCTTCTGTTTCGACCGCCAAACCTCTCAGGGGAGCATTTGCAACCGATTGATAGCATTTTTGAGTGAATTGCTGAAAGTCAGATTTTGGATGAAATTGTGACCCCCAGGGCTTAGGGATTTTTTCAAAAAATCTTTTTCTGCCGGTTAAGTTTTGGAGGGCTGATTTCTTTTCCTGTGGTAAAAAGCCTTCTGTTTCGACCGCCAAACCTCTCATGGGAGCATTTGCAACCGTTTGGTAGCATTTTTGAGTAAATTGCCGAAAATCAGATTTTTCCTGAAATTGTGACCCCGGGGCTTAGGGATTTTTTCAAAAAAAACTTTTTCTGCCGGTTAAGTTTTGGAGGTCTGATTTCTTTTCCTGTGATAAAAAGCCTTCTGTTTCGACCGCCAAACCTTTCAGGGGAGCATTTGCAACCGTTTGGCACCATTTTTGAGTGAATTGCTGAAAGTCAGATTTTGGATGAAATTGTGACCCCGGGGCTTAGGGATTTTTTCAAAAAAATCTTTTCCTGCCGGTTAAGTTGTGGAGGGCTGATTTCTTTTCCTGTGATAAAAAGCCTTCTGTTTTGTCCGCCAAACCTCTCAGGGGAGCATTTGCAACCGTTTGGTAGCATTGTTGAGTGAATTGCCGAAAAACAGATTTTTCCTGAAATTGTGACCCCGGGGCTTAGGGATTTTTTCAAAAAATCTTTTTCTGCCGGTTAAGTTTTGGAGGGCTGATTTCTTTTCCTGTGATAAAAAGCCTTCTGTTTCGACCACGAAACCTTTCAGGGGAGCATTTCCAACCGTTTGGCACCATTTTTGAGTGAATTGCTGAAAGTCAGATTTTGGATGAAATTGTGACCCCGGGGCTTAGGGATTTATTCAAAAAAATCTTTTTCTGCCGGTTAAGTTGTCGAGGACTGATTTCTTTTCCTGTGATAAAAAGCCTTCTGTTTCGACCGCCAAACCTCTCAGGGGAGCATTTGCAACCGTTTGGCACCATTTTTGAGTGAATTGCTGAAAGTCAGATTTTGGATGAAATTGTGACCCCGGGGCTTAGGGATTTTTTCAAAGAAATCCTTTTCTGCCGGTTAAGTTGTGGAGGGCTGATTTCTTTTCCTGTGATAAAAAGCCTTCTGTTTTGACCGCCAAGCCTCTCAGGGGAGAAGTTGCAACTGTTTGGCACCATTTTTAAGTTAGTTGCCGAAAGTCATATTTTTCCTGAAATTGTGATCCCGGGGCTTAAGAATTTTTTCAAAAAATCTTTTTTTGTCGGTTAAGTTTTGGAGGGCTGATTTCTTTTCCTGTGATAAAAAGCCTTCTGTTTCGACCGCCAAACCTTTCAGGGGAGCATTTGCAACCGTTTGGCACCATTTTTGAGTGAATTGCTGAAAGTCAGATTTTGGATGAAATTGTGACCCCGGGGCTTAGGGATTTTTTCAAAAAAATCTTTTCCTGCCGGTTAAGTTGTGGAGGGCTGATTTCTTTTCCTGTGATAAAAAGCCTTCTGTTTCGTCCGCCAAACCTCTCAGGGGAGCATTTGCAACCGTTTGGTAGCATTGTTGAGTGAATTGCCGAAAATCAGATTTTTCCTGAAATTGTGACCCCGGGGCTTAGGGATTTTTTCAAAAAAATCTTTTTCTGTCGGTTAAGTTGTTGAGGGCTGACTTCTTTTCCGGTGATAAAAAGCCTTCTCTTTCGACCGCCAAACCTCTCAGGGGAGCATTTGCAACTGTTTGGCACCATTTTTGAGTAAATTGCCGAAAGTCAGATTTTTGCGGAAATTGTGACCCCGGGGCTTAGGGATTTTTTCAAAAAAATCTTTTTCTGCCGGTTAAGTTGTGGAGGGCTGATTTCTTTTCCTGTGATAAAAAGCCTTCTGTTTCGACCGCCAAACCTCTCAGGGGAGCATTTGCAACCGTTTGGTAGCATTTTTGAGTGAATTGCTGAAAGTCAGATTTTGGATGAAATTGTGACCCCAGTGCTTAGGGATTTTTTCAAAAAATCTTTTTCTGCCGGTTAAGTTTCGGAGGGCTGATTTGTTTTCCTGTGATAAAAAGCCTTCTGTTTCGACCGCCAAACCTCTCAGGGGAGCATTTGCAACCGTTTGGCACCATTTTTGAGTGAATTGCTGAAAGCCAGATTTTGGATGAAATTGTGACCCCGGGGCTTAGGGATTTTTTCAAAGAAATCTTTTTCTGCCGGTTAAGTTGTGGAGGGCTGATTTCTTTTCCTGTGATAAAAAGCCTTCTGTTTCGACCACCAAACCTCTCAGGGGAGCATTTGCCACCGTTTGGTAGCATTTTTGAGTAAATTGCCGAAAGTCAGATTTTTGCGGAAATTGTGACCCCGGGACTTAGGGATTTTTTCAAAAAAATCTTTTCCTGCCGGTTAAGTTGTCGAGGGCTGATTTCTTTTCCTGTGATAAAAAGCCTTCTGTTTCGACTGCCAAACCTTTCAGGGGAGCATTTGCAACCATTTGGCACTATTTTTGAGTAAATTGCCGAAAGTCAGATTTTTCCTGAAATTGTGACCCCGGGGCTTAGGGATTTTTTCAAAAAAATCTTTTTCTGCCGGTTAAGTTGTCGAGGGCTGATTTCTTTTCCTGTGATAAAAAGCCTTCTGTTTCGACCGCCAAACCTCTCAGGGGAGCATTTGCAACCGATTGATAGCATTTTTGAGTGAATTGCTGAAAGTCAGATTTTGGATGAAATTGTGACCCCCAGGGCTTAGGGATTTTTTCAAAAAATCTTTTTCTGCCGGTTAAGTTTTGGAGGGCTGATTTCTTTTCCTGTGGTAAAAAGCCTTCTGTTTCGACCGCCAAACCTCTCATGGGAGCATTTGCAACCGTTTGGTAGCATTTTTGAGTAAATTGCCGAAAATCAGATTTTTCCTGAAATTGTGACCCCGGGGCTTAGGGATTTTTTCAAAAAAAACTTTTTCTGCCGGTTAAGTTTTGGAGGTCTGATTTCTTTTCCTGTGGTAAAAAGCCTTCTGTTTCGACCGCCAAACCTCTCATGGGAGCATTTGCAACCGTTTGGTAGCATTTTTGAGTGAATTGCCGAAAATCAGATTTTTCCTGAAATTGTGACCCCGGGGCTTAGGGATTTTTTCAAAAAAATCTTTTTCTGCCGGTTAAGTTATCGAGGGCTGATTTCTTTTCCTGTGATAAAAAGCCTTCTGTTTCGACCGCCAAACCTCTCAGGGGGGCAGTTGCAACCGTTTTGCACCATTTTTATGTTAGTTGCCGAAAGTCAGATTTTCGATGAAATTGTGACCCCGGGGCTTAGGGATTTTTTCAAAAAATCTTTTTCTGCCGGTTAAGTTTCGGAGGGCTGATTTCTTTTCCTGTGATAAAAAGCCTTCTGTTTCGACCGCCAAACCTCTCAGGGGAGCATTTGCAACCGTTTGGCACCATTTTTGAGTGAATTGCTGAAAGTCAGATTTTGGATGAAATTGTGACCCCGGGGCTTAGGGATTTTTTCAAAGAAATCTTTTTTTGCCGGTTAAGTTGTGGAGGGCTGATTTCTTTTCCTGTGATAAAAAGCCTTCTGTTTCGACCACCAAACCTCTCAGGGGAGCATTTGCAACCGTTTGGTAGCATTTTTGAGTAAATTGCCGAAAGTCAGATTTTTGCGGAAATTGTGACCCCGGGACTTAGGGATTTTTTCAAAAAAATCTTTTCCTGCCGGTTAAGTTGTCGAGGGCTGATTTCTTTTCCTGTGATAAAAAGCCTTCTGTTTCGACTGCCAAACCTTTCAGGGGAGCATTTGCAACCATCTGGCACTATTTTTGAGTAAATTGCCGAAAATCAGATTTTTCCTGAAATTGTGACCCCGGGGCTTAGGGATTTTTTCAAAAAAATCTTTTTCTGCCGGTTAAGTTATCGAGGGCTGATTTCTTTTCCTGTGATAAAAAGCCTTCTGTTTCGACCGCCAAACCTCTCAGTGGGGCAGTTGCAACCGTTTTGCACCATTTTTATGTTAGTTGCCGAAAGTCAGATTTTGGATGAAATCGTGACCCCGGGGCTTAGGGATTTTTTCAAAAAATCTTTTTCTGCCGGTTAAGTTTCGGAGGGCTGATTTCTTTTCCTGTTATAAAAAGCCTTCTGTTTCGACCGCCAAACCTCTCAGGGGAGCATTTGCAACCGTTTGGCACCATTTTTGAGTGAATTGCTGAAAGTCAGATTTTGGATGAAATTGTGACCCCGGGGCTTAGGGATTTTTTCAAAGAAATCTTTTTCTGCCGGTTAAGTTGTGGAGGGCTGATTTCTTTTCCTGTGATAAAAAGCCTTCTGTTTCGACTGCCAAACCTTTCAGGCGAGCATTTGCAACCATTTGGCACTATTTTTGAGTAAATTGCCGAAAGTCAGATTTTTCCTGAAATTGTGACCCCGGGACTTAGGGATTTTTTCAAAAAAATCTTTTCCTGCCGGTTAAGTTGTGGAGGGCTGATTTCTTTTCCTGTGATAAAAAGCCTTCTGTTTCGACTGCCAAACCTCTCAGGGGAGCATTTGCAACCGTTTGGTAGCATTTTTGAGTAAATTGCCGAAAGTCAGATTTTTGCGGAAATTGTGACCCCGGGGCTTAGGGATTTTTTTAAAAAAAATCTTTTTCTGCTGGTTAAGTCGTCGAGGGCTGATTTCTTTTCCTGTGGTAAAAAGCCTTCTGTTTCGACCGCCAAACCTCTCAGGGGAGCATTTGCAACCGATTGGTAGCATTTTTGAGTGAATTGCTGAAAGTCAGATTTTGGATGAAATTGTGACCCCCAGGGCTTAGGGATTTTTTCAAAAAATCTTTTTCTGCCGGTTAAGTTTTGGAGGGCTGATTTCTTTTCCTGTGGTAAAAAGCCTTCTGTTTCGACCGCCAAACCTATCATGGGAGCATTTGCAACCGTTTGGTAGCATTTTTGAGTGAATTGCCGAAAATCAGATTTTTCCTGAAATTGTGACCCCGGGGCTTAGGGATTTTTTCAAAAAAATCTTTTTCTGCCGGTTAAGTTATCGAGGGCTGATTTCTTTTCCTGTGATAAAAAGCCTTCTGTTTCGACCGCCAAACCTCTCAGGGGGGCAGTTGCAACCGTTTTGCACCATTTTTATGTTAGTTGCCGAAAGTCAGATTTTCGATGAAATTGTGACCCCGGGGCTTAGGGATTTTTTCAAAAAATCTTTTTCTGCCGGTTAAGTTTCGGAGGGCTGATTTCTTTTCCTGTGATAAAAAGCCTTCTGTTTCGACCGCCAAACCTCTCAGGGGAGCATTTGCAACCGTTTGGCACCATTTTTGAGTGAATTGCTGAAAGTCAGATTTTGGATGAAATTGTGACCCCGGGGCTTAGGGATTTTTTCAAAGAAATCTTTTTCTGCCGGTTAAGTTGTGGAGGGCTGATTTCTTTTCCTGTGATAAAAAGCCTTCTGTTTCGACCACCAAACCTCTCAGGGGAGCATTTGCAACCGTTTGGTAGCATTTTTGAGTAAATTGCCGAAAGTCAGATTTTTGCGGAAATTGTGACCCCGGGACTTAGGGATTTTTTCAAAAAAATCTTTTCCTGCCGGTTAAGTTGTCGAGGGCTGATTTCTTTTCCTGTGATAAAAAGCCTTCTGTTTCGACTGCCAAACCTTTCAGGGGAGCATTTGCAACCATTTGGCACTATTTTTGAGTAAATTGCCGAAAATCAGATTTTTCCTGAAATTGTGACCCCGGGGCTTAGGGATTTTTTCAAAAAAATCTTTTTCTGCCGGTTAAGTTATCGAGGGCTGATTTCTTTTCCTGTGATAAAAAGCCTTCTGTTTCGACCGCCAAACCTCTCAGGGGGGCAGTTGCAACCGTTTTGCACCATTTTTATGTTAGTTGCCGAAAGTCAGATTTTGGATGAAATTGTGACCCCGGGGCTTAGGGATTTTTTCAAAAAATCTTTTTCTGCCGGTTAAGTTTCGGAGGGCTGATTTCTTTTCCTGTGATAAAAAGCCTTCTGTTTTGACCGCCAAACCTCTCAGGGGAGCATTTGCAACCGTTTGGCACCATTTTTGAGTGAATTGCTGAAAGTCAGATTTTGGATGAAATTGTGACCCCGGGGCTTAGGGATTTTTTCAAAGAAATCTTTTTCTGCCGGTTAAGTTGTGGAGGGCTGATTTCTTTTCCTGTGATAAAAAGCCTTCTGTTTCGACCACCAAACCTCTCAGGGGAGCATTTGCAACCGTTTGGTAGCATTTTTGAGTAAATTGCCGAAAGTCAGATTTTTGCGGAAATTGTGACCCCGGGACTTAGGGATTTTTTCAAAAAAATCTTTTCCTGCCGGTTAAGTTTTGGAGGGCTGATTTCTTTTCCTGTGATAAAAAGCCTTCTGTTTCGACTGCCAAACCTTTCAGGGGAGCATTTGCAACCATTTGGCACTATTTTTGAGTAAATTGCCGAAAGTCAGATTTTTCCTGAAATTGTGACCCCGGGGCTTAGGGATTTTTTCAAAAAAAACTTTTTCTGCCGGTTAAGTTGTCGAGGGCTGATTTCTTTTCCTGTGATAAAAAGCCTTCTGTTTCGACCGCCAAACCTCTCAGGGGAGCATTTGCAACCGTTTGGTTGGATTTTTGAGTGAATTGCTCAAAGTCAGATTTTGGATGAAATTGTGACCCCGGGGCTTAGGGATTTTTTCAAAAAAATCTTTTTTTGCCGGTTAAGTTGTGGAGGGCTAATTTCTTTTCCTGTGATAAAAAGCCTTCTGTTTCGACCGCCAAACCTCTCAGGGGAGCATTTGCAACCGATTGGTAGCATTTTTGAGTAAATTGCCGAAAGTCAGATTTTTGCGGAAATTGTGACCCCGGGGCTTAGGGATTTTTTTTTAAAAAAATCTTTTTCTGCCGGTTAAGTCGTCGAGGGCTGATTTCTTTTCCTGTGGTAAAAAGCCTTCTGTTTCGACCGCCAAACCTCTCAGGGGAGCATTTGCAACCGATTGGTAGCATTTTTGAGTGAATTGCTGAAAGTCAGATTTTGGATGAAATTGTGACCCCCAGGGCTTAGGGATTTTTTCAAAAAATCTTTTTCTGCCGGTTAAGTTTTGGAGGGCTGATTTCTTTTCCTGTGGTAAAAAGCCTTCTGTTTCGACCGCCAAACCTCTCATGGGAGCATTTGCAACCGTTTGGTAGCATTTTTGAGTGAATTTCCGAAAATCAGATTTTTCCTGAAATTGTGACCCCGGGGCTTAGGGATTTGTTCAAAAAAATCTTTTTCTGCCAGTTAAGTTATCGAGGGCTGATTTCTTTTCCTGTGATAAAAAGCCTTCTGTTTCGACCGCCAAACCTCTCAGGGGGGCAGTTGCAACCGTTTTGCACCATTTTTATGTTAGTTGCCGAAAGTCAGATTTTCGATGAAATTGTGACCCCGGGGCTTAGGGATTTTTTCAAAAAATCTTTTTCTGCCGGTTAAGTTTCGGAGGGCTGATTTCTTTTCCTGTGATAAAAAGCCTTCTGTTTCGACCGCCAAACCTCTCAGGGGAGCATTTGCAACCGTTTGGCACCATTTTTGAGTGAATTGCTGAAAGTCAGATTTTGGATGAAATTGTGACCCCGGGGCTTAGGGATTTTTTCAAAGAAATCTTTTTCTGCCGGTTAAGTTTCGGAGGGCTGATTTCTTTTCCTGTGATAAAAAGCCTTCTGTTTCGACCGCCAAACCTCTCAGGGGAGCATTTGCAACCGTTTGGCACCATTTTTGAGTGAATTGCTGAAAGTCAGATTTTGGATGAAATTGTGACCCCGGGGCTTAGGGATTTTTTCAAAGAAATCTTTTTCTGCCGGTTAAGTTGTGGAGGGCTGATTTCTTTTCCTGTGATAAAAAGCCTTCTGTTTCGACCACCAAACCTCTCAGGGGAGCATTTGCAACCGTTTGGTAGCATTTTTGAGTAAATTGCCGAAAGTCAGATTTTTGCGGAAATTGTGACCCCGGGACTTAGGGATTTTTTCAAAAAAATCTTTTCCTGCCGGTTAAGTTGTCGAGGGCTGATTTCTTTTCCTGTGATAAAAAGCCTTCTGTTTCGACTGCCAAACCTTTCAGGGGAGCATTTGCAACCATTTGGCACTATTTTTGAGTAAATTGCCGAAAATCAGATTTTTCCTGAAATTGTGACCCCGGGGCTTAGGGATTTTTTCAAAAAAATCTTTTTCTGCCGGTTAAGTTATCGAGGGCTGATTTCTTTTCCTGTGATAAAAAGCCTTCTGTTTCGACCGCCAAACCTCTCAGGGGGGCAGTTGCAACCGTTTTGCACCATTTTTATGTTAGTTGCCGAAAGTCAGATTTTGGATGAAATTGTGACCCCGGGGCTTAGGGATTTTTTCAAAAAATCTTTTTCTGCCGGTTAAGTTTCGGAGGGCTGATTTCTTTTCCTGTGATAAAAAGCCTTCTGTTTTGACCGCCAAACCTCTCAGGGGAGCATTTGCAACCGTTTGGCACCATTTTTGAGTGAATTGCTGAAAGTCAGATTTTGGATGAAATTGTGACCCCGGGGCTTAGGGATTTTTTCAAAGAAATCTTTTTCTGCCGGTTAAGTTGTGGAGGGCTGATTTCTTTTCCTGTGATAAAAAGCCTTCTGTTTCGACCACCAAACCTCTCAGGGGAGCATTTGCAACCGTTTGGCACGATTTTTGAGTAAATTGCCGAAAGTCAGATTTTTGCGGAAATTGTGACCCCGGGACTTAGGGATTTTTTCAAAAAAATCTTTTCCTGCCGGTTAAGTTTTGGAGGGCTGATTTCTTTTCCTGTGATAAAAAGCCTTCTGTTTCGACTGCCAAACCTTTCAGGGGAGCATTTGCAACCATTTGGCACTATTTTTGAGTAAATTGCCGAAAGTCAGATTTTTCCTGAAATTGTGACCCCGGGGCTTAGGGATTTTTTCAAAAAAAACTTTTTCTGCCGGTTAAGTTGTCGAGGGCTGATTTCTTTTCCTGTGATAAAAAGCCTTCTGTTTCGACCGCCAAACCTCTCAGGGGAGCATTTGCAACCGTTTGGTTGGATTTTTGAGTGAATTGCTCAAAGTCAGATTTTGGATGAAATTGTGACCCCGGGGCTTAGGGATTTTTTCAAAAAAATCTTTTTTTGCCGGTTAAGTTGTGGAGGGCTAATTTCTTTTCCTGTGATAAAAAGCCTTCTGTTTCGACCGCCAAACCTCTCAGGGGAGCATTTGCAACCGATTGGTAGCATTTTTGAGTAAATTGCCGAAAGTCAGATTTTTGCGGAAATTGTGACCCCGGGGCTTAGGGATTTTTTTTAAAAAAAATCTTTTTCTGCCGGTTAAGTCGTCGAGGGCTGATTTCTTTTCCTGTGGTAAAAAGCCTTCTGTTTCGACCGCCAAACCTCTCAGGGGAGCATTTGCAACCGATTGGTAGCATTTTTGAGTGAATTGCTGAAAGTCAGATTTTGGATGAAATTGTGACCCCCAGGGCTTAGGGATTTTTTCAAAAAATCTTTTTCTGCCGGTTAAGTTTTGGAGGGCTGATTTCTTTTCCTGTGGTAAAAAGCCTTCTGTTTCGACCGCCAAACCTCTCATGGGAGCATTTGCAACCGTTTGGTAGCATTTTTGAGTGAATTTCCGAAAATCAGATTTTTCCTGAAATTGTGACCCCGGGGCTTAGGGATTTGTTCAAAAAAATCTTTTTCTGCCAGTTAAGTTATCGAGGGCTGATTTCTTTTCCTGTGATAAAAAGCCTTCTGTTTCGACCGCCAAACCTCTCAGGGGGGCAGTTGCAACCGTTTTGCACCATTTTTATGTTAGTTGCCGAAAGTCAGATTTTCGATGAAATTGTGACCCCGGGGCTTAGGGATTTTTTCAAAAAATCTTTTTCTGCCGGTTAAGTTTCGGAGGGCTGATTTCTTTTCCTGTGATAAAAAGCCTTCTGTTTCGACCGCCAAACCTCTCAGGGGAGCATTTGCAACCGTTTGGCACCATTTTTGAGTGAATTGCTGAAAGTCAGATTTTGGATGAAATTGTGACCCCGGGGCTTAGGGATTTTTTCAAAGAAATCTTTTTCTGCCGGTTAAGTTGTGGAGGGCTGATTTCTTTTCCTGTGATAAAAAGCCTTCTGTTTCGACCACCAAACCTCTCAGGGGAGCATTTGCAACCGTTTGGTAGCATTTTTGAGTAAATTGCCGAAAGTCAGATTTTTGCGGAAATTGTGACCCCGGGACTTAGGGATTTTTTCAAAAAAATCTTTTCCTGCCGGTTAAGTTGTCGAGGGCTGATTTCTTTTCCTGTGATAAAAAGCCTTCTGTTTCGACTGCCAAACCTTTCAGGGGAGCATTTGCAACCATTTGGCACTATTTTTGAGTAAATTGCCGAAAGTCAGATTTTTCCTGAAATTGTGACCCCGGGGCTTAGGGATTTTTTCAAAAAAAACTTTTTCTGCCGGTTAAGTTGTCGAGGGCTGATTTCTTTTCCTGTGATAAAAAGCCTTCTGTTTCGACCGCCAAACCTCTCAGGGGAGCATTTGCAACCGTTTGGCACCATTTTTGAGTGAATTGCAGAAAGTCAGATTTTGGATGAAATTGTGACCCCGGGGCTTAGGGATTTTTTCCAAGAAATCTTTTTCTGCCGGTTAAGTTGTGGAGGGCTGATTTCTTTTCCTGTGATAAAAAGCCTTCTGTTTTGACTGCCAAACCTTTCAGGGGAGCATTTGCAACCATTTGGCCCTATTTTTGAGTAAATTGCCGAAAGTCAGATTTTTGCGGAAATTGTGACCCCGGGGCTTAGGGATTTTTTTAAAAAAAATCTTTTTCTGCCGGTTAAGTCGTCGAGGGCTGATTTCTTTTCCTGTGGTAAAAAGCCTTCTGTTTCGACCGCCAAACCTCTCAGGGGAGCATTTGCAACCGTTTGGTAGCATTTTTGAGTGAATTGCCGAAAATCAGATTTTTCCTGAAATTGTGACCCCGGGGCTTAGGGATTTTTTCAAAGAAATCTTTTTCTGCCAGATAAGTTGTGGAGGGCTGAATGCTTTTCCTGTGATAAAAAGCCTTCTGTTTCGACTGCCAAACCTCTCAGGGGGCAGTTGCAACCGTTTGGCACCATTTTTAAGTTAGTTGCCGAAAGTCAGATTTTGGATGAAATTGTGACCCCGGGGCTTAGGGATTTTTTCAAAGAAATCTTGTTCTGCCGGTTAAGTTGTGGAGGGCTGATTTCTTTTCCTGTTATAAAAAGCCTTCTGTTTCGACTGCCAAACCTTTCAGGGGAGCATTTGCAACCATTTGGCACTATTTTTGAGTAAATTTCCGAAAGTCAGATTTTTCCTGAAATTGTGACCCCGGGGCTTAGGGATTTTTTCAAAAAAAACTTTTTCTGCCGGTTAAGTTGTCGAGGGCTGATTTCTTTTCCTGTGATAAAAAGCCTTCTGTTTCGACCGCCAAACCTCTCAGGGGAGCATTTGCAACCGTTTGGCACCATTTTTGAGTGAATTGCAGAAAGTCAGATTTTGGATGAAATTGTGACCCCGGGGCTTAGGGATTTTTTCAAAAAATCTTTTTCTGCCGGTTAAGTTGTGGAGGGCTGATTTCTTTTCCTGTGATAAAAAGCCTTCTGTTTCGACCGCCAAACCTCTCAGGGGAGCATTTGCAACCATTTGGCACCATTTTTGAGTAAATTGCCGAAAGTCAGATTTTTGCGGAAATTGTGACCCCGGGGCTTAGGGATTTTTTCAAAAAAATCTTTTTTTGCCGGTTAAGTTGTGGAGGGCTAATTTCTTTTCCTGTGATAAAAAGCCTTCTGTTTCGACCGCCAAACCTCTCAGGGGAGCATTTGCAACCGTTTGGTAGCATTTTTGAGTGAATTGCCGAAAATCAGATTTTTCCTGAAATTGTGACCCCGGGGCTTAGGGATTTTTTCAAAAAAATCTTTTTCTGCCGGTTAAGTGATCGAGGGCTGATTTCTTTTCCTGTGATAAAAAGCCTTCTGTTTCGACCGCCAAACCTCTCAGGGGGGCAGTTGCAACCGTTTTGCACCATTTTTAAGTTAGTTGCCGAAAGTCAGATTTTGGATGAAATTGTGACCCCGGGGCTTAGGGATTTTTTCAAAAAAATCTTTTTTTGCCGGTTAAGTTGTGGAGGGCTAATTTCTTTTCCTGTGATAAAAAGCCTTCTGTTTGGACCGCCAAACCTCTCAGGGGAGCATTTGCAACCGTTTGGTAGCATTTTTGAGTAAATTGCCGAAAGTCAGATTTTTGCGGAAATTGTGACCCCGGGGCTTAGGGATTTTTTTAAAAAAAATCTTTTTCTGCCGGTTAAGTCGTCGAGGGCTGATTTCTTTTCCTGTGGTAAAAAGCCTTCTGTTTCGACCGCCAAACCTCTCAGGGGAGCATTTGCAACCGTTTGGTAGCATTTTTGAGTGAATTGCCGAAAATCAGATTTTTCCTGAAATTGTGACCCCGGGGCTTAGGGATTTTTTCAAAGAAATCTTTTTCTGCCAGATAAGTTGTGGAGGGCTGAATGCTTTTCCTGTGATAAAAAGCCTTCTGTTTCGACTGCCAAACCTCTCAGGGGGCAGTTGCAACCGTTTGGCACCATTTTTAAGTTAGTTGCCGAAAGTCAGATTTTGGATGAAATTGTGACCCCGGGGCTTAGGGATTTTTTCAAAGAAATCTTGTTCTGCCGGTTAAGTTGTGGAGGGCTGATTTCTTTTCCTGTGATAAAAAGCCTTCTGTTTCGACTGCCAAACCTTTCAGGGGAGCATTTGCAACCATTTGGCACTATTTTTGAGTAAATTTCCGAAAGTCAGATTTTTCCTGAAATTGTGACCCCGGGGCTTAGGGATTTTTTCAAAAAAAACTTTTTCTGCCGGTTAAGTTGTCGAGGGCTGATTTCTTTTCCTGTGATAAAAAGCCTTCTGTTTCGACCGCCAAACCTCTCAGGGGAGCATTTGCAACCGTTTGGCACCATTTTTGAGTGAATTGCAGAAAGTCAGATTTTGGATGAAATTGTGACCCCGGGGCTGAGGGATTTTTTCAAAAAATCTTTTTCTGCCGGTTAAGTTGTGGAGGGCTGATTTCTTTTCCTGTGATAAAAAGCCTTCTGTTTCGACCGCCAAACCTCTCAGGGGAGCATTTGCAACCATTTGGCACCATTTTTGAGTAAATTGCCGAAAGTCAGATTTTTGCGGAAATTGTGACCCCGGGGCTTAGGGATTTTTTCAAAAAAATCTTTTTCTGCCAGATAAGTTGTGGAGGGCTGATTTCTTTTCCTATGATAAAAAGCCTTCTGTTTCAACTGCCAAACCTTTCAGGGGAGCATTTGCAACCATTTGGCATCATTTTTGAGTAAATTCAGATTTTTGATGAAAGTCAGATTTTGGATGAAATTGTGACCCCGGGGCTTAGGGATTTTTTCAAAAAAATCTTTTTTTGCCGGTTAAGTTGTGGAGGGCTAATTTCTTTTCCTGTGATAAAAAGCCTTCTGTTTCAACCGCCAAACCTCTCAGGGGAGCATTTGCAACCGTTTGGTAGCATTTTTGAGTAAATTGCCGAAAGTCAGATTTTTGCGGAAATTGTGACACCGGGGCTTAGGGATTTTTTCAAAAAAATCTTTTTCTGCCGGTTAAGTTGTCGAGGGCTGATTTCTTTTCCTGTGATAAAAAGCCTTCTGTTTCGACCGCCAAACCTCTCAGGGGAGCATTTGCAACCGTTTGGTAGCATTTTTGAGTGAATTGCTGAAAGTCAGATTTTGGATGAAATTGTGACCCCCAGGGCTTAGGGATTTTTTCAAAAAATCTTTTTCTGCCGGTTAAGTTTTGGAGGGCTGATTTCTTTTCCTGTGATAAAAAGCCTTCTGTTTCGACCGCCAAACCTCTAAGGGAAGCATTTGCAACCATTTGGCACCATTTTTGAGTAAATTGCCGAAAGTCAGATTTTTGCGGACATTCTGACCCCGGGGCTTAGGAATTTTTTCAAAAAAATCTTTTCCTGCCGGTTTAGTTGTGGAGGGCTGATTTCTTTTCCTGTGATAAAAAGCCTTCCGTTTCGACTGCCAAATTTTTCAGGGGAGCATTTGCAACCATTTGGTAGCATTTTTGAGTAAATTGCCGAAAGTCAGATTTTTGCGGACATTCTGACCCCGGGGCTTAGGAATTTTTTCAAAAAAATCTTTTTCTGCCAGATAAGTTGTGGAGGGCTGATTTCTTTTCCTGTGATAAAAAGCCTTCTGTTTCGACCGCCAAACCTCTCAGGGGAGCATTTGCAACCATTTGGCATCATTTTTGAGTAAATTGCCGAAAGTCAGATTTTTTATGAAATTGTGACGCCGGGGCTTAGGGATTTTTTCAAAAAAATCTTTTCCTGCCGGTTAAGTTGTGGAGGGCTGATTTCTTTTCTTGTGATAAAAAGCCTTCTGTTTCGACTGCCAAACCTTTCAGGGGAGCATTTGCAACCATTTGGCCCTATTTTTGAGTAAATTGCCGAAAGTCAGATTTTTCCTGAAATTGTGACCCCGGGGCTTAGGGATTTTTTCAAAAAAAACTTTTTCTGCCGGTTAAGTTGTCGAGGGCTGATTTCTTTTCCTGTGATAAAAAGCCTTCTGTTTCGACCGCCAAACCTCTCAGGGGAGCATTTGCAACCGAATGGTAGCATTTTTGAGTGAATTGCTGAAAGTCAGATTTTGGATGAAATTGTGACCCCGGGGTTTAGGGATTTTTTCAAAATATCTTTTTCTGCCGGTTAAGTTTTGGAGGGCTGATTTCTTTTCCTGTGATAAAAAGCCTTCTGTTTCGACTGCCAAACCTTTCAGGGGAGCATTTGCAACCATTTGGCACCATTTTTGAGTAAATTGCCGAAAGTCAGATTTTTTATGAAATTGTGACCCCGGGGCTTAGGGATTTTTTCAAAAAATCTTTTTCGGCCGGTTAAGTTGTGGAGGGCTGATCTCTTTTCCAGTGATAAAAAGCCTTCTGTTTCGACCGCCAGAGCTCTCAGGGGAGCATTTGCAACCGTTTGGCACCATTTTTGAGTAAATTGCCGAAAGTCAGATTTTGGATGAAATTGTGACCCCGTGGCTTAGGGATTTTTTCAAAAAAATCTTTTTCTGCCGGTTAAGATGTCGAGGGCTGATTTCTTTTCCTGTGATAAAAAGCCTTCTGTTTCGACCGCCAAACCTCTCAGGGGAGCATTTGCAACCATTTGGCACCATTTTTGAGTAAATTGCCGAAAGTCAGATTTTTGCGGAAATTGTGACCCCGGGGCTTAGGGATTTTTTCAAAAAAATCTTTTTCTGCCAGATAAGTTGTGGAGGGCTGATTTCTTTTCCTATGATAAAAAGCCTTCTGTTTCAACTGCCAAACCTTTCAGGGGAGCATTTGCAACCATTTGGCATCATTTTTGAGTAAATTCAGATTTTTGATGAAAGTCAGATTTTGGATGAAATTGTGACCCCGGGGCTTAGGGATTTTTTCAAAAAAATCTTTTTTTGCCGGTTAAGTTGTGGAGGGCTAATTTCTTTTCCTGTGATAAAAAGCCTTCTGTTTCAACCGCCAAACCTCTCAGGGGAGCATTTGCAACCGTTTGGTAGCATTTTTGAGTAAATTGCCGAAAGTCAGATTTTTGCGGAAATTGTGACACCGGGGCTTAGGGATTTTTTCAAAAAAATCTTTTTCTGCCGGTTAAGTTGTCGAGGGCTGATTTCTTTTCCTGTGATAAAAAGCCTTCTGTTTCGACCGCCAAACCTCTCAGGGGAGCATTTGCAACCGTTTGGTAGCATTTTTGAGTGAATTGCTGAAAGTCAGATTTTGGATGAAATTGTGACCCCCAGGGCTTAGGGATTTTTTCAAAAAATCTTTTTCTGCCGGTTAAGTTTTGGAGGGCTGATTTCTTTTCCTGTGATAAAAAGCCTTCTGTTTCGACCGCCAAACCTCTAAGGGAAGCATTTGCAACCATTTGGCACCATTTTTGAGTAAATTGCCGAAAGTCAGATTTTTGCGGACATTCTGACCCCGGGGCTTAGGAATTTTTTCAAAAAAATCTTTTCCTGCCGGTTTAGTTGTGGAGGGCTGATTTCTTTTCCTGTGATAAAAAGCCTTCCGTTTCGACTGCCAAATTTTTCAGGGGAGCATTTGCAACCATTTGGTAGCATTTTTGAGTAAATTGCCGAAAGTCAGATTTTTGCGGACATTCTGACCCCGGGGCTTAGGAATTTTTTCAAAAAAATCTTTTTCTGCCAGATAAGTTGTGGAGGGCTGATTTCTTTTCCTGTGATAAAAAGCCTTCTGTTTCGACCGCCAAACCTCTCAGGGGAGCATTTGCAACCATTTGGCATCATTTTTGAGTAAATTGCCGAAAGTCAGATTTTTTATGAAATTGTGACGCCGGGGCTTAGGGATTTTTTCAAAAAAATCTTTTCCTGCCGGTTAAGTTGTGGAGGGCTGATTTCTTTTCTTGTGATAAAAAGCCTTCTGTTTCGACTGCCAAACCTTTCAGGGGAGCATTTGCAACCATTTGGCCCTATTTTTGAGTAAATTGCCGAAAGTCAGATTTTTCCTGAAATTGTGACCCCGGGGCTTAGGGATTTTTTCAAAAAAAACTTTTTCTGCCGGTTAAGTTGTCGAGGGCTGATTTCTTTTCCTGTGATAAAAAGCCTTCTGTTTCGACCGCCAAACCTCTCAGGGGAGCATTTGCAACCGAATGGTAGCATTTTTGAGTGAATTGCTGAAAGTCAGATTTTGGATGAAATTGTGACCCCGGGGTTTAGGGATTTTTTCAAAATATCTTTTTCTGCCGGTTAAGTTTTGGAGGGCTGATTTCTTTTCCTGTGATAAAAAGCCTTCTGTTTCGACTGCCAAACCTTTCAGGGGAGCATTTGCAACCATTTGGCACCATTTTTGAGTAAATTGCCGAAAGTCAGATTTTTTATGAAATTGTGACCCCGGGGCTTAGGGATTTTTTCAAAAAATCTTTTTCGGCCGGTTAAGTTGTGGAGGGCTGATCTCTTTTCCAGTGATAAAAAGCCTTCTGTTTCGACCGCCAGAGCTCTCAGGGGAGCATTTGCAACCGTTTGGCACCATTTTTGAGTAAATTGCCGAAAGTCAGATTTTGGATGAAATTGTGACCCCGTGGCTTAGGGATTTTTTCAAAAAAATCTTTTTCTGCCGGTTAAGATGTCGAGGGCTGATTTCTTTTCCTGTGATAAAAAGCCTTCTGTTTCGACCGCCAAACCTCTCAGGGGAGCATTTGCAACCGTTTGGTAGCATTTTTGAGTGAATTGCTGAAAGTCAGATTTTGGATGAAATTGTGACCCCCAGGGCTTAGGGATTTTTTCAAAAAATCTTTTTCTGCCGGTTAAGTTTTGGAGGGCTGATTTCTTTTCCTGTGATAAAAAGCCTTCTGTTTCGACCGCCAAACCTCTAAGGGAAGCATTTGCAACCATTTGGCACCATTTTTGAGTAAATTGCCGAAAGTCAGATTTTTGCGGACATTGTGACCCCGGGGCTTAGGAATTTTTTCAAAAAAATCTTTTCCTGCCGGTTTAGTTGTGGAGGGCTGATTTCTTTTCCTGTGATAAAAAGCCTTCTGTTTCGACTGCCAAATCTTTCAGGGGAGCATTTGCAACCATTTGGCACCATTTTTGAGTAAATTGCCGAAAGTCAGATTTTTGATGAAATTGTGACCCCAGGGCTTTGGGATTTTTTCAAAAAATCTTTTTTTGCCGGTTAAGTTGTGCAGGGCTAATTTCTTTTCCTGTGATAAAAAGCCTTCTGTTTCGACCGCCAAACCTCTCAGGGGAGCATTTGCAACCGTTTGGTAGCATTTTTGAGTAAATTGCCGAAAGTCAGATTTTTGCGGAAATTGTGACCCCGGGGCTTAGGGATTTTTTCAAAAAAATCTTTTTCTGCCGGTTAAGTTGTCGAGGGTTGATTTCTTTTCCTGTGATAAAAAGCCTTCTGTTTCCACCGCCAAACCTCTCAGGGGAGCATTTGCAACCGTTTGGTAGCATTTTTGAGTGAATTGCTGAAAGTCAGATTTTGGATGAAATTGTGACCCCGGGGCTTAGGGATTTTTTCAAAAAATCTTTTTCTGCCGGTTAAGTTTCGGAGGGCTGATTTCTTTTCCTGTGATAAAAAGCCTTCTGTTTCGACCGCCAAACCTCTCAGGGGAGCATTTGCAACCGTTTGGCACCATTTTTGAGTGAATTGCTGAAAGTCAGATTTTTTATGAAATTGTGACCCCAGGGCTTAGGGAATTTTTCAAAGAAGTCTTTTTCTGCCGGTTAAGTTTCGGAGGGCTGATTTCTTTTCCTGTGATAAAAAGCCTTCTGTTTCGACCGCCAAACCTCTCAGGGGAGCATTTGCAACCGTTTGGTAGCATTTTTGAGTAAATTGCCGAAAGTCAGATTTTTGCGGAAATTGTGACCCCGGGGCTTAGGGATTTTTTCCAAGAAATCTTTTTCTGCCGGTTAAGTTGTCGAGGGCTGATTTCTTTTCCTGTGATAAAAAGCCTTCTGTTTCGACCGCCAAACCTCTCAGGGGAGCATTTGCAACCGTTTGGTAGCATTTTTGAGTAAATTGCCGAAAGTCAGATTTTTGATGAAATTGTGACCCCGGGGCTTTGGGATTTTTTCAAAAAAAACTTTTTTTGCCGATTAAGTTGTGGAGGGCTAATTTCTTTTCCTGTGATAAAAAGCCTTCTGTTTCGACCGCCAAACCTCTCAGGGGAGCATTTGCAACCGTTTGGTAGCATTTTTGAGTAATTTGCCGAAAGTCAGATTTTTGCGGAAATTGTGACCCCGGGACTTAGGGATTTTTTCAAAAAAATCTTTTCCTGCCGGTTAAGTTGTGGAGGGCTGATTTCTTTTCCTGTGATAAAAAGCCTTCTGTTTCGACTGCCAAACCTCTCAGGGGAGCATTTGCAACCGTTTGGTAGCATTTTTGAGTAAATTGCCGAAAGTCAGATTTTTGCGGAAATTGTGACCCCGGGGCTTAGGGATTTTTTCAAAAAAATCTTTTTCTGCCGGTTAAGTTGTCGAGGGCTGATTTCTTTTCCTGTGATAAAAAGCCTTCTGTTTCGACCGCCAAACCTCTCAGGGGAGCATTTGCAACCGTTTGGTAGCATTTTTGAGTGAATTCCTGAAAGTCAGATTTTGGATGAAATTGTGACCCCCAGGGCTTAGGGATTTTTTCAAAAAATCTTTTTCTGCCGGTTAAGTTTTGGAGGGCTGATTTCTTTTCCTGTGATAAAAAGCCTTCTGTTTCGACCGCCAAACCTCTCAGGGGAGCATTTGCAACCGTTTGGTAGCATTTTTGAGTAAATTGCCGAAAGTCAGATTTTTGATGAAATTGTGACCCCGGGGCTTTGGGATTTTTTCAAAAAAATCTTTTTCTGCCGGTTAAGTTGTCGAGGGTTGATTTCTTTTCCTGTGATAAAAAGCCTTCTGTTTCCACCGCCAAACCTCTCAGGGGAGCATTTGCAACCGTTTGGCACGATTTTTAAGTTAGTTGCCGAAAGTCAGATTTTGGATGAAATTGTGACCCCGGGCCTTAGGGATTTTTTCAAAAAATCTTTTTCTGCCGGTTAAGTTTCGGAGGGCTGATTTCTTTTCCTGTGATAAAAAGCCTTCTGTTTCGACCGCCAAACCTCTCAGGGGAGCATTTGCAACCGTTTGGCACCATTTTTGAGTGAATTGCTGAAAGTCAGATTTTGGATGAAATTGTGACCCCGGGGCTTAGGGATTTTTTCAAAGAAGTCTTTTTCTGCCGGTTAAGTTTCGGAGGGCTGATTTCTTTTCCTGTGATAAAAAGCCTTCTGTTTCGACCGCCAAACCTCTCAGGGGAGCATTTGCAACCGTTTGGCACCATTTTTGAGTGAATTGCTGAAAGTCAGATTTTGGATGAAATTGTGACCCCGGGGCTTAGGGATTTTTTCCAAGAAATCTTTTTCTGCCGGTTAAGTTGCGGAGGGCTGATTTCTTTTCCTGTGATAAAAAGCCTTCTGTTTCGACCGCCAAACCTCTCAGGGGAGCATTTGCAACCGTTTGGTAGCATTTTTGAGTAAATTGCCGAAAGTCAGATTTTTGCCGAAATTGTGACCCCGGGGCTTAGGGATTTTTTCAAAAAAATCTTTTTCTGCCGGTTAAGTTGTCGAGGGCTGATTTCTTTTCCTGTGATAAAAAGCCTTCTGTTTCGACCGCCAAACCTCTCAGGGGAGCATTTGCAACCGAATGGTAGCATTTTTGAGTGAATTGCTGAAAGTCAGATTTTGGATGAAATTGTGACCCCCAGGGCTTAGGGATTTTTTCAAAAAATCTTTTTCTGCCAGATAAGTTGTGGAGGGCTGATTTCTTTTCCTGTGATAAAAAGCCTTCTGTTTCGACTGCCAAACCTTTCAGGGGAGCATTTGCAACCATTTGGCATCATTTTTGAGTAAATTGCCGAAAGTCAGATTTTTGATGAAATTGTGACCCCGGGGCTTAGGGATTTTTTTCAAAAAAATCTTTTTTTGCCGGTTAAGTTGTGGAGGGCTAATTTCTTTTCCTGTGATAAAAAGCCTTCTGTTTCGACCGCCAAACCTCTCAGGGGAGCATTTGCAACCGTTTGGTAGCATTTTTGAGTAAATTGCCGAAAGTCAGATTTTTGCGGAAATTGTGACCCCGGGGCTTAGGGATTTTTTCAAAAAAATCTTTTTCTGCCGGTTAAGTTGTCGAGGGCTGATTTCTTTTCCTGTGATAAAAAGCCTTCTGTTTCGACCGCCAAACCTCTCAGGGGAGCATTTGCAACCGTTTGGTAGCATTTTTGAGTAAATTGCCGAAAGTCAGATTTTTGATGAAATTGTGACCCCGGGGCTTTGGGATTTTTTCAAAAAAATCTTTTTTTGCCGGTTAAGTTGTGGAGGGCTAATTTCTTTTCCTGTGATAAAAAGCCTTCTGTTTCGACCGCCAAACCTCTCAGGGGAGCATTTGCAACCGTTTGGTAGCATTTTTGAGTGAATTGCCGAAAATCAGATTTTTCCTGAAATTGTGACCCCGGGGCTTAGGGATTTTTTCAAAAAAATCTTTTTCTGCCGGTTAAGTTGTTGAGGGCTGATTTCTTTTCCTGTGATAAAATGCCTTCTGTTTCGACCGCCAAACCTCTCAGGGGGGCAGTTGCAACCGTTTGGCACCATTTTTAAGTTAGTTGCCGAAAGTCAGATTTTGGATGAAATTGTGACCCCGGGGCTTAGGGATTTTTTCAAAGAAATCTTTTTCTGCCGGTTAAGTTTCGGAGGGCTGATTTCTTTTCCTGTGATAAAAAGCCTTCTGTTTCGACCGCCAAACCTCTCAGGGGAGCATTTGCAACCGTTTGGCACCATTTTTGAGTAAATAGCCGAAAGTCAGATTTTTGCTTAAATTGTGACCCCTGGGCTTAGGGATTTTTTCAAAAAAATCTTTTTCTGCCAGATAAGTTGTGGAGGGCTGATTTCTTTTCCTGTGATAAAAAGCCTTCTGTTTCGACTGCCAAACCTTTCAGGGGAGCATTTGCAACCATTTGGCATCATTTTTGAGTAAATTGCCGAAAGTCAGATTTTTGATGAAATTGTGACCCCAGGGCTTTGGGATTTTTTCAAAAAAATCTTTTTTTGCCGGTTAAGTTGTGGAGGGCTAATTTCTTTTCCTGTGATAAAAAGCCTTCTGTTTCGACCGCCAAACCTCTCAGGGGAGCATTTGCAACCGTTTGGTAGCATTTTTGAGTAAATTGCCGAAAGTCAGATTTTTGCGGAAATTGTGACCCCGGGGCTTAGGGATTTTTTCAAAAAAATCTTTTTCTGCCGGTTAAGTTGTCGAGGGTTGATTTCTTTTCCTGTGATAAAAAGCCTTCTGTTTCCACCGCCAAACCTCTCAGGGGAGCATTTGCAACCGTTTGGTAGCATTTTTGAGTGAATTGCTGAAAGTCAGATTTTGGATGAAATTGTGACCCCAGGGCTTTGGGATTTTTTCAAAAAAATCTTTTTTTGCCGGTTAAGTTGTGGAGGGCTAATTTCTTTTCCTGTGATAAAAAGCCTTCTGTTTCGACCGCCAAACCTCTCAGGGGAGCATTTGCAACCGTTTGGTAGCATTTTTGAGTAAATTGCCGAAAGTCAGATTTTTGCGGAAATTGTGACCCCGGGGCTTAGGGATTTTTTCAAAAAAATCTTTTTCTGCCGGTTAAGTTGTCGAGGGTTGATTTCTTTTCCTGTGATAAAAAGCCTTCTGTTTCCACCGCCAAACCTCTCAGGGGAGCATTTGCAACCGTTTGGTAGCATTTTTGAGTAAATTGCCGAAAGTCAGATTTTTGCGGAAATTGTGACCCCGGGGCTTAGGGATTTTTTCAAAAAAATCTTTTTCTGCCGGTTAAGTTGTCGAGGGTTGATTTCTTTTCCTGTGATAAAAAGCCTTCTGTTTCCACCGCCAAACCTCTCAGGGGAGCATTTGCAACCGTTTGGTAGCATTTTTGAGTGAATTGCTGAAAGTCAGATTTTGGATGAAATTGTGACCCCGGGGCTTAGGGATTTTTTCAAAAAATCTTTTTCTGCCGGTTAAGTTTCGGAGGGCTGATTTCTTTTCCTGTGATAAAAAGCCTTCTGTTTCGACCGCCAAACCTCTCAGGGGAGCATTTGCAACCGTTTGGCACCATTTTTGAGTGAATTGCTGAAAGTCAGATTTTTTATGAAATTGTGACCCCAGGGCTTAGGGAATTTTTCAAAGAAGTCTTTTTCTGCCGGTTAAGTTTCGGAGGGCTGATTTCTTTTCCTGTGATAAAAAGCCTTCTGTTTCGACCGCCAAACCTCTCAGGGGAGCATTTGCAACCGTTTGGCACCATTTTTGAGTGAATTGCTGAAAGTCAGATTTTGGATGAAATTGTGACCCCGGGGCTTAGGGATTTTTTCCAAGAAATCTTTTTCTGCCGGTTAAGTTGTGGAGGGCTGATTTCTTTTCCTGTGATAAAAAGCCTTCTGTTTCGACCGCCAAACCTCTCAGGGGAGCATTTGCAACCGTTTGGTAGCATTTTTGAGTAAATTGCCGAAAGTCAGATTTTTGCCGAAATTGTGACCCCGGGGCTTAGGGATTTTTTCAAAAAAATCTTTTTCTGCCGGTTAAGTTGTGGAGGGCTAATTTCTTTTCCTGTGATAAAAAGCCTTCTGTTTCGACCGCCAAACCTCTCAGGGGAGCATTTGCAACCGTTTGGTAGCATTTTTGAGTAAATTGCCGAAAGTCAGATTTTTGCGGAAATTGTGACCCCGGGGCTTAGGGATTTTTTCAAAAAAAACTTTTTCTGCCGGTTAAGTTGTCGAGGGCTGATTTCTTTTCCTGTGATAAAAAGCCTTCTGTTTCGACCGCCAAACCTCTCAGGGGAGCATTTGCAACCGTTTGGTAGCATTTTTGAGTAAATTGCCGAAAGTCAGATTTTTGATGAAATTGTGACCCCGGGGCTTTGGGATTTTTTCAAAAAAAACTTTTTTTGCCGATTAAGTTGTGGAGGGCTAATTTCTTTTCCTGTGATAAAAAGCCTTCTGTTTCGACCGCCAAACCTCTCAGGGGAGCATTTGCAACCGTTTGGTAGCATTTTTGAGTAATTTGCCGAAAGTCAGATTTTTGCGGAAATTGTGACCCCGGGACTTAGGGATTTTTTCAAAAAAATCTTTTCCTGCCGGTTAAGTTGTGGAGGGCTGATTTCTTTTCCTGTGATAAAAAGCCTTCTGTTTCGACTGCCAAACCTCTCAGGGGAGCATTTGCAACCGTTTGGTAGCATTTTTGAGTAAATTGCCGAAAGTCAGATTTTTGCGGAAATTGTGACCCCGGGGCTTAGGGATTTTTTCAAAAAAATCTTTTTCTGCCGGTTAAGTTGTCGAGGGCTGATTTCTTTTCCTGTGATAAAAAGCCTTCTGTTTCGACCGCCAAACCTCTCAGGGGAGCATTTGCAACCGTTTGGTAGCATTTTTGAGTGAATTCCTGAAAGTCAGATTTTGGATGAAATTGTGACCCCCAGGGCTTAGGGATTTTTTCAAAAAATCTTTTTCTGCCGGTTAAGTTTTGGAGGGCTGATTTCTTTTCCTGTGATAAAAAGCCTTCTGTTTCGACCGCCAAACCTCTCAGGGGAGCATTTGCAACCGTTTGGTAGCATTTTTGAGTAAATTGCCGAAAGTCAGATTTTTGATGAAATTGTGACCCCGGGGCTTTGGGATTTTTTCAAAAAAATCTTTTTCTGCCGGTTAAGTTGTCGAGGGTTGATTTCTTTTCCTGTGATAAAAAGCCTTCTGTTTCCACCGCCAAACCTCTCAGGGGAGCATTTGCAACCGTTTGGCACCATTTTTGAGTGAATTGCTGAAAGTCAGATTTTGGATGAAATTGTGACCCCGGGGCTTAGGGATTTTTTCAAAGAAGTCTTTTTCTGCCGGTTAAGTTTCGGAGGGCTGATTTCTTTTCCTGTGATAAAAAGCCTTCTGTTTCGACCGCCAAACCTCTCAGGGGAGCATTTGCAACCGTTTGGCACCATTTTTGAGTGAATTGCTGAAAGTCAGATTTTGGATGAAATTGTGACCCCGGGGCTTAGGGATTTTTTCCAAGAAATCTTTTTCTGCCGGTTAAGTTGCGGAGGGCTGATTTCTTTTCCTGTGATAAAAAGCCTTCTGTTTCGACCGCCAAACCTCTCAGGGGAGCATTTGCAACCGTTTGGTAGCATTTTTGAGTAAATTGCCGAAAGTCAGATTTTTGCCGAAATTGTGACCCCGGGGCTTAGGGATTTTTTCAAAAAAATCTTTTTCTGCCGGTTAAGTTGTCGAGGGCTGATTTCTTTTCCTGTGATAAAAAGCCTTCTGTTTCGACCGCCAAACCTCTCAGGGGAGCATTTGCAACCGAATGGTCGCATTTTTGAGTGAATTGCTGAAAGTCAGATTTTGGATGAAATTGTGACCCCCAGGGCTTAGGGATTTTTTCAAAAAATCTTTTTCTGCCAGATAAGTTGTGGAGGGCTGATTTCTTTTCCTGTGATAAAAAGCCTTCTGTTTCGACTGCCAAACCTTTCAGGGGAGCATTTGCAACCATTTGGCATCATTTTTGAGTAAATTGCCGAAAGTCAGATTTTTGATGAAATTGTGACCCCGGGGCTTAGGGATTTTTTTCAAAAAAATCTTTTTTTGCCGGTTAAGTTGTGGAGGGCTAATTTCTTTTCCTGTGATAAAAAGCCTTCTGTTTCGACCGCCAAACCTCTCAGGGGAGCATTTGCAACCGTTTGGTAGCATTTTTGAGTAAATTGCCGAAAGTCAGATTTTTGCGGAAATTGTGACCCCGGGGCTTAGGGATTTTTTCAAAAAAATCTTTTTCTGCCGGTTAAGTTGTCGAGGGCTGATTTCTTTTCCTGTGATAAAAAGCCTTCTGTTTCGACCGCCAAACCTCTCAGGGGAGCATTTGCAACCGTTTGGTAGCATTTTTGAGTAAATTGCCGAAAGTCAGATTTTTGATGAAATTGTGACCCCGGGGCTTTGGGATTTTTTCAAAAAAATCTTTTTTTGCCGGTTAAGTTGTGGAGGGCTAATTTCTTTTCCTGTGATAAAAAGCCTTCTGTTTCGACCGCCAAACCTCTCAGGGGAGCATTTGCAACCGTTTGGTAGCATTTTTGAGTGAATTGCCGAAAATCAGATTTTTCCTGAAATTGTGACCCCGGGGCTTAGGGATTTTTTCAAAAAAATCTTTTTCTGCCGGTTAAGTTGTTGAGGGCTGATTTCTTTTCCTGTGATAAAAAGCCTTCTGTTTCGACCGCCAAACCTCTCAGGGGGGCAGTTGCAACCGTTTGGCACCATTTTTAAGTTAGTTGCCGAAAGTCAGATTTTGGATGAAATTGTGACCCCGGGGCTTAGGGATTTTTTCAAAGAAATCTTTTTCTGCCGGTTAAGTTTCGGAGGGCTGATTTCTTTTCCTGTGATAAAAAGCCTTCTGTTTCGACCGCCAAACCTCTCAGGGGAGCATTTGCAACCGTTTGGCACCATTTTTGAGTAAATAGCCGAAAGTCAGATTTTTGCTTAAATTGTGACCCCTGGGCTTAGGGATTTTTTCAAAAAAATCTTTTTCTGCCAGATAAGTTGTGGAGGGCTGATTTCTTTTCCTGTGATAAAAAGCCTTCTGTTTCGACTGCCAAACCTTTCAGGGGAGCATTTGCAACCATTTGGCATCATTTTTGAGTAAATTGCCGAAAGTCAGATTTTTGATGAAATTGTGACCCCAGGGCTTTGGGATTTTTTCAAAAAAATCTTTTTTTGCCGGTTAAGTTGTGGAGGGCTAATTTCTTTTCCTGTGATAAAAAGCCTTCTGTTTCGACCGCCAAACCTCTCAGGGGAGCATTTGCAACCGTTTGGTAGCATTTTTGAGTAAATTGCCGAAAGTCAGATTTTTGCGGAAATTGTGACCCCGGGGCTTAGGGATTTTTTCAAAAAAATCTTTTTCTGCCGGTTAAGTTGTCGAGGGTTGATTTCTTTTCCTGTGATAAAAAGCCTTCTGTTTCCACCGCCAAACCTCTCAGGGGAGCATTTGCAACCGTTTGGTAGCATTTTTGAGTGAATTGCTGAAAGTCAGATTTTGGATGAAATTGTGACCCCAGGGCTTTGGGATTTTTTCAAAAAAATCTTTTTTTGCCGGTTAAGTTGTGGAGGGCTAATTTCTTTTCCTGTGATAAAAAGCCTTCTGTTTCGACCGCCAAACCTCTCAGGGGAGCATTTGCAACCGTTTGGTAGCATTTTTGAGTAAATTGCCGAAAGTCAGATTTTTGCGGAAATTGTGACCCCGGGGCTTAGGGATTTTTTCAAAAAAATCTTTTTCTGCCGGTTAAGTTGTCGAGGGTTGATTTCTTTTCCTGTGATAAAAAGCCTTCTGTTTCCACCGCCAAACCTCTCAGGGGAGCATTTGCAACCGTTTGGTAGCATTTTTGAGTAAATTGCCGAAAGTCAGATTTTTGCGGAAATTGTGACCCCAGGGCTTAGGGATTTTTTCAAAAAAATCTTTTTCTGCCGGTTAAGTTGTCGAGGGTTGATTTCTTTTCCTGTGATAAAAAGCCTTCTGTTTCCACCGCCAAACCTCTCAGGGGAGCATTTGCAACCGTTTGGTAGCATTTTTGAGTGAATTGCTGAAAGTCAGATTTTGGATGAAATTGTGACCCCGGGGGTTAGGGATTTTTTCAAAAAAATCTTTTCCTGCCGGTTTAGTTGTGGAGGGCTGATTTCTTTTCCTGTGATAAAAAGCCTTCTGTTTCGACTGCCAAATCTTTCAGGGGAGCATTTGCAACCATTTGGCACCATTTTTGAGTAAATTGCCGAAAGTCAGATTTTTGATGAAATTGTGACCCCAGGGCTTAGGGATTTTTTCAAAGAAATCTTTTTCTGCCGGTTAAGTTTCGGAGGGCTGATTTCTTTTCCTGTGATAAAAAGCCTTCTGTTTCGACCGCCAAACCTCTCAGGGGAGCATTTGCGACCGTTTGGCACCATTTTTGAGTGAATTGCTGAAAGTCAGATTTTGGATGAAATTGTGACCCCAGGGCTTAGGGATTTTTTCAAAGAAATCTTTTTCTGCCGGTTAAGTTGTGGAGGGCTGATTTCTTTTCCTGTGATAAAAAGCCTTCTGTTTCGACCGCCAAACCTCTCAGGGGAGCATTTGCAACCGTTTGGTAGCATTTTTGAGTGAATTGCTGAAAGTCAGATTTTGGATGAAATTGTGACCCCCAGGGCTTAGGGATTTTTTCAAAAAATCTTTTTCTGCCAGATAAGTTGTGGAGGGCTGATTTCTTTTCCTGTGATAAAAAGCCTTCTGTTTCGACTGCCAAACCTTTCAGGGGAGCATTTGCAACCATTTGGCATCATTTTTGAGTAAATTGCCGAAAGTCAGATTTTTGATGAAATTGTGACCCCGGGGCTTTGGGATTTTTTCAAAAAAATCCTTTTTTGCCGGTTAAGTTGTGGAGGGCTAATTTCTTTTCCTGTGATAAAAAGCCTTCTGTTTCGACCGCCAAACCTCTCAGGGGAGCATTTGCAACCGTTTGGTAGCATTTTTGAGTAAATTGCCGAAAGTCAGATTTTTGCGGAAATTGTGACCCCGGGGCTTAGGGATTTTTTCAAAAAATCTTTTTCTGCCGGTTAAGTTTTGGAGGGCTGATTTCTTTTCCTGTGGTAAAAAGCCTTCTGTTTCGACCGCCAAACCTCTCAGGGGAGCATTTGCAACCGTTTGGTAGCATTTTTGAGTGAATTGCCGAAAATCAGATTTTTTCCTGAAATTGTGACCCCGGGGCTTAGGGATTTTTTCAAAAAAATCTTTTTCTGCCGGTTAAGTTGTTGAGGGCTGATTTCTTTTCCTGTGATAAAAAGCCTTCTGTTTCGACCGCCAAACCTCTCAGGGGAGCATTTGCAACCATTTGGCATCATTTTTGAGTAAATTGCCGAAAGTCAGATTTTTGATGAAATTTTGACCCCGGGGCTTAGTGATTTTTTCAAAAAATCTTTTTCTGCCGGTTAAGTTGTGGAGGGCTGATTTCTTTTCCTGTGATAAAAAGCCTTCTGTTTCGACCGCCAAACCTCTAAGGGAAGCATTTGCAACCATTTGGCACCATTTTTGAGTAAATTGCCGAAAGTCAGATTTTTGCGGACATTGTGACCCCGGGGCTTAGGAATTTTTTCAAAAAAATCTTTTCCTGCCGGTTTAGTTGTGGAGGGCTGATTTCCTTTCCTGTGATAAAAAGCCTTCTGTTTCGACTGCCAAATCTTTCAGGGGAGCATTTGCAACCATTTGGCACCATTTTTGAGTAAATTGCCGAAAGTCAGATTTTTTATGAAATTGTGACCCCCGGGGCTTAGGGATTTTTTCAAAAAAATCATTTTCTGCCAGATAAGTTGTGGAGGGCTGATTTCTTTTCCTGTGATAAAAAGCCTTCTGTTTCGACCGCCAAACCTCTCAGGGGAGCATTTGCAACCGTTTGGTAGCATTTTTGAGTAAATTGCCGAAAGTCAGATTTTTGCGGAAATTGTGACCCCAGGGCTTAGGGATTTTTTCAAAAAAATCTTTTTCTGCCGGTTAAGTTGTCGAGGGTTGATTTCTTTTCCTGTGATAAAAAGCCTTCTGTTTCCACCGCCAAACCTCTCAGGGGAGCATTTGCAACCGTTTGGTAGCATTTTTGAGTGAATTGCTGAAAGTCAGATTTTGGATGAAATTGTGACCCCGGGGCTTAGGGATTTTTTCAAAAAATCTTTTTCTGCCGGTTAAGTTTTGGAGGGCTGATTTCTCTTCCTCTGATAAAAAGCCTTCTGCTTCGACCGCCAAACCTCTAAGGTAAGCATTTGCAACCATTTGGCACCATTTTTGAGTAAATTGCCGAAAGTCAGATTTTTGCGGACATTGTGACCCCGGGGGTTAGGGATTTTTTCAAAAAAATCTTTTCCTGCCGGTTTAGTTGTGGAGGGCTGATTTCTTTTCCTGTGATAAAAAGCCTTCTGTTTCGACTGCCAAATCTTTCAGGGGAGCATTTGCAACCATTTGGCACCATTTTTGAGTAAATTGCCGAAAGTCAGATTTTTGATGAAATTGTGACCCCAGGGCTTAGGGATTTTTTCAAAGAAATCTTTTTCTGCCGGTTAAGTTTCGGAGGGCTGATTTCTTTTCCTGTGATAAAAAGCCTTCTGTTTCGACCGCCAAACCTCTCAGGGGAGCATTTGCGACCGTTTGGCACCATTTTTGAGTGAATTGCTGAAAGTCAGATTTTGGATGAAATTGTGACCCCAGGGCTTAGGGATTTTTTCAAAGAAATCTTTTTCTGCCGGTTAAGTTGTGGAGGGCTGATTTCTTTTCCTGTGATAAAAAGCCTTCTGTTTCGACTGCCAAACCTCTCAGGGGAGCATTTGCAACCGTTTGGTAGCATTTTTGAGTAAATTGCCGAAAGTCAGATTTTTGCCGAAATTGTGACCCCGGGGCTTAGGGATTTTTTCAAAAAAATCTTTTTCTGCCGGTTAAGTTGTCGAGGGCTGATTTCTTTTCCTGTGATAAAAAGCCTTCTGTTTCGACCGCCAAACCTCTCAGGGGAGCATTTGCAACCGTTTGGTAGCATTTTTGAGTGAATTGCTGAAAGTCAGATTTTGGATGAAATTGTGACCCCCAGTGCTTAGGGATTTTTTCAAAAAATCTTTTTCTGCCAGATAAGTTGTGGAGGGCTGATTTCTTTTCCTGTGATAAAAAGCCTTCTGTTTCGACTGCCAAACCTTTCAGGGGAGCATTTGCAACCATTTGGCATCATTTTTGAGTAAATTGCCGAAAGTCAGATTTTTGATGAAATTGTGACCCCGGGGCTTTGGGATTTTTTCAAAAAAATCCTTTTTTGCCGGTTAAGTTGTGGAGGGCTAATTTCTTTTCCTGTGATAAAAAGCCTTCTGTTTCGACCGCCAAACCTCTCAGGGGAGCATTTGCAACCGTTTGGTAGCATTTTTGAGTAAATTGCCGAAAGTCAGATTTTTGCGGAAATTGTGACCCCGGGGCTTAGGGATTTTTTCAAAAAATCTTTTTCTGCCGGTTAAGTTTTGGAGGGCTGATTTCTTTTCCTGTGGTAAAAAGCCTTCTGTTTCGACCGCCAAACCTCTCAGGGGAGCATTTGCAACCGTTTGGTAGCATTTTTGAGTGAATTGCCGAAAATCAGATTTTTTCCTGAAATTGTGACCCCGGGGCTTAGGGATTTTTTCAAAAAAATCTTTTTCTGCCGGTTAAGTTGTTGAGGGCTGATTTCTTTTCCTGTGATAAAAAGCCTTCTGTTTCGACCGCCAAACCTCTCAGGGGAGCATTTGCAACCATTTGGCATCATTTTTGAGTAAATTGCCGAAAGTCAGATTTTTGATGAAATTTTGACCCCGGGGCTTAGTGATTTTTTCAAAAAATCTTTTTCTGCCGGTTAAGTTGTGGAGGGCTGATTTCTTTTCCTGTGATAAAAAGCCTTCTGTTTCGACCGCCAAACCTCTAAGGGAAGCATTTGCAACCATTTGGCACCATTTTTGAGTAAATTGCCGAAAGTCAGATTTTTGCGGACATTGTGACCCCGGGGCTTAGGAATTTTTTCAAAAAAATCTTTTCCTGCCGGTTTAGTTGTGGAGGGCTGATTTCCTTTCCTGTGATAAAAAGCCTTCTGTTTCGACTGCCAAATCTTTCAGGGGAGCATTTGCAACCATTTGGCACCATTTTTGAGTAAATTGCCGAAAGTCAGATTTTTTATGAAATTGTGACCCCCGGGGCTTAGGGATTTTTTCAAAAAAATCATTTTCTGCCAGATAAGTTGTGGAGGGCTGATTTCTTTTCCTGTGATAAAAAGCCTTCTGTTTCGACTGCCAAACCTTTCAGGGGAGCATTTGCAACCATTTGGCATCATTTTTGAGTAAATTGCCGAAAGTCAGATTTTTGATGAAATTGTGACCCCAGGGCTTAGGGATTTTTTCAAAGAAATCTTTTTCTGCCGGTTAAGTTGTGGAGGGCTGATTTCTTTTCCTGTGATAAAAAGCCTTCTGTTTCGACCGCCAAACCTCTCAGGGGAGCATTTGCAACCGTTTGGTAGCATTTTTGAGTAAATTGCCGAAAGTCAGATTTTTGCGGAAATTGTGACCCCGGGGCTTAGGGATTTTTTCAAAAAAATCTTTTTCTGCCGGTTAAGTTGTCGAGGGTTGATTTCTTTTCCTGTGATAAAAAGCCTTCTGTTTCCACCGCCAAACCTCTCAGGGGAGCATTTGCAACCGTTTGGTAGCATTTTTGAGTAAATTGCCGAAAGTCAGATTTTTGCGGAAATTGTGACCCCGGGGCTTAGGGATTTTTTCAAAAAAATCTTTTTCTGCCGGTTAAGTTGTCGAGGGTTGATTTCTTTTCCTGTGATAAAAAGCCTTCTGTTTCCACCGCCAAACCTCTCAGGGGAGCATTTGCGACCGTTTGGCACCATTTTTGAGTGAATTGCTGAAAGTCAGATTTTGGATGAAATTGTGACCCCAGGGCTTAGGGATTTTTTCAAAGAAATCTTTTTCTGCCGGTTAAGTTGTGGAGGGCTGATTTCTTTTCCTGTGATAAAAAGCCTTCTGTTTCGACTGCCAAACCTCTCAGGGGAGCATTTGCAACCGTTTGGTAGCATTTTTGAGTAAATTGCCGAAAGTCAGATTTTTGCCGAAATTGTGACCCCGGGGCTTAGGGATTTTTTCAAAAAAATCTTTTTCTGCCGGTTAAGTTGTCGAGGGCTGATTTCTTTTCCTGTGATAAAAAGCCTTCTGTTTCGACCGCCAAACCTCTCAGGGGAGCATTTGCAACCGTTTGGTAGCATTTTTGAGTGAATTGCTGAAAGTCAGATTTTGGATGAAATTGTGACCCCCAGTGCTTAGGGATTTTTTCAAAAAATCTTTTTCTGCCAGATAAGTTGTGGAGGGCTGATTTCTTTTCCTGTGATAAAAAGCCTTCTGTTTCGACTGCCAAACCTTTCAGGGGAGCATTTGCAACCATTTGGCATCATTTTTGAGTAAATTGCCGAAAGTCAGATTTTTGATGAAATTGTGACCCCGGGGCTTTGGGATTTTTTCAAAAAAATCCTTTTTTGCCGGTTAAGTTGTGGAGGGCTAATTTCTTTTCCTGTGATAAAAAGCCTTCTGTTTCGACCGCCAAACCTCTCAGGGGAGCATTTGCAACCGTTTGGTAGCATTTTTGAGTAAATTGCCGAAAGTCAGATTTTTGCGGAAATTGTGACCCCGGGGCTTAGGGATTTTTTCAAAAAATCTTTTTCTGCCGGTTAAGTTTTGGAGGGCTGATTTCTTTTCCTGTGGTAAAAAGCCTTCTGTTTCGACCGCCAAACCTCTCAGGGGAGCATTTGCAACCGTTTGGTAGCATTTTTGAGTGAATTGCCGAAAATCAGATTTTTTCCTGAAATTGTGACCCCGGGGCTTAGGGATTTTTTCAAAAAAATCTTTTTCTGCCGGTTAAGTTGTTGAGGGCTGATTTCTTTTCCTGTGATAAAAAGCCTTCTGTTTCGACCGCCAAACCTCTCAGGGGAGCATTTGCAACCATTTGGCATCATTTTTGAGTAAATTGCCGAAAGTCAGATTTTTGATGAAATTTTGACCCCGGGGCTTAGTGATTTTTTCAAAAAATCTTTTTCTGCCGGTTAAGTTGTGGAGGGCTGATTTCTTTTCCTGTGATAAAAAGCCTTCTGTTTCGACCGCCAAACCTCTAAGGGAAGCATTTGCAACCATTTGGCACCATTTTTGAGTAAATTGCCGAAAGTCAGATTTTTGCGGACATTGTGACCCCGGGGCTTAGGAATTTTTTCAAAAAAATCTTTTCCTGCCGGTTTAGTTGTGGAGGGCTGATTTCCTTTCCTGTGATAAAAAGCCTTCTGTTTCGACTGCCAAATCTTTCAGGGGAGCATTTGCAACCATTTGGCACCATTTTTGAGTAAATTGCCGAAAGTCAGATTTTTTATGAAATTGTGACCCCCGGGGCTTAGGGATTTTTTCAAAAAAATCATTTTCTGCCAGATAAGTTGTGGAGGGCTGATTTCTTTTCCTGTGATAAAAAGCCTTCTGTTTCGACTGCCAAACCTTTCAGGGGAGCATTTGCAACCATTTGGCATCATTTTTGAGTAAATTGCCGAAAGTCAGATTTTTGATGAAATTGTGACCCCAGGGCTTAGGGATTTTTTCAAAGAAATCTTTTTCTGCCGGTTAAGTTGTGGAGGGCTGATTTCTTTTCCTGTGATAAAAAGCCTTCTGTTTCGACCGCCAAACCTCTCAGGGGAGCATTTGCAACCGTTTGGTAGCATTTTTGAGTAAATTGCCGAAAGTCAGATTTTTGCGGAAATTGTGACCCCGGGGCTTAGGGATTTTTTCAAAAAAATCTTTTTCTGCCGGTTAAGTTGTCGAGGGTTGATTTCTTTTCCTGTGATAAAAAGCCTTCTGTTTCCACCGCCAAACCTCTCAGGGGAGCATTTGCAACCGTTTGGTAGCATTTTTGAGTAAATTGCCGAAAGTCAGATTTTTGCGGAAATTGTGACCCCGGGGCTTAGGGATTTTTTCAAAAAAATCTTTTTCTGCCGGTTAAGTTGTCGAGGGTTGATTTCTTTTCCTGTGATAAAAAGCCTTCTGTTTCCACCGCCAAACCTCTCAGGGGAGCATTTGCAACCGTTGGGTAGCATTTTTGAGTGAATTGCTGAAAGTCAGATTTTGGATGAAATTGTGACCCCGGGGCTTAGGGATTTTTTCAAAAAATCTTTTTCTGCCGGTTAAGTTTTGGAGGGCTGATTTCTCTTCCTGTGATAAAAAGCCTTCTGCTTCGACCGCCAAACCTCTAAGGTAAGCATTTGCAACCATTTGGCACCATTTTTGAGTAAATTGCCGAAAGTCAGATTTTTGCGGACATTGTGACCCCGTGGGTTAGGGATTTTTTCAAAAAAATCTTTTCCTGCCGGTTTAGTTGTGGAGGGCTGATTTCTTTTCCTGTGATAAAAAGCCTTCTGTTTCGACTGCCAAATCTTTCAGGGGAGCATTTGCAACCATTTGGCACCATTTTTGAGTAAATTGCCGAAAGTCAGATTTTTGATGAAATTGTGACCCCAGGGCTTAGGGATTTTTTCAAAGAAATCTTTTTCTGCCGGTTAAGTTTCGGAGGGCTGATTTCTTTTCCTGTGATAAAAAGCCTTCTGTTTCGACCGCCAAACCTCTCAGGGGAGCATTTGCAACCGTTTGGTAGCATTTTTGAGTAAATTGCCGAAAGTCAGATTTTTGCCGAAATTGTGACCCCGGGGCTTAGGGATTTTTTCAAAAAAATCTTTTTCTGCCGGTTAAGTTGTCGAGGGCTGATTTCTTTTCCTGTGATAAAAAGCCTTCTGTTTCGACCGCCAAACCTCTCAGGGGAGCATTTGCAACCGTTTGGTAGCATTTTTGAGTGAATTGCTGAAAGTCAGATTTTGGATGAAATTGTGACCCCCAGGGCTTAGGGATTTTTTCAAAAAATCTTTTTCTGCCAGATAAGTTGTGGAGGGCTGATTTCTTTTCCTGTGATAAAAAGCCTTCTGTTTCGACTGCCAAACCTTTCAGGGGAGCATTTGCAACCATTTGGCATCATTTTTGAGTAAATTGCCGAAAGTCAGATTTTTGATGAAATTGTGACCCCGGGGCTTTGGGATTTTTTCAAAAAAATCCTTTTTTGCCGGTTAAGTTGTGGAGGGCTAATTTCTTTTCCTGTGATAAAAAGCCTTCTGTTTCGACCGCCAAACCTCTCAGGGGAGCATTTGCAACCGTTTGGTAGCATTTTTGAGTAAATTGCCGAAAGTCAGATTTTTGCGGAAATTGTGACCCCGGGGCTTAGGGATTTTTTCAAAAAATCTTTTTCTGCCGGTTAAGTTTTGGAGGGCTGATTTCTTTTCCTGTGGTAAAAAGCCTTCTGTTTCGACCGCCAAACCTGTCAGGGGAGCATTTGCAACCGTTTGGTAGCATTTTTGAGTGAATTGCCGAAAATCAGATTTTTCCTGAAATTGTGACCCCGGGGCTTAGGGATTTTTTCAAAAAAATCTTTTTCTGCCGGTTAAGTTGTTGAGGGCTGATTTCTTTTCCTGTGATAAAAAGCCTTCTGTTTCGACCGCCAAACCTCTCAGGGGGGCAGTTGCAACCGTTTGGCACCATTTTTAAGTTAGTTGCCGAAAGTCAGATTTTGGATGAAATTGTGACCCCGGGGCTTAGGGATTTTTTCAAAGAAATCTTTTTCTGCCGGTTAAGTTTCGGAGGGCTGATTTCTTTTCCTGTGATAAAAAGCCTTCTGTTTCGACCGCCAAACCTCTCAGGGGAGCATTTGCAACCATTTGGCATCATTTTTGAGTAAATTGCCGAAAGTCAGATTTTTGATGAAATTGTGACCCCAGGGCTTTGGGATTTTTTCAAAAAAATCTTTTTTTGCCGGTTAAGTTGTGGAGGGCTAATTTCTTTTCCTGTGATAAAAAGCCTTCTGTTTCGACCGCCAAACCTCTCAGGGGAGCATTTGCAACCGTTTGGTAGCATTTTTGAGTAAATTGCCGAAAGTCAGATTTTTGCGGAAATTGTGACCCCAGGGCTTAGGGATTTTTTCAAAAAAATCTTTTTCTGCCGGTTAAGTTGTCGAGGGTTGATTTCTTTTCCTGTGATAAAAAGCCTTCTGTTTCCACCGCCAAACCTCTCAGGAGAGCATTTGCAACCGTTTGGTAGCATTTTTGAGTAAATTGCCGAAAGTCAGATTTTTGCGGAAATTGTGACCCCAGGGCTTAGGGATTTTTTCAAAAAAATCTTTTTCTGCCGGTTAAGTTGTGGAGGGTTGATTTCTTTTCCTGTGATAAAAAGCCTTCTGTTTCCACCGCCAAACCTCTCAGGGGAGCATTTGCAACCGTTTGGTAACATTTTTGAGTGAATTGCTGAAAGTCAGATTTTGGATGAAATTTTGACCCCGGGGCTTAGTGATTTTTTCAAAAAATCTTTTTCTGCCGGTTAAGTTTTGGAGGGCTGATTTCTTTTCCTGTGATAAAAAGCCTTCTGTTTCGACCGCCAAACCTCTAAGGGAAGCATTTGCAACCATTTGGCACCATTTTTGAGTAAATTGCCGAAAGTCAGATTTTTGCGGACATTGTGACCCCGGGGCTTAGGAATTTTTTCAAAAAAATCTTTTCCTGCCGGTTTAGTTGTGGAGGGCTGATTTCCTTTCCTGTGATAAAAAGCCTTCTGTTTCGACTGCCAAATCTTTCAGGGGAGCATTTGCAACCATTTGGCACCATTTTTGAGTAAATTGCCGAAAGTCAGATTTTTTATGAAATTGTGACCCCCGGGGCTTAGGGATTTTTTCAAAAAAATCATTTTCTGCCAGATAAGTTGTGGAGGGCTGATTTCTTTTCCTGTGATAAAAAGCCTTCTGTTTCGACTGCCAAACCTTTCAGGGGAGCATTTGCAACCATTTGGCATCATTTTTGAGTAAATTGCCGAAAGTCAGATTTTTGATGAAATTGTGACCCCGGGGCTTTGGGATTTTTTCAAAAAAATCTTTTTTTGCCGGTTAAGTTGTGGAGGGCTAATTTCTTTTCCTGTGATAAAAAGCCTTCTGTTTCGACCGCCAAACCTCTCAGGGGAGCATTTGCAACCGTTTGGTAGCATTTTTGAGTAAATTGCCGAAAGTCAGATTTTTGCGGAAATTGTGACCCCGGGGCTTAGGGATTTTTTCAAAAAAATCTTTTTCTGCCGGTTAAGTTGTCGAGGGTTGATTTCTTTTCCTGTGATAAAAAGCCTTCTGTTTCCACCGCCAAACCTCTCAGGGGAGCATTTGCAACCGTTTGGCACCATTTTTGAGTGAATTGCTGAAAGTCAGATTTTGGATGAAATTGTGACCCCGGGGCTTAGGGATTTTTTCAAAGAAATCTTTTTCTGCCGGTTAAGTTTCGGAGGGCTGATTTCTTTTCCTGTGATAAAAAGCCTTCTGTTTCGACCGCCAAACCTCTCAGGGGAGCATTTGCAACCGTTTGGCACCATTTTTGAGTGAATTGCAGAAAGTCAAATTTTGGATGAAATTGTGACCCCGGGGCTTAGGGATTTTTTCCAAGAAATCTTTTTCTGCCGGTTAAGTTGTGGAGGGCTGATTTCTTTTCCTTTGATAAAAAGCCTTCTGTTTCGACCGCCAAACCTCTCAGGGGAGCATTTGCAACCGTTTGGTAGCATTTTTGAGTAAATTGCCGAAAGTCAGATTTTTGCGGAAATTGTGACCCCGGGACTTAGGGATTTTTTCAAAAAAATCTTTTCCTGCCGGTTAAGTTGTGGAGGGCTGATTTCTTTTCCTGTGATAAAAAGCCTTCTGTTTCGACTGCCAAACCTTTCAGGGGAGCATTTGCAACCATTTGGCCCTATTTTTGAGTAAATTGCCGAAACTCAGATTTTTCCTGAAATTGTGACCCCGGGGGCTTAGGGATTTTTTCAAAAAAAACTTTTTCTGCCGGTTAAGTTGTCGAGGGCTGATTTCTTTTCCTGTGATAAAAAGCCTTCTGTTTCGACCGCCAAACCTCTCAGGGGAGCATTTGCAACCGTTTGGTAGCATTTTTGAGTAAATTGCCGAAAGTCAGATTTTTGCGGAAATTGTGACCCCGGGGCTTAGGGATTTTTTCAAAAAATCTTTTCCTGCCGGTTAAGTTGTGGAGGGCTGATTTCTTTTCCTGTGATAAAAAGCCTTCTGTTTCGACTGCCAAACCTTTCAGGGGAGCATTTGCAACCATTTGGCACCATTTTTGAGTAAATTGCCGAAAGTCAGATTTTTTATGAAATTGTGACCCCGGGGCTTAGGGATTTTTTCAAAAAATCTTTTTCGGCCGGTTAAGTTATGGAGGGCTGATTTCTTTTCCAGTGATAAAAAGCCTTCTGTTTCGACCGCCAGAGCTCTCAGGGGAGCATTTGCAACCGTTTGGCACCATTTTTGAGTAAATTGCCGAAAGTCAGATTTTGGATGAAATTGTGACCCCGTGGCTTAGGGATTTTTTCAAAAAAATCTTTTTTTGCCGGTTAAGTTGTGGAGGGCTAATTTCTTTTCCTGTGATAAAAAGCCTTCTGTTTCGACCGCCAAACCTCTCAGGGGAGCATTTGTAACCGTTTGGTAGCATTTTTGAGTAAATTGCCGAAAGTCAGATTTTTGCAGAAATTGTGACCCCGGGGCTTAGGGATTTTTTCAAAAAAATCTTTTTCTGCCAGATAAGTTGTGGAGGGCTAATTTCTTTTCCTGTGATAAAAAGCCTTCTGTTTCGACCACGAAACCTTTCAGGGGAGCATTTGCAACCGTTTGGCACTATTTTAGAGTGAATTGCTGAAAGTCAGATTTTGAATGAAATTGTGACCCCGGGGCTTAGGGATTTTTTTCAAAAAAATCTTTTTCTGCCAGTTAAGTTGTAGAGGGCTGATTTCTTTTCCTGTGATAAAAAGCCTTCTGTTTCGACTGCTAAACATTTCAGGGGAGCATTTGCAACCGTTTGGTAGCATTTTTGAGTAAATTGCCGAAAGTCAGATTTTTTATGAAATTGTGACCCCGGGACTTAGGGATTTTTTCAAAAAAATCTTTTTCTGCCGGTTAAGTTGTGGAGGGCTGATTTCTTTTCCTGTGATAAAAAGCCTTCTGTTTCGACCGCCAAACCTCTCAGGGGAGCATTTGCAACCATTTGGCACCATTTTTGAGTAAATTGCCGAAAGTCAGATTTTTCCTGAAATTGTGACCCCAGGGCTTAGGGATTTTTTCAAAGAAATCTTTTCCTGCCAGTTAAGTTGTGGAGGGCTGATTTCTTTTCCTGTGATAAAAAGCCTTCTGTTTCGACTGCCAAACCTTTCAGGGGAGCATTTGAAACCGTTTGGCACTATTTTTGAGTAAATTGCCGAAAGTCAGATTTTTCCTGAAATTGTGACCCCGGGGCTTAGGGATTTTTTCAAAAAAAACTTTTTCTGCCGCTTAAGTTGTCGAGGGCTGATTTCTTTTCCTGTGATAAAAAGCCTTCTGTTTCGACCGCTAAACCTCTCAGGGGAGCATTTGCAACCGTTTGGCACCATTTTTGAGTGAATTGCTGAAAGTCAGATTTTGGATCAAATTGTGACCCCGGGGCTTAGGGATATTTTCAAAAAATCTTTTTCTGCCGGTTAAGTTTTGGAGGGCTGATTTCTTTTCCTGTGATAAAAAGCCTTCTGTTTCGACCGCCAAACCTCTCAGGGGAGCATTTGCAACCATTTTGCACCATTTTTGAGTAAATTGCCGAAAGTCAGATTTTTGCGGAAATTGTGACCCCGGGGCTTAGGGATTTTTTCAAAAAAATCTTTTCCTGCCGGTTTAGTTGTGGAGGGCTGATTTCTTTTCCTGTGATAAAAAGCCTTCTGTTTCGACTGCCAAATCTTTCAGGGGAGCATTTGCAACCATTTGGCACCATTTTTGAGTAAATTGCCGAAAGTCAGATTTTTTATGAAATTGTGACCCCGGGGCTTAGGGATTTTTTCAAAAAAATCTTTTTCTGCCAGATAAGTTGTGGAGGGCTGATTTCTTTTCCTGTGATAAAAAGCCTTCTGTTTCGACTGCCAAACCTTTCAGGGGAGCATTTGCAACCATTTGGCATCATTTTTGAGTAAATTGCCGAAAGTCAGATTTTTGATGAAATTGTGACCCCGGGGCTTAGGGATTTTTTCAAAAAAATCTTTTTTTGCCGGTTAAGTTGTGGAGGGCTAATTTCTTTTCCTGTGATAAAAAGCCTTCTGTTTGGACCGCCAAACCTCTCAGGGGAGCATTTGCAACCGTTTGGTAGCATTTTTGAGTAAATTGCCGAAAGTCAGATTTTTGCGGAAATTGTGACCCCGGGGCTTAGGGATTTTTTCAAAAAAATCTTTTTCTGCCGGTTAAGTTGTGGAGGGCTAATTTCTTTTCCTGTGATAAAAAGCCTTCTGTTTCGACCGCCAAACCTCTCAGGGGAGCATTTGCAACCGTTTGGTAGCATTTTTGAGTGAATTGCTGAAAGTCAGATTTTGGATGAAATTGTGACCCCCAGGGCTTAGGGATTTTTTCAAAAAATCTTTTTCTGCCAGATAAGTTGTGGAGGGCTGATTTCTTTTCCTGTGATAAAAAGCCTTCTGTTTCGACTGCCAAACCTTTCAGGGGAGCATTTGCAACCGTTTGGCACCATTTTTGAGTAAATTGCCGAAAGTCAGATTTTGGATGAAATTGTGACCCCGTGGCTTAGGGATTTTTTCAAAAAAATCTTTTTTTGCCGGTTAAGTTGTGGAGGGCTAATTTCTTTTCCTGTGATAAAAAGCCTTCTGTTTCGACCGCCAAACCTCTCAGGGGAGCATTTGCAACCGTTTGGTAGCATTTTTGAGTGAATTGCTGAAAGTCAGATTTTGGATGAAATTGTGACCCCCAGGGCTTAGGGATTTTTTCAAAAAATCTTTTTCTGCCAGATAAGTTGTGGAGGGCTGATTTCTTTTCCTGTGATAAAAAGCCTTCTGTTTCGACTGCCAAACCTTTCAGGGGAGCATTTGCAACCGTTTGGCACCATTTTTGAGTAAATTGCCGAAAGTCAGATTTTGGATGAAATTGTGACCCCGTGGCTTAGGGATTTTTTCAAAAAAATCTTTTTTTGCCCGTTAAGTTGTGGAGGGCTAATTTCTTTTCCTGTGATAAAAAGCCTTCTGTTTCGACCGCCAAACCTCTCAGGGGAGCATTTGTAACCGTTTGGTAGCATTTTTGAGTAAATTGCCGAAAGTCAGATTTTTGCAGAAATTGTGACCCCGGGGCTTAGGGATTTTTTCAAAAAATCTTTTTCTGCCGGTTAAGTTTTGGAGGGCTGATTTCTTTTCCTGTGATAAAAAGCCTTCTGTTTCGACCACGAAACCTTTCAGGGGAGCATTTGCAACCGTTTGGCACTATTTTAGAGTGAATTGCTGAAAGTCAGATTTTGAATGAAATTGTGACCCCGGGGCTTAGGGATTTTTTCAAAAAAATCTTTTTTTGCCGGTTAAGTTGTGGAGGGCTAATTTCTTTTCCTGTGATAAAAAGCCTTCTGTTTCGACCGCCAAACCTCTCAGGGGAGCATTTGCAACCGTTTGGTTGGATTTTTGAGTGAATTGCTCAAAGTCAGATTTTGGATGAAATTGTGACCCCGGGGCTTAGGGATTTTTTCAAAAAAATCTTTTTTTGCCGGTTAAGTTGTGGAGGGCTAATTTCTTTTCCTGTGATAAAAAGCCTTCTGTTTCGACCGCCAAACCTCTCAGGGGAGCATTTGCAACCGTTTGGTAGCATTTTTGAGTAAATTGCCGAAAGTCAGATTTTTGCGGAAATTGTGACCCCGGGGCTTAGGGATTTTTTTTAAAAAAATCTTTTTCTGCCGGTTAAGTCGTCGAGGGCTGATTTCTTTTCCTGTGGTAAAAAGCCTTCTGTTTCGACCGCCAAACCTCTCAGGGGAGCATTTGCAACCGATTGGTAGCATTTTTGAGTGAATTGCTGAAAGTCAGATTTTGGATGAAATTGTGACCCCCAGGGCTTAGGGATTTTTTCAAAAAATCTTTTTCTGCCGGTTAAGTTTTGGAGGGCTGATTTCTTTTCCTGTGGTAAAAAGCCTTCTGTTTTGACCGCCAAACCTCTCATGGGAGCATTTGCAACCGTTTGGTAGCATTTTTGAGTGAATTGCCGAAAATCAGATTTTTCCTGAAATTGTGACCCCGGGGCTTAGGGATTTTTTCAAAAAAATCTTTTTCTGCCGGTTAAGTTATCGAGGGCTGATTTCTTTTCCTGTGATAAAAAGCCTTCTGTTTCGACCGCCAAACCTCTCAGGGGGGCAGTTGCAACCGTTTTGCACCATTTTTATGTTAGTTGCCGAAGGTCAGATTTTGGATGAAATTGTGACCCCGGGGCTTAGGGATTTTTTCAAAAAATCTTTTTCTGCCGGTTAAGTTTCGGAGGGCTGATTTATTTTCCTGTGATAAAAAGCCTTCTGTTTCGACCGCCAGACCTCTCAGGGGAGCATTTGCAACCGTTTGGCACCATTTTTGAGTGAATTGCTGAAAGTCAGATTTTGGATGAAATTGTGACCCCGGGGCTTAGGGATTTTTTCAAAGAAATCTTTTTCTGCCGGTTAAGTTGTGGAGGGCTGATTTCTTTTCCTGTGATAAAAAGCCTTCTGTTTCGACCACCAAACCTCTCAGGGGAGCATTTGCATCCGTTTGGTAGCATTTTTGAGTAAATTGCCGAAAGTCAGATTTTTGCGGAAATTGTGACCCCGGGACTTAGGGATTTTTTCAAAAAAATCTTTTCCTGCCGGTTAAGTTTTGGAGGGCTGATTTCTTTTCCTGTGATAAAAAGCCTTCTGTTTCGACTGCCAAACCTTTCAGGGGAGCATTTGCAACCATTTGGCACTAGTTTTGAGTAAATTGCCGAAAGTCAGATTTTTCCTGAAATTGTGACCCTGGGGCTTAGGGATTTTTTCAAAAAAAACTTTTTCTGCCGGTTAAGTTGTCGAGGGCTGATTTCTTTTCCTGTGATAAAAAGCCTTCTGTTTCGACCGCCAAACCTCTCAGGGGAGCATTTGCAACCGTTTGGTTGGATTTTTGAGTGAATTGCTCAAAGTCAGATTTTGGATGAAATTGTGACCCCGGGGCTTAGGGATTTTTTCAAAAAAATCTTTTTTTGCCGGTTAAGTTGTGGAGGGCTAATTTCTTTTCCTGTGATAAAAAGCCTTCTGTTTCGACCGCCAAACCTCTCAGGGGAGCATTTGCAACCGTTTGGTAGCATTTTTGAGTAAATTGCCGAAAGTCAGATTTTTGCGGAAATTGTGACCCCGGGGCTTAGGGATTTTTTTAAAAAAAATCTTTTTCTGCCGGTTAAGTCGTCGAGGGCTGATTTCTTTTCCTGTGGTAAAAAGCCTTCTGTTTCGACCGCCAAACCTCTCAGGGGAGCATTTGCAACCGATTGGTAGCATTTTTGAGTGAATTGCTGAAAGTCAGATTTTGGGTGAAATTGTGACCCCCAGGGCTTAGGGATTTTTTCAAAAAATCTTTTTCTGCCGGTTAAGTTTTGGAGGGCTGATTTCTTTTCCTGTGGTAAAAAGCCTTCTGTTTCGACCGCCAAACCTCTCATGGGAGCATTTGCAACCGTTTGGTAGCATTTTTGAGTGAATTGCCGAAAATCAGATTTTTCCTGAAATTGTGACCCCGGGGCTTAGGGATTTTTTCAAAAAAATATTTTTCTGTTGGTTAAGTTATCGAGGGCTGATTTCTTTTCCTGTGATAAAAAGCCTTCTGTTTCGACCGCCAAACCTCTCAGGGGGGCAGTTGCAACCGTTTTGCACCATTTTTATGTTAGTTGCCGAAAGTCAGATTTTCGATGAAATTGTGACCCCGGGGCTTAGGGATTTTTTCAAAAAATCTTTTTCTGCCGGTTAAGTTTCGGAGGGCTGATTTCTTTTCCTGTGATAAAAAGCCTTCTGTTTCGACCACCAAACCTCTCAGGGGAGCATTTGCAACCGTTTGGTAGCATTTTTGAGTAAATTGCCGAAAGTCAGATTTTTGCAGAAATTGTGACCCCGGGACTTAGGGATTTTTTCAAAAAAATCTTTTCCTGCCGGTTAAGTTGTCGAGGGCTGATTTCTTTTCCTGTGATAAAAAGCCTTCTGTTTCGACTGCCAAACCTTTCAGGGGAGCATTTGCAACCATTTGGCACTATTTTTGAGTAAATTGCCGAAAGTCAGATTTTTCCTGAAATTGTGACCCCGGGGCTTAGGGATTTTTTCAAAAAAAACTTTTTCTGCCGGTTAAGTTGTCGAGGGCTGATTTCTTTTCCTGTGATAAAAAGCCTTCTGTTTCGACCGCCAAACCTCTCAGGGGAGCATTTGCAACCGTTTGGTTGGATTTTTGAGTGAATTGCTCAAAGTCAGATTTTTCCTGAAATTGTGACCCCGGGGCTTAGGGATTTTTTCAAAAAAAACTTTTTCTGCCGGTTAAGTTTCGGAGGGCTGATTTCTTTTCCTGTGATAAAAAGCCTTCTGTTTCGACCGCCAAACCTCTCAGGGGAGCATTTGCAACCGTTTGGCACCATTTTTGAGTGAATTGCAGAAAGTCAGATTTTGGATGAAATTGTGACCCCGGGGCTTAGGGATTTTTTCCAAGAAATCTTTTTCTGCCGGTTAAGTTGTGGAGGGCTGATTTATTTTCCTGTGATAAAAAGCCTTCTGTTTTGACTGCCAAACCTTTCAGGGGAGCATTTGCAACCATTTGGCACTATTTTTGAGTAAATTGCCGAAAGTCAGATTTTTGCGGAAATTGTGACCCCGGGGCTTAGGGATTTTTTCAAAAAAATCTTTTTCTGCCGGTTAAGTTGTCGAGGGCTGATTTCTTTTCCTGTGATAAAAAGCCTTCTGTTTCGACCGCCAAACCTCTCAGGGGAGCATTTGCAACCGTTTGGTTGGATTTTTGAGTGAATTGCTCAAAGTCAGATTTTTCCTGAAATTGTGACCCCGGGGCTTAGGGACTTTTTCAAAAAAATCTTTTTTTGCCGGTTAAGTTGTGGAGGGCGAATTTCTTTTCCTGTGGTAAAAAGCCTTCTGTTTCGACCGCCAAACCTCTCAGGGGAGCATTTGCAACCGTTTGGTAGCATTTTTGAGTGAATTGCTGAAAGTCAGATTTTGGATGAAATTGTGACCCCGGGGCTTAGGGATTTTTTCAAAAAATCTTTTTCTGCCGGTTAAGTTGTGGAGGGATGATTTCTTTTCCTGTGATAAAAAGCCTTCTGTTTCGACCGCCAAACCTCTCAGGGGAGCATTTGCAACCATTTGGCACCATTTTTGAGTAAATTGCCGAAAGTCAGATATTGGATGAAATTGTGACCCCGGGGCTTAGGGATTTTTTCAAAAAATCTTTTTCTGCCGGTTAAGTTGTGGAGGGCTGATTTCTTTTCCTGTGATAAAAAGCCTTCTGTTTCGACCGCCAAACCTCTCAGGGGAGCATTTGCAACCATTTGGCACCATTTTTGAGTAAATTGCCGAAAGTCAGATTTTTGCGGAAATTGTGACCCCGGGGCTTAGGGATTTTTTCAAAAAAATCTTTTTCTGCCAGATAAGTTGTGGAGGGCTGATTTCTTTTCCTATGATAAAAAGTCTTCTGTTTCGACTGCTAAACCTTTCAGGGGAGCATTTGCAACCATTTGGCATCATTTTTGAGTAAATTCAGATTTTTGATGAAAGTCAGATTTTTGATGAAATTGTGACCCCGGGGCTTAGGGATTTTTTCAAAAAAATCTTTTTTTGCCGGTTAAGTTGTGGAGGGCTAATTTCTTTTCCTGTGATAAAAAGCCTTCTTTTTCGACCGCCAAACCTCTCAGGGGAGCATTTGCAACCGTTTGGTAGCATTTTTAGTAAATTGCCGAAAGTCAGATTTTTGCGGAAATTTTGACCCCGGGGCTTAGGGATTTTTTCAAAAAAATCTTTTTCTGCCGGTTAAGTTGTCGAGGGCTGATTTCTTTTCCTGTGATAAAAAGCCTTCTGTTTCGACCGCCAAACCTCTCAGGGGAGCATTTGCAACCATTTGGCATCATTTTTGAGTAAATTGCCGAAAGTCAGATTTTTTATGAAATTGTGACCCCAAGGCTTTGGGATTTTTTCAAAAAAATCTTTTTTTGCCGGTTAAGTTGTGGAGGGCTAATTTCTTTTCCTGTGATAAAAAGCCTTCTGTTTCGACCGCCAAACCTCTCAGGGGAGCATTTGCAACCGTTTGGTAGCATTTTTGAGTAAATTGCCGAAAGTCAGATTTTTGCGGAAATTGTGACCCCGGGGCTTAGGCATTTTTTCAAAGAAATCTTTTTCTACCGGTTAAGTTGTGGAGGGCTGATTTCTTTTCCTGTGATAAAAAGCCTTCTGTTTCGACCGCCAAACCTCTCAGGGGAGCATTTGCAACCATTTGGCACCATTTTTGAGTAAATTGCCGAAAGTCAGATTTTTGAGGAAATTGTGACCCCGGGGCTTAGGGATTTTTTCAAAAAAATCTTTTTCTGCCAGATAAGTTGTGGAGGGCTGATTTCTTTTCCTGTGATAAAAAGCCTTCTGTTTCGACTGCCAAACCTTTCAGGGGAGCATTTGCAACCATTTGGCATCATTTTTGAGTAAATTCAGATTCTTGATGAAAGCCAGATTTTTGATGAAATTGTGACCCCGGGGCTTAGGGATTTTTTCAAAAAAATCTTTTTTTGCCGGTTAAGTTGTGGAGGGCTAATTTCTTTTCCTGTGATAAAAAGCCTTCTGTTTCGACCGCCAAACCTCTCAGGGGAGCATTTGCAACCGTTTGGTAGCATTTTTGAGTAAATTGCCGAAAGTCAGATTTTTGCGGAAATTGTGACCCCGGGGCTTAGGGATTTTTTCAAAAAAATCTTTTTCTGCCGGTTAAGTTGTCGAGGGTTGATTTCTTTTCCTGTGATAAAAAGCCTTCTGTTTCCACCGCCAAACCTCTCAGGGGAGCATTTGCAACCGTTTGGTAGCATTTTTGAGTGAATTGCTGAAAGATTTTGGATGAAATTGTGACCCCGGGGCTTAGGGATTTTTTCAAAAAATCTTTTTCTGCCGGTTAAGTTTTGGAGGGCTGATTTCTTTTCCTGTGATAAAAAGCCTTCTGTTTCGACCGCCAAACCTCTAAGAGAAGCATTTGCAACCATTTGGCACCATTTTTGAGTAAATTGCCGAAAGTCAGATTTTTGCAGACATTGTGACCCCGGGGCTTAGGAATTTTTTCAAAAAAATCTTTTCCTGCCGGTTTAGTTGTGGAGGGCTGATTTCTTTTCCTGTGATAAAAAGCCTTCTGTTTCGACTGCCAAATCTTTCAGGGGAGCATTTGCAACCATTTGGCACCATTTTTGAGTAAATTGCCGAAAGTCAGATTTTTTATGAAATTGTGACGCCGGGGCTTAGGGATTTTTTCAAAGAAATCTTTTTCTGCCAGATAAGTTGTGGAGGGCTGATTTCTTTTCCTGTGATAAAAAGCCTTCTGTTTCGACCGCCAAACCTCTCAGGGGAGCATTTGCAACCGTTTGGTAGCATTTTTGAGTAAATTGCCGAAAGTCAGATTTTTGCGGAAATTGTGACCCCGGGGCTTAGGGATTTTTTCAAAAAAATCTTTTTCTGCCGGTTAAGTTGTCGAGGGTTGATTTCTTTTCCTGTGATAAAAAGCCTTCTGTTTCCACTGCCAAACCTCTCAGGGGAGCATTTGCAACCGTTTGGCACCATTTTTGAGTGAATTGCAGAAAGTCAGATTTTGGATGAAATTGTGACCCCCGGGCTTAGGGATTTTTTCCAAGAAATCTTTTTCTGCCGGTTAAGTTGTGGAGGGCTGATTTCTTTTCCTGTGATAAAAAGCCTTCTGTTTCGACCGCCAAACCTCTCAGGGGAGCATTTGCAACCGTTTGGTAGCATTTTTGAGTAAATTGCCGAAAGTCAGATTTTTGTGGAAATTGTGACCCCGGGACTTAGGGATTTTTTCAAAAAAATCTTTTCCTGCCGGTTAAGTTGTGGAGGGCTGATTTCTTTTCCTGTGATAAAAAGCCTTCTGTTTCGACTGCCAAACCTTTCAGGGGAGCATTTGCAACCATTTGGCCCTATTTTTGAGTAAATTGCCGAAAGTCAGATTTTTCCAGAAATTGTGACCCCGGGGCTTAGGGATTTTTTCAAAAAAATCTTTTTCTGCCGGTTAAGTTGTCGAGGGCTGATTTCTTTTCCTGTGATAAAAAGCCTTCTGTTTCGACCGCCAAACCTCTCAGGGGAGCATTTGCAACCGAATGGTAGCATTTTTGAGTGAATTGCTGAAAGTCAGATTTTGGATGAAATTCTGACCCCGGGGTTTAGGGATTTTTTCAAAATATCTTTTTCTGCCGGTTAAGTTTTGGAGGGCTGATTTCTTTTCCTGTGATAAAAAGCCTTCTGTTTCGACTGCCAAACCTTTCAGGGGAGCATTTGCAACCATTTGGCACCATTTTTGAGTAAATTGCCGAAAGTCAGATTTTTTATGAAATTGTGACCCCGGGGCTTAGGGATTTTTTCAAAAAATCTTTTTCGGCCGGTTAAGTTGTGGAGGGCTGATCTCTTTTCCAGTGATAAAAAGCCTTCTGTTTCGACCGCCAGAGCTCTCAGGGGAGCATTTGCAACCGTTTGGCACCATTTTTGAGTAAATTGCCGAAAGTCAGATTTTGGATGAAATTGTGACCCCGTGGCTTAGGGATTTTTTTAAAAAAAATCTTTTTTTGCCGGTTAAGTTGTGGAGGGCTAATTTCTTTTCCTGTGATAAAAAGCCTTCTGTTTCGACCGCCAAACCTCTCAGGGGAGCATTTGTAACCGTTTGGTAGCATTTTTGAGTAAATTGCCGAAAGTCAGATTTTTGCGGAAATTGTGACCCCGGGGCTTAGGGATTTTTTCAAAAAAATCTTTTTCTGCCAGATAAGTTGTGGAGGGCTAATTTCTTTTCCTGTGATAAAAATCCTTCTGTTTCGACCGCCAAATCTTTCAGGGGAGCATTTGCAACCATTTGGCACCATTTTTGAGTAAATTGCCGAAATTCAGATTTTTTATGAAATTTTGACCCCGGGGCTTAGAGATTTTTTCAAAAAATCTTTTTCTGCCGGTTAAGTTTTGGAGGGCTGATTTCTTTTCCTGTGATAAAAAGCCTTCTGTTTCGACCACGAAACCTTTCATGGGAGCATTTGCAACCGTTTGGCACTATTTTAGAGTGAATTGCTGAAAGTCAGATTTTGAATGAAATTGTGACCCCGGGGCTTAGTGATTTTTTCAAAAAAATCTTTTCCTGCCGGTTTAGTTGTGGAGGGCTGATTTCTTTTCCTGTGATAAAAAGCCTTCTGTTTCGACTGCCAAATCTTTCAGGGGAGCATTTGCAACCATTTGGCACCATTTTTGAGTAAATTGCCGAAAGTCAGATTTTTTATGAAATTGTGACCCCGGGGCTTAGGGATTTTTTCAAAAAAATCTTTTTCTGCCAGATAAGTTGTGGAGGGCTGATTTCTTTTCCTGTGATAAAAAGCCTTCTGTTTCGACTGCCAAACCTTTCAGGGGAGCATTTGCAACCATTTGGCATCATTTTTGAGTAAATTGCCGAAAGTCAGATTTTTGATGAAATTGTGACCCCGGGGCTTAGGGATTTTTTCAAAAAAATCTTTTTTTGCCGGTTAAGTTGTGGAGGGCTAATTTCTTTTCCTGCGATAAAAAGCCTTCTGTTTCGACCGCCAAACCTCTCAGGGGAGCATTTGCAACCGTTTGGTAGCATTTTTGAGTAAATTGCCGAAAGTCAGATTTTTACCGAAATTGTGACCCCGGGGCTTAGGGATTTTTTCAAAAAAATCTTTTTTTGCCGGTTAAGTTGTGGAGGGCTAATTTCTTTTCCTGTGATAAAAAGCCTTCTGTTTCGACCGCCAAACCTCTCAGGGGAGCATTTGCAACCGTTTGGTAGCATTTTTGAGTGAATTGCCGAAAATCAGATTTTTCCTGAAATTGTGACCCCGGGGCTTAGGGATTTTTTCAAAAAAATCTTTTTCTGCCGGTTAAGTTGTTGAGGGCTGATTTCTTTTCCTGTGATAAAAAGCCTTCTGTTTCGACCGCCAAACCTCTCAGGGGGGCAGTTGCAACCGTTTGGCACCATTTTTAAGTTAGTTGCCGAAAGTCAGATTTTGGATGAAATTGTGACCCCGGGGCTTAGGGATTTTTTCAAAGAAATCTTTTTCTGCCGGTTAAGTTTCGGAGGGCTGATTTCTTTTCCTGTGATAAAAAGCCTTCTGTTTCGACCGCCAAACCTCTCAGGGGAGCATTTGCAACCGTTTGGCACCATTTTTGAGTAAATAGCCGAAAGTCAGATTTTTGCTTAAATTGTGACCCCGGGGCTTAGGGATTTTTTCAAAAAAATCTTTTTCTGCCAGATAAGTTGTGGAGGGCTGATTTCTTTTCCTGTGATAAAAAGCCTTCTGTTTCGACTGCCAAACCTTTCAGGGGAGCATTTGCAACCATTTGGCATCATTTTTGAGTAAATTGCCGAAAGTCAGATTTTTGATGAAATTGTGACCCCAGGGCTTTGGGATTTTTTCAAAAAAATCTTTTTTTGCCGGTTAAGTTGTGGAGGGCTAATTTCTTTTCCTGTGATAAAAAGCCTTCTGTTTCGACCGCCAAACCTCTCAGGGGAGCATTTGCAACTTTTTGGTAGCATTTTTGAGTAAATTGCCGAAAGTCAGATTTTTGCGGAAATTGTGACCCCGGGGCTTAGGGATTTTTTCAAAAAAATCTTTTTCTGCCGGTTAAGTTGTCGAGGGTTGATTTCTTTTCCTGTGATAAAAAGCCTTCTGTTTCCACCGCCAAACCTCTCAGGGGAGCATTTGCAACCGTTTGGTAGCATTTTTGAGTAAATTGCCGAAAGTCAGATTTTGGATGAAATTGTGACCCCGGGGCTTAGGGATTTTTTCAAAAAAATCTTTTTCTGCCGGTTAAGTTGTCGAGGGTTGATTTCTTTTCCTGTGATAAAAAGCCTTCTGTTTCCACCGCCAAACCTCTCAGGGGAGCATTTGCAACCGTTTGGTAGCATTTTTGAGTGAATTGCTGAAAGTCAGATTTTGGATGAAATTGTGACCCCGGGGCTTAGGGATTTTTTCAAAAAATCTTTTTCTGCCGGTTAAGTTTTGGAGGGCTGATTTCTCTTCCTGTGATAAAAAGCCTTCTGCTTCGACCGCCAAACCTCTAAGGGAAGCATTTGCAACCATTTGGCACCATTTTTGAGTAAATTGCCGAAAGTCAGATTTTTGCGGACATTGTGACCCCGGGGCTTAGGAATTTTTTCAAAAAAATCTTTTCCTGCCGGTTTAGTTGTGGAGGGCTGATTTCTTTTCCTGTGATAAAAAGCCTTCTGTTTCGACTGCCAAATCTTTCAGGGGAGCATTTGCAACCATTTGGCACCATTTTTGAGTAAATTGCCGAAAGTCAGATTTTTGATGAAATTGTGACCCCAGGGCATTGGGATTTTTTCAAAAAATCTTTTTTTGCCGGTTAAGTTGTGGAGGGCTAATTTCTTTTCCTGTGATAAAAAGCCTTCTGTTTCGACCGCCAAACCTCTCAGGGGAGCATTTGCAACCGTTTGGTAGCATTTTTGAGTAAATTGCCGAAAGTCAGATTTTTGCGGAAATTGTGACCCCGGGGCTTAGGGATTTTTTCAAAAAAATCTTTTTCTGCCGGTTAAGTTGTCGAGGGTTGATTTCTTTTCCTGTGATAAAAAGCCTTCTGTTTCCACCGCCAAACCTCTCAGGGGAGCATTTGCAACCGTTTGGTAGCATTTTTGAGTGAATTGCTGAAAGTCAGATTTTGGATGAAATTGTGACCCCGGGGCTTAGGGATTTTTTCAAAAAATCTTTTTCTGCCGGTTAAGTTTCGGAGGGCTGATTTCTTTTCCTGTGATAAAAAGCCTTCTGTTTCGACCGCCAAACCTCTCAGGGGAGCATTTGCAACCGTTTGGCACCATTTTTGAGGGAATTGCTGAAAGTCAGATTTTGGATCAAATTGTGACCCCGGGGCTTAGGGATTTTTTCAAAGAAATCTTTTTCTGCCGGTTAAGTTGTGGAGGGCTGATTTCTTTTCCTGTGATAAAAAGCCTTCTGTTTCGACTGCCAAACCTTTCAGGGGAGCATTTGCAACCATTTGGCATCATTTTTGAGTAAATTGCCGAAAGTCAGATTTTTGATGAAATTGTGACCCCGGGGCTTTGGGATTTTTTCAAAAAAATCCTTTTTTGCCGGTTAAGTTGTGGAGGGCTAATTTCTTTTCCTGTGATAAAAAGCCTTCTGTTTCGACCGCCAAACCTCTCAGGGGAGCATTTGCAACCGTTTGGTAGCATTTTTGAGTAAATTGCCGAAAGTCAGATTTTTGCGGAAATTGTGACCCCGGGGCTTAGGGATTTTTTCAAAAAATCTTTTTCTGCCGGTTAAGTTTTGGAGGGCTGATTTCTTTTCCTGTGGTAAAAAGCCTTCTGTTTCGACCGCCAAACCTCTCAGGGGAGCATTTGCAACCGTTTGGTAGCATTTTTGAGTGAATTGCCGAAAATCAGATTTTTCCTGAAATTGTGACCCCGGGGCTTAGGGATTTTTTCAAAAAAATCTTTTTCTGCCGGTTAAGTTGTTGAGGGCTGATTTCTTTTCCTGTGATAAAAAGCCTTCTGTTTCGACCGCCAAACCTCTCAGGGGGGCAGTTGCAACAGTTTGGCACCATTTTTAAGTTAGTTGCCGAAAGTCAGATTTTGGATGAAATTGTGACCCCGGGGCTTAGGGATTTTTTCAAAGAAATCTTTTTCTGCCGGTTAAGTTTCGGAGGGCTGATTTCTTTTCCTGTGATAAAAAGCCTTCTGTTTCGACCGCCAAACCTCTCAGGGGAGCATTTGCAACCATTTGGCATCATTTTTGAGTAAATTGCCGAAAGTCAGATTTTTGATGAAATTGTGACCCCCAGGGCTTTGGGGTTTTTTCAAAAAAATCTTTTTTTGCCGGTTAAGTTGTGGAGGGCTAATTTCTTTTCCTGTGATAAAAAGCCTTCTGTTTCGACCGCCAAACCTCTCAGGGGAGCATTTGCAACCGTTTGGTAGCATTTTTGAGTAAATTGCCGAAAGTCAGATTTTTGCGGAAATTGTGACCCCGGGGCTTAGGGATTTTTTCAAAAAAATCTTTTTCTGCCGGTTAAGTTGTCGAGGGTTGATTTCTTTTCCTGTGATAAAAAGCCTTCTGTTTCCACCGCCAAACCTCTCAGGAGAGCATTTGCAACCGTTTGGTAGCATTTTTGAGTAAATTGCCGAAAGTCAGATTTTTGCGGAAATTGTGACCCCAGGGCTTAGGGATTTTTTCAAAAAAATCTTTTCCTGCCGGTTTAGTTGTGGAGGGCTGATTTCTTTTCCTGTGATAAAAAGCCTTCTGTTTCGACTGCCAAACCTTTCAGGGGAGCATTTGCAACCATTTGGCCCTATTTTTGAGTAAATTGCCGAAACTCAGATTTTTCCTGAAATTGTGACCCCGGGGGCTTAGGGATTTTTTCAAAAAAAACTTTTTCTGCCGGTTAAGTTGTCGAGGGCTGATTTCTTTTCCTGTGATAAAAAGCCTTCTGTTTCGACCGCCAAACCTCTCAGGGGAGCATTTGCAACCGTTTGGTAGCATTTTTGAGTAAATTGCCGAAAGTCAGATTTTTGCAGAAATTGTGACCCCGGGGCTTAGGGATTTTTTCAAAAAATCTTTTCCTGCCGGTTAAGTTGTGGAGGGCTGATTTCTTTTCCTGTGATAAAAAGCCTTCTGTTTCGACTGCCAAACCTTTCAGGGGAGCATTTGCAACCATTTGGCACCATTTTTGAGTAAATTGCCGAAAGTCAGATTTTTTATGAAATTGTGACCCCGGGGCTTAGGGATTTTTTCAAAAAATCTTTTTCGGCCGGTTAAGTTGTGGAGGGCTGATTTCTTTTCCAGTGATAAAAAGCCTTCTGTTTCGACCGCCAGAGCTCTCAGGGGAGCATTTGCAACCGTTTGGCACCATTTTTGAGTAAATTGCCGAAAGTCAGATTTTGGATGAAATTGTGACCCCGTGGCTTAGGGATTTTTTCAAAAAAATCTTTTTTTGCCGGTTAAGTTGTGGAGGGCTAATTTCTTTTCCTGTGATAAAAAGCCTTCTGTTTCGACCGCCAAACCTCTCAGGGGAGCATTTGTAACCGTTTGGTAGCATTTTTGAGTAAATTGCCGAAAGTCAGATTTTGGATGAAATTGTGACTCCGTGGCTTAGGGATTTTTTCAAAAAAATCTTTTTTTGCCGGTTAAGTTGTGGAGGGCTAATTTCTTTTCCTGTGATAAAAAGCCTTCTGTTTCGACCACGAAACCTTTCAGGGGAGCATTTGAAACCATTTGGCACTATTTTTGAGTAAATTGCCGAAAGTCAGATTTTTCCTGAAATTGTGACCCCGGGGCTTAGGGATTTTTTCAAAGAAATCTTTTCCTGCCAGTTAAGTTGTGGAGGGCTGATTTCTTTTCCTGTGATAAAAAGCCTTCTGTTTCGACTGCCAAACCTTTCAGGGGAGCATTTGAAACCATTTGGCACTATTTTTGAGTAAATTGCCGAAAGTCAGATTTTTCCTGAAATTGTGACCCCGGGGCTTAGGGATTTTTTCAAAAAAAACTTTTTCTGCCGCTTAAGTTGTCGAGGGCTGATTTCTTTTCCTGTGATAAAAAGCCTTCTGTTTCGACCGCCAAACCTCTCAGGGGAGCATTTGCAACCGTTTGGTAGCATTTTTGAGTGAATTGCTGAAAGTCAGATTTTGGATGAAATTGTGACCCCCAGGGCTTAGGGATTTTTTCAAAAAATCTTTTTCTGCCAGATAAGTTGTGGAGGGCTGATTTCTTTTCCTGTGATAAAAAGCCTTCTGTTTCGACTGCCAAACCTTTCAGGGGAGCATTTGCAACCGTTTGGCACCATTTTTGAGTAAATTGCCGAAAGTCAGATTTTGGATGAAATTGTGACTCCGTGGCTTAGGGATTTTTTCAAAAAAATCTTTTTTTGCCGGTTAAGTTGTGGAGGGCTAATTTCTTTTCCTGTGATAAAAAGCCTTCTGTTTCGACCGCCAAACCTCTCAGGGGAGCATTTGTAACCGTTTGGTAGCATTTTTGAGTAAATTGCCGAAAGTCAGATTTTTGCAGAAATTGTGACCCCGGGGCTTAGGGATTTTTTCAAAAAAATCTTTTTCTGCCAGATAAGTTGTGGAGGGCTAATTTCTTTTCCTGTGATAAAAATCCTTCTGTTTCGACCGCCAAATCTTTCAGGGGAGCATTTGCAACCATTTGGCACCATTTTTGAGTAAATTGCCGAAAGTCAGATTTTTTATGAAATTTTGACCCCGGGGCTTAGGGTTTTTTTCAAAAAATCTTTTTCTGCCGGTTAAGTTTTGGAGGGCTGATTTCTTTTCCTGTGATAAAAAGCCTTCTGTTTCGACCGCTAAACCTCTCAGGGGAGCATTTGCAACCGTTTGGCACCATTTTTGAGTGAATTGCTGAAAGTCAGATTTTGGATGAAATTGTGACCCCGGGGCTTAGGGATATTTTCAAAAAATCTTTTTCTGCCGGTTAAGTTTTGGAGGGCTGATTTCTTTTCCTGTGATAAAAAGCCTTCTGTTTCGACCGCCAAACCTCTCAGGGGAGCATTGGCAACCATTTTGCACCATTTTTGAGTAAATTGCCGAAAGTCAGATTTTTGATGAAATTGTGACCCCAGGGCTTTGGGATTTTTTCAAAAAAATCTTTTTTTGCCAGTTAAGTTGTGGAGGGCTAATTTCTTTTCCTGTGATAAAAAGCCTTCTGTTTCGACCGCCAAACCTCTCAGGGGAGCATTTGCAACCGTTTGGTAGCATTTTTGAGTAAATTGCCGAAAGTCAGATTTTTGCGGAAATTGTGACCCCGGGGCTTAGGGATTTTTTCAAAAAAATCTTTTTCTGCCGGTTAAGTTTCGGAGGGCTGATTTCTTTTCCTGTGATAAAAAGCCTTCTGTTTCGACCGCCAAACCTCTCAGGGGAGCATTTGCAACCGTTTGGCACCATTTTTGAGTGAATTGCTGAAAGTCAGATTTTGGATGAAATTGTGACCCCGGGGCTTAGGGATTTTTTCAAAGAAATCTTTTTCTGCCGGTTAAGTTTCGGAGGGCTGATTTCTTTTCCTGTGATAAAAAGCCTTCTGTTTCGACCGCCAAACCTCTCAGGGGAGCATTTGCAACCGTTTGGTAGCATTTTTGAGTAAATTGCCGAAAGTCAGATTTTTGCGGAAATTGTGACCCCGGGACTTAGGGATTTTTTCAAAAAAATCTTTTCCTGCCGGTTAAGTTGTGGAGGGCTGATTTCTTTTCCTGTGATAAAAAGCCTTCTGTTTCGACTGCCAAACCTTTCAGGGGAGCATTTGCAACCATTTGGCCCTATTTTTGAGTAAATTGCCGAAACTCAGATTTTTCCTGAAATTGTGACCCCGGGGGCTTAGGGATTTTTTCAAAAAAAACTTTTTCTGCCGGTTAAGTTGTCGAGGGCTGATTTCATTTCCTGTGATAAAAAGCCTTCTGTTTCGACCGCCAAACCTCTCAGGGGAGCATTTGCAACCGTTTGGTAGCATTTTTGAGTAAATTGCCGAAAGTCAGATTTTTGCGGAAATTGTGACCCCGGGACTTAGGGATTTTTTCAAAAAAATCTTTTCCTGCCGGTTAAGTTGTGGAGGGCTGATTTCTTTTCCTGTGATAAAAAGCCTTCTGTTTCGACTGCCAAACCTTTCAGGGGAGCATTTGCAACCATTTGGCCCTATTTTTGAGTAAATTGCCGAAACTCAGATTTTTCCTGAAATTGTGACCCCGGGGGCTTAGGGATTTTTTCAAAAAAAACTTTTTCTGCCGGTTAAGTTGTCGAGGGCTGATTTCATTTCCTGTGATAAAAAGCCTTCTGTTTCGACCGCCAAACCTCTCAGGGGAGCATTTGCAACCGTTTGGTAGCATTTTTGAGTAAATTGCCGAAAGTCAGATTTTTGCAGAAATTGTGACCCCGGGGCTTAGGGATTTTTTCAAAAAATCTTTTCCTGCCGGTTAAGTTGTGGAGGGCTGATTTCTTTTCCTGTGATAAAAAGCCTTCTGTTTCGACTGCCAAACCTTTCAGGGGAGCATTTGCAACCATTTGGCACCATTTTTGAGTAAATTGCCGAAAGTCAGATTTTTTATGAAATTGTGACCCCGGGGCTTAGGGATTTTTTCAAAAAATCTTTTTCGGCCGGTTAAGTTGTGGAGGGCTGATTTCTTTTCCTGTGATAAAAAGCCTTCTGTTTCGACCGCCAGAGCTCTCAGGGGAGCATTTGCAACCGTTTGGCACCATTTTTGAGTAAATTGCCGAAAGTCAGATTTTTCCTGAAATTGTGACCCCAGGGCTTAGGGATTTTTTCAAAGAAATCTTTTCCTGCCAGTTAAGTTGTGGAGGGCTGATTTCTTTTCCTGTGATAAAAAGCCTTCTGTTTCGACTGCCAAACCTTTCAGGGTAGCATTTGAAACCATTTGGCACTATTTTTGAGTAAATTGCCGAAAGTCAGATTTTTCCTGAAATTGTGACCCCGGGGCTTAGGGATTTTTTCAAAAAAAACTTTTTCTGCCGCTTAAGTTGTCGAGGGCTGATTTCTTTTCCTGTGATAAAAAGCCTTCTGTTTCGACTGCCAAACCTCTCAGGGGAGCATTTGCAACCGTTTGGTAGCATTTTTGAGTGAATTGCTGAAAGTCAGATTTTGGATGAAATTGTGACCCCCAGGGCTTAGGGATTTTTTCAAAAAATCTTTTTCTGCCAGATAAGTTGTGGAGGGCTGATTTCTTTTCCTGTGATAAAAAGCCTTCTGTTTCGACTGCCAAACCTTTCAGGGGAGCATTTGCAACCGTTTGGCACCATTTTTGAGTAAATTGCCGAAAGTCAGATTTTGGATGAAATTGTGACTCCGTGGCTTAGGGATTTTTTCAAAAAAATCTTTTTTTGCCGGTTAAGTTGTGGAGGGCTAATTTCTTTTCCTGTGATAAAAAGCCTTCTGTTTCGACCGCCAAACCTCTCAGGGGAGCATTTGTAACCGTTTGGTAGCATTTTTGAGTAAATTGCCGAAAGTCAGATTTTTGCAGAAATTGTGACCCCGGGGCTTAGGGATTTTTTCAAAAAAATCTTTTTCTGCCAGATAAGTTGTGGAGGGCTAATTTCTTTTCCTGTGATAAAAATCCTTCTGTTTTGACCGCCAAATCTTTCAGGGGAGCATTTGCAACCATTTGGCACCATTTTTGAGTAAATTGCCGAAAGTCAGATTTTTTATGAAATTTTGACCCCGGGGCTTAGGGATTTTTTCAAAAAATCTTTTTCTGCCGGTTAAGTTTTGGAGGGCTGATTTCTTTTCCTGTGATAAAAAGCCTTCTGTTTCGACCGCTAAACCTCTCAGGGGAGCATTTGCAACCGTTTGGCACCATTTTTGAGTGAATTGCTGAAAGTCAGATTTTGGATGAAATTGTGACCCCGGGGCTTAGGGATATTTTCAAAAAATCTTCTTCTGCCGGTTTAGTTGTGGAGGGCTGATTTCTTTTCCTGTGATAAAAAGCCTTCTGTTTCGACTGCCAAATCTTTCAGGGGAGCATTTGCAACCATTTTGCACCATTTTTGAGTAAATTGCCGAAAGTCAGATTTTTGCGGAAATTGTGACCCCGGGACTTAGGGATTTTTTCAAAAAAATCTTTTCCTGCCGGTTTAGTTGTGGAGGGCTGATTTCTTTTCCTGTGATAAAAAGCCTTCTGTTTCGACTGCCAAATCTTTCAGGGGAGCATTTGCAACCATTTGGCACCATTTTTGAGTAAATTGCCGAAAGTCAGATTTTTTATGAAATTGTGACCCCGGGGCTTAGGGATTTTTTCAAAAAATCTTTTTCTGCCAGATAAGTTGTGGAGGGCTGATTTCTTTTCCTGTGATAAAAAGCCTTCTGTTTCGACCGCCAAACCTCTCAGGGGAGCATTTGCAACCGTTTGGTAGCATTTTTGAGTGAATTGCTGAAAGTCAGATTTTGGATGAAATTGTGACCCCCAGGGCTTAGGGATTTTTTCAAAAAATCTTTTTCTGCCAGATAAGTTGTGGAGGGCTGATTTCTTTTCCTGTGATAAAAAGCCTTCTGTTTCGACTGCCAAACCTTTCAGGGGAGCATTTGCAACCGTTTGGCACCATTTTTGATTAAATTGCCGAAAGTCAGATTTTGGATGAAATTGTGACCCCGTGGCTTAGGGATTTTTTCAAAAAAATCTTTTTTTGCCGGTTAAGTTGTGGAGGGCTAATTTCTTTTCCTGTGATAAAAAGCCTTCTGTTTCGACCGCCAAACCTCTCAGGGGAGCATTTGTAACCGTTTGGTAGCATTTTTGAGTAAATTGACGAAAGTCAGATTTTTGCAGAAATTGTGACCCCGGGGCTTAGGGATTTTTTCAAAAAAATCTTTTTCTGCCAGATAAGTTGTGGAGGGCTAATTTCTTTTCCTGTGATAAAAATCCTTCTGTTTCGATCGCCAAATCTTTCAGGGGAGCATTTGCAACCATTTGGCACCATTTTTGAGTAAATTGCCGAAAGTCAGATTTTTTATGAAATTTTGACCCCGGGGCTTAGGGATTTTTTCAAAAAATCTTTTTCTGCCGGTTAAGTTTTGGAGGGCTGATTTCTTTTCCTGTGATAAAAAGCCTTCTGTTTCGACTGCCAAACCTTTCAGGGGAGCATTTGCAACCATTTGGCATCATTTTTGAGTAAATTGCCGAAAGTCAGATTTTTGATGAAATTGTGACCCCGGGGCTTTGGGATTTTTTCAAAAAAATCTTTTTTTGCCGGTTAAGTTGTGGAGGGCTAATTTCTTTTCCTGTGATAAAAAGCCTTCTGTTTCGACCGCCAAACCTCTCAGGGGAGCATTTGCAACCGTTTGGTAGCATTTTTGAGTAAATTGCCGAAAGTCAGATTTTTGCGGAAATTGTGACCCCGGGGCTTAGGGATTTTTTCAAAAAATCTTTTTCTGCCGGTTAAGTTTTGGAGGGCTGATTTCTTTTCCTGTGGTAAAAAGCCTTCTGTTTCGACCGCCAAACCTCTCAGGGGAGCATTTGCAACCGTTTGGTAGCATTTTTGAGTGAATTGCCGAAAATCAGATTTTTCCTGAAATTATGACCCCGGGGCTTAGGGATTTTTTCAAAAAAATCTTTTTCTGCCGGTTAAGTTGTTGAGGGCTGATTTCTTTTCCTGTGATAAAAAGCCTTCTGTTTCGACCGCCAAACCTCTCAGGGGGGCAGTTGCAACCGTTAGGCACCATTTTTAAGTTAGTTGCCGAAAGTCAGATTTTCGATGAAATTGTGACCCCGGGGCTTAGGGTTTTTTTCAAAGAAATCTTTTTCTGCCGGTTAAGTTTCGGAGGGCTGATTTCTTTTCCTGTGATAAAAAGCCTTCTGTTTCGACCGCGAAACCTCTCAGGGGAGCATTTGCAACCGTTTGGTAGCATTTTTGAGTGAATTGCTGAAAGTCAGATTTTGGATGAAATTGTGACCCCCAGGGCTTAGGGATTTTTTCAAAAAATCTTTTTCTGCCAGATAAGTTGTGGAGGGCTGATTTCTTTTCCTGTGATAAAAAGCCTTCTGTTTCGACTGCCAAACCTTTCAGGGGAGCATTTGCAACCGTTTGGCACCATTTTTGAGTAAATTGCCGAAAGTCAGATTTTGGATGAAATTGTGACCCCGTGGCTTAGGGATTTTTTCAAAAAAATCTTTTTTTGCCGGTTAAGTTGTGGAGGGCTAATTTCTTTTCCTGTGATAAAAAGCCTTCTGTTTCGACCGCCAAACCTCTCAGGGGAGCATTTGTAACCGTTTGGTAGCATTTTTGAGTAAATTGACGAAAGTCAGATTTTTGCAGAAATTGTGACCTTAGGGATTTTTTCAAAAAAATCTTTTTCTGCCAGATAAGTTGTGGAGGGCTAATTTCTTTTCCTGTGATAAAAATCCTTCTGTTTCGACCGCCAAATCTTTCAGGGGAGCATTTGCAACCATTTGGCACCATTTTTGAGTAAATTGCCGAAAGTCAGATTTTTTATGAAATTTTGACCCCGGGGCTTAGGGATTTTTTCAAAAAATCTTTTTCTGCCGGTTAAGTTTTGGAGGGCTGATTTCTTTTCCTGTGATAAAAAGCCTTCTGTTTCGACCACGAAACCTTTCAGGGGAGCATTTGCAACCGTTTGGCACTATTTTAGAGTGAATTGCTGAAAGTCAGATTTTGAATGAAATTGTGACCCCGGGGCTTAGGGATTTTTTTCAAAAAAATCTTTTTCTGCCAGTTAAGTTGTAGAAGGCTGATTTCTTTTCCTGTGTTAAAAAGCCTTCTGTTTCGAACGCCAAACCTCTCAGGGGAGCATTTGCAACCGTTTGGTAGCATTTTTGAGTGAATTGCTGAAAGTCAGATTTTGGATGAAATTGTGACCCCCAGGGCTTAGGGATTTTTTCAAAAAATCTTTTTCTGCCAGATAAGTTGTGGAGGGCTGATTTCTTTTCCTGTGATAAAAAGCCTTCTGTTTCGACTGCCAAACCTTTCAGGGGAGCATTTGCAACCATTTGGCATCATTTTTGAGTAAATTGCCGAAAGTCAGATTTTTGATGAAATTGTGACCCCGGGGCTTTGGGATTTTTTCAAAAAAATCTTTTTTTGCCGGTTAAGTTGTGGAGGGCTAATTTCTTTTCCTGTGATAAAAAGCCTTCTGTTTCGACCGCCAAACCTCTCAGGGGAGCATTTGCAACCGTTTGGTAGCATTTTTGAGTAAATTGCCGAAAGTCAGATTTTTGCGGAAATTGTGACCCCGGGGCTTAGGGATTTTTTCAAAAAAATCTTTTTCTGCCGGTTAAGTTGTTGAGGGCTGATTTCTTTTCCTGTGATAAAAAGCCTTCTGTTTCGACCGCCAAACCTCTCAGGGGGGCAGTTGCAACCGTTAGGCACCATTTTTAAGTTAGTTGCCGAAAGTCAGATTTTGGATGAAATTGTGACCCCGGGGCTTAGGTTTTTTTTCAAAGAAATCTTTTTCTGCCGGTTAAGTTTCGGAGGGCTGATTTCTTTTCCTGTGATAAAAAGCCTTCTGTTTCGACCGCGAAACCTCTCAGGGGAGCATTTGCAACCGTTTGGCACGATTTTTGAGTGAATTGCTGAAAGTCAGATTTTGGATGAAATTGTGACCCCGGGGCTTAGGGATTTTTTCAAAGAAATCTTTTTCTGCCGGTTAAGTTGTGGAGGGCTTATTTCTTTTCCTGTGATAAAAAGCCTTCTGTTTCGACTGCCAAACCTTTCAGGGGAGCATTTGCAACCATTTGGCCCTATTTTTGAGTAAATTGCCGAAAGTCAGATTTTTCCTGAAATTGTGACCCCGGGGCTTAGGGATTTTTTCAAAAAAAACTTTTTCTGCCGGTTAAGTTGTCGAGGGCTGATTTCTTTTCCTGTGATAAAAAGCCTTCTGTTTCGACCGCCAAACCTCTCAGGGGAGCATTTGCAACCGTTTGGTAGCATTTTTGAGTAAATTGCCGAAAGTCAGATTTTTTATGAAATTGTGACCCCGGGACTTAGGGATTTTTTCAAAAAAATCTTTTTTTGCCGGTTAAGTTGTGGAGGGCTAATTTCTTTTCCTGTGATAAAAAGCCTTCTGTTTCGACCGCCAAACCTCTCAGGGGAGCATTTGCAACCGTTTGGTAGCATTTTTGAGTAAATTGCCGAAAGTCAGATTTTTGCGGAAATTGTGACGCCGTGGCTTAGGGATTTTTTCAAAGAAATCTTTTTCTGCCGGTTAAGTTGTGGAGGGCTGATTTCTTTTCCTGTGATAAAAAGCCTTCTGTTTCGACCGCCAAACCTCTCAGGGGAGCATTTGCAACCGTTTGGTAGCATTTTTGAGTAAATTGCCGAAAGTCAGATTTTTTATGAAATTGTGACCCCGGGGCTTAGGGATTTTTTCAAAAAAATCTTTCTTTGCCGGTTAAGTTGTGGAGGGCTAATTTCTTTTCCTGTGATAAAAAGCCTTCTGTTTCGACCGCCAAACCTCTCAGGGGAGCATTTGCAACCGTTTGGTAGCATTTTTGAGTAAATTGCCGAAAGTCAGATTTTTGCGGAAATTGTGACCCCGGGGCTTAGGGATTTTTTCAAAAAAATCTTTTTCTGCCGGTTAAGTTGTCGAGGGCTGATTTCTGTTCCTGTGATAAAAAAGCCTTCTGTTTCGACCGCCAAACCTCTCAGGGGAGCATTTGCAACCGTTTGGTAGCATTTTTGAGTGAATTCCTGAAAGTCAGATTTTGGATGAAATTGTGACCCCCAGGGCTTAGGGATTTTTTCAAAAAATCTTTTTCTGCCGGTTAAGTTTTGGAGGGCTGATTTCTTTTCCTGTGATAAAAAGCCTTCTGTTTCCACCGCCAAACCTCTCAGGGGAGCATTTGCAACCGTTTGGTAGCATTTTTGAGTAAATTGCCGAAAGTCAGATTTTTGATGAAATTGTGACCCCGGGGCTTTGGGATTTTTTCAAAAAAATCTTTTTCTGCCGGTTAAGTTGTCGAGGGTTGATTTCTTTTCCTGTGATAAAAAGCCTTCTGTTTCCACCGCCAAACCTCTCAGGGGAGCATTTGCAACCGTTTGGCACGATTTTTAAGTTAGTTGCCGAAAGTCAGATTTTGGATGAAATTGTGACCCCGGGCCTTAGGGATTTTTTCAAAAAATCTTTTTCTGCCGGTTAAGTTTCGGAGGGCTGATTTCTTTTCCTGTGATAAAAAGCCTTCTGTTTCGACCGCCAAACCTCTCAGGGGAGCATTTGCAACCGTTTGGCACCATTTTTGAGTGAATTGCTGAAAGTCAGATTTTGGATGAAATTGTGACTTAGGGACTTAGGGATTTTTTCAAAAAAATCTTTTCCTGCCGGTTAAGTTGTGGAGGGCTGATTTCTTTTCCTGTGATAAAAAGCCTTCTGTTTCGACTGCCAAACCTTTCAGGGGAGCATTTGCAACCATTTGGCCCTATTTTTGAGTAAATTGCCGAAAGTCAGATTTTTCCTGAAATTGTGACCCCGGGGCTTAGGGATTTTTTCAAAAAAAACTTTTTCTGCCGGTTAAGTTGTCGAGGGCTGATTTCTTTTCCTGTGATAAAAAGCCTTCTGTTTCGACCGCCAAACCTCTCAGGGGAGCATTTGCAACCGAATGGTAGCATTTTTGAGTGAATTGCAGAAAGTCAGATTTTGGATGAAATTGTGACCCCGGGGCTTAGGGATTTTTTCCAAGAAATCTTTTTCTGCCGGTTAAGTTGTGGAGGGCTGATTTCTTTTCCTGTGATAAAAAGCCTTCTGTTTCGACCGCCAAACCTCTCAGGGGAGCATTTGCAACCGTTTGGTAGCATTTTTGAGTAAATTGCCGAAAGTCAGATTTTTGCGGAAATTGTGACCCCGGGACTTAGGGATTTTTTCAAAAAAATCTTTTCCTGCCGGTTAAGTTGTGGAGGGCTGATTTCTTTTCCTGTGATAAAAAGCCTTCTGTTTCGACTGCCAAACCTTTCAGGGGAGCATTTGCAACCATTTGGCCCTATTTTTGAGTAAATAGCCGAAAGTCAGATTTTTCCTTAAATTGTGACCCCGGGGCTTAGGGATTTTTTCAAAAAAAACTTTTTCTGCCGGTTAAGTTGTCGAGGGCTGATTTCTTTTCCTGTGATAAAAAGCCTTCTGTTTCGACCGCCAAACCTCTCAGGGGAGCATTTGCAACCGTTTGGTAGCATTTTTGAGTAAATTGCCGAAAGTCAGATTTTTTATGAAATTGTGACCCCGGGGCTTAGGGATTTTTTCAAAAAAATCTTTTTTTGCCGGTTAAGTTGTGGAGGGCTAATTTCTTTTCCTGTGATAAAAAGCCTTCTGTTTCGACCGCCAAACCTCTCAGGGGAGCATTTGCAACCGTTTGGCACCATTTTTGAGTGAATTGCTGAAAGTCAGATTTTGGATGAAATTGTGACCCCGGGGCTTAGGGATATTTTCAAAAAATCTTCTTCTGCCGGTTTAGTTGTGGAGGGCTGATTTCTTTTCCTGTGATAAAAAGCCTTCTGTTTCGACTGCCAAATCTTTCAGGGGAGCATTTGCAACCATTTTGCACCATTTTTGAGTAAATTGCCGAAAGTCAGATTTTTGCGGAAATTGTGACCCCGGGACTTAGGGATTTTTTCAAAAAAATCTTTTCCTGCCGGTTTAGTTGTGGAGGGCTGATTTCTTTTCCTGTGATAAAAAGCCTTCTGTTTCGACTGCCAAATCTTTCAGGGGAGCATTTGCAACCATTTGGCACCATTTTTGAGTAAATTGCCGAAAGTCAGATTTTTTATGAAATTGTGACCCCGGGGCTTAGGGATTTTTTCAAAAAATCTTTTTCTGCCAGATAAGTTGTGGAGGGCTGATTTCTTTTCCTGTGATAAAAAGCCTTCTGTTTCGACCGCCAAACCTCTCAGGGGAGCATTTGCAACCGTTTGGTAGCATTTTTGAGTGAATTGCTGAAAGTCAGATTTTGGATGAAATTGTGACCCCCAGGGCTTAGGGATTTTTTCAAAAAATCTTTTTCTGCCAGATAAGTTGTGGAGGGCTGATTTCTTTTCCTGTGATAAAAAGCCTTCTGTTTCGACTGCCAAACCTTTCAGGGGAGCATTTGCAACCGTTTGGCACCATTTTTGATTAAATTGCCGAAAGTCAGATTTTGGATGAAATTGTGACCCCGTGGCTTAGGGATTTTTTCAAAAAAATCTTTTTTTGCCGGTTAAGTTGTGGAGGGCTAATTTCTTTTCCTGTGATAAAAAGCCTTCTGTTTCGACCGCCAAACCTCTCAGGGGAGCATTTGTAACCGTTTGGTAGCATTTTTGAGTAAATTGACGAAAGTCAGATTTTTGCAGAAATTGTGACCCCGGGGCTTAGGGATTTTTTCAAAAAAATCTTTTTCTGCCAGATAAGTTGTGGAGGGCTAATTTCTTTTCCTGTGATAAAAATCCTTCTGTTTCGATCGCCAAATCTTTCAGGGGAGCATTTGCAACCATTTGGCACCATTTTTGAGTAAATTGCCGAAAGTCAGATTTTTTATGAAATTTTGACCCCGGGGCTTAGGGATTTTTTCAAAAAATCTTTTTCTGCCGGTTAAGTTTTGGAGGGCTGATTTCTTTTCCTGTGATAAAAAGCCTTCTGTTTCGACTGCCAAACCTTTCAGGGGAGCATTTGCAACCATTTGGCATCATTTTTGAGTAAATTGCCGAAAGTCAGATTTTTGATGAAATTGTGACCCCGGGGCTTTGGGATTTTTTCAAAAAAATCTTTTTTTGCCGGTTAAGTTGTGGAGGGCTAATTTCTTTTCCTGTGATAAAAAGCCTTCTGTTTCGACCGCCAAACCTCTCAGGGGAGCATTTGCAACCGTTTGGTAGCATTTTTGAGTAAATTGCCGAAAGTCAGATTTTTGCGGAAATTGTGACCCCGGGGCTTAGGGATTTTTTCAAAAAATCTTTTTCTGCCGGTTAAGTTTTGGAGGGCTGATTTCTTTTCCTGTGGTAAAAAGCCTTCTGTTTCGACCGCCAAACCTCTCAGGGGAGCATTTGCAACCGTTTGGTAGCATTTTTGAGTGAATTGCCGAAAATCAGATTTTTCCTGAAATTATGACCCCGGGGCTTAGGGATTTTTTCAAAAAAATCTTTTTCTGCCGGTTAAGTTGTTGAGGGCTGATTTCTTTTCCTGTGATAAAAAGCCTTCTGTTTCGACCGCCAAACCTCTCAGGGGGGCAGTTGCAACCGTTAGGCACCATTTTTAAGTTAGTTGCCGAAAGTCAGATTTTCGATGAAATTGTGACCCCGGGGCTTAGGGTTTTTTTCAAAGAAATCTTTTTCTGCCGGTTAAGTTTCGGAGGGCTGATTTCTTTTCCTGTGATAAAAAGCCTTCTGTTTCGACCGCGAAACCTCTCAGGGGAGCATTTGCAACCGTTTGGTAGCATTTTTGAGTGAATTGCTGAAAGTCAGATTTTGGATGAAATTGTGACCCCCAGGGCTTAGGGATTTTTTCAAAAAATCTTTTTCTGCCAGATAAGTTGTGGAGGGCTGATTTCTTTTCCTGTGATAAAAAGCCTTCTGTTTCGACTGCCAAACCTTTCAGGGGAGCATTTGCAACCGTTTGGCACCATTTTTGAGTAAATTGCCGAAAGTCAGATTTTGGATGAAATTGTGACCCCGTGGCTTAGGGATTTTTTCAAAAAAATCTTTTTTTGCCGGTTAAGTTGTGGAGGGCTAATTTCTTTTCCTGTGATAAAAAGCCTTCTGTTTCGACCGCCAAACCTCTCAGGGGAGCATTTGTAACCGTTTGGTAGCATTTTTGAGTAAATTGACGAAAGTCAGATTTTTGCAGAAATTGTGACCTTAGGGATTTTTTCAAAAAAATCTTTTTCTGCCAGATAAGTTGTGGAGGGCTAATTTCTTTTCCTGTGATAAAAATCCTTCTGTTTCGACCGCCAAATCTTTCAGGGGAGCATTTGCAACCATTTGGCACCATTTTTGAGTAAATTGCCGAAAGTCAGATTTTTTATGAAATTTTGACCCCGGGGCTTAGGGATTTTTTCAAAAAATCTTTTTCTGCCGGTTAAGTTTTGGAGGGCTGATTTCTTTTCCTGTGATAAAAAGCCTTCTGTTTCGACCACGAAACCTTTCAGGGGAGCATTTGCAACCGTTTGGCACTATTTTAGAGTGAATTGCTGAAAGTCAGATTTTGAATGAAATTGTGACCCCGGGGCTTAGGGATTTTTTTCAAAAAAATCTTTTTCTGCCAGTTAAGTTGTAGAAGGCTGATTTCTTTTCCTGTGTTAAAAAGCCTTCTGTTTCGAACGCCAAACCTCTCAGGGGAGCATTTGCAACCGTTTGGTAGCATTTTTGAGTGAATTGCTGAAAGTCAGATTTTGGATGAAATTGTGACCCCCAGGGCTTAGGGATTTTTTCAAAAAATCTTTTTCTGCCAGATAAGTTGTGGAGGGCTGATTTCTTTTCCTGTGATAAAAAGCCTTCTGTTTCGACTGCCAAACCTTTCAGGGGAGCATTTGCAACCATTTGGCATCATTTTTGAGTAAATTGCCGAAAGTCAGATTTTTGATGAAATTGTGACCCCGGGGCTTTGGGATTTTTTCAAAAAAATCTTTTTTTGCCGGTTAAGTTGTGGAGGGCTAATTTCTTTTCCTGTGATAAAAAGCCTTCTGTTTCGACCGCCAAACCTCTCAGGGGAGCATTTGCAACCGTTTGGTAGCATTTTTGAGTAAATTGCCGAAAGTCAGATTTTTGCGGAAATTGTGACCCCGGGGCTTAGGGATTTTTTCAAAAAAATCTTTTTCTGCCGGTTAAGTTGTTGAGGGCTGATTTCTTTTCCTGTGATAAAAAGCCTTCTGTTTCGACCGCCAAACCTCTCAGGGGGGCAGTTGCAACCGTTAGGCACCATTTTTAAGTTAGTTGCCGAAAGTCAGATTTTGGATGAAATTGTGACCCCGGGGCTTAGGTTTTTTTTCAAAGAAATCTTTTTCTGCCGGTTAAGTTTCGGAGGGCTGATTTCTTTTCCTGTGATAAAAAGCCTTCTGTTTCGACCGCGAAACCTCTCAGGGGAGCATTTGCAACCGTTTGGCACGATTTTTGAGTGAATTGCTGAAAGTCAGATTTTGGATGAAATTGTGACCCCGGGGCTTAGGGATTTTTTCAAAGAAATCTTTTTCTGCCGGTTAAGTTGTGGAGGGCTTATTTCTTTTCCTGTGATAAAAAGCCTTCTGTTTCGACTGCCAAACCTTTCAGGGGAGCATTTGCAACCATTTGGCCCTATTTTTGAGTAAATTGCCGAAAGTCAGATTTTTCCTGAAATTGTGACCCCGGGGCTTAGGGATTTTTTCAAAAAAAACTTTTTCTGCCGGTTAAGTTGTCGAGGGCTGATTTCTTTTCCTGTGATAAAAAGCCTTCTGTTTCGACCGCCAAACCTCTCAGGGGAGCATTTGCAACCGTTTGGTAGCATTTTTGAGTAAATTGCCGAAAGTCAGATTTTTTATGAAATTGTGACCCCGGGACTTAGGGATTTTTTCAAAAAAATCTTTTTTTGCCGGTTAAGTTGTGGAGGGCTAATTTCTTTTCCTGTGATAAAAAGCCTTCTGTTTCGACCGCCAAACCTCTCAGGGGAGCATTTGCAACCGTTTGGTAGCATTTTTGAGTAAATTGCCGAAAGTCAGATTTTTGCGGAAATTGTGACGCCGTGGCTTAGGGATTTTTTCAAAGAAATCTTTTTCTGCCGGTTAAGTTGTGGAGGGCTGATTTCTTTTCCTGTGATAAAAAGCCTTCTGTTTCGACCGCCAAACCTCTCAGGGGAGCATTTGCAACCGTTTGGTAGCATTTTTGAGTAAATTGCCGAAAGTCAGATTTTTTATGAAATTGTGACCCCGGGGCTTAGGGATTTTTTCAAAAAAATCTTTCTTTGCCGGTTAAGTTGTGGAGGGCTAATTTCTTTTCCTGTGATAAAAAGCCTTCTGTTTCGACCGCCAAACCTCTCAGGGGAGCATTTGCAACCGTTTGGTAGCATTTTTGAGTAAATTGCCGAAAGTCAGATTTTTGCGGAAATTGTGACCCCGGGGCTTAGGGATTTTTTCAAAAAAATCTTTTTCTGCCGGTTAAGTTGTCGAGGGCTGATTTCTGTTCCTGTGATAAAAAAGCCTTCTGTTTCGACCGCCAAACCTCTCAGGGGAGCATTTGCAACCGTTTGGTAGCATTTTTGAGTGAATTCCTGAAAGTCAGATTTTGGATGAAATTGTGACCCCCAGGGCTTAGGGATTTTTTCAAAAAATCTTTTTCTGCCGGTTAAGTTTTGGAGGGCTGATTTCTTTTCCTGTGATAAAAAGCCTTCTGTTTCCACCGCCAAACCTCTCAGGGGAGCATTTGCAACCGTTTGGTAGCATTTTTGAGTAAATTGCCGAAAGTCAGATTTTTGATGAAATTGTGACCCCGGGGCTTTGGGATTTTTTCAAAAAAATCTTTTTCTGCCGGTTAAGTTGTCGAGGGTTGATTTCTTTTCCTGTGATAAAAAGCCTTCTGTTTCCACCGCCAAACCTCTCAGGGGAGCATTTGCAACCGTTTGGCACGATTTTTAAGTTAGTTGCCGAAAGTCAGATTTTGGATGAAATTGTGACCCCGGGCCTTAGGGATTTTTTCAAAAAATCTTTTTCTGCCGGTTAAGTTTCGGAGGGCTGATTTCTTTTCCTGTGATAAAAAGCCTTCTGTTTCGACCGCCAAACCTCTCAGGGGAGCATTTGCAACCGTTTGGCACCATTTTTGAGTGAATTGCTGAAAGTCAGATTTTGGATGAAATTGTGACTTAGGGACTTAGGGATTTTTTCAAAAAAATCTTTTCCTGCCGGTTAAGTTGTGGAGGGCTGATTTCTTTTCCTGTGATAAAAAGCCTTCTGTTTCGACTGCCAAACCTTTCAGGGGAGCATTTGCAACCATTTGGCCCTATTTTTGAGTAAATTGCCGAAAGTCAGATTTTTCCTGAAATTGTGACCCCGGGGCTTAGGGATTTTTTCAAAAAAAACTTTTTCTGCCGGTTAAGTTGTCGAGGGCTGATTTCTTTTCCTGTGATAAAAAGCCTTCTGTTTCGACCGCCAAACCTCTCAGGGGAGCATTTGCAACCGAATGGTAGCATTTTTGAGTGAATTGCAGAAAGTCAGATTTTGGATGAAATTGTGACCCCGGGGCTTAGGGATTTTTTCCAAGAAATCTTTTTCTGCCGGTTAAGTTGTGGAGGGCTGATTTCTTTTCCTGTGATAAAAAGCCTTCTGTTTCGACCGCCAAACCTCTCAGGGGAGCATTTGCAACCGTTTGGTAGCATTTTTGAGTAAATTGCCGAAAGTCAGATTTTTGCGGAAATTGTGACCCCGGGACTTAGGGATTTTTTCAAAAAAATCTTTTCCTGCCGGTTAAGTTGTGGAGGGCTGATTTCTTTTCCTGTGATAAAAAGCCTTCTGTTTCGACTGCCAAACCTTTCAGGGGAGCATTTGCAACCATTTGGCCCTATTTTTGAGTAAATAGCCGAAAGTCAGATTTTTCCTTAAATTGTGACCCCGGGGCTTAGGGATTTTTTCAAAAAAAACTTTTTCTGCCGGTTAAGTTGTCGAGGGCTGATTTCTTTTCCTGTGATAAAAAGCCTTCTGTTTCGACCGCCAAACCTCTCAGGGGAGCATTTGCAACCGTTTGGTAGCATTTTTGAGTAAATTGCCGAAAGTCAGATTTTTTATGAAATTGTGACCCCGGGGCTTAGGGATTTTTTCAAAAAAATCTTTTTTTGCCGGTTAAGTTGTGGAGGGCTAATTTCTTTTCCTGTGATAAAAAGCCTTCTGTTTCGACCGCCAAACCTCTCAGGGGAGCATTTGCAACCGTTTGGTAGCATTTTTGAGTAATTTGCCGAAAGTCAGATTTTTGCGGAAATTGTGACCCCGGGACTTAGGGATTTTTTCAAAAAAATCTTTTCCTGCCGGTTAAGTTGTGGAGGGCTGATTTCTTTTCCTGTGATAAAAAGCCTTCTGTTTCGACTGCCAAACCTTTCAGGGGAGCATTTGCAACCATTTGGCCCTATTTTTGAGTAAATTGCCGAAAGTCAGATTTTTCCTGAAATTGTGACCCCGGGGCTTAGGGATTTTTTCAAAAAAAACTTTTTCTGCCGGTTAAGTTGTCGAGGGCTGATTTCTTTTCCTGTGATAAAAAGCCTTCTGTTTCGACCGCCAAACCTCTCAGGGGAGCATTTGCAACCGAATGGTAGCATTTTTGAGTGAATTGCTGAAAGTCAGGTTTTGGATGAAATTGTGACCCCGGGGCTTAGGGGTTTTTTCAAAAAAACTTTTTCTGCCGGTTACGTTTTGGAGGGCTGATTTCTTTTCCTGTGATAAAAAGCCTTCTGTTTCGACCGCCAAACCTCTCAGGGGAGCATTTGCAACCGTTTGGTAGCATTTTTGAGTAAATTGCCGAAAGTCAGATTTTTTATGAAATTGTGACCCCGGGGCTTAGGGATTTTTTCAAAAAAAACTTTTTCTGCCGGTTAAGTTGTCGAGGGCTGATTTCTTTTCCTGTGATAAAAAGCCTTCTGTTTCGACCGCCAAACCTCTCAGGGGAGCATTTGCAACCGAATGGTAGCATTTTTGAGTGAATTGCTGAAAGTCAGATTTTTGCGGAAATTGTGACCCCGGGACTTAGGGATTTTTTCAAAAAAATCTTTTTCTGCCGGTTAAGTTTTGGAGGGCTGATTTCTTTTCCTGTGATAAAAAGCCTTCTGTTTCGACCGCCAAACCTCTCAGGGGAGCATTTGCAACCGTTTGGTAGCATTTTTGAGTAAATTGCCGAAAGTCAGATTTTTGATGAAATTGTGACCCCGGGACTTAGGGATTTTTTCAAAAAAATCTTTTTTTGCCGGTTAAGTTGTGGAGGGCTAATTTCTTTTCCTGTGATAAAAAGCCTTCTTTTTCGACCGCCAAACCTCTCAGGGGAGCATTTGCAAACGTTTGGTAGCATTTTTGAGTAAATTGCCGAAAGTCAGATTTTTGCGGAAATTGTGACGCCGGGGCTTAGGGATTTTTTCAAAGAAATCTTTTCCTGCCGGTTAAGTTGTGGAGGGCTGATTTCTTTTCCTGTGATAAAAAGCCTTCTGTTTCGACCGCCAAACCTCTCAGGGGAGCATTTGCAACCGTTTGGTAGCATTTTTGAGTAAATTGCCGAAAGTCAGATTTTTTATGAAATTGTGACCCCGGGGCTTAGGGATTTTTTCAAAAAAAACTTTTTCTGCCGGTTAAGTTGTCGAGGGCTGATTTCTTTTCCTGTGATAAAAAGCCTTCTGTTTCGACCGCCAAACCTCTCAGGGGAGCATTTGCAACCGAATGGTAGCATTTTTGAGTGAATTGCTGAAAGTCAGATTTTTGCGGAAATTGTGACCCCGGGACTTAGGGATTTTTTCAAAAAAATCTTTTTCTGCCGGTTAAGTTTTGGAGGGCTGATTTCTTTTCCTGTGATAAAAAGCCTTCTGTTTCGACCGCCAAACCTCTCAGGGGAGCATTTGCAACCGTTTGGTAGCATTTTTGAGTAAATTGCCGAAAGTCAGATTTTTGATGAAATTGTGACCCCGGGACTTAGGGATTTTTTCAAAAAAATCTTTTTTTGCCGGTTAAGTTGTGGAGGGCTAATTTCTTTTCCTGTGATAAAAAGCCTTCTGTTTCGACCGCCAAACCTCTCAGGGGAGCATTTGCAAACGTTTGGTAGCATTTTTGAGTAAATTGCCGAAAGTCAGATTTTTGCGGAAATTGTGACGCCGGGGCTTAGGGATTTTTTCAAAGAAATCTTTTCCTGCCGGTTAAGTTGTGGAGGGCTGATTTCTTTTCCTGTGATAAAAAGCCTTCTGTTTCGACCGCCAAACCTCTCAGGGGAGCATTTGCAACCGTTTGGTAGCATTTTTGAGTAAATTGCCGAAAGTCAGATTTTTTATGAAATTGTGACCCCGGGGCTTAGGGATTTTTTCAAAAAAATCTTTTTTTGCCGGTTAAGTTGTGGAGGGCTAATTTCTTTTCCTGTGATAAAAAGCCTTCTGTTTCGACCGCCAAACCTCTCAGGGGAGCATTTGCAACCGTTTGGTAGCATTTTTGAGTAATTTGCCGAAAGTCAGATTTTTGCGGAAATTGTGACCCCGGGACTTAGGGATTTTTTCAAAAAAATCTTTTCCTGCCGGTTAAGTTGTGGAGGGCTGATTTCTTTTCCTGTGATAAAAAGCCTTCTGTTTCGACTGCCAAACCTCTCAGGGGAGCATTTGCAACCGTTTGGTAGCATTTTTGAGTAAATTGCCGAAAGTCAGATTTTTGCGGAAATTGTGACCCCGGGGCTTAGGGATTTTTTCAAAAAAATCTTTTTCTGCCGGTTAAGTTGTCGAGGGCTGATTTCTTTTCCTGTGATAAAGAGCCTTCTGTTTCGACCGCCAAACCTCTCAGGGGAGCATTTGCAACCGTTTGGTAGCATTTTTGAGTGAATTCCTGAAAGTCAGATTTTGGATGAAATTGTGACCCCCAGGGCTTAGGGATTTTTTCAAAAAATCTTTTTCTGCCGGTTAAGTTTTGGAGGGCTGATTTCTTTTCCTGTGATAAAAAGCCTTCTGTTTCGACCGCCAAACCTCTCAGGGGAGCATTTGCAACCGTTTGGTAGCATTTTTGAGTAAATTGCCGAAAGTCAGATTTTTGATGAAATTGTGACCCCGGGGCTTTGGGATTTTTTCAAAAAATCTTTTTCTGCCGGTTAAGTTTCGGAGGGCTGATTTCTTTTCCTGTGATAAAAAGCCTTCTGTTTCCACCGCCAAACCTCTCAGGGGAGCATTTGCAACTGTTTGGCACCATTTTTGAGTGAATTGCTGAAAGTCAGATTTTGGATGAAATTGTGACTTAGGGACTTAGGGATTTTTTCAAAAAAATCTTTTCCTGCCGGTTAAGTTGTGGAGGGCTGATTTCTTTTCCTGTGATAAAAAGCCTTCTGTTTCGACTGCCAAACCTTTCAGGGCAGCATTTGCAACCATTTGGCCCTATTTTTGAGTAAATTGCCGAAAGTCAGATTTTTCCTGAAATTGTGACCCCGGGGCTTAGGGATTTTTTCAAAAAAAACTTTTTCTGCCGGTTAAGTTGTCGAGGGCTGATTTCTTTTCCTGTGATAAAAAGCCTTCTGTTTCGACCGCCAAACCTCTCAGGGGAGCATTTGCAACCGAATGGTAGCATTTTTGAGTGAATTGCAGAAAGTCAGATTTTGGATGAAATTGTGACCCCGGGGCTTAGGGATTTTTTCCAAGAAATCTTTTTCTGCCGGTTAAGTTGTGGAGGGCTGATTTCTTTTCCTGTGATAAAAAGCCTTCTGTTTCGACCGCCAAACCTCTCAGGGGAGCATTTGCAACCGTTTGGTAGCATTTTTGAGTAAATTGCCGAAAGTCAGATTTTTGCGGAAATTGTGACCCCGGGACTTAGGGATTTTTTCAAAAAAATCTTTTCCTGCCGGTTAAGTTGTGGAGGGCTGATTTCTTTTCCTGTGATAAAAAGCCTTCTGTTTCGACTGCCAAACCTTTCAGGGGAGCATTTGCAACCATTTGGCCCTATTTTTGAGTAAATTGCCGAAAGTCAGATTTTTCCTTAAATTGTGACCCCGGGGCTTAGGGATTTTTTCAAAAAAAACTTTTTCTGCCGGTTAAGTTGTCGAGGGCTGATTTCTTTTCCTGTGATAAAAAGCCTTCTGTTTCGACCGCCAAACCTCTCAGGGGAGCATTTGCAACCGTTTGGTAGCATTTTTGAGTAATTTGCCGAAAGTCAGATTTTTGCGGAAATTGTGACCCCGGGACTTAGGGATTTTTTCAAAAAAATCTTTTCCTGCCGGTTAAGTTGTGGAGGGCTAATTTCTTTTCCTGTGATAAAAAGCCTTCTGTTTCGACCGCCAAACCTCTCAGGGGAGCATTTGCAACCGTTTGGTAGCATTTTTGAGTAATTTGCCGAAAGTCAGATTTTTGCGGAAATTGTGACCCCGGGACTTAGGGATTTTTTCAAAAAAATCTTTTCCTGCCGGTTAAATTGTGGAGGGCTGATTTCTTTTCCTGTGATAAAAAGCCTTCTGTTTCGACTGCCAAACCTCTCAGGGGAGCATTTGCAACCGTTTGGTAGCATTTTTGAGTAAATTGCCGAAAGTCAGATTTTTGCGGAAATTGTGACCCCGGGGCTTAGGGATTTTTTCAAAAAAATCTTTTTCTGCCGGTTAAGTTGTCGAGGGCTGATTTCTTTTCCTGTGATAAAAAGCCTTCTGTTTCGACCGCCAAACCTCTCAGGGGAGCATTTGCAACCGTTTGGTAGCATTTTTGAGTGAATTCCTGAAAGTCAGATTTTGGATGAAATTGTGACCCCCAGGGCTTAGGGATTTTTTCAAAAAATCTTTTTCTGCCGGTTAAGTTGTGGAGGGCTGATTTCTTTTCCTGTGATAAAAAGCCTTCTGTTTCGACCGCCAAACCTCTCAGGGGAGCATTTGCAACCGTTTGGTAGCATTTTTGAGTAAATTGCCGAAAGTCAGATTTTTGATGAAATTGTGACCCCGGGGCTTTGGGATTTTTTCAAAAAAATCTTTTTCTGCCGGTTAAGTTGTTGAGGGTTGATTTCTTTTCCTGTGATAAAAAGCCTTCTGTTTCCACCGCCAAACCTCTCAGGGGAGCATTTGCAACCGTTTGGCACGATTTTTAAGTTAGTTGCCGAAAGTCAGATTTTGGATGAAATTGTGACCCCGGGCCTTAGGGATTTTTTCAAAAAATCTTTTTCTGCCGGTTAAGTTTCGGAGGGCTGATTTCTTTTCCTGTGATAAAAAGCCTTCTGTTTCGACCGCCAAACCTCTCAGGGGAGCATTTGCAACCGTTTGGCACCATTTTTGAGTGAATTGCTGAAAGTCAGATTATGGATGAAATTGTGACTTAGGGACTTAGGGATTTTTTCAAAAAAATCTTTTCCTGCCGGTTAAGTTGTGGAGGGCTGATTTCTTTTCCTGTGATAAAAAGCCTTCTGTTTCGACTGCCAAACCTTTCAGGGGAGCATTTGCTACCATTTGGCCCTATTTTGGAGTAAATTGCCGAAAGTCAGATTTTTCCTGAAATTGTGACCCCGGGGCTTAGGGATTTTTTCAAAAAAAACTTTTTCTGCCGGTTAAGTTGTCGAGGGCTGATTTCTTTTCCTGTGATAAAAAGCCTTCTGTTTCGACCGCCAAACATCTCAGGGGAGCATTTGCAACCGAATGGTAGCATTTTTGAGTGAATTGCAGAAAGTCAGATTTTGGATGAAATTGTGACCCCGGGGCTTAGGGATTTTTTCCAAGAAATCTTTTTCTGCCGGTTAAGTTGTGGAGGGCTGATTTCTTTTCCTGTGATAAAAAGCCTTCTGTTTCGACCGCCAAACCTCTCAGGGGAGCATTTGCAACCGTTTGGTAGCATTTTTGAGTAAATTGCCGAAAGTCAGATTTTTGCGGAAATTGTGAACCCGGGGCTTAGGGATTTTTTCAAAAAAAACTTTTTCTGCCGGTTAAGTTGTCGAGGGCTGATTTCTTTTCCTGTGATAAAAAGCCTTCTGTTTCGACCGCCAAACCTCTCAGGGGAGCATTTGCAACCGTTTGGTAGCATTTTTGAGTAATTTGCCGAAAGTCAGATTTTTGCGGAAATTGTGACCCCGGGACTTAGGGATTTTTTCAAAAAAATATTTTCCTGCCGGTTAAGTTGTGGAGGGCTGATTTCTTTTCCTGTGATAAAAAGCCTTCTTTTTCGACTGCCAAACCTCTCAGGGGAGCATTTGCAACCGTTTGGTAGCATTTTTGAGTAAATTGCCGAAAGTCAGATTTTTGCGGAAATTGTGACCCCGGGGCTTAGGGATTTTTTCAAAAAAATCTTTTTCTGCCGGTTAAGTTGTCGAGGGCTGATTTCTTTTCCTGTGATAAAAAGCCTTCTGTTTCGACCGCCAAACCTCTCAGGGGAGCATTTGCAACCGTTTGGTAGCATTTTTGAGTAAATTGCCGAAAGTCAGATTTTTTATGAAATTGTGACCCCGGGGCTTAGGGATTTTTTCAAAAAAATCTTTTTTTGCCGGTTAAGTTGTGGAGGGCTAATTTCTTTTCCTGTGATAAAAAGCCTTCTGTTTCGACCGCCAAACCTCTCAGGGGAGCATTTGCAACCGTTTGGTAGCATTTTTGAGTAATTTGCCGAAAGTCAGATTTTTGCGGAAATTGTGACCCCGGGACTTAGGGATTTTTTCAAAAAAATCTTTTCCTGCCGGTTAAGTTGTGGAGGGCTGATTTCTTTTCCTGTGATAAAAAGCCTTCTGTTTCGACTGCCAAACCTTTCAGGGGAGCATTTGCAACCATTTGGCCCTATTTTTGAGTAAATTGCCGAAAGTCAGATTTTTCCTGAAATTGTGACCCCGGGGCTTAGGGATTTTTTCAAAAAAACACTTTTTCTGCCGGTTAAGTTGTCGAGGGCTGATTTCTTTTCCTGTGATAAAAAGCCTTCTGTTTCGACCGCCAAACCTCTCAGGGGAGCATTTGCAACCGAATGGTAGCATTTTTGAGTGAATTGCTGAAAGTCAGGTTTTGGATGAAATTGTGACCCCGGGGCTTAGGGGTTTTTTCAAAAAATCTTTTTCTGCCGGTTAAGTTTTGGAGGGCTGATTTCTTTTCCTGTGATAAAAAGCCTTCTGTTTCGACCGCCAAACCTCTCAGGGGAGCATTTGCAACCGTTTGGTAGCATTTTTGAGTAAATTGCCGAAAGTCAGATTTTTTATGAAATTGTGACCCCGGGGCTTAGGGATTTTTTTAAAAAAAACTTTTTCTGCCGGTTAAGTTGTCGAGGGCTGATTTCTTTTCCTGTGATAAAAAGCCTTCTGTTTCGACCGCCAAACCTCTCAGGGGAGCATTTGCAACCGAATGGTAGCATTTTTGAGTGAATTGCTGAAAGTCAGATTTTTGCGGAAATTGTGACCCCGGGGCTTAGGGATTTTTTCAAAAAAATCTTTTTCTGCCGGTTAAGTTTTGGAGGACTAATTTCTTTTCCTGTGATAAAAAGCCTTCTGTTTCGACCGCCAAACCTCTCAGGGGAGCATTTGCAACCGTTTGGTAGCATTTTTGAATAAATTGCCGAAAGTCAGATTTTTTATGAAATTGTGACCCCGGGGCTTAGGGATTTTTTCAAAAAAATCTTTTTTTGCCGGTTAAGTTGTGGAGGGCTAATTTCTTTTCCTGTGATAAAAAGCCTTCTGTTTCGACCGCCAAACCTCTCAGGGGAGCATTTGCAACCGTTTGGTAGCATTTTTGAGTAATTTGCCGAAAGTCAGATTTTTGCGGAAATTGTGACCCCGGGACTTAGGGATTTTTTCAAAAAAATCTTTTCCTGCCGGTTAAGTTGTGGAGGGCTGATTACTTTTCCTGTTATAAAAAGCCTTCTGTTTCGACTGCCAAACCTTTCAGGGGAGCATTTGCAACCATTTGGCCCTATTTTTGAGTAAATTGCCGAAAGTCAGATTTTTCCTGAAATTGTGACCCCGGGGCTTAGGGATTTTTTCAAAAAAACACTTTTTCTGCCGGTTAAGTTGTCGAGGGCTGATTTCTTTTCCTGTGATAAAAAGCCTTCTGTTTCGACCGCCAAACCTCTCAGGGGAGCATTTGCAACCGAATGGTAGCATTTTTGAGTGAATTGCTGAAAGTCAGGTTTTGGATGAAATTGTGACCCCGGGGCTTAGGGGTTTTTTCAAAAAATCTTTTTCTGCCGGTTAAGTTTTGGAGGGCTGATTTCTTTTCCTGTGATAAAAAGCCTTCTGTTTCGACCGCCAAACCTCTCAGGGGAGCATTTGCAACCGTTTGGTAGCATTTTTGAGTAAATTGCCGAAAGTCAGATTTTTTATGAAATTGTGACCCCGGGGCTTAGGGATTTTTTCAAAAAAAACTTTTTCTGCCGGTTAAGTTGTCGAGGGCTGATTTCTTTTCCTGTGATAAAAAGCCTTCTGTTTCGACCGCCAAATCTCTCAGGGGAGCATTTGCAACCGAATGGTAGCATTTTTGAGTGAATTGCTGAAAGTCAGATTTTTGCGGAAATTGTGACCCCGGGACTTAGGGATTTTTTCAAAAAAATCTTTTTCTGCCGGTTAAGTTTTGGAGGGCTGATTTCTTTTCCTGTGATAAAAAGCCTTCTGTTTCGACCGCCAAACCTCTCAGGGGAGCATTTGCAACCGAATGGTAGCATTTTTGAGTGAATTGCTGAAAGTCAGATTTTGGATGAAATTGTGACCCCGGGGCTTAGGGATTTTTTCAAAAAATCTTTTTCTGCCGGTTAAGTTTTGGAGGACTAATTTCTTTTCCTGTGATAAAAAGCCTTCTGTTTCGACCGCCAAACCTCTCAGGGGAGCATTTGCAACCGTTTGGTAGCATTTTTGAGTAAATTGCCGAAAGTCAGATTTTTGCGGAAATTGTGACCCCGGGGCTTAGGGATTTTTTCAAAGAAATCTTTTTCTGCCGGTTAAGTTGTGGAGAGCTGATTTCTTTTCCTGTGATAAAAAGCCTTCTGTTTCGACCGCCAAACCTCTCAGGGGAGCATTTGCAACCGTTTGGTAGCATTTTTGAGTAAATTGCCGAAAGTCAGATTTTTGCGGAAATTGTGACCCCGGGGCTTAGGGATTTTTTCAAAAAAATCTTTTTTTGCCGGTTAAGTTGTGGAGGGCTAATTTCTTTTCCTGTGATAAAAAGCCTTCTGTTTCGACCGCCAAACCTCTCAGGGGAGCATTTGCAACCGTTTGGTAGCATTTTTGAGTAATTTGCCGAAAGTCAGATTTTTGCGGAAATTGTGACCCCGGGACTTAGGGATTTTTTCAAAAAAATCTTTTCCTGCCGGTTAAGTTGTGGAGGGCTGATTTCTTTTCCTGTGATAAAAAGCCTTCTGTTTCGACTGCCAAACCTTTCAGGGGAGCATTTGCAACCATTTGGCCCTATTTTTGAGTAAATTGCCGAAAGTCAGATTTTTCCTGAAATTGTGACCCCGGGGCTTAGGGATTTTTTCAAAAAAATCTTTTTCTGCCGGTTAAGTTGTCGAGGGCTGATTTCTTTTCCTGTGATAAAAAGCCTTCTGTTTCGACCGCCAAACCTCTCAGGGGAGCATTTGCAACCGTTTGGTAGCATTTTTGAGTGAATTGCTGAACGTCAGATTTTGGATGAAATTGTGACCCCCAGGGCTTAGGGATTTTTTCAAAAAATCTTTTTCTGCCGGTTAAGTTTTGGAGGGCTGATTTCTTTTCCTGTGATAAAAAGCCTTCTGTTTCGACCGCCAAACCTCTAAGGGGAGCATTTGCAACCGTTTGGTAGCATTTTTGAGTAAATTGCCGAAAGTCAGATTTTTGCGGAAATTGTGACCCCGGGGCTTAGGGATTTTTTCAAAAAAATCTTTTTTTGCCGGTTAAGTTGTCGAGGGTTGATTTCTTTACCTGTGATAAAAAGCCTTCTGTTTCCACCGCCAAACCTCTCAGGGGAGCATTTGCAACCGTTTGGTAGCATTTTTGAGTGAATTGCTGAAAGTCAGATTTTGGATGAGATTGTGACCCAGGGGCTTAGGGATTTTTTCAAAAAATCTTTTTCTGCCGGTTAAGTTTTGGAGGGCTGATTTCTTTTCCTGTGGTAAAAAGCCTTCTGTTTCGACCGCCAAACCTCTCAGGGGAGCATTTGCAACCGTTTGGTAGCATTTTTGAGTGAATTGCTGAAAGTCAGATTTTGGATGCGATTGTGACCCCGGGGCTTAGGGATTTTTTCAAAAAATCTTTTTCTGCCGGTTAAGTTTTGGAGGGCTGATTTCTTTACCTGTGATAAAAAGCCTTCTGTTTCCACCGCCAAACCTCTCAGGGGAGCATTTGCAACCGTTTGGTAGCATTTTTGAGTGAATTGCTGAAAGTCAGATTTTGGATGAGATTGTGACCCCGGGGCTTAGGGATTTTTTCAAAAAAAACTTTTTCTGCCGGTTAAGTTGTCGAGGGCTGATTTCTTTTCCTGTGATAAAAAGCCTTCTGTTTCGACCGCCAAACCTCTCAGGGGAGCATTTGCAACCGTTTGGTAGCATTTTTGAGTAAATTGCCGAAAGTCAGATTTTTGCGGAAATTGTGACCCCGGGGCTTAGGGATTTTTTCAAAGAAATCTTTTTCTGCCGGTTAAGTTGTGGAGGGCTGATTTCTTTTCCTGTGATAAAAAGCCTTCTGTTTCGACCGCCAAACCTCTCAGGGGAGCATTTGCAACCGTTTGGTAGCATTTTTGAGTAAATTGCCGAAAGTCAGATTTTTTATGAAATTGTGACCCCGGGGCTTAGGGATTTTTTCAAAAAAATCTTTTTTTGCCGGTTAAGTTGTGGAGGGCTAATTTCTTTTCCTGTGATAAAAAGCCTTCTGTTTCGACCGCCAAACCTCTCAGGGGAGCATTTGCAACCGTTTGGTAGCATTTTTGAGTAATTTGCCGAAAGTCAGATTTTTGCGGAAATTGTGACCCCGGGACTTAGGGATTTTTTCAAAAAAATCTTTTCCTGCCGGTTAAGTTGTGGAGGGCTGATTTCTTTTCCTGTGATAAAAAGCCTTCTGTTTCGACTGCCAAACCTTTCAGGGGAGCATTTGCAACCATTTGGCCCTATTTTTGAGTAAATTGCCGAAAGTCAGATTTTTCCTGAAATTGTGACCCCGGGGCTTAGGGATTTTTTCAAAAAAACACTTTTTCTGCCGGTTAAGTTGTCGAGGGCTGATTTCTTTTCCTGTGATAAAAAGCCTTCTGTTTCGACCGCCAAACCTCTCAGGGGAGCATTTGCAACCGAATGGTAGCATTTTTGAGTGAATTGCTGAAAGTCAGGTTTTGGATGAAATTGTGACCCCGGGGCTTAGGGGTTTTTTCAAAAAATCTTTTTCTGCCGGTTAAGTTTTGGAGGGCTGATTTCTTTTCCTGTGATAAAAAGCCTTCTGTTTCGACCGCCAAACCTCTCAGGGGAGCATTTGCAACCGTTTGGTAGCATTTTTGAGTAAATTGCCGAAAGTCAGATTTTTTATGAAATTGTGACCCCGGGGCTTAGGGATTTTTTCAAAAAAAACTTTTTCTGCCGGTTAAGTTGTCGAGGGCTGATTTCTTTTCCTGTGATAAAAAGCCTTCTTTTTCGACCGCCAAACCTCTCAGGGAAGCATTTGCAACCGTTTGGTAGCATTTTTGAGTGAATTGCTGAACGTCAGATTTTGGATGAAATTGTGACCCCCAGGGCTTAGGGATTTTTTCAAAAAATCTTTTTCTGCCGGTTAAGTTTTGGAGGGCTGATTTCTTTTCCTGTGATAAAAAGCCTTCTGTTTCGACCGCCAAACCTCTAAGGGGAGCATTTGCAACCGTTTGGTAGCATTTTTGAGTAAATTGCCGAAAGTCAGATTTTTGCGGAAATTGTGACCCCGGGGCTTAGGGATTTTTTCAAAAAAATCTTTTTCTGCCGGTTAAGTTGTCGAGGGTTGATTTCTTTACCTGTGATAAAAAGCCTTCTGTTTCCACCGCCAAACCTCTCAGGGGAGCATTTGCAACCGTTTGGTAGCATTTTTGAGTGAATTGCTGAAAGTCAGATTTTGGATGAGATTGTGACCCCGGGGCTTAGGGATTTTTTCAAAGAATCTTTTTCTGCCGGTTAAGTTTTGGAGGGCTGATTTCTTTTCCTGTGGTAAAAAGCCTTCTGTTTCGACCGCCAAACCTCTCAGGGGAGCATTTGCAACCGTTTGGTAGCATTTTTGAGTGAATTGCTGAAAGTCAGATTTTGGATGAGATTGTGACCCCGGGGCTTCGGGATTTTTTCAAAAAATCTTTTTCTGCCGGTTAAGTTTTGGAGGGCTGATTTCTTTACCTGTGATAAAAAGCCTTCTGTTTCCACCGCCAAACCTCTCAGGGGAGCATTTGCAACCGTTTGGTAGCATTTTTGAGTGAATTGCTGAAAGTCAGATTTTGGATGAGATTGTGACCCCGGGGCTTAGGCATTTTTTCAAAGAAATCTTTTTCTGCCGGTTAAGTTGTGGAGGGCTGATTTCTTTTCCTGTGATAAAAAGTTTTCTGTTTCGACCGCCAAACCTCTCAGGGGAGCATTTGCAACCGTTTGGTAGCATTTTTGAGTAATTTGCCGAAAGTCAGATTTTTGCGGAAATTGTGACCCCGGGACTTAGGGATTTTTTCAAAAAAATCTTTTCCTGCCGGTTAAGTTGTGGAGGGCTGATTTCTTTTCCTGTGATAAAAAGCCTTCTGTTTCGACCGCCAAACCTCTCAGGGCAGCATTTGCAACCGTTTGGTAGCATTTTTGAGTGAATTGCTGAACGTCAGATTTTGGATGAAATTGTGAACCCGGGGCTTAGGGATTTTTTCAAAAAATCTTTTTCTGCCGGTTAAGTTTTGGAGGGCTGATTTCTTTTCCTGTGGTAAAAAGCCTTCTGTTTCGACCGCCAAACCTCTCAGGGGAGCATTTGCAACCGTTTGGTAGCATTTTTGAGTGAATTGCTGAAAGTCAGATTTTGGATGAGATTTTGACCCCGGGGCTTAGGGATTTTTTCAAAAAATCTTTTTCTGCCGGTTAAGTTTTGGAGGGCTGATTTCTTTACCTGTGATAAAAAGCCTTCTGTTTCCACCGCCAAACCTCTCAGGGGAGCATTTGCAACCGTTTGGTAGCATTTTTGAGTGAATTGCTGAAAGTCAGATTTTGGATGAGATTGTGACCCCGGGGCTTAGGCATTTTTTCAAAGAAATCTTTTTCTGCCGGTTAAGTTGTGGAGGGCTGATTTCTTTTCCTGTGATAAAAAGTTTTCTGTTTCGACCGCCAAACCTCTCAGGGGAGCATTTGCAACCGTTTGGTAGCATTTTTGAGTAAATTGCCAAAAGTCAGATTTTTTATGAAATTGTGACCCCGGGGCTTAGGGATTTTTTCAAAAAAATCTTTTTCTGCCGGTTAAGTTGTCGAGGGCTGATTTCTTTTCCTGTGATAAAAAGCCTTCTGTTTCGACCGCCAAACCTCTCAGGGAAGCATTTGCAACCGTTTGGTAGCATTTTTGATTGAATTGCTGAACGTCAGATTTTGGATGAAATTGTGACCCCCAGGGCTTAGGGATTTTTTCAAAAAATCTTTTTCTGCCGGTTAAGTTTTGGAGGGCTGATTTCTTTTCCTGTGATAAAAAGCCTTCTGTTTCGACCGCCAAACCTCTAAGGGGAGCATTTGCAACCGTTTGGTAGCATTTTTGAGTAAATTGCCGAAAGTCAGATTTTTGCGGAAATTGTGACCCCGGGGCTTAGGGATTTTTTCAAAAAAATCTTTTTCTGCCGGTTAAGTTGTCGAGGGTTGATTTCTTTACCTGTGATAAAAAGCCTTCTGTTTCCACCGCCAAACCTCTCAGGGGAGCATTTGCAACCGTTTGGTAGCATTTTTGAGTGAATTGCTGAAAGTCAGATTTTGGATGAGATTGTGACCCCGGGGCTTAGGCATTTTTTCAAAGAAATCTTTTTCTGCCGGTTAAGGTGTGGAGGGCTGATTTCTTTTCCTGTGATAAAAAGTTTTCTGTTTCGACCGCCAAACCTCTCAGGGGAGCATTTGCAACCGTTTGGTAGCATTTTTGAGTAAATTGCCGAAAGTCAGATTTTTTATGAAATTGTGACCCCGGGGCTTAGGGATTTTTTCAAAAAAATCTTTTTCTGCCGGTTAAGTTTTGGAGGGCTGATTTCTTTACCTGTGATAAAAAGCCATCTGTTTCGACCGCCAAACCTCTCAGGGAAGCATTTGCAACCGTTTGGTAGCATTTTTGAGTGAATTGCTGAACGTCAGATTTTGGATGAGATTGTGACCCCGGGGCTTAGGGATTTTTTCAAAAAATCTTTTTCTGCCGGTTAAGTTTTGGAGGGCTGATTTCTTTACCTGTGATAAAAAGCCTTCTGTTTCCACCGCCAAACCTCTCAGGGGAGCATTTGCAACCGTTTGGTAGCATTTTTGAGTGAATTGCTGAAAGTCAGATTTTGGATGAGATTGTGACCCCGGGGCTTAGGGATTTTTTCAAAAAATCTTTTTCTGCCGGTTAAGTTTTGGAGGGCTGATTTCTTTACCTGTGATAAAAAGCCTTCTGTTTCCACCGCCAAACCTCTCAGGGGAGCATTTGCAACCGTTTGGTAGCATTTTTGAGTGAATTGCTGAAAGTCAGATTTTGGATGAGATTGTGACCCCGGGGCTTAGGCATTTTTTCAAAGAAATCTTTTTCTGCCGGTTAAGTTGTGGAGGGCTGATTTCTTTTCCTGTGATAAAAAGTTTTCTGTTTCGACCGCCAAACCTCTCAGGGGAGCATTTGCAACCGTTTGGTAGCATTTTTGAGTAATTTGCCGAAAGTCAGATTTTTGCGGAAATTGTGACCCCGGGACTTAGGGATTTTTTCAAAAAAATCTTTTCCTGCCGGTTAAGTTGTGGAGGGCTGATTTCTTTTCCTGTGATAAAAAGCCTTCTGTTTCGACCGCCAAACCTCTCAGGGGAGCATTTGCAACCGTTTGGTAGCATTTTTGAGTGAATTGCTGAAAGTCAGATTTTGGATGCGATTGTGACCCCGGGGCTTAGGGATTTTTTCAAAAAATCTTTTTCTGCCGGTTAAGTTTTGGAGGGCTGATTTCTTTACCTGTGATAAAAAGCCTTCTGTTTCCACCGCCAAACCTCTCAGGGGAGCATTTGCAACCGTTTGGTAGCATTTTTGAGTGAATTGCTGAAAGTCAGATTTTGGATGAGATTGTGACCCCGGGGCTTAGGGATTTTTTCAAAAAAAACTTTTTCTGCCGGTTAAGTTGTCGAGGGCTGATTTCTTTTCCTGTGATAAAAAGCCTTCTGTTTCGACCGCCAAACCTCTCAGGGGAGCATTTGCAACCGTTTGGTAGCATTTTTGAGTAAATTGCCGAAAGTCAGATTTTTGCGGAAATTGTGACCCCGGGGCTTAGGGATTTTTTCAAAGAAATCTTTTTCTGCCGGTTAAGTTGTGGAGGGCTGATTTCTTTTCCTGTGATAAAAAGCCTTCTGTTTCGACCGCCAAACCTCTCAGGGGAGCATTTGCAACCGTTTGGTAGCATTTTTGAGTAAATTGCCGAAAGTCAGATTTTTTATGAAATTGTGACCCCGGGGCTTAGGGATTTTTTCAAAAAAATCTTTTTTTGCCGGTTAAGTTGTGGAGGGCTAATTTCTTTTCCTGTGATAAAAAGCCTTCTGTTTCGACCGCCAAACCTCTCAGGGGAGCATTTGCAACCGTTTGGTAGCATTTTTGAGTAATTTGCCGAAAGTCAGATTTTTGCGGAAATTGTGACCCCGGGACTTAGGGATTTTTTCAAAAAAATCTTTTCCTGCCGGTTAAGTTGTGGAGGGCTGATTTCTTTTCCTGTGATAAAAAGCCTTCTGTTTCGACTGCCAAACCTTTCAGGGGAGCATTTGCAACCATTTGGCCCTATTTTTGAGTAAATTGCCGAAAGTCAGATTTTTCCTGAAATTGTGACCCCGGGGCTTAGGGATTTTTTCAAAAAAACACTTTTTCTGCCGGTTAAGTTGTCGAGGGCTGATTTCTTTTCCTGTGATAAAAAGCCTTCTGTTTCGACCGCCAAACCTCTCAGGGGAGCATTTGCAACCGAATGGTAGCATTTTTGAGTGAATTGCTGAAAGTCAGGTTTTGGATGAAATTGTGACCCCGGGGCTTAGGGGTTTTTTCAAAAAATCTTTTTCTGCCGGTTAAGTTTTGGAGGGCTGATTTCTTTTCCTGTGATAAAAAGCCTTCTGTTTCGACCGCCAAACCTCTCAGGGGAGCATTTGCAACCGTTTGGTAGCATTTTTGAGTAAATTGCCGAAAGTCAGATTTTTTATGAAATTGTGACCCCGGGGCTTAGGGATTTTTTCAAAAAAAACTTTTTCTGCCGGTTAAGTTGTCGAGGGCTGATTTCTTTTCCTGTGATAAAAAGCCTTCTGTTTCGACCGCCAAACCTCTAAGGGGAGCATTTGCAACCGTTTGGTAGCATTTTTGAGTAAATTGCCGAAAGTCAGATTTTTGCGGAAATTGTGACCCCGGGGCTTAGGGATTTTTTCAAAAAAATCTTTTTCTGCCGGTTAAGTTGTCGAGGGTTGATTTCTTTACCTGTGATAAAAAGCCTTCTGTTTCCACCGCCAAACCTCTCAGGGGAGCATTTGCAACCGTTTGGTAGCATTTTTGAGTGAATTGCTGAAAGTCAGATTTTGGATGAGATTGTGACCCCGGGGCTTAGGGATTTTTTCAAAGAATCTTTTTCTGCCGGTTAAGTTTTGGAGGGCTGATTTCTTTTCCTGTGGTAAAAAGCCTTCTGTTTCGACCGCCAAACCTCTCAGGGGAGCATTTGCAACCGTTTGGTAGCATTTTTGAGTGAATTGCTGAAAGTCAGATTTTGGATGAGATTGTGACCCCGGGGCTTCGGGATTTTTTCAAAAAATCTTTTTCTGCCGGTTAAGTTTTGGAGGGCTGATTTCTTTACCTGTGATAAAAAGCCTTCTGTTTCCACCGCCAAACCTCTCAGGGGAGCATTTGCAACCGTTTGGTAGCATTTTTGAGTGAATTGCTGAAAGTCAGATTTTGGATGAGATTGTGACCCCGGGGCTTAGGCATTTTTTCAAAGAAATCTTTTTCTGCCGGTTAAGTTGTGGAGGGCTGATTTCTTTTCCTGTGATAAAAAGTTTTCTGTTTCGACCGCCAAACCTCTCAGGGGAGCATTTGCAACCGTTTGGTAGCATTTTTGAGTAATTTGCCGAAAGTCAGATTTTTGCGGAAATTGTGACCCCGGGACTTAGGGATTTTTTCAAAAAAATCTTTTCCTGCCGGTTAAGTTGTGGAGGGCTGATTTCTTTTCCTGTGATAAAAAGCCTTCTGTTTCGACCGCCAAACCTCTCAGGGCAGCATTTGCAACCGTTTGGTAGCATTTTTGAGTGAATTGCTGAACGTCAGATTTTGGATGAAATTGTGAACCCGGGGCTTAGGGATTTTTTCAAAAAATCTTTTTCTGCCGGTTAAGTTTTGGAGGGCTGATTTCTTTTCCTGTGGTAAAAAGCCTTCTGTTTCGACCGCCAAACCTCTCAGGGGAGCATTTGCAACCGTTTGGTAGCATTTTTGAGTGAATTGCTGAAAGTCAGATTTTGGATGAGATTTTGACCCCGGGGCTTAGGGATTTTTTCAAAAAATCTTTTTCTGCCGGTTAAGTTTTGGAGGGCTGATTTCTTTACCTGTGATAAAAAGCCTTCTGTTTCCACCGCCAAACCTCTCAGGGGAGCATTTGCAACCGTTTGGTAGCATTTTTGAGTGAATTGCTGAAAGTCAGATTTTGGATGAGATTGTGACCCCGGGGCTTAGGCATTTTTTCAAAGAAATCTTTTTCTGCCGGTTAAGTTGTGGAGGGCTGATTTCTTTTCCTGTGATAAAAAGTTTTCTGTTTCGACCGCCAAACCTCTCAGGGGAGCATTTGCAACCGTTTGGTAGCATTTTTGAGTAAATTGCCAAAAGTCAGATTTTTTATGAAATTGTGACCCCGGGGCTTAGGGATTTTTTCAAAAAAATCTTTTTCTGCCGGTTAAGTTGTCGAGGGCTGATTTCTTTTCCTGTGATAAAAAGCCTTCTGTTTCGACCGCCAAACCTCTCAGGGAAGCATTTGCAACCGTTTGGTAGCATTTTTGATTGAATTGCTGAACGTCAGATTTTGGATGAAATTGTGACCCCCAGGGCTTAGGGATTTTTTCAAAAAATCTTTTTCTGCCGGTTAAGTTTTGGAGGGCTGATTTCTTTTCCTGTGATAAAAAGCCTTCTGTTTCGACCGCCAAACCTCTAAGGGGAGCATTTGCAACCGTTTGGTAGCATTTTTGAGTAAATTGCCGAAAGTCAGATTTTTGCGGAAATTGTGACCCCGGGGCTTAGGGATTTTTTCAAAAAAATCTTTTTCTGCCGGTTAAGTTGTCGAGGGTTGATTTCTTTACCTGTGATAAAAAGCCTTCTGTTTCCACCGCCAAACCTCTCAGGGGAGCATTTGCAACCGTTTGGTAGCATTTTTGAGTGAATTGCTGAAAGTCAGATTTTGGATGAGATTGTGACCCCGGGGCTTAGGCATTTTTTCAAAGAAATCTTTTTCTGCCGGTTAAGGTGTGGAGGGCTGATTTCTTTTCCTGTGATAAAAAGTTTTCTGTTTCGACCGCCAAACCTCTCAGGGGAGCATTTGCAACCGTTTGGTAGCATTTTTGAGTAAATTGCCGAAAGTCAGATTTTTTATGAAATTGTGACCCCGGGGCTTAGGGATTTTTTCAAAAAAATCTTTTTCTGCCGGTTAAGTTTTGGAGGGCTGATTTCTTTACCTGTGATAAAAAGCCATCTGTTTCGACCGCCAAACCTCTCAGGGAAGCATTTGCAACCGTTTGGTAGCATTTTTGAGTGAATTGCTGAACGTCAGATTTTGGATGAGATTGTGACCCCGGGGCTTAGGGATTTTTTCAAAAAATCTTTTTCTGCCGGTTAAGTTTTGGAGGGCTGATTTCTTTACCTGTGATAAAAAGCCTTCTGTTTCCACCGCCAAACCTCTCAGGGGAGCATTTGCAACCGTTTGGTAGCATTTTTGAGTGAATTGCTGAAAGTCAGATTTTGGATGAGATTGTGACCCCGGGGCTTAGGGATTTTTTCAAAAAATCTTTTTCTGCCGGTTAAGTTTTGGAGGGCTGATTTCTTTACCTGTGATAAAAAGCCTTCTGTTTCCACCGCCAAACCTCTCAGGGGAGCATTTGCAACCGTTTGGTAGCATTTTTGAGTGAATTGCTGAAAGTCAGATTTTGGATGAGATTGTGACCCCGGGGCTTAGGCATTTTTTCAAAGAAATCTTTTTCTGCCGGTTAAGTTGTGGAGGGCTGATTTCTTTTCCTGTGATAAAAAGTTTTCTGTTTCGACCGCCAAACCTCTCAGGGGAGCATTTGCAACCGTTTGGTAGCATTTTTGAGTAATTTGCCGAAAGTCAGATTTTTGCGGAAATTGTGACCCCGGGACTTAGGGATTTTTTCAAAAAAATCTTTTCCTGCCGGTTAAGTTGTGGAGGGCTGATTTCTTTTCCTGTGATAAAAAGCCTTCTGTTTCGACCGCCAAACCTCTCAGGGGAGCATTTGCAACCGTTTGGTAGCATTTTTGAGTGAATTGCTGAACGTCAGATTTTGGATGAAATTGTGACCCCCAGGGCTTAGGGATTTTTTCAAAAAATCTTTTTCTGCCGGTTAAGTTTTGGAGGGCTGATTTCTTTTCCTGTGATAAAAAGCCTTCTGTTTCGACCGCCAAACCTCTAAGGGGAGCATTTGCAACCGTTTGGTAGCATTTTTGAGTAAATTGCCGAAAGTCAGATTTTTGCGGAAATTGTGACCCCGGGGCTTAGGGATTTTTTCAAAAAAATCTTTTTCTGCCGGTTAAGTTGTCGAGGGTTGATTTCTTTACCTGTGATAAAAAGCCTTCTGTTTCCACCGCCAAACCTCTCAGGGGAGCATTTGCAACCGTTTGGTAGCATTTTTGAGTGAATTGCTGAAAGTCAGATTTTGGATGAGATTGTGACCCCGGGGCTTAGGGATTTTTTCAAAAAATCTTTTTCTGCCTGTTAAGTTTTGGAGGGCTGATTTCTTTTCCTGTGGTAAAAAGCCTTCTGTTTCGACCGCCAAACCTCTCAGGGGAGCATTTGCAACCGTTTGGTAGCATTTTTGAGTGAATTGCTGAAAGTCAGATTTTGGATGAGATTGTGACCCCGGGGCTTAGGGATTTTTTCAAAAAATCTTTTTCTGCCGGTTAAGTTTTGGAGGGCTGATTTCTTTACCTGTGATAAAAAGCCTTCTGTTTCCACCGCCAAACCTCTCAGGGGAGCATTTGCAACCGTTTGGTAGCATTTTTGAGTGAATTGCTGAAAGTCAGATTTTGGATGAGATTGTGACCCCGGGGCTTAGGCATTTTTTCAAAGAAATCTTTTTCTGCCGGTTAAGTTGTGGAGGGCTGATTTCTTTTCCTGTGATAAAAAGTTTTCTGTTTCGACCGCCAAACCTCTCAGGGGAGCATTTGCAACCGTTTGGTAGCATTTTTGAGTAATTTGCCGAAAGTCAGATTTTTGCGGAAATTGTGACCCCGGGACTTAGGGATTTTTTCAAAAAAATCTTTTCCTGCCAGTTAAGTTGTGGAGGGCTGATTTCTTTTCCTGTGATAAAAAGCCTTCTGTTTCGACCGCCAAACCTCTCAGGGGAGCATTTGCAACCGTTTGGTAGCATTTTTGAGTGAATTGCTGAACGTCAGATTTTGGATGAAATTGTGACCCCCAGGGCTTAGGGATTTTTTCAAAAAATCTTTTTCTGCCGGTTAAGTTTTGGAGGGCTGATTTCTTTTCCTGTGATAAAAAGCCTTCTGTTTCGACCGCCAAACCTCTAAGGGGAGCATTTGCAACCGTTTGGTAGCATTTTTGAGTAAATTGCCGAAAGTCAGATTTTTGCGGAAATTGTGACCCCGGGGCTTAGGGATTTTTTCAAAAAAATCTTTTTCTGCCGGTTAAGTTGTCGAGGGTTGATTTCTTTACCTGTGATAAAAAGCCTTCTGTTTCCACCGCCAAACCTCTCAGGGGAGCATTTGCAACCGTTTGGTAGCATTTTTGAGTGAATTGCTGAAAGTCAGATTTTGGATGAGATTGTGACCCCGGGGCTTAGGGATTTTTTCAAAAAATCTTTTTCTGCCGGTTAAGTTTTGGAGGGCTGATTTCTTTTCCTGTGGTAAAAAGCCTTCTGTTTCGACCGCCAAACCTCTCAGGGGAGCATTTGCAACCGTTTGGTAGCATTTTTGAGTGAATTGCTGAAAGTCAGATTTTGGATGAGATTGTGACCCCGGGGCTTAGGGATTTTTTCAAAAAATCTTTTTCTGCCGGTTAAGTTTCGGAGGGCTGATTTCTTTACCTGTGATAAAAAGCCTTCTGTTTCCACCGCCAAACCTCTCAGGGGAGCATTTGCAACCGTTTGGTAGCATTTTTGAGTAATTTGCCGAAAGTCAGATTTTTGCGGAAATTGTGACCCCGGGACTTAGGGATTTTTTCAAAAAAATCTTTTCCTGCCAGTTAAGTTGTGGAGGGCTGATTTCTTTTCCTGTGATAAAAAGCCTTCTGTTTCGACCGCCAAACCTCTCAGGGGAGCATTTGCAACCGTTTGGTAGCATTTTTGAGTGAATTGCTGAACGTCAGATTTTGGATGAAATTGTGACCCCCAGGGCTTAGGGATTTTTTCAAAAAATCTTTTTCTGCCGGTTAAGTTTTGGAGGGCTGATTTCTTTTCCTGTGATAAAAAGCCTTCTGTTTCGACCGCCAAACCTCTCAGGGGAGCATTTGCAACCGTTTGGTAGCATTTTTGAGTGAATTGCTGAACGTCAGATTTTGGATGAAATTGTGACCCCCAGGGCTTAGGGATTTTTTCAAAAAATCTTTTTCTGCCGGTTAAGTTTTGGAGGGCTGATTTCTTTTCCTGTGATAAAAAGCCTTCTGTTTCGACCGCCAAACCTCTAAGGGGAGCATTTGCAACCGTTTGGTAGCATTTTTGAGTAAATTGCCGAAAGTCAGATTTTTGCGGAAATTGTGACCCCGGGGCTTAGGGATTTTTTCAAAAAAATCTTTTTCTGCCGGTTAAGTTGTCGAGGGTTGATTTCTTTACCTGTGATAAAAAGCCTTCTGTTTCCACCGCCAAACCTCTCAGGGGAGCATTTGCAACCGTTTGGTAGCATTTTTGAGTGAATTGCTGAAAGTCAGATTTTGGATGAGATTGTGACCCCGGGGCTTAGGGATTTTTTCAAAAAATCTTTTTCTGCCGGTTAAGTTTTGGAGGGCTGATTTCTTTTCCTGTGGTAAAAAGCCTTCTGTTTCGACCGCCAAACCTCTCAGGGGAGCATTTGCAACCGTTTGGTAGCATTTTTGAGTGAATTGCTGAAAGTCAGATTTTGGATGAGATTGTGACCCCGGGGCTTAGGGATTTTTTCAAAAAATCTTTTTCTGCCGGTTAAGTTTTGGAGGGCTGATTTCTTTACCTGTGATAAAAAGCCTTCTGCTTCCACCGCCAAACCTCTCAGGGGAGCATTTGCAACCGTTTGGTAGCATTTTTGAATGAATTGCTGAAAGTCAGATTTTGGATGAGATTGTGACCCCAGGGCTTAGGCATTTTTTCAAAGAAATCTTTTTCTGCCGGTTAAGTTGTGGAGGGCTGATTTCTTTTCCTGTGATAAAAAGTTTTCTGTTTCGACCGCCAAACCTCTCAGGGGAGCATTTGCAACCGTTTGGTAGCATTTTTGAGTAATTTGCCGAAAGTCAGATTTTTGCGGAAATTGTGACCCCGGGACTTAGGGATTTTTTCAAAAAAATCTTTTCCTGCCGGTTAAGTTGTGGAGGGCTGATTTCTTTTCCTGTGATAAAAAGCCTTCTGTTTCGACTGCCAAACCTTTCAGGGGAGCATTTGCAACCATTTGGCCCTATTTTTGAGTAAATTGCCGAAAGTCAGATTTTTCCTGAAATTGTGACCCCGGGGCTTAGGGATTTTTTCAAAAAAAACTTTTTCTGCCGGTTAAGTTGTCGAGGGCTGATTTCTTTTCCTGCGATAAAAAGCCTTCTGTTTCGACCGCCAAACCTCTCAGGGGAGCATTTGCAACCGAATGGTAGCATTTTTGAGTGAATTGCAGAAAGTCAGATTTTGGATGAAATTGTGACCCCGGGGCTTAGGGATTTTTTCCAAGAAATCTTTTTCTGCCGGTTAAGTTGTGGAGGGCTGATTTCTTTTCCTGTGATAAAAAGCCTTCTGTTTCGACCGCCAAACCTCTCAGGGGAGCATTTGCAACCGTTTGGTAGCATTTTTGAGTAAATTGCCGAAAGTCAGATTTTTGCGGAAATTGTGACCCCGGGACTCAGGGATTTTTTCAAAAAAATCTTTTCCTGCCGGTTAAGTTGTGGAGGGCTGATTTCTTTTCCTGTGATAAAAAGCCTTCTGTTTCGACTGCCAAACCTTTCAGGGGAGCATTTGCAACCATTTGGCCCTATTTTTGAGTAAATTGCCGAATGTCAGATTTTTCCTGAAATTGTGACCCCGGGGCTTAGGGATTTTTTCAAAAAAAACTTTTTCTGCCGGTTAAGTTGTCGAGGGCTGATTTCTTTTCCTGTGATAAAAAGCCTTCTGTTTCGACCGCCAAACCTCTCAGGGGAGCATTTGCAACCGAATGGTAGCATTTTTGAGTGAATTGCTGAAAGTCAGATTTTGGATGAAATTGTGACCCCGGGGCTTAGGGATTTTTTCAAAAAAATCTTTTCCTGCCGGTTAAGTTGTGGAGGGCTGATTTCTTTTCCTGTGATAAAAAGTTTTCTGTTTCGACCGCCAAACCTCTCAGGGGAGCATTTGCAACCGTTTGGTAGCATTTTTGAGTAATTTGCCGAAAGTCAGATTTTTGCGGAAATTGTGACCCCGGGACTTAGGGATTTTTTCAAAAAAATCTTTTCCTGCCGGTTAAGTTGTCGAGGGCTGATTTCTTTTCCTGTGATAAAAAGCCTTCTGTTTCGACCGCCAAACCTCTCAGGGGAGCATTTGCAACCGAATGGTAGCATTTTTGAGTGAATTGCAGAAAGTCAGATTTTGGATGAAATTGTGACCCCGGGGCTTAGGGATTTTTTCCAAGATACTTTTTCTGCGGTTAAGTTGTGGAGGGCTGATTTCTTTTCCTGTGATAAAAAGCCTTCTGTTTCGACCGCCAAACCTCTCAGGGGAGCATTTGCAACCGTTTGGTAGCATTTTTCAGTAAATTGCCGAAAGTCAGATTTTTGCGGAAATTGTGACCCCGGGACTTAGGGATTTTTTCAAAAAAATCTTTTCCTGCCGGTTAAGTTGTGGAGGGCTGATTTCTTTTCCTGTGATAAAAAGCCTTCTGTTTCGACTGCCAAACCTTTCAGGGGAGCATTTGCAACCATTTGGCCCTATTTTTGAGTAAATTGCCGAATGTCAGATTTTTCCTGAAATTGTGACCCCGGGGCTTAGGGATTTTTTCAAAAAAAACTTTTTCTGCCGGTTAAGTTGTCGAGGGCTGATTTCTTTTCCTGTGATAAAAAGCCTTCTGTTTCGACCGACAAACCTCTCAGGGGAGCATTTGCAACCGAATGGTAGCATTTTTGAGTGAATTGCTGAAAGTCAGATTTTGGATGAAATTGTGACCCCGGGACTTAGGGATTTTTTCAAAAAAATCTTTTCCTGCCGGTTAAGTTGTGGAGGGCTGATTTCTTTTCCTGTGATAAAAAGCCTTCTGTTTCGACTGCCAAACCTTTCAGGGGAGCATTTGCAACCATTTGGCCCTATTTTTGAGTAAATTGCCGAAAGTCAGATTTTTCCTGAAATTGTGACCCTGGGGCTTAGGGATTTTTTCAAAAAAAACTTTTTCTGCCGGTTAAGTTGTCGAGGGCTGATTTCTTTTCCTGTGATAAAAAGCCTTCTGTTTCGACCGCCAAACCTCTCAGGGGAGCATTTGCAACCGAATGGTAGCATTTTTGAGTGAATTGCTGAAAGTCAGATTTTGGATGAAATTCTGACTCCGGGGCTTAGGGATTTTTTCAAAGAAATCTTTTTCTGCCGGTTAAGTTGTCGAGGGCTGATTTCTTTTCCTGTGATAAAAAGCCTTCTGTTTCGACCGCCAAACCTCTCAGGGGAGCATTTGCAACCGTTTGGTAGCATTTTTGAGTGAATTGCTGAAAGTAAGATTTTGGATGAAATTGTGAGCCCCAGGGCTTAGGGATTTTTTCAAAGAAATCTTTTTCTGCCAGATAAGTTGTGGAGGGCTGATTTCTTTTCCTGTGATAAAAAGCCTTCTGTTTCGACTGCCAAACCTTTCAGGGGAGCATTTGCAACCATTTGGCATCATTTTTGAGTAAATTGCCGAAAGTCAGATTTTTGATGAAATTGTGACCCCGGGGCTTAGGGATTTTTTCAAAAAAATCTTTTTTTGCCAGTTAAGTTGTGGAGGGCTAATTTCTTTTCCTGTGATAAAAAGCCTTCTGTTTCGACCGCCAAACCTCTCAGGGGAGCATTTGCAACCGTTTGGTAGCATTTTTGAGTAAATTGCCGAAAGTCAGATTTTTGCGGAAATTGTGACCCCGGGGCTTAGGGATTTTTTCAAAAACTCTTTTTCTGCCGGTTAAGTTGTCGAGGGTTGATTTCTTTTCCTGTGATAAAAAGCCTTCTGTTTCCACCGCCAAACCTCTCAGGGGAGCATTTGCAACCGTTTGGTAGCATTTTTGAGTGAATTGTTGAAAGTCAGATTTTGGATGAAATTGTGACCCCGGGGCTTAGGGATTTTTTCAAAAAAATCTTTTTCTGCCGGTTAAGTTGTTGAGGGCTGATTTCTTTTCCTGTGATAAAAAGCCTTCTGTTTCGACCGCCAAACCTCTCAGGGGGGCAGTTGCAACCGTTTGGCACCATTTTTAAGTTAGTTGCCGAAAGTCAGATTTTGGATGAAATTGTGACCCCGGGGCTTAGGGATTTTTTCAAAGAAATCTTTTTCTGCCGGTTAAGTTTCGGAGGGCTGATTTCTTTTCCTGTGATAAAAAGCCTTCTGTTTCGACCGCCAAACCTCTCAGGGGAGCATTTGCAACCGTTTGGCACCATTTTTGAGTGAATTGTTGAAAGTCAGATTTTGGATGAAATTGTGACCCCGGGGCTTAGGGATTTTTTCAAAAAATCTTTTTCTGCCGGTTAAGTTTTGGAGGGCTGATTTCTTTTCCTGTGGTAAAAAGCCTTCTGTTTCGACCGCCAAACCTCTCAGGGGAGCATTTGCAACCGTTTGGTAGCATTTTTGAGTGAATTGCCGAAAATCAGATTTTTCCTGAAATTGTGACCCCGGGGCTTAGGGATTTTTTCAAAAAAAATTTTTCTGCCGGTTAAGTTGTTGAGGGCTGATTTCTTTTCCTGTGATAAAAAGCCTTCTGTTTCGACTGCCAAACCTCTCAGGGGGGCAGTTGCAACCGTTTGGCACCATTTTTTAGTGAATTGCTGAAAGTCAGATTTTGGATGAAATTGTGACCCCGGGGCTTAGGGATTTTTTCAAAGAAATCTTTTTCTGCCGGTTAAGTTGTGGAGGGCTGATTTCTTTTCCTATGATAAAAAGCCTTCTGTTTCGACCGCCAAACCTCTCAGGGGATCATTTGCAACGGTTTGGTAGCATTTTTGAGTAATTTGCCGAAAGTCAGATTTTTGCGGAAATTGTGACCCCGGGACTTAGGGATTTTTTCAAAAAAATCTTTTCCTGCCGGTTAAGTTGTGGAGGGCTGATTTCTTTTCCTGTGATAAAAAGCCTTCTGTTTCGACTGCCAAACCTTTCAGGGGAGCATTTGCAACCATTTGGCCCTATTTTTGAGTAAATTGCCGAAAGTCAGATTTTTCCTGAAATTGTGACCCCGGGGCTTAGGGATTTTTTCAAAAAAAACTTTTTCTGCCGGTTAAGTTGTCGAGGGCTGATTTCTTTTCCTGTTATAAAAAGCCTTCTGTTTCGACCGCCAAACCTCTCAGGGGAGCATTTGCAACCGAATGGTAGCATTTTTGAGTGAATTGCTGAAAGTCAGATTTTGGATGCAATTGTGACCCCGGCGCTTAGGGATTTTTTCAAAAAATCTTTTTCTGCCGGTTAAGTTTTGGAGGGCTGATTTCTTTTCCTGTTATAAAAAGCCTTCTGTTTCGACCGCCAAACCTCTCAGGGGAGCATTTGCAACCGTTTGGCCCTATTTTTGAGTAAATTGCCGAAAGTCAGATTTTTGCGGAAATTGTGACCCCGGGGCTTAGGGATTTTTTCAAAGAAATCTTTTTCTGCCAGATATGTTGTGGAGGGCTGATTTCTTTTCCTGTGATAAAAAGCCTTCTGTTTCGACTGCCAAACCTTTCAGGGGAGCATTTGCAACCATTTGGCATCATTTTTGAGTAAATTGCCGAAAGTCAGATTTTTGATGAAATTGTGACCCCGGGGCTTTGGGATTTTTTCAAAAAAATCTTTTTTTGCCGGTTAAGTTGTGGAGGGCTAATTTCTTTTCCTGTGATAAAAAGCCTTCTGTTTCGACCGCCAAACCTCTCAGGGGAGCATTTGCAACCGTTTGGTAGCATTTTTGAGTAAATTGCCGAAAGTCAGATTTTTGCGGAAATTGTGACCCCGGGGCTTAGGGATTTTTTCAAAAAAATCTTTTTCCGCCGGTTAAGTTGTCGAGGGTTGATTTCTTTTCCTGTGATAAAAAGCCTTCTGTTTCCACCGCCAAACCTCTCAGGGGAGCATTTGCAACCGTTTGGTAGCATTTTTGAGTGAATTGCTGAAAGTCAGATTTTGGATGAAATTGTGACCCCGGGGCTTAGGGATTTTTTCAAAGAAATCTTTTTCTGCCGGTTAAGTTTCGGAGGGCTGATTTCTTTTCCTGTGATAAAAAGCCTTCTGTTTCGACCGCCAAACCTCTCAGGGGAGCATTTGCAACCGTTTGGCACCATTTTTGAGTGAATTGCTGAAAGTCAGATTTTTCCTGAAATTGTGACCCCGGGGCTTAGGGATTTTTTCAAAAAAATCTTTTCCTGCCGGTTAAGTTGTGGAGGGCTGATTTCTTTTCCTGTGATAAAAAGTTTTCTGTTTCGACCGCCAAACCTCTCAGGGGAGCATTTGCAACCGTTTGGTAGCATTTTTGAGTAATTTGCCGAAAGTCAGATTTTTCCTGAAATTGTGACCCCGGGGCTTAGGGATTTTTTCAAAAAAAACTTTTTCTGCCGGTTAAGTTGTCTAGGGCTGATTTCTTTTCCTGTGATAAAAAGCCTTCTGTTTCGACCGCCAAACCTCTCAGGGGAGCATTTGCAACCGAATGGTAGCATTTTTGAGTGAATTGCAGAAAGTCAGATTTTGGATGAAATTAGGGATTTTTTCCAAGAAATCTTTTTCTGCGGTTAAGTTGTGGAGGGCTGATTTCTTTTCCTGTGATAAAAAGCCTTCTGTTTCGACCGCCAAACCTCTCAGGGGAGCATTTGCAACCGTTTGGTAGCATTTTTCAGTAAATTGCCGAAAGTCAGATTTTTGCGGAAATTGTGACCCCGGGACTTAGGGATTTTTTCAAAAAAATCTTTTCCTGCCGGTTAAGTTGTGGAGGGCTGATTTCTTTTCCTGTGATAAAAAGCCTTCTGTTTCGACTGCCAAACCTTTCAGGGGAGCATTTGCAACCATTTGGCCCTATTTTTGAGTAAATTGCCGAATGTCAGATTTTTCCTGAAATTGTGACCCCGGGGCTTAGGGATTTTTTCAAAAAAAACTTTTTCTGCCGGTTAAGTTGTCGAGGGCTGATTTCTTTTCCTGTGATAAAAAGCCTTCTGTTTCGACCGACAAACCTCTCAGGGGAGCATTTGCAACCGAATGGTAGCATTTTTGAGTGAATTGCTGAAAGTCAGATTTTGGATGAAATTGTGACCCCGGGACTTAGGGATTTTTTCAAAAAAATCTTTTCCTGCCGGTTAAGTTGTGGAGGGCTGATTTCTTTTCCTGTGATAAAAAGCCTTCTGTTTCGACTGCCAAACCTTTCAGGGGAGCATTTGCAACCATTTGGCCCTATTTTGGAGTAAATTGCCGAAAGTCAGATTTTTCCTGAAATTGTGACCCCGGGGCTTAGGGATTTTTTCAAAAAAAACTTTTTCTGCCGGTTAAGTTGTCGAGGGCTGATTTCTTTTCCTGTGATAAAAAGCCTTCTGTTTCGACCGCCAAACCTCTCAGGGGAGCATTTGCAACCGAGTGGTAGCATTTTTGAGTGAATTGCTGAAAGTCAGATTTTGGATGAAATTCTGACCCCGGGGCTTAGGGATTTTTTCAAAAAATCTTTTTCTGCCGGTTAAGTTTTGGAGGGCTGATTTCTTTTCCTGTGATAAAAAGCCTTCTGTTTCGACCGCCAAACCTCTCAGGGGAGCATTTGCAACCGTTTGGTAGCATTTTTGAGTAAATTGCCGAAAGTCAGATTTTTGCGGAAATTGTGACCCCGGGGCTTAGGGATTTTTTCAAAGAAATCTTTTTCTGCTGGTTAAGTTGTCGAGGGCTGATTTCTTTTCCTGTGATAAAAAGCCTTCTGTTTCGACCGCCAAACCTCTCAGGGGAGCATTTGCAACCGTTTGGTAGCATTTTTGAGTGAATTGCTGAAAGTAAGATTTTGGATGAAATTGTGAGCCCCAGGGCTTAGGGATTTTTTCAAAGAAATCTTTTTCTGCCAGATAAGTTGTGGAGGGCTGATTTCTTTTCCTGTGATAAAAAGCCTTCTGTTTCGACTGCCAAACCTTTCAGGGGAGCATTTGCAACCATTTGGCATCATTTTTGAGTAAATTGCCGAAAGTCAGATTTTTGATGAAATTGTGACCCCGGGGCTTAGGGATTTTTTCAAAAAAATCTTTTTTTGCCAGTTAAGTTGTGGAGGGCTAATTTCTTTTCCTGTGATAAAAAGCCTTCTGTTTCGACCGCCAAACCTCTCAGGGGAGCATTTGCAACCGTTTGGTAGCATTTTTGAGTAAATTGCCGAAAGTCAGATTTTTGCGGAAATTGTGACCCCGGGGCTTAGGGATTTTTTCAAAAAAATCTTTTTCTGCCGGTTAAGTTGTCAAGGGTTGATTTCTTTTCCTGTGATAAAAAGCCTTCTGTTTCCACCGCCAAACCTCTCAGGGGAGCATTTGCAACCGTTTGGCACCATTTTTAAGTTAGTTGCCGAAAGTCAGATTTTGGATGAAATTGTGACCCCGGGGCTTAGGGATTTTTTCAAAGAAATCTTTTTCTGCCGGTTAAGTTTCGGAGGGCTGATTTCTTTTCCTGTGATAAAAAGCCTTCTGTTTCGACCGCCAAACCTCTCAGGGGAGCATTTGCAACCGTTTGGCACCATTTTTGAGTGAATTGCTGAAAGTCAGATTTTGGATGAAATTGTGACCCCGGGGCTTAGGGATTTTTTCAAAGAAATCTTTTTCTGCCGGTTAAGTGGTGGAGGGCTGATTTCTTTTCCTGTGATAAAAAGCCTTCTGTTTCGACCGCCAAACCTCTCAGGGGAGCATTTGCAACCGTTTGGTAGCATTTTTGAGTAATTTGCCGAAAGTCAGATTTTTGCGGAAATTGTGACCCCGGGACTTAGGGATTTTTTCAAAAAAAACTTTTTCTGCCGGTTAAGTTGTCGAGGGTTGATTTCTTTTCCTGTGATAAAAAGCCTTCTGTTTCGACCGCCAAACCTCTCAGGGGAGCATTTGCAACCGTTTGGTAGCATTTTTGATTGAATTGCCGAAAGTCAGATTTTGGATGAAATTGTGACCCCGGGGCTTAGGGATTTTTTCAAAGAAATCTTTTCCTGCCGGTTAAGTTGTGGAGGGCTGATTTCTTTTCCTGTGATAAAAAGCCTTCTGTTTCGACTGCCAAACCTTTCAGGGGAGCATTTGCAACCATTTGGCCCTATTTTTGAGTAAATTGCCGAAAGTCAGATTTTTTATGAAATTGTGACCCCGGGGCTTAGGGATTTTTTCAAAAAAAACTTTTTCTGCCGGTTAAGTTGTGGAGGGCTGATTTCTTTTCCTGTGATAAAAAGCCTTCTGTTTCGACTGCCAAACCTTTCAGGGGAGCATTTGCAACCATTTGGCCCTATTTTTGAGTGAATTGCCGAAAGTCAGATTTTTCCTGAAATTGTGACCCCGGGGCTTAGGGATTTTTTCAAAAAAAACTTTTTCTGCCGGTTAAGTTGTCGAGGGCTGATTTCTTTTCCTGTGATAAAAAGCCTTCTGTTTCGACCGCCAAACCTCTCAGGGGAGCATTTGCAACCGAGTGGTAGCATTTTTGAGTGAATTGCTGAAAGTCAGATTTTGGATGAAATTCTGACCCCGGGGCTTAGGGATTTTTTCAAAAAATCTTTTTCTGCCGGTTAAGTTTTGGAGGGCTGATTTCTTTTCCTGTGATAAAAAGCCTTCTGTTTCGACCGCCAAACCTCTCAGGGGAGCATTTGCAACCGTTTGGTAGCATTTTTGAGTAAATTGCCGAAAGTCAGATTTTTGCGGAAATTGTGACCCCGGGGCTTAGGGATTTTTTCAAAGAAATCTTTTTCTGCTGGTTAAGTTGTCGAGGGCTGATTTCTTTTCCTGTGATAAAAAGCCTTCTGTTTCGACCGCCAAACCTCTCAGGGGAGCATTTGCAACCGTTTGGTAGCATTTTTGAGTGAATTGCTGAAAGTAAGATTTTGGATGAAATTGTGAGCCCCAGGGCTTAGGGATTTTTTCAAAGAAATCTTTTTCTGCCAGATAAGTTGTGGAGGGCTGATTTCTTTTCCTGTGATAAAAAGCCTTCTGTTTCGACTGCCAAACCTTTCAGGGGAGCATTTGCAACCATTTGGCATCATTTTTGAGTAAATTGCCGAAAGTCAGATTTTTGATGAAATTGTGACCCCGGGGCTTAGGGATTTTTTCAAAAAAATCTTTTTTTGCCAGTTAAGTTGTGGAGGGCTAATTTCTTTTCCTGTGATAAAAAGCCTTCTGTTTCGACCGCCAAACCTCTCAGGGGAGCATTTGCAACCGTTTGGTAGCATTTTTGAATAAATTGCCGAAAGTCAGATTTTTGCGGAAATTGTGACCCCGGGGCTTAGGGATTTTTTCAAAAAAATCTTTTTCTGCCGGTTAAGTTGTCAAGGGTTGATTTCTTTTCCTGTGATAAAAAGCCTTCTGTTTCCACCGCCAAACCTCTCAGGGGAGCATTTGCAACCGTTTGGCACCATTTTTAAGTTAGTTGCCGAAAGTCAGATTTTGGATGAAATTGTGACCCCGGGGCTTAGGGATTTTTTCAAAGAAATCTTTTTCTGCCGGTTAAGTTTCGGAGGCCTGATTTCTTTTCCTGTGATAAAAAGCCTTCTGTTTCGACCGCCAAACCTCTCAGGGGAGCATTTGCAACCGTTTGGCACCATTTTTGAGTGAATTGCTGAAAGTCAGATTTTGGATGAAATTGTGACCCCGGGGCTTAGGGATTTTTTCAAAGAAATCTTTTTCTGCCGGTTAAGTTGTGGAGGGCTGATTTCTTTTCCTGTGATAAAAAGCCTTCTGTTTCGACCGCCAAACCTCTCAGGGGAGCATTTGCAACCGTTTGGTAGCATTTTTGAGTAATTTGCCGAAAGTCAGATTTTTGCGGAAATTGTGACCCCGGGACTTAGGGATTTTTTCAAAAAAAACTTTTTCTGCCGGTTAAGTTGTCGAGGGTTGATTTCTTTTCCTGTGATAAAAAGCCTTCTGTTTCCACCGCCAAACCTCTCAGGGGAGCATTTGCAACCGTTTGGTAGCATTTTTGAGTGAATTGTTGAAAGTCAGATTTTGGATGAAATTGTGACCCCGGGGCTTAGGGATTTTTTCAAAAAATCTTTTTCTGCCGGTTAAGTTTTGGAGGGCTGATTTCTTTTCCTGTGGTAAAAAGCCTTCTGTTTCGACCGCCAAACCTCTCAGGGGAGCATTTGCAACCGTTTGGTAGCATTTTTGATTGAATTGCCGAAAATCAGATTTTTCCTGAAATTGTGACCCCGGGGCTTAGGGATTTTTTCAAAAAAATCTTTTTCTGCCGGTTAAGTTGTTGAGGGCTGATTTCTTTTCCTGTGATAAAAAGCCTTCTGTTTCGACCGCCAAACCTCTCAGGGGGGCAGTTGCAACCGTTTGGCACCATTTTTGAGTGAATTGCTGAAAGTCAGATTTTGGATGAAATTGTGACCCCGGGGCTTAGGGATTTTTTCAAAGAAATCTTTTCCTGCCGGTTAAGTTGTGGAGGGCTGATTTCTTTTCCTGTGATAAAAAGCCTTCTGTTTCGACTGCCAAACCTTTCAGGGGAGCATTTGCAACCATTTGGCCCTATTTTTGAGTAAATTGCCGAAAGTCAGATTTTTCCTGAAATTGTGACCCCAGGGCTTAGGGATTTTTTCAAAAAAAACTTTTTCTGCCGGTTAAGTTGTCGAGGGCTGATTTCTTTTCCTGTGATAAAAAGCCTTCTGTTTCGACCGCCAAACCTCTCAGGGGAGCATTTGCAACCGAATGGTAGCATTTTTGAGTGAATTGCTGAAAGTCAGATTTTGGATGCAATTGTGACCCCGGGGCTTAGGGATTTTTTCAAAAAATCTTTTTCTGCCGGTTAAGTTTTGGAGGGCTGATTTCTTTTCCTGTTATAAAAAGCCTTCTGTTTCGACCGCCAAACCTCTCAGGGGAGCATTTGAAACCGTTTGATAGCATTTTTGAGTAAATTGCCGAAAGTCAGATTTTTTATGAAATTGTGACCCCGGGGCTTAGGGATTTTTTCAAAAAAATCTTTTATTGCCGGTTAAGTTGTGGAGGGCTGATTTCTTTTCCTGTGATAAAAAGCCTTCTGTTTCGACCGCCAAATCTCTCAGGGGAGCATTTGCAACCGTTTGGTAGCATTTTTGAGTAATTTGCCGAAAGTCAGATTTTTGCGGAAATTGTGACCCCGGGACTTAGGGATTTTTTCAAAAAAATCTTTTCCTGCCGGTTAAGTTGTGGAGGGCTGATTCCTTTTCCTGTGATAAAAAGCCTTCTGTTTCGACCGCCAAACCTCTCAGGGGAGCATTTGCAACCGTTTGGTGGCATTTTTGAGTAATTTGCCGAAAGTCAGATTTTTGCGGAAATTGTGACCCCGGGACTTAGGGATTTTTTCAAAAAAAACTTTTTCTGCCGGTTAAGTTGTCGAGGGCTGATTTCTTTTCCTGTGATAAAAAGCCTTCTGTTTCGACCGCCAAACCTCTCAGGGGAGCATTTGCAACCGAATGGTAGCATTTTTGAGTGAATTGCTGAAAGTCAGATTTTGGATGAAATTGTGACCCCGGGGCTTAGGGATTTTTTCAAAAAAAACTTTTTCTGCCGGTTAAGTTGTCGAGGGCTGATTTCTTTTCCTGTGATAAAAAGCCTTCTGTTTCGACCGCCAAACCTCTCAGGGGAGCATTTGCAACCGAATGGTAGCATTTTTGAGTGAATTGCTGAAAGTCAGATTTTGGATGAAATTCTGACCCCGGGGCTTAGGGATTTTTTCAAAGAAATCTTTTTCTGCCGGTTAAGTTGTCGAGGGCTGATTTCTTTTCCTGTGATAAAAAGCCTTCTGTTTCGACCGCCAAACCTCTCAGGGGAGCATTTGCAACCGTTTGGTAGCATTTTTGAGTGAATTGCTGAAAGTAAGATTTTGGATGAAATTGTGAGCCCCAGGGCTTAGGGATTTTTTCAAAGAAATCTTTTTCTGCCAGATAAGTTGTGGAGGGCTGATTTCTTTTCCTGTGATAAAAAGCCTTCTGTTTCGACTGCCAAACCTTTCAGGGGAGCATTTGCAACCATTTGGCATCATTTTTGAGTAAATTGCCGAAAGTCAGATTTTTGATGAAATTGTGACCCCGGGGCTTAGGGATTTTTTCAAAAAAATCTTTTTTTGCCAGTTAAGTTGTGGAGGGCTAATTTCTTTTCCTGTGATAAAAAGCCTTCTGTTTCGACCGCCAAACCTCTCAGGGGAGCATTTGCAACCGTTTGGTAGCATTTTTGAGTAAATTGCCGAAAGTCAGATTTTTGCGGAAATTGTGACCCCGGGGCTTAGGGATTTTTTCAAAAAAATCTTTTTCTGCCGGTTAAGTTGTCGAGGGTTGATTTCTTTTCCTGTGATAAAAAGCCTTCTGTTTCCACCGCCAAACCTCTCAGGGGAGCATTTGCAACCGTTTGGTAGCATTTTTGAGTGAATTGTTGAAAGTCAGATTTTGGATGAAATTGTGACCCCGGGGCTTAGGGATTTTTTCAAAAAAATCTTTTTCTGCCGGTTAAGTTGTTGAGGGCTGATTTCTTTTCCTGTGATAAAAAGCCTTCTGTTTCGACCGCCAAACCTCTCAGGGGGGCAGTTGCAACCGTTTGGCACCATTTTTAAGTTAGTTGCCGAAAGTCAGATTTTGGATGAAATTGTGACCCCGGGGCTTAGGGATTTTTTCAAAGAAATCTTTTTCTGCCGGTTAAGTTTCGGAGGGCTGATTTCTTTTCCTGTGATAAAAAGCCTTCTGTTTCGACCGCCAAACCTCTCAGGGGAGCATTTGCAACCGTTTGGCACCATTTTTGAGTGAATTGTTGAAAGTCAGATTTTGGATGAAATTGTGACCCCGGGGCTTAGGGATTTTTTCAAAAAATCTTTTTCTGCCGGTTAAGTTTTGGAGGGCTGATTTCTTTTCCGTTGGTAAAAAGCCTTCTGTTTCGACCGCCAAACCTCTCAGGGGAGCATTTGCAACCGTTTGGTAGCATTTTTGAGTGAATTGCCGAAAATCAGATTTTTCCTGAAATTGTGACCCCGGGGCTTAGGGATTTTTTCAAAAAAATTTTTTCTGCCGGTTAAGTTGTTGAGGGCTGATTTCTTTTCCTGTGATAAAAAGCCTTCTGTTTCGACCGCCAAACCTCTCAGGGGGGCAGTTGCAACCGTTTGGCACCATTTTTTAGTGAATTGCTGAAAGTCAGATTTTGGATGAAATTGTGACCCCGGGGCTTAGGGATTTTTTCAAAGAAATCTTTTTCTGCCGGTTAAGTTGTGGAGGGCTGATTTCTTTTCCTATGATAAAAAGCCTTCTGTTTCGACCGCCAAACCTCTCAGGGGAGCATTTGCAACGGTTTGGTAGCATTTTTGAGTAATTTGCCGAAAGTCAGATTTTTGCGGAAATTGTGACCCCGGGACTTAGGGATTTTTTCAAAAAAATCTTTTCCTGCCGGTTAAGTTGTGGAGGGCTGATTTCTTTTCCTGTGATAAAAAGCCTTCTGTTTCGACTGCCAAACCTTTCAGGGGAGCATTTGCAACCATTTGGCCCTATTTTTGAGTAAATTGCCGAAAGTCAGATTTTTCCTGAAATTGTGACCCCGGGGCTTAGGGATTTTTTCAAAAAAAACTTTTTCTGCCGGTTAAGTTGTCGAGGGCTGATTTCTTTTCCTGTTATAAAAAGCCTTCTGTTTCGACCGCCAAACCTCTCAGGGGAGCATTTGCAACCGAATGGTAGCATTTTTGAGTGAATTGCTGAAAGTCAGATTTTGGATGCAATTGTGACCCCGGCGCTTAGGGATTTTTTCAAAAAATCTTTTTCTGCCGGTTAAGTTTTGGAGGGCTGATTTCTTTTCCTGTTATAAAAAGCCTTCTGTTTCGACCGCCAAACCTCTCAGGGGAGCATTTGAAACCGTTTGATAGCATTTTTGAGTAAATTGCCGAAAGTCAGATTTTTTATGAAATTGTGACCCCGGGGCTTAGGGATTTTTTCAAAAAAATCTTTTATTGCCGGTTAAGTTGTGGACGGCTAATTTCTTTTCCTGTGATAAAAAGCCTTCTGTTTCGACCGCCAAACCTCTCAGGGGAGCATTTGCAACCGTTTGGCCCTATTTTTGAGTAAATTGCCGAAAGTCAGATTTTTGCGGAAATTGTGACCCCGGGGCTTAGGGATTTTTTCAAAGAAATCTTTTTCTGCCAGATATGTTGTGGAGGGCTGATTTCTTTTCCTGTGATAAAAAGCCTTCTGTTTCGACTGCCAAACCTTTCAGGGGAGCATTTGCAACCATTTGGCATCATTTTTGAGTAAATTGCCGAAAGTCAGATTTTTGATGAAATTGTGACCCCGGGGCTTTGGGATTTTTTCAAAAAAATCTTGTTTTGCCGGTTAAGTTGTGGAGGGCTAATTTCTTTTCCTGTGATAAAAAGCCTTCTGTTTCGACCGCCAAACCTCTCAGGGGAGCATTTGCAACCGTTTGGTAGCATTTTTGAGTAAATTGCCGAAAGTCAGATTTTTGCGGAAATTGTGACCCCGGGGCTTAGGGATTTTTTCAAAAAAATCTTTTTCCGCCGGTTAAGTTGTCGAGGGTTGATTTCTTTTCCTGTGATAAAAAGCCTTCTGTTTCCACCGCCAAACCTCTCAGGGGAGCATTTGCAACCGTTTGGTAGCATTTTTGAGTGAATTGCTGAAAGTCAGATTTTGGATGAAATTGTGACCCCGGGGCTTAGGGATTTTTTCAAAGAAATCTTTTTCTGCCGGTTAAGTTTCGGAGGGCTGATTTCTTTTCCTGTGATAAAAAGCCTTCTGTTTCGACCGCCAAACCTCTCAGGGGAGCATTTGCAACCGTTTGGCACCATTTTTGAGTGAATTGCTGAAAGTCAGATTTTTCCTGAAATTGTGACCCCGGGGCTTAGGGATTTTTTCAAAAAAATCTTTTCCTGCCGGTTAAGTTGTGGAGGGCTGATTTCTTTTCCTGTGATAAAAAGTTTTCTGTTTCGACCGCCAAACCTCTCAGGGGAGCATTTGCAACCGTTTGGTAGCATTTTTGAGTAATTTGCCGAAAGTCAGATTTTTGCGGAAATTGTGACCCCGGGACTTAGGGATTTTTTCAAAAAAATCTTTTCCTGCCGGTTAAGTTGTGGAGGGCTGATTTCTTTTCCTGTGATAAAAAGCCTTCTGTTTCGACTGCCAAACCTCTCAGGGGGCAGTTGCAAGTGTTTGGCACCATTTTTAAAGTTAGTTGCTGAAAGTCAGATTTTTCCTGAAATTGTGACCCCGGGGCTTAGGGATTTTTTCAAAAAAAACTTTTTCTGCCGGTTAAGTTGTCTAGGGCTGATTTCTTTTCCTGTGATAAAAAGCCTTCTGTTTCGACCGCCAAACCTCTCAGGGGAGCATTTGCAACCGAATGGTAGCATTTTTGAGTGAATTGCAGAAAGTCAGATTTTGGATGAAATTGTGACCCCGGGGCTTAGGGATTTTTTCCAAGAAATCTTTTTCTGCGGTTAAGTTGTGGAGGGCTGATTTCTTTTCCTGTGATAAAAAGCCTTCTGTTTCGACCGCCAAACCTCTCAGGGGAGCATTTGCAACCGTTTGGTAGCATTTTTCAGTAAATTGCCGAAAGTCAGATTTTTGCGGAAATTGTGACCCCGGGACTTAGGGATTTTTTCAAAAAAATCTTTTCCTGCCGGTTAAGTTGTGGAGGGCTGATTTCTTTTCCTGTGATAAAAAGCCTTCTGTTTCGACTGCCAAACCTTTCAGGGGAGCATTTGCAACCATTTGGCCCTATTTTTGAGTAAATTGCCGAATGTCAGATTTTTCCTGAAATTGTGACCCCGGGGCTTAGGGATTTTTTCAAAAAAAACTTTTTCTGCCGGTTAAGTTGTCGAGGGCTGATTTCTTTTCCTGTGATAAAAAGCCTTCTGTTTCGACCGACAAACCTCTCAGGGGAGCATTTGCAACCGAATGGTAGCATTTTTGAGTGAATTGCTGAAAGTCAGATTTTGGATGAAATTGTGACCCCGGGACTTAGGGATTTTTTCAAAAAAATCTTTTCCTGCCGGTTAAGTTGTGGAGGGCTGATTTCTTTTCCTGTGATAAAAAGCCTTCTGTTTCGACTGCCAAACCTTTCAGGGGAGCATTTGCAACCATTTGGCCCTATTTTTGAGTAAATTGCCGAAAGTCAGATTTTTCCTGAAATTGTGACCCCGGGGCTTAGGGATTTTTTCAAAAAAAACTTTTTCTGCCGGTTAAGTTGTCGAGGGCTGATTTCTTTTCCTGTGATAAAAAGCCTTCTGTTTCGACCGCCAAACCTCTCAGGGGAGCATTTGCAACCGAGTGGTAGCATTTTTGAGTGAATTGCTGAAAGTCAGATTTTGGATGAAATTCTGACCCCGGGGCTTAGGGATTTTTTCAAAAAATCTTTTTCTGCCGGTTAAGTTTTGGAGGGCTGATTTCTTTTCCTGTGATAAAAAGCCTTCTGTTTCGACCGCCAAACCTCTCAGGGGAGCATTTGCAACCGTTTGGTAGCATTTTTGAGTAAATTGCCGAAAGTCAGATTTTTGCGGAAATTGTGACCCCGGGGCTTAGGGATTTTTTCAAAGAAATCTTTTTCTGCTGGTTAAGTTGTCGAGGGCTGATTTCTTTTCCTGTGATAAAAAGCCTTCTGTTTCGACCGCCAAACCTCTCAGGGGAGCATTTGCAACCGTTTGGTAGCATTTTTGAGTGAATTGCTGAAAGTAATATTTTGGATGAAATTGTGAGCCCCAGGGCTTAGGGATTTTTTCAAAGAAATCTTTTTCTGCCAGATAAGTTGTGGAGGGCTGATTTCTTTTCCTGTGATAAAAAGCCTTCTGTTTCGACTGCCAAACCTTTCAGGGGAGCATTTGCAACCATTTGGCATCATTTTTGAGTAAATTGCCGAAAGTCAGATTTTTGATGAAATTGTGACCCCGGGGCTTAGGGATTTTTTCAAAAAAATCTTTTTTTGCCAGTTAAGTTGTGGAGGGCTAATTTCTTTTCCTGTGATAAAAAGCCTTCTGTTTCGACCGCCAAACCTCTCAGGGGAGCATTTGCAACCGTTTGGTAGCATTTTTGAGTAAATTGCCGAAAGTCAGATTTTTGCGGAAATTGTGACCCCGGGGCTTAGGGATTTTTTCAAAAAAATCTTTTTCTGCCAGTTAAGTTGTCAAGGGTTGATTTCTTTTCCTGTGATAAAAAGCCTTCTGTTTCCACCGCCAAACCTCTCAGGGGAGCATTTGCAACCGTTTGGCACCATTTTTAAGTTAGTTGCCGAAAGTCAGATTTTGGATGAAATTGTGACCCCGGGGCTTAGGGATTTTTTCAAAGAAATCTTTTTCTGCCGGTTAAGTTTCGGAGGGCTGATTTCTTTTCCTGTGATAAAAAGCCTTCTGTTTCGACCGCCAAACCTCTCAGGGGAGCATTTGCAACCGTTTGGCACCATTTTTGAGTGAATTGCTGAAAGTCAGATTTTGGATGAAATTGTGACCCCGGGGCTTAGGGATTTTTTCAAAGAAATCTTTTTCTGCCGGTTAAGTTGTGGAGGGCTGATTTCTTTTCCTGTGATAAAAAGCCTTCTGTTTCGACCGCCAAACCTCTCAGGGGAGCATTTGCAACCGTTTGGTAGCATTTTTGAGTAATTTGCCGAAAGTCAGATTTTTGCGGAAATTGTGACCCCGGGACTTAGGGATTTTTTCAAAAAAAACTTTTTCTGCCGGTTAAGTTGTCGAGGGTTGATTTCTTTTCCTGTGATAAAAAGCCTTCTGTTTCCACCGCCAAACCTCTCAGGGGAGCATTTGCAACCGTTTGGTAGCATTTTTGAGTGAATTGTTGAAAGTCAGATTTTGGATGAAATTGTGACCCCGGGGCTTACGGATTTTTTCAAAAAATCTTTTTCTGCCGGTTAAGTTTTGGAGGGCTGATTTCTTTTCCTGTGGTAAAAAGCCTTCTGTTTCGACCGCCAAACCTCTCAGGGGAGCATTTGCAACCGTTTGGTAGCATTTTTGATTGAATTGCCGAAAATCAGATTTTTCCTGAAATTGTGACCCCGGGGCTTAGGGATTTTTTCAAAAAAATCTTTTTTTGCCAGTTAAGTTGTGGAGGGCTAATTTCTTTTCCTGTGATAAAAAGCCTTCTGTTTCGACCGCCAAACCTCTCAGGGGAGCATTTGCAACCGTTTGGTAGCATTTTTGAGTAAATTGCCGAAAGTCAGATTTTTGCGGAAATTGTGACCCCGGGGCTTAGGGATTTTTTCAAAAAAATCTTTTTCTGCCGGTTAAGTTGTCAAGGGTTGATTTCTTTTCCTGTGATAAAAAGCCTTCTGTTTCCACCGCCAAACCTCTCAGGGGAGCATTTGCAACCGTTTGGCACCATTTTTAAGTTAGTTGCCGAAAGTCAGATTTTGGATGAAATTGTGACCCCGGGGCTTAGGGATTTTTTCAAAGAAATCTTTTTCTGCCGGTTAAGTTTCGGAGGGCTGATTTCTTTTCCTGTGATAAAAAGCCTTCTGTTTCGACCGCCAAACCTCTCAGGGGAGCATTTGCAACCGAATGGTAGCATTTTTGAGTGAATTGCTGAAAGTCAGATTTTGGATGCAATTGTGACCCCGGGGCTTAGGGATTTTTTCAAAAAATCTTTTTCTGCCGGTTAAGTTTTGGAGGGCTGATTTCTTTTCCTGTTATAAAAAGCCTTCTGTTTCGACCGCCAAACCTCTCAGGGGAGCATTTGAAACCGTTTGATAGCATTTTTGAGTAAATTGCCGAAAGTCAGATTTTTTATGAAATTGTGACCCCGGGGCTTAGGGATTTTTTCAAAAAAATCTTTTTCTGCGGTTAAGTTGTGGAGGGCTGATTTCTTTTCCTGTGATAAAAAGCCTTCTGTTTCGACCGCCAAACCTCTCAGGGGAGCATTTGCAACCGTTTGGTAGCATTTTTCAGTAAATTGCCGAAAGTCAGATTTTTGCGGAAATTGTGACCCCGGGACTTAGGGATTTTTTCAAAAAAATCTTTTCCTGCCGGTTAAGTTGTGGAGGGCTGATTTCTTTTCCTGTGATAAAAAGCCTTCTGTTTCGACTGCCAAACCTTTCAGGGGAGCATTTGCAACCATTTGGCCCTATTTTTGAGTAAATTGCCGAATGTCAGATTTTTCCTGAAATTGTGACCCCGGGGCTTAGGGATCTTTTCAAAAAAAACTTTTTCTGCCGGTTAAGTTGTCGAGGGCTGATTTCTTTTCCTGTGATAAAAAGCCTTCTGTTTCGACCGACAAACCTCTCAGGGGAGCATTTGCAACCGAATGGTAGCATTTTTGAGTGAATTGCTGAAAGTCAGATTTTGGATGAAATTGTGACCCCGGGACTTAGGGATTTTTTCAAAAAAATCTTTTCCTGCCGGTTAAGTTGTGGAGGGCTGATTTCTTTTCCTGTGATAAAAAGCCTTCTGTTTCGACTGCCAAACCTTTCAGGGGAGCATTTGCAACCATTTGGCCCTATTTTTGAGTAAATTGCCGAAAGTCAGATTTTTCCTGAAATTGTGACCCCGGGGCTTAGGGATTTTTTCAAAAAAAACTTTTTCTGCCGGTTAAGTTGTCGAGGGCTGATTTCTTTTCCTGTGATAAAAAGCCTTCTGTTTCGACCGCCAAACCTCTCAGGGGAGCATTTGCAACCGAGTGGTAGCATTTTTGAGTGAATTGCTGAAAGTCAGATTTTGGATGAAATTCTGACCCCGGGGCTTAGGGATTTTTTCAAAAAATCTTTTTCTGCCGGTTAAGTTTTGGAGGGCTGATTTCTTTTCCTGTGATAAAAAGCCTTCTGTTTCGACCGCCAAACCTCTCAGGGGAGCATTTGCAACCGTTTGGTAGCATTTCTGAGTAAATTGCCGAAAGTCAGATTTTTGCGGAAATTGTGACCCCGGGGCTTAGGGATTTTTTCAAAGAAATCTTTTTCTGCTGGTTAAGTTGTCGAGGGCTGATTTCTTTTCCTGTGATAAAAAGCCTTCTGTTTCGACCGCCAAACCTCTCAGGGGAGCATTTGCAACCGTTTGGTAGCATTTTTGAGTGAATTGCTGAAAGTAAGATTTTGGATGAAATTGTGAGCCCCAGGGCTTAGGGATTTTTTCAAAGAAATCTTTTTCTGCCAGATAAGTTGTGGAGGGCTGATTTCTTTTCCTGTGATAAAAAGCCTTCTGTTTCGACTGCCAAACCTTTCAGGGGAGCATTTGCAACCATTTGGCATCATTTTTGCGTAAATTGCCGAAAGTCAGATTTTTGATGAAATTGTGACCCCGGGGCTTAGGGATTTTTTCAAAAAAATCTTTTTTTGCCAGTTAAGTTGTGGAGGGCTAATTTCTTTTCCTGTGATAAAAAGCCTTCTGTTTCGACCGCCAAACCTCTCAGGGGAGCATTTGCAACCGTTTGGTAGCATTTTTGAGTAAATTGCCGAAAGTCAGATTTTTGCGGAAATTGTGACCCCGGGGCTTAGGGATTTTTTCAAAAAAATCTTTTTCTGCCGGTTAAGTTGTCAAGGGTTGATTTCTTTTCCTGTGATAAAAAGCCTTCTGTTTCCACCGCCAAACCTCTCAGGGGAGCATTTGCAACCGTTTGGCACCATTTTTAAGTTAGTTGCCGAAAGTCAGATTTTGGATGAAATTGTGACCCCGGGGCTTAGGGATTTTTTCAAAGAAATCTTTTTCTGCCGGTTAAGTTTCGGAGGGCTGATTTCTTTTCCTGTGATAAAAAGCCTTCTGTTTCGACCGCCAAACCTCTCAGGGGAGCATTTGCAACCGTTTGGCACCATTTTTGAGTGAATTGCTGAAAGTCAGATTTTGGATGAAATTGTGACCCCGGGGCTTAGGGATTTTTTCAAAGAAATCTTTTTCTGCCGGTTAAGTTGTGGAGGGCTGATTTCTTTTCCTGTGATAAAAAGCCTTCTGTTTCGACCGCCAAACCTCTCAGGGGAGCATTTGCAACCGTTTGGTAGCATTTTTGAGTAATTTGCCGAAAGTCAGATTTTTGCGGAAATTGTGACCCCGGGACTTAGGGATTTTTTCAAAAAAAACTTTTTCTGCCGGTTAAGTTGTCGAGGGTTGATTTCTTTTCCTGTGATAAAAAGCCTTCTGTTTCCACCGCCAAACCTCTCAGGGGAGCATTTGCAACCGTTTGGTAGCATTTTTGAGTGAATTGTTGAAAGTCAGATTTTGGATGAAATTGTGACCCCGGGGCTTAGGGATTTTTTCAAAAAATCTTTTTCTGCCGGTTAAGTTTTGGAGGGCTGATTTCTTTTCCTGTGGTAAAAAGCCTTCTGTTTCGACCGCCAAACCTCTCAGGGGAGCATTTGCAACCGTTTGGTAGCATTTTTGATTGAATTGCCGAAAATCAGATTTTTCCTGAAATTGTGACCCCGGGGCTTAGGGATTTTTTCAAAAAAATCTTTTTCTGCCGGTTAAGTTGTTGAGGGCTGGTTTCTTTTCCTGTGATAAAAAGCCTTCTGTTTCGACCGCCAAACCTCTCAGGGGGGCAGTTGCAACCGTTTGGCACCATTTTTGAGTGAATTGCTGAAAGTCAGATTTTGGATGAAATTGTGACCCCGGGGCTTAGGGATTTTTTCAAAGAAATCTTTTCCTGCCGGTTAAGTTGTGGAGGGCTGATTTCTTTTCCTGTGATAAAAAGCCTTCTGTTTCGACTGCCAAACCTTTCAGGGGAGCATTTGCAACCATTTGGCCCTATTTTTGAGTAAATTGCCGAAAGTCAGATTTTTCCTGAAATTGTGACCCCGGGGCTTAGGGATTTTTTCAAAAAAAACTTTTTCTGCCGGTTAAGTTGTCGAGGGCTGATTTCTTTTCCTGTGATAAAAAGCCTTCTGTTTCGACCGCCAAACCTGTCAGGGGAGCATTTGCAACCGAATGGTAGCATTTTTGAGTGAATTGCTGAAAGTCAGATTTTGGATGCAATTGTGACCCCGGGGCTTAGGGATTTTTTCAAAAAATCTTTTTCTGCCGGTTAAGTTTTGGAGGGCTGATTTCTTTTCCTGTTATAAAAAGCCTTCTGTTTCGACCGCCAAACCTCTCAGGGGAGCATTTGAAACCGTTTGATAGCATTTTTGAGTAAATTGCCGAAAGTCAGATTTTTTATGAAATTGTGACCCCGGGGCTTAGGGATTTTTTCAAAAAAATCTTTTATTGCCGGTTAAGTTGTGGAGGGCTGATTTCTTTTCCTGTGATAAAAAGCCTTCTGTTTCGACCGCCAAATCTCTCAGGGGAGCATTTGCAACCGTTTGGTAGCATTTTTGAGTAATTTGCCGAAAGTCAGATTTTTGCGGAAATTGTGACCCCGGGACTTAGGGATTTTTTCAAAAAAATCTTTTCCTGCCGGTTAAGTTGTGGAGGGCTGATTCCTTTTCCTGTGATAAAAAGCCTTCTGTTTCGACTGCCAAACCTTTCAGGGGAGCATTTGCAACCATTTGGCCCTATTTTTGAGTGAATTGCCGAAAGTCAGATTTTGGATGAAATTGTGACCCCGGGGCTTAGGGATTTTTTCAAAAAAATCTTTTTCTGCCGGTTAAGTTGTCGAGGGCTGATTTCTTTACCTATGATAAAAAGCCTTCTGTTTCGACCACCAAACCTCTCAGGTGAGCATTTGCAACCGTTTGGCAGCATTTTTGAGTGAATTGCCGAAAGTCAGATTTTGGATGAAATTGTGACCCCGGGGCTTAGGGATTTTTTCAAAAAATCTTTTTCTGCCGGTTAAGTTTTGGAGGGCTGATTTCTTTTCCTGTTATAAAAAGCCTTCTGTTTCGACCGCCAAACCTGTCAGGGGAGCATTTGCAACCGTTTGGTAGAATTTTTGAGTAAATTGCCGAAAGTCAGATTTTTTATGAAATTGTGACCCCGGGGCTTAGGGATTTTTTCAAAAAAATCTTTTTTTGCCGGTTAAGTTGTGTAGGCCTGATTTCTTTTCCTGTGATAAAAAGCCTTTTGTTTCGACCGCCAAACCTCTCAGGGGAGCATTTGCAACCGTTTGGTAGCATTTTTGAGTAAATTGCCGAAAGTCAGATTTCTGCGGAAATTGTGACCCCGGGGCTTAGGGATTTTTTCAAAGAAATCTTTTTCTGCCGGTTAATTTGTCGAGGGCTGATTCCTTTTCCTGTGATAAAAAGCCTTCTGTTTCGACTGCCAAACCTTTCAGGGGAGCATTTGCAACCATTTGGCCCTATTTTTGAGTGAATTGCCGAAAGTCAGATTTTGGATGAAATTGTGACCCCGGGGCTTAGGGATTTTTTCAAAAAAATCTTTTTCTGCCGGTTAAGTTGTCGAGGGCTGATTTCTTTACCTATGATAAAAAGCCTTCTGTTTCGACCACCAAACCTCTCAGGTGAGCATTTGCAACCGTTTGGCAGCATTTTTGAGTGAATTGCCGAAAGTCAGATTTTGGATGAAATTGTGACCCCGGGGCTTAGGGATTTTTTCAAAAAATCTTTTTCTGCCGGTTAAGTTTTGGAGGGCTGATTTCTTTTCCTGTTATAAAAAGCCTTCTGTTTCGACCGCCAAACCTGTCAGGGGAGCATTTGCAACCGTTTGGTAGAATTTTTGAGTAAATTGCCGAAAGTCAGATTTTTTATGAAATTGTGACCCCGGGGCTTAGGGATTTTTTCAAAAAAATCTTTTTTTGCCGGTTAAGTTGTGTAGGCCTGATTTCTTTTCCTGTGATAAAAAGCCTTTTGTTTCGACCGCCAAACCTCTCAGGGGAGCATTTGCAACCGTTTGGTAGCATTTTTGAGTAAATTGCCGAAAGTCAGATTTCTGCGGAAATTGTGACCCCGGGGCTTAGGGATTTTTTCAAAGAAATCTTTTTCTGCCGGTTAATTTGTCGAGGGCTGATTTCTTTTCCTGTGATAAAAAGCCTTCTGTTTCGACCGCCAAACCTCTCAGGGGAGCATTTGCAACCGTTTGGTAGCATTTTTGAGTGAATTGCTGAAAGTCAGATTTTGGATGAAATTGTGACCCCCAGGGCTTAGGGATTTTTTCAAAAAATCTTTTTCTGCCGGTTAAGTTGTGGAGGGCTAATTTCTTTTCCTGTGATAAAAAGCCTTCTGTTTCGACCGCCAAACCTCTCAGGGGAGCATTTGCAACCGTTTGGTAGCATTTTTGAGTGAATTGCTGAAAGTCAGATTTTGGATGAAATTGTGACCCCGGGGCTTAGGGATTTTTTCAAAAAAATCTTTTTCTGCCGGTTAAGTTGTCGAGGGGTGATTTCTTTTCCTGTGATAAAAAGCCTTCTGTTTCCACCGCCAAATCTCTCAGGGGAGCATTTGCAACCGTTTGGTAGCATTTTTGAGTAATTTGCCGAAAGTCAGATTTTTGCGGAAATTGTGACCCCGGGACTTAGGGATTTTTTCAAAAAAATCTTTTCCTGCCGGTTAAGTTTTGGAGGGCTGATTTCTTTTCCTGTTATAAAAAGCCTTCTGTTTCGACCGCCAAACCTCTCAGGGGAGCATTTGCAACCGTTTGGTAGCATTTTTGAGTGAATTGCCGAAAATCAGATTTTTCCTGAAATTGTGACCCCGGGGCTTAGGGATTTTTTCAAAAAATCTTTTTCTGCCGGTTAAGTTTTGGAGGGCTGATTTCTTTTCCTGTGATAAAAAGCCTTCTGTTTCCACCGCCAAACCTCTCAGGGGAGCATTTGCAACCGTTTGGTAGCATTTTTGAGTGAATTGCTGAAAGTCAGATTTTTTATGAAATTGTGACCCCGGTGCTTAGGGATTTTTTCAAAAAATCTATTTCTGCCGGTTAAGTTTTGGAGGGCTGATTTCTTTTCCTGTGATAAAAAGCCTTCTGTTTCGACCGCCAAACCTCTCAGGAGGGCAGTTGCAACCGTTTGGCACCATTTTTAAGTTAGTTGCTGAAAGTCAGATTTTGGATGAAATTGTTACCCCAGGGCTTAAAGATTTTTTCAAAAAAATCTTTTTCTGCCGGTTAAGTTGTCGAGGGCTGATTTCTTTACCTGTGATAAAAAGCCTTCCGTTTTGACTGCCAAACCTCTCAGGTGAGCATTTGCAACCGTTTGGCAGCATTTTTGAGTGAATTGCCGAAAGTCAGATTTTGGATGAAATTGTGACCCCGGGGCTTAGGGATTTTTTCAAAAAAATCTTTTTCTGCCGGTTAAGTTGTCGAGGGCTGATTTCTTTACCTGTGATAAAAAGCCTTCTGTTTCGACCACCAAACCTCTCAGGTGAGCATTTGCAACCGTTTGGCAGCATTTTTGAGTGAATTGCCGAAAGTCAGATTTTGGATGAAATTGTGACCCCGGGGCTTAGGGATTTTTTCAAAAAATCTTTTTCTGCCGGTTAAGTTTTGGAGGGCTGATTTCTTTTCCTGTTATAAAAAGCCTTCTGTTTCGACCGCCAAACCTGTCAGGGGAGCATTTGCAACCGTTTGGTCGAATTTTTGAGTAAATTGCCGAAAGTCAGATTTTTTATGAAATTGTGACCCCGGGGCTTAGGGATTTTTTCAAAAAAATCTTTTTTTGCCGGTTAAGTTGTGGAGGGCTAATTTCTTTTCCTGTGATAAAAAGCCTTCTGTTTCGACCGCCAAACCTCTCAGGGGAGCATTTGCAACCGTTTGGTAGCATTTTTGAGTAAATTGCCGAAAGTCAGATTTCTGCGGAAATTGTGACCCCGGGGCTTAGGGATTTTTTCAAAGAAATCTTTTTCTGCCGGTTAATTTGTCGAGGGCTGATTTCTTTTCCTGTGATAAAAAGCCTTCTGTTTCGACCGCCAAACCTCTCAGGGGAGCATTTGCAACCGTTTGGTAGCATTTTTGAGTGAATTGCTGAAAGTCAGATTTTGGATGAAATTGTGACCCCCAGGGCTTAGGGATTTTTTCAAAAAATCTTTTTCTGCCGGTTAAGTTGTGGAGGGCTAATTTCTTTTCCTGTGATAAAAAGCCTTCTGTTTCGACCGCCAAACCTCTCAGGGGAGCATTTGCAACCGTTTGGTAGCATTTTTGAGTAAATTGCCAAAAGTCAGATTTTTGCGGAAATTGTGACCCCGGGGCTTAGGGATTTTTTCAAAAAAATCTTTTTCTGCCGGTTAAGTTGTCGAGGGGTGATTTCTTTTCCTGTGATAAAAAGCCTTCTGTTTCCACCGCCAAATCTCTCAGGGGAGCATTTGCAACCGTTTGGTAGCATTTTTGAGTAATTTGCCGAAAGTCAGATTTTTGCGGAAATTGTGACCCCGGGACTTAGGGATTTTTTCAAAAAAATCTTTTCCTGCCGGTTAAGTTTTGGAGGGCTGATTTCTTTTCCTGTTATAAAAAGCCTTCTGTTTCGACCGCCAAACCTCTCAGGGGAGCATTTGCAACCGTTTGGTAGCATTTTTGAGTGAATTGCCGAAAATCAGATTTTTCCTGAAATTGTGACCCCGGGGCTTAGGGATTTTTTCAAAAAATCTTTTTCTGCCGGTTAAGTTTTGGAGGGCTGATTTCTTTTCCTGTGATAAAAAGCCTTCTGTTTCCACCGCCAAACCTCTCAGGGGAGCATTTGCAACCGTTTGGTAGCATTTTTGAGTGAATTGCTGAAAGTCAGATTTTTTATGAAATTGTGACCCCGGTGCTTAGGGATTTTTTCAAAAAATCTATTTCTGCCGGTTAAGTTTTGGAGGGCTGATTTCTTTTCCTGTGATAAAAAGCCTTCTGTTTCGACCGCCAAACCTCTCAGGAGGGCAGTTGCAACCGTTTGGCACCATTTTTAAGTTAGTTGCTGAAAGTCAGATTTTGGATGAAATTGTTACCCCAGGGCTTAAAGATTTTTTCAAAAAAATCTTTTTCTGCCGGTTAAGTTGTCGAGGGCTGATTTCTTTACCTGTGATAAAAAGCCTTCCGTTTTGACTGCCAAACCTCTCAGGTGAGCATTTGCAACCGTTTGGCAGCATTTTTGAGTGAATTGCCGAAAGTCAGATTTTGGATGAAATTGTGACCCCGGGGCTTAGGGATTTTTTCAAAAAAATCTTTTTCTGCCGGTTAAGTTGTCGAGGGCTGATTTCTTTACCTGTGATAAAAAGCCTTCTGTTTCGACCACCAAACCTCTCAGGTGAGCATTTGCAACCGTTTGGCAGCATTTTTGAGTGAATTGCCGAAAGTCAGATTTTGGATGAAATTGTGACCCCGGGGCTTAGGGATTTTTTCAAAAAATCTTTTTCTGCCGGTTAAGTTTTGGAGGGCTGATTTCTTTTCCTGTTATAAAAAGCCTTCTGTTTCGACCGCCAAACCTGTCAGGGGAGCATTTGCAACCGTTTGGTCGAATTTTTGAGTAAATTGCCGAAAGTCAGATTTTTTATGAAATTGTGACCCCGGGGCTTAGGGATTTTTTCAAAAAAATCTTTTTTTGCCGGTTAAGTTGTGGAGGGCTAATTTCTTTTCCTGTGATAAAAAGCCTTCTGTTTCGACCGCCAAACCTCTCAGGGGAGCATTTGCAACCGTTTGGTAGCATTTTTGAGTAAATTGCCGAAAGTCAGATTTCTGCGGAAATTGTGACCCCGGGGCTTAGGGATTTTTTCAAAGAAATCTTTTTCTGCCGGTTAATTTGTCGAGGGCTGATTTCTTTTCCTGTGATAAAAAGCCTTCTGTTTCGACCGCCAAACCTCTCAGGGGAGCATTTGCAACCGTTTGGTAGCATTTTTGAGTGAATTGCTGAAAGTCAGATTTTGGATGAAATTGTGACCCCCAGGGCTTAGGGATTTTTTCAAAAAATCTTTTTCTGCCGGTTAAGTTGTGGAGGGCTAATTTCTTTTCCTGTGATAAAAAGCCTTCTGTTTCGACCGCCAAACCTCTCAGGGGAGCATTTGCAACCGTTTGGTAGCATTTTTGAGTAAATTGCCAAAAGTCAGATTTTTGCGGAAATTGTGACCCCGGGGCTTAGGGATTTTTTCAAAAAAATCTTTTTCTGCCGGTTAAGTTGTCGAGGGGTGATTTCTTTTCCTGTGATAAAAAGCCTTCTGTTTCCACCGCCAAATCTCTCAGGGGAGCATTTGCAACCGTTTGGTAGCATTTTTGAGTAATTTGCCGAAAGTCAGATTTTTGCGGAAATTGTGACCCCGGGACTTAGGGATTTTTTCAAAAAAATCTTTTCCTGCCGGTTAAGTTTTGGAGGGCTGATTTCTTTTCCTGTTATAAAAAGCCTTCTGTTTCGACCGCCAAACCTCTCAGGGGAGCATTTGCAACCGTTTGGTAGCATTTTTGAGTGAATTGCCGAAAATCAGATTTTTCCTGAAATTGTGACCCCGGGGCTTAGGGATTTTTTCAAAAAATCTTTTTCTGCCGGTTAAGTTTTGGAGGGCTGATTTCTTTTCCTGTGATAAAAAGCCTTCTGTTTCCACCGCCAAACCTCTCAGGGGAGCATTTGCAACCGTTTGGTAGCATTTTTGAGTGAATTGCTGAAAGTCAGATTTTTTATGAAATTGTGACCCCGGTGCTTAGGGATTTTTTCAAAAAATCTATTTCTGCCGGTTAAGTTTTGGAGGGCTGATTTCTTTTCCTGTGATAAAAAGCCTTCTGTTTCGACCGCCAAAGCACTCAGGGGAGCATTTGCAAACGTTTGGCAGCATTTTTGAGTGAATTGCCGAAAATCAGATTTTTCCTGAAATTGTGACCCCGGGGCTTAGGGATTTTTTCAAAAAAATCTTTTTCTGCCAGTTAAGTTGTCGAGGGCTGATTTCTTTTCCTGTGATAAAAAGCCTTCTGTTTCGACTGCCAAACCTCTCAGGGGCAGTTGCAACTGTTTGGCAGCATTTTTGAGTAAATTGCCGAAAGTCAGATTTTTGCGGAAATTGTGACCCCGGGGCTTTTGGATTTTTTCAAAAAAATCTTTTCCTGCCGCTTAAGTTGTGGAGGGCTGATTTCTTTTGCTGTGATAAAAAGCCTTCTGTTTCGACTGCCAAACCTCTCAGGGGGCAGTTGCAAGTGTTTGGCACCATTTTTAAAGTTAGTTGCTGAAAGTCAGATTTTGGATGAAATTGTGATCCCGGGGCTTAGGGATTTTTTTCAAAAAAATCTTTTTCTGCCAGATAAGTTGTGGAGGGCTGATTTCTTTTCCTGTGATAAGAAGCCTTCTGTTTCGACCGCCAAACCTTTCAGGGGAGCATTTGCAACCGTTTGGTACCATTTTTGAGTGAATTGCTGAAAGTCAGATTTTGGATGAAATTGTGACCCCGGGGCTTAGGGATTTTTTCAAAAAAATCTTTTTCTGCCGGTTAAGTTGTCGAGGGCTGATTTCTTTTCCTGTGATAAAAAGCCTTCTGTTTCGACCGCCAAACCTCTCAGGGGAGCATTTGCAACCGTTTGGTAGCATTTTTGAGTATATTGCCGAAAGTCAGATTTTTGCGGAAATTGTGACCCCGGGGCTTAGGGATTTTTTCAAAAAAATGTTTTCCTTCCGGTTCAGTTGTAGAGGGCTGATTTCTTTTCCTGTGATAAAAAGCCTTCTGTTTTGACTGCCAAACCTTTCATGGGAGCATTTTCAACCATTTCGCAGCATTTTTGAGTGAATTGCCGAAAGTCAGATTTTGGATGAAATTGTGACTCCGGGGCTTAGGGATTTTTTCTAAAAAATCTTTTTCTGCCTGTTAGGTTGTGGAGGGCTCATTTCTTTTCCTGTGATAGAAAGCCTTCTGTTTCGACCGCCAAACCTCTCAGCGGAGTATTTGCAACCGTTTGGCAGCATTTTTTAGTGAATTGCCGAAAGTCAGATTTTGGATGAAATTTTGACCCCAGGGCTTAGGGATTTTTTCAAAAAAATCTTTTTCTGCCGGGAAAGTTGTCGAGGGCTTATTTCTTTTCTGTGATAAAAAGCCTTCCGTTTCGACCACCAAACCTTTCAGGGGAGCATTTGGAAACGTTTGGTAGCATTTTTGAGTGAATTGCCGAAAGTCAGATTTTGGATGAAATTGTGACCCCGGGGCTTAGGGATTTTTTCAAAAAAATCTTTTTCTGCCGGTTAAGTTGTGTAGGCCTGATTTCTTTTCCTGTGATAAAAAGCCTTCTGTTTCGACTGCCAAACTTCTCAGCGGAGCATTTGCAACCGTTTGGCAGCATTTTTGAGTGAATTGCCGAAAGTCAGATTTTGGATGAAATTGTGACCCCGGGGCTTAGGGATTTTTTCAAAAAAATCTTTTTCTGCCGGTAAAGTTGTGGAGGGCTGATTTCTTTTCTGTGATAAAAAGCCTTCTGTTTCGACCGCCAAACCTTTCAGGGGAGCATTTGCAACCGTTTGGTACCATTTTTGAGTGAATTGCTGAAAGTCAGATTTTGGATAAATTTGTGACCCCGGGGCTTTTGGATTTTTTCAAAAAAATCTTTTCCTGCCGGTTAAGTTGGGGAGGGCTGATTTCTTTTGCTGTGATAAAAAGCCTTCTTTTTCGACTGCCAAACCTCTCAGGGGCAGTTGCAACTGTTTGGCAGCATTTTTGAGTAAATTGCCGAAAGTCAGATTTTTGCGGAAATTGTGACCCCGGGGCTTTGGATTTTTTCAAAAAAATCTTTTCCTGCCGCTTAAGTTGTGGAGGGCTGATTTCTTTTGCTGTGATAAAAAGCCTTCTGTTTCGACTGCCAAACCTCTCAGGGGGCAGTTGCAAGTGTTTGGCACCATTTTTAAAGTTAGTTGCTGAAAGTCAGATTTTGGATGAAATTGTGATCCCCGGGGCTTAGGGATTTTTTTCAAAAAAATCTTTTTCTGCCAGATAAGTTGTGGAGGGCTGATTTCTTTTCCTGTGATAAGAAGCCTTCTGTTTCGACTGCCAAACCTTTCAGGGGAGCATTTGCAACCGTTTGGTACCATTTTTGAGTGAATTGCTGAAAGTCAGATTTTGGATGAAATTGTGACCCCGGGGCTTAGGGATTTTTTCAAAAAAATCTTTTTCTGCCGGTTAAGTTGTCGAGGGCTGATTTCTTTTCCTGTGATAAAAAGCCTTCTGTTTCGACCGCCAAACCTCTCAGGGGAGCATTTGCAACCGTTTGGTAGCATTTTTGAGTATATTGCCGAAAGTCAGATTTTTGCGGAAATTGTGACCCCGGGGCTTAGGGATTTTTTCAAAAAAATGTTTTCCTTCCGGTTCAGTTGTAGAGGGCTGATTTCTTTTCCTGTGATAAAAAGCCTTCTGTTTTGACTGCCAAACCTTTCATGGGAGCATTTGCAACCATTTGGCACCATTTTAGAGTAAATTGCCGAAAGTCAGATTTTTTATGAAATTGTGACCCCGGGCCTTAGGGATTTTTTCAAAAAATCATTTTTCTGCCAGTTAGGTTGTGGAGGGCTGATTTCTTTTCCTGTGATAAAAAGCCTTCTGTTTCGACCGCCAAACCTTTCAGGGGAGCATTTTCAACCATTTCGCAGCATTTTTGAGTGAATTGCCGAAAGTCAGATTTTGGATGAAATTGTGACTCCGGGGCTTAGGGATTTTTTCTAAAAAATCTTTTTCTGCCTGTTAGGTTGTGGAGGGCTCATTTCTTTTCCTGTGATAGAAAGCCTTCTGTTTCGACCGCCAAACCTCTCAGCGGAGTATTTGCAACCGTGTGGCAGCATTTTTTAGTGAATTGCCGAAAGTCAGATTTTGGATGAAATTTTGACCCCAGGGCTTAGGGATTTTTTCAAAAAAATCTTTTTCTGCCGGGAAAGTTGTCGAGGGCTTATTTCTTTTCTGTGATAAAAAGCCTTCCGTTTCGACCACCAAACCTTTCAGGGGAGCATTTGGAAACGTTTGGTAGCATTTTTGAGTGAATTGCCGAAAGTCAGATTTTGGATGAAATTGTGACCCCGGGGCTTAGGGATTTTTTCAAAAAAATCTTTTTCTGCCGGTTAAGTTGTGTAGGCCTGATTTCTTTTCCTGTGATAAAAAGCCTTCTGTTTCGACTGCCAAACTTCTCAGCGGAGCATTTGCAACCGTTTGGCAGCATTTTTGAGTGAATTGCCGAAAGTCAGATTTTGGATGAAATTGTGACCCCGGGGCTTAGGGATTTTTTCAAAAAAATCTTTTTCTGCAGGTTATGTCTTCGAGGGCTGATTTGTTTTCCTGTGATAAAAAGCCTTCTGTTTTGACCGCTAAACCTTTCAGGGGAGCATTTGCAACCGTTTGGCAGCATTTTTGAGTCAATTGCCGAAAGTCAGCTTTTGGATGAAATTGTGACCCCGGGGCTTAGGGATTTTTTCAAAAAAATCTTTTTCTGCCTGTTAGGTTGTGGAGGGCTGATTTCTTTTCCTGTGATAAAAAGCCTTCTGTTTCGACCGCCAAACCTCTCAGCGGAGTATTTGCAACCGTTTGGCAGCATTTTTCAGTGAATTGCCGAAAGTCAGATTTTGGATGAAATTGTGACCCCGGGGCTTAGGGATTTTTTCTAAAAAATCTTTTTCTGCCGGTTAAGTTGTGGAGGCCTGATTTCTTTTCCTGTGATAAAAAGCCTTCTGTTTCGACCGCCAAACCTTTCAGGGGAGCATTTGCAACCGTTTGGCAGCATTTTTGAGTGAATTGCCGAAAGTCAGATTTTGGATGAAATTGTGACCCCGGGGCTTAGGGATTTTTTCAAAAAAATCTTTTTCTGCCTGTTAGGTTGTGGAGGGCTGATTTCTTTTCCTGTGATAAAAAGCCTTCTGTTTCGACCGCCAAACCTCTCAGCGGAGTATTTGCAACCGTTTGGCAGCATTTTTCAGTGAATTGCCGAAAGTCAGATTTTGGATGAAATTGTGACCCCGGGGCTTAGGGATTTTTTCAAAAAAATCTTTTTCTGCCTGTTAGGTTGTGGAGGGCTGATTTCTTTTCCTGAGATAAAAAGCCTTCTGTTTCGACCGCCAAACCTCTCAGCGGAGCATTTGCAACCGTTTGGCAGCATTTTTGAGTGAATTGCCGAAAGTCAGTTTTTGGATGAAATTGTGACCCCGGGGCTTAGGGATTTTTTCAAAAAAATCTTTTTCTGCCTGTTAGGTTGTGGAGGGCTTATTTCTTTTCCTGTGATAAAAAGCCTTCTGTTTCGACCGCCAAACCTTTCAGGGGAGCATTTGCAACCGTTTGGCAGCATTTTTGAGTGAATTGCCGAAAGTCAGATTTTGGATGAAATTGTGACCCCGGGGCTTAGGGATTTTTTCAAAAAAATCTTTTTCTGCTTGTTAGGTTGTGGAGGGCTGATTTCTTTTCCTGTGATAAAAAGCCTTCTGTTTCGACCGCCAAACCTTTCAGGGGAGCATTTGCAACCGTTTGGCAGCATTTTTGAGTGAATTGCCGAAAGTCAGATTTTGGATGAAATTGTGACCCCGGGGCTTAGGGATTTTTTCAAAAAAATCTTTTTCTGCCTGTTAGGTTGTGGAGGGCTGATTTCTTTTCCTGTGATAAAAAGCCTTCTGTTTCGACCGCCAAACCTCTCAGCGGAGTATTTGCAACCGTTTGGCAGCATTTTTGAGTGAATTGCCGAAAGTCAGTTTTTGGATGAAATTGTGACCCCGGGGCTTAGGGATTTTTTCAAAAAAATATTTTTCTGCCTGTTAAGTGGTGGAGGGCTGATTTCTTTTCTGTGATAAAAAGCCTTCTGTTTCGACCGCCAAACCTTTCAGGGGAGCATTTGCAACCGTTTGGCAGCATTTTTGAGTGAATTGCCGAATGTCAGATTTTGGATGAAATTGTGACCCCGGGGCTTAGGGATTTTTTCAAAAAAATCTTTTTCTGCCGGTTAGGTTGTGGAGGGCTGATTTCTTTTCCTGTGATAAAAAGCCTTCCGTTTCGACCGCCAAACCTTTCAGCGGAGTATTTGCATCCGCCTGGCAGCATTTTGGAGCATTTTCGACCACCAAACCTTTCAGGGGAGCATTTGCAAACGTTTGGTAGCATTTTTGAGTGAATTGCCAAAAGTCAGATTTTGGTTGAAATTGTGACCCCGGGGCTTAGGGATTTTTTCAAAACAATCTTTTTCTGCCGGAAAAGTTGTGGAGGGCTGATTTCTTTTCCTGTGATAAAAAGCCTTCTTTTTCGACCGCCAAACCTCTCTGCAGAGTATTTGCAACCGTTTGGCAGCATTTTTGAGTGAATTGCCGAAAGTCAGATTTTGGATGAAATTGTGACCCCGGGGCTTAGGGATTTTTTCAAAAAAAACTTTTTCTGCCTTTTAGGTTGTGGAGGACTGATTGCTTTTCTGTGATAAAAAGCCTTCCGTTTCGACCACCAAACCTTTCAGGGAAGCAATTGCAAACGTTTGGTAGCATTTTTGAGTGAATTGCCGAAAGTCAGATTTTGAATGAAATTGTGACCCCGGGGCTTAGGGATTTTTTCAAAAAAATCTTTTTCTGCCTGTTAGGTTGTGGAGGGCTGATTTCTTTTCCTGAGATAAAAAGCCTTCTGTTTCGACCGCCAAACCTCTCAGCGGAGCATTTGCAACCGTTTGGCAGCATTTTTGAGTGAATTGCCGAAAGTCAGTTTTTGGATGAAATTGTGACCCCGGGGCTTAGGGATTTTTTCAAAAAAATCTTTTTCTGCCGGTTAAGCTGTGGAGGCCTTTTTTCTTTTCCTGTGATAAAAAGCCTTCTCTTTCGACCGCCAAACCTTTCAGGGGAGCATTTGCAACCGTTTGGCAGCATTTTTGAGTGAATTGCCGAAAGTCAGATTTTGGATGAAATTGTGACCCCGGGGCTTAGGGATTTTTTCAAAAAAATCTTTTTCTGCTTGTTAGGTTGTGGAGGGCTGATTTCTTTTCCTGTGATAAAAAGCCTTCTGTTTCGAACGCCAAACCTTTCAGGGGAGCATTTGCAACCGTTTGGCAGCATTTTTGAGTGAATTGCCGAATGTCAGATTTTGGATGAAATTGTGACCCCGGGGCTTAGGGATTTTTTCAAAAAAATCTTTTTCTGCCTTTTAGGTTGTGGAGGACTGATTGCTTTTCTGTGATAAATAGCCTTACGTTTCGACCACCAAACCATTCAGGGGAGCATTTCCAAACGTTTGGTAGCATTTTTGAGTGAATTGCCGAAAGTCAGATTTTGAATGAAATTGTGACCCCGTGGCTTAGGGATTTTTTCAAAAAAATCTTTTTCTGTCGGTTGACTTGTGGAGGCCTGATTTCTTTTCCTGTGATAAAAAGCCTTCTGTTTCGACCGCCAAACCTCTCAGCGGAGCATTTGCAACCGTTTGGCAGCATTTTTGAGTGAATTGCCGAAAGTCAGATTTTGGATGAAATTGTGACCCCGGGGCTTAGGGATTTTTTCAAAAAAATCTTTTTCTGCCGGTTATGTTGTCGAGGCCTGATTTCTTTTCCTGTGATAAAAAGCCTTCTGTTTCGACCGCCAAACCTTTCAGGGGAGCATTTGCAACCGTTTGGCAGCATTTTTGAGTGAATTGCCGAAAGTCAGATTTTGGATGAAATTGTGACCCCGGGGCTTAGGGATTTTTTCAAAAAAAACTTTTTCTGCCTTTTAGGTTTTGGAGGACTGATTGCTTTTCTGTGATAAAAAGCCTTCCGTTTCGACCACCAAACCTTTCAGGGAAGCATTTGCAAACGTTTGGTAGCATTTTTGAGTGAATTGCCGAAAGTCAGATTTTGAATGAAATTGTGACCCCGGGGCTTAGGGATTTTTTCAAAAAAATCTTTTTCTGCCTGTTAGGTTGTGGAGGGCTGATTTCTTCTCCTGTGATAAAAAGCCTTCTGTTTCGACCGCCAAACCTCTCAGCGGAGCATTTGCAACCGTTTGGCAGCATTTTTGAGTGAATTGCCGAAAATCAGATTTTGGATGAAATTGTGACCCCGGGGCTTAGGGATTTTTTCAAAAAAATCTTTTTCTGCCTGTTAGGTTGTGGAGGGCTTATTTCTTTTCCTGTGATAAAAAGCCTTCTGTTTCGACCGCCAAACCTTTCAGGGGAGCATTTGCAACCGTTTGGCAGCATTTTTGAGTGAATTGCCGAAAGTCAGATTTTGGATGAAATTGTGACCCCGGGGCTTAGGGATTTTTTCAAAAAAAACTTTTTCTGCCTTTTAGGTTTTGGAGGACTGATTGCTTTTCTGTGATAAAAAGCCTTCCGTTTCGACCACCAAACCTTTCAGGGAAGCATTTGCAAACGTTTGGTAGCATTTTTGAGTGAATTGCCGAAAGTCAGATTTTGAATGAAATTGTGACCCCGGGGCTTAGGGATTTTTTCAAAAAAATCTTTTTCTGCCGGTTATGTTGTCGAGGCCTGATTTCTTTTCCTGTGATAAAAAGCCTTCTGTTTCGACCGCCAAACCTTTCAGGGGAGCATTTGCAACCGTTTGGCAGCATTTTTGAGTGAATTGCCGAAAGTCAGATTTTGGATGAAATTGTGACCCCGGGGCTTAGGGATTTTTTCAAAAAAATCTTTTTCTGCCGGTTTAGTTGTGGAGGGCTGATTTCTTTTCCTGTGATAAAAAGCCTTCCGTTTCGACCGCCAAACCTCTCAGAGGAGCATTTGCAACCGTTTGACAGCATTTTTGAGTGAATTGCCGAAAGTCAGATTTTGGATGAAATTGTGACCACGGGGCTTAGGGATTTTTTCAAAAAAATCTTTTTCTGCCGGTTATGTTGTCGAGGCCTGATTTGTTTTCCTGTGATAAAAAGCCTTCTGTTTCGACCGCCAAACCTCTCAGTGGAGTATTTGCAACCGTGTGGCAGCATTTTTGAGTGAATTGTCAAAAGTCAGATTTTGGATGAAATTGTGACCCCGGGGCTTAGGGATTTTTTCTAAAAAATCTTTTTCTGCCGGTTAAGTTGTGGAGGCCTGATTTCTTTTCCTGTGATAAAAAGCCTTCTGTTTTGACCGCCAAACCTTTCAGGGGAGCATTTGCAACCGTTTGGCAGCATTTTTGAGTGAATTGCCGAAAGTCAGATTTTGGAAGAAATTGTGACCCCAGGGCTTAGGGATTTTTTCAAAAAAATCTTTTTCTGCCTGTTAGGTTGTGGAGGGCTGATTTCTTTTCCTGTGATAAAAAGCCTTCTGTTTCGACCGCCAAACCTCTCAGCGGAGTATTTGCAACCGTTTGGCAGCATTTTTCAGTGAATTGCCGAAAGTCAGATTTTGGATGAAATTGTGACCCCGGGGCTTAGGGATTTTTTCAAAAAAATCTTTTTCTGCCTTTTAGGTTGTGGAGGAATGATTTCTTTTCCTGTGATAAAAAGCCTTCTGTTTCGACCACCAAACCTTTCAGGGGAGCATTTCCAAACGTTTGGTAGCATTTTTGAGTGAATTGCCGAAAGTCAGATTTTGAATGAAATTGTGACCCCGTGGCTTAGGGATTTTTTCCAAAAAATCTTTTTCTGTCGGTTGACTTGTGGAGGCCGGATTTCTTTTCCTGTGATAAAAAGCCTTCCGTTTCGACGACCAAACCTTTCAGGGGAGCATTTCCAAACGTTTGGTAGCATTTTTGAGTGAATTGCCGAAAGTCAGATTTTGGATGAAATTGTGACCCCGGGGCTTAGGGATTTTTTCAAAAAAATCTTTTTCTGCCGGTTATGTTGTCGAGGGCTGATTTGTTTTCCTGTGATGAAAAGACTTCTGTTTTGACCGCTAAAACTTTCAGGGGAGCATTTGCAACCGTTTGGCAGCATTTTTCAGTGAATTGCCGAAAGTCAGATTTTGGATGAAATTGTGACCCCGGGGCTTAGGAATTTTTCTAAAAAATCTTTTTCTGCGGGTTGACTTGTGGAGACCTCATTTCTTTTCCTGTGCTAAAAAGCCTTCTGTTTCGACCGCCAAACCTTTCAGGGGAGCATTTGCAACCGTTTGGCAGCATTTTTGAGTGAATTGCCGAAAGTCAGATTTTGGATGAAATTGTGATGCCGGGGCTTAGGGATTTTTTCTAAAAAATGTTTTTCTGCCGGTTAAGTTGTGGAGGCCTGATTTCTTTTCCTGTGATAAAAAGCCTTCTGTTTCGACCGCCAAACCTCTCAGCGGAGTATTTGCAACCGTTTGGCAGCATTTTTGAGTCAATTGCCACAATTCAGATTTTGGAAGAAATTGTGACCCCAGGGCATAGGGATTTTTACTAAAAAATCTTTTTCTGCCGGTTAAGTTGTCGAGGGCTGATTTCTTTTCCTGTGATAAAAAGCCTTCTGTTTCGACCGCCAAACCTTTCAGGGGAGCATTTGCAACCGTTTGGCAGCATTTTTGAGTCAATTGCCGAAAGTCAGTTTTTGGATGAAATTGTGACCCCGGGGCTTAGGGATTTTTTCAAAAAAATCCTTTTCTGCCGGTTTAGTTGTGGAGGGCTGATTTCTTTTCCTGTGATAAAAAGCCTTCTGTTTCGACCGCCAAACCTCTCAGCGGAGTATTTGCAACCGCTTGGCAGCATTTTTGAGTCAATTGCCGCAAGTCAGATTTTGGATGAAATTTTGACCCCAGGGCTTAGGGATTTTTTCAAGAAAATCTTTTTCTGCCGGTTATGTTGTCGAGGGCTGATTTCTTTTCTTGTGATAAAACGCCTTCTGTTTTGACCGCTAAACCTTTCAGGGGAGCATTTGCAACCGTTTGGCAGCATTTTTGAGTGGATTGCCGAAAGTCAGATTTTTTATGAAATTGTGACCCCGGTGCTTAGGGATTTTTTCAAAAAAATCTTTTTCTGCCGGTTAAGTTGTGGAGGCCTGATTTCTTTTCCTGTGATAAAAAGCCTTCTGTTTTGACCGCCAAACCTTTCAGGGGAGCATTTGCAACCGTTTGGCAGCATTTTTGAGTGAATTGGCGAAAGTCAGATTTTGGATGAAATTGTGACGCCGGGGCTTAGGGATTTTTTCAAAAAAATCTTTTTCTGCCTGTTAGGTTGTGGAGGGCTGATTTCTTTTCCTGTGATAAAAAGCCTTCTGTTTCGACCGCTAAAACTTTCAGGGGAGCATTTGCAACCGTTTGGCAGCATTTTTGAGTGAATTGCCGAAAGTCAGATTTTGGATGAAATTGTGACCCCGGGGCTTAGGGATTTTTTCTAAAAAATCTTTTTCTGCGGGTTGACTTGTGGAGACCTGATTTCTTTTCCTGTGCTAAAAAGCCTTCTGTTTCGACCGCCAAACCTCTCAGCGGAGTATTTGCAACCGTTTGGCAGCATTTTTGAGTGAATTGCCGAAAGTCAGATTTTGGATGAAATTGTGACGCCGGGGCTTAGGGATTTTTTCTAAAAAATGTTTTTCTGCCGGTTAAGTTGTGGAGGCCTGATTTCTTTTCCTGTGATAAAAAGCCTTCTGTTTCGACCGCCAAACCTCTCAGCGGAGTATTTGCAACCGTTTGGCAGCATTTTTGAGTCAATTGCCGCAATTCAGATTTTGGAAGAAATTGTGACCCCAGGGCATAGGGATTTTTTCTAAAAAATCTTTTTCTGCCGGTTAAGTTGTCGAGGGCTGATTTCTTTTCCTGTGATAAAAAGCCTTCTGTTTCGACCGCCAAACCTTTCAGGGGAGCATTTGCAACCGTTTGGCAGCATTTTTGAGTCAATTGCCGAAAGTCAGCTTTTGGATGAAATTGTGACCCCGGAGCTTAGGGATTTTTTCAAAAAAATCTTTTTCTGCCTGTTAGGTTGTGTAGGGATGATTTCTTTTCCTGTGATAAAAAGCCTTCTGTTTCAACCGCCAAACCTTTCAGGGGAGCATTTGCAACCGTTTGGCAGCATTTTTGAGTGAATTGCCGAAAGTCAGATTTTGGATGAAATTGTGACCCCGGGGCTTAGGGATTTTTTCTAAAAAATCTTTTTCTGCCTGTTAGGTTGTGGAGGGCTGATTTCTTTTCCTGTGATAAAAAGCCTTCTGTTTCGACCGCCAAACCTTTCAGGGGAGCATTTGCAACCGTTTGGCAGCATTTTTCAGTGAATTGCCGAAAGTCAGATTTTGGATGAAATTGTGACCCCGGGGCTTAGGGATTTTTTCAAAAAAATCTTTTTCTGCCGGTTAAGTTGTGGAGGCCTGATTTCTTTTCCTGTGATAAAAAGCCTTCTGTTTCGACCGCCAAACCTTTCAGGGGAGCATTTGCAACCGTTTGGCAGCATTTTTGAGTGAATTGCCGAAAGTCAGATTTTGGATGAAATTGTGACCCCGGGGCTTAGGGATTTTTTCAAAAAAATCCTTTTCTGCCGGTTTAGTTGTGGAGGGCTGATTTCTTTTCCTGTGATAAAAAGCCTTCTGTTTCGACCGCCAAACCTCTCAGCGGAGTATTTGCAACCGTTTGGCAGCATTTTTGAGTCAATTGCCGCAAGTCAGATTTTGGATGAAATTTTGACCCCAGGGCTTAGGGATTTTTTCAAGAAAATCTTTTTCTGCCGGTTATGTTGTCGAGGGCTGATTTCTTTTCTTGTGATAAAACGCCTTCTGTTTCGACCGCCAAACCTTTCAGGGGAGCATTTGCAACCGTTTGGCAGCATTTTTGAGTGAATTGCCGAAAGTCAGATTTTGGATGAAATTGTGACCCCGTGGCTTAGGGATTTTTTCCAAAAAATCTTTTTCTGCCGGTTGACTTGTGGAGGCCTGATTTCTTTTCCTGTGATAAAAAGCCTTCTGTTTCGACCGCCAAACCTCTCAGCGGAGTATTTGCAACCGTTTGGCAGCATTTTTGAGTCAATTGCCGCAATTCAGATTTTGGAAGAAATTGTGACCCCAGGGCATAGGGATTTTTTCTAACAAATCTTTTTCTGCCGGTTAAGTTGTGGAGGCCTGATTTCTTTTCCTGTGATAAAAAGCCTTCTGTTTCGACCGCCAAACCTCTCAGCGGAGTATTTGCAACCGTTTGGCAGCATTTTTGAGTCAATTGCCGCAATTCAGATTTTGGAAGAAATTGTGACCCCAGGGCATAGGGATTTTTTCTAAAAAATCTTTTTCTGCCGGTTAAGTTGTCGAGGGCTGATTTCTTTTCCTGTGATAAAAAGCCTTCTGTTTCGACCGCCAAACCTTTCAGGGGAGCATTTGCAACCGTTTGGCAGCATTTTTGAGTCAATTGCCGAAAGTCAGTTTTTGGATGAAATTGTGACCCCGGGGCTTAGGGATTTTTTCAAAAAAATCCTTTTCTGCCGGTTTAGTTGTGGAGGGCTGATTTCTTTTCCTGTGATAAAACGCCTTCTGTTTTGACCGCTAAACCTTTCAGGGGAGCATTTGCAACCGTTTGGCAGCATTTTTGAGTGGATTGCCGAAAGTCAGATTTTTTATGAAATTGTGACCCCGGTGCTTAGGGATTTTTTCAAAAAAATCTTTTTCTGCCGGTTAAGTTGTGGAGGCCTCATTTCTTTTCCTGTGATAAAAAGCCTTCTGTTTTGACCGCCAAACCTTTCAGGGGAGCATTTGCAACCGTTTGGCAGCATTTTTGAGTGAATTGGCGAAAGTCAGATTTTGGATGAAATTGTGACCCCGGGGCTTAGGGATTTTTTCTAAAAAATCTTTTTCTGCCGGTTAAGTTGTGGAGGCCTGATTTCTTTTCCTGTGATAAAAAGCCTTCTGTTTCGACCGCCAAACCTTTCAGGGGAGCATTTGCAACCGTTTGGCAGCATTTTTGAGTGAATTGCCGAAAGTCAGATTTTGGATGAAATTGTGACCCCGGGGGCTTAGGGATTTTTTCAAAAAAATCTTTTTCTGCCGGTTATGTTGTCGAGGGCTGATTTGTTTTCCTGTGATGAAAAGACTTCTGTTTTGACCGCTAAAACTTTCAGGGAAGCATTTGCAACCGTTTGGCAGCATTTTTCAGTGAATTGCCGAAAGTCTGATTTTGGATGAAATTGTGACCCCGGGGCTGAGGGATTTTTTCTAAAAAATCTTTTTCTGCGGGTTGACTTGTGGAGACCTCATTTCTTTTCCTGTGCTAAAAAGCCTTCTGTTTCGACTGCCAAACCGCTCAGCGGAGTATTTGCAACCGTTTGGCAGCATTTTTGAGTGAATTGCCGCAAGTCAGATTTTGGATGAAATTGTGACCCCGGGGCTTAGGGATTTTTTCAAAAAAATCTTTTTCTGCCTGTTAGGTTGTGGAGGGCTGATTTCTTTCCCTGTGATAAAAAGCCTTCTGTTTCGACCGCCAAACCTTTCAGGGGAGCATTTGCAACCCTTTGGCAGCATTTTTGAGTGAATTGCCGAAAGTCAGTTTTTGGATGAAATTGTGACCCCGGGGCTTAGGGATTTTTTCAAAAAAATATTTTTCTGCCTGTTAAGTGGTGGAGGGCTGATTTCTTTTCTGTGATAAAAAGACTTCTGTTTTGACCGCTAAAACTTTCAGGGGAGCATTTGCAACCGTTTGGCAGCATTTTTCAGTGAATTGCCGAAAGTCAGATTTTGGATGAAATTGTGACCCCGGGGCTTAGGGATTTTTTCTAAAAAATCTTTTTCTGCGGATTGACTTGTGGAGACCTGATTTCTTTTCCTGTGCTAAAAAGCCTTCTGTTTTGACCGCCAAACCTCTCAGCGGAGTATTTGCAACCGTTTGGCAGCATTTTTGAGTGAATTGCCGAAAGTCAGATTTTGGATGAAATTGTGACGCCGGGGCTTAGGGATTTTTTCTAAAAAAATCTTTTTCTGCCGGATAAGTTGTGGAGGCCTGATTTCTTTTCCTGTGATAAAAAGCCTTCTGTTTCGACCGCCAAACCTCTCAGCGGAGTATTTGCAACCGTTTGGCAGCATTTTTGAGTCAATTGCCGCAATTCAGATTTTGGAAGAAATTGTGACCCCAGGGCATAGGGATTTTTTCTAAAAAATCTTTTTCTGCCGGTTAAGTTGTCGAGGGCTGATTTCTTTTCCTGTGATAAAAAGCCTTCTGTTTCGACCGCCAAACCTTTCAGGGGAGCATTTGCAACCGTTTGGCAGCATTTTTGAGTGAATTGCCGAAAGTCAGTTTTTGGATGAAATTGTGACCCCGGGGCTTAGGGATTTTTTCAAAAAAATCTTTTTCTGCCTGTTAGGTTGTGTAGGGCTGATTTCTTTTCCTGTGATAAAAAGCCTTCTGTTTCGACCGCTAAAACTTTCAGGGGAGCATTTCCAAACGTTTGGTAGCATTTTTGAGTGAATTGCCGAAAGTCAGATTTTGGATGAAATTGTGACCCCGTGGCTTAGGGATTTTTTCCAAAAAATCTTTTTCTGCCGGTTGACTTGTGGAGGCCTGATTTCTTTTCCTGTGATAAAAAGCCTTCTGTTTCGACCGCCAAACCTCTCAGCGGAGTATTTGCAACCGTTTGGCAGCATTTTTGAGTCAATTGCCGCAATTCAGATTTTGGAAGAAATTGTGACCCCAGGGCATAGGGATTTTTTCTAACAAATCTTTTTCTGCCGGTTAAGTTGTGGAGGCCTGATTTCTTTTCCTGTGATAAAAAGCCTTCTGTTTCGACCGCCAAACCTCTTAGCGGAGTATTTGCAACCGTTTGGCAGCATTTTTGAGTCAATTGCCACAATTCAGATTTTGGAAGAAATTGTGACCCCAGGGCATAGGGATTTTTTCTAAAAAATCTTTTTCTGCCGGTTAAGTTGTCGAGGGCTGATTTCTTTTCCTGTGATAAAAAGCCTTCTGTTTCGACCGCCAAACCTTTCAGGGGAGCATTTGCAACCGTTTGGCAGCATTTTTGAGTCAATTGCCGAAAGTCAGTTTTTGGATGAAATTGTGACCCCGGGGCTTAGGGATTTTTTCAAAAAAATCCTTTTCTGCCGGTTTAGTTGTGGAGGGCTGATTTCTTTTCCTGTGATAAAAAGCCTTCTGTTTCGACCGCCAAACCTCTCAGCGGAGTATTTGCAACCGCTTGGCAGCATTTTTTAGTCAATTGCCGCAAGTCAGATTTTGGATGAAATTTTGACCCCAGGGCTTAGGGATTTTTTCAAGAAAATCTTTTTCTGCCGGTTATGTTGTCGAGGGCTGATTTCTTTTCTTGTGATAAAACGCCTTCTGTTTTGACCGCTAAACCTTTCAGGGGAGCATTTGCAACCGTTTGGCAGCATTTTTGAGTGGATTGCCGAAAGTCAGATTTTTTATGAAATTGTGACCCCGGTGCTTAGGGATTTTTTCAAAAAAATCTTTTTCTGCCGGTTAAGTTGTGGAGGCCTCATTTCTTTTCCTGTGATAAAAAGCCTTCTGTTTTGACCGCCAAACCTTTCAGGGGAGCATTTGCAACCGTTTGGCAGCATTTTTGAGTGAATTGGCGAACGTCAGATTTTGGATGAAATTGTGACCCCGGGGCTTAGGGATTTTTTCAAAAAAATCTTTTTCTGCCTGTTAGGTTGTGGAGGGCTGATTTCTTTTCCTGTGATAAAAAGCCTTCTGTTTCGACCGCTAAAACTTTCAGGGGAGCATTTGCAACCGTTTGGCAGCATTTTTGAGTGAATTGCCGAAAGTCAGATTTTGGATGAAATTGTGACTCCGGGGCTTAGGGATTTTTTCTAAAAAATCTTTTTCTGCGGGTTGACTTGTGGAGACCTGATTTCTTTTCCTGTGCTAAAAAGCCTTCTGTTTCGACCGCCAAACCTCTCAGCGGAGTATTTGCAACCGTTTGGCAGCATTTTTGAGTGAATTGCCGAAAGTCAGATTTTGGATGAAATTGTGACGCCGGGGCTTAGGGATTTTTTCTAAAAAATGTTTTTCTGCCGGTTAAGTTGTGGAGGCCTGATTTCTTTTCCTGTGATAAAAAGCCTTCTGTTTCGACCGCCAAACCTCTCAGCGGAGTATTTGCAACCGTTTGGCAGCATTTTTGAGTCAATTGCCGCAATTCAGATTTTGGAAGAAATTGTGACCCCAGGGCATAGGGATTTTTTCTAAAAAATCTTTTTCTGACGGTTAAGTTGTCGAGGGCTGATTTCTTTTCCTGTGATAAAAAGCTTTCTGTTTCGACCGCCAAACCTTTCAGGGGAGCATTTGCAACCGTTTGGCAGCATTTTTGAGTCAATTGCCGAAAGTCAGTTTTTGGATGAAATTGTGACCCCGGGGCTTAGGGATTTTTTCAAAAAAATCTTTTTCTGCCTGTTAGGTTGTGTAGGGCTGATTTCTTTTCCTGTGATAAAAAGCCTTCTGTTTCGACCGCCAAACCTTTCAGGGGAGCATTTGCAACCGTTTGGCAGCATTTTTGAGTGAATTGCCGAAAGTCAGATTTTGGATGAAATTGTGAGCATTAGGGCTTAGGGATTTTTTCTAAAAAATCTTTTTCTGCCTGTTAGGTTGTGGAGGGCTGATTTCTTTTCCTGTGATAAAAAGCCTTCTGTTTCGACCGCCAAACCTTTCAGGGGAGCATTTGCAACCGTTTGGCAGCATTTTTCAGTGAATTGCCGAAAGTCAGATTTTGGATGAAATTGTGACCCCGGGGCTTAGGGATTTTTTCTAAAAAATCTTTTTCTGCCGGTTAAGTTGTGGAGGCCTGATTTCTTTTCCTGTGATAAAAAGCCTTCTGTTTCAACCGCCAAACCTTTCAGGGGAGCATTTGCAACCGTTTGGCAGCATTTTTGAGTGAATTGCCGAAAGTCAGATTTTGGATGAAATTGTGACCCCGGGGCTTAGGGATTTTTTCAAAAAAATCCTTTTCTGCCGGTTTAGTTGTGGAGGGCTGATTTCTTTTCCTGTGATAAAAAGCCTTCTGTTTCGACCGCCAAACCTCTCAGCGGAGTATTTGCAACCGTTTGGCAGCATTTTTGAGTCAATTGCCGCAAGTCAGATTTTGGATGAAATTTTGACCCCAGGGCTTAGGGATTTTTTCAAGAAAATCTTTTGCTGCCGGTTATGTTGTCGAGGGCTGATTTCTTTTCTTGTGATAAAACGCCTTCTGTTTTGACCTCTAAACCTTTCAGGGGAGCATTTGCAACCGTTTGGCAGCATTTTTGAGTGGATTGCCGAAAGTCAGATTTTTTATGAAATTGTGACCCCGGGGCTTAGGGATTTTTTCTAAAAAATCTTTTTCTGCCGGTTAAGTTGTGGAGGCCTGATTTCTTTTCCTGTGATAAAAAGCCTTCTGTTTCGACCGCCAAACCTTTCAGGGGAGCATTTGCAACCGTTTGGCAGCATTTTTGAGTGAATTGCCGAAAGTCAGATTTTGGATGAAATTGTGACCCCGGGGCTTAGGGATTTTTTCAAAAAAATCCTTTTCTGCCGGTTTAGTTGTGGAGGGCTGATTTCTTTTCCTGTGATAAAAAGCCTTCTGTTTCGACCGCCAAACCTCTCAGGGGAGTATTTGCAACCGCTTGGCAGCATTTTTGAGTCAATTGCCGCAAGTCAGATTTTGGATGAAATTTTGACCCCAGGGCTTAGGGATTTTTTCAAGAAAATCTTTTTCTGCCGGTTATGTTGTCGAGGGCTGATTTCTTTTCTTGTGATAAAATGCTTTCTTTTTTGACCGCTAAACCTTTCAGGGGAGCATTTGCAACCGTTTGGCAGCATTTTTGAGTGGATTGCCGAAAGTCAGATTTTTTATGAAATTGTGACCCCGGTGCTTAGGGATTTTTTCAAAAAAATCTTTTTCTGCCGGTTAAGTTCTGGAGGCCTGATTTCTTTTCCTGTGATAAAAAGCCTTCTGTTTTGACCGCCAAACCTTTCAGGGGAGCATTTGCAACCGCTTGGCAGCATTTTTGAGTGAATTGGCGAAAGTCAGATTTTGGATGAAATTGTGACCCCGGGGCTTAGGGATTTTTTCAAAAAAATCTTTTTCTGCCTGTTAGGTTGTGGAGGGCTGATTTCTTTTCCTGTGATAAAAAGCCTTCTGTTTCGACCGCCAAACCTTTCAGGGGAGCATTTGCAACCGTTTGGCAGCATTTTTGAGTGAATTGCCGAAAGTCAGATTTTGGATGAAATTGTGACCCCGGGGCTTAGGGATTTTTTCAAAAAAATCTTTTTCTGCCTGTTAGGTTGTGGAGGGCTGATTTGTTTTCCTGTGATAAAAAGCCTTCTGTTTCGACCGCCAAACCTCTCAGCGGAGTATTTGCAACCGTTTGGCAGCATTTTTGAGTCAATTGCCGCAATTCAGATTTTGGAAGAAATTGTGACCCCAGGGCATAGGGATTTTTTCTAAAAAATCTTTTTCTGCCGGTTAAGTTGTCGAGGGCTGATTTCTTTTCCTGTGATAAAAAGCCTTCTGTTTCGACCGCCAAACCTTTCAGGGGAGCATTTGCAACCGTTTGGCAGCATTTTTGAGTGAATTGCCGAAAGTCAGTTTTGGATGAAATTGTGACCCCGGGGCTTAGGGATTTTTTCAAAAAAATCTTTTTCTGCCTGTTAGGTTGTGTAGGGCTGATTTCTTTTCCTGTGATAAAAAGCCTTCTGTTTCGACCGCCAAACCTTTCAGGGGAGCATTTCCAAACGTTTGGTAGCATTTTTGAGTGAATTGCCGAAAGTCAGATTTTGGATGAAATTGTGACCCCGTGGCTTAGGGATTTTTTCCAAAAAATCTTTTTCTGCCGGTTGACTTGTGGAGGCCTGATTTCTTTTCCTGTGATAAAAAGCCTTCTGTTTCGACCGCCAAACCTCTCAGGGGAGCATTTGCAACCGTTTGGCAGCATTTTTGAGTGAATTGCCGAAAGTCAGATTTTGGATGAAATTGTGACCCCGGGGCTTAGGGATTTTTTCAAAAAAATCTTTTTCTGCCGGTTATCTTGTCGAGGGCTGATTTGTTTTCCTGTGATGAAAAGACTTCTGTTTTGACCGCTAAAACTTTCAGGGGAGCATTTGCAACCGTTTGGCAGCATTTTTCAGTGAATTGCCGAAAGTCAGATTTTGGATGAAATTGTGACCCCGGGGCTTAGGGATTTTTTCTAAAAAATCTTTTTCTGCGGGTTGACTTGCGGAGACCTCATTTCTTTTCCTGTGCTAAAAAGCCTTCTGTTTCGACCGCCAAACCTCTCAGCGGAGTATTTGCAACCGTTTGGCAGCATTTTTGAGTGAATTGCCGAAAGTCAGATTTTGGAAGAAATTGTGACCCCAGGGCTTAGGGATTTTTTCTAAAAAATCTTTTTCTGCCGGTTAAGTTGTCGAGGGCTGATTTCTTTTCTGTGATAAAAAGCCTTCTGTTTCGACCGCCAAACCTTTCAGGGGAGCATTTGCAACCGTTTGGCAGCATTTTTGAGTGAATTGCCGAAAGTCAGATTTTGGATGAAATTGTGACCCCTGGGCTTAGGGATTTTTTCAAAAAAATCTTTTTCTGCCTGTTAGGTTGTGTAGGGCTGATTTCTTTTCCTGTGATAAAAAGCCTTCTGTTTCGACCGCCAAAGCTTTCAGGGGAGCATTTGCAACCGTTTGGCAGCATTTTTGAGTGAATTGCCGAAAGTCAGATTTTGGATGAAATTGTGACCCCGGGGCTTAGGGATTTTTTCAAAAAAATCTTTTTCTGCCGGTTATGTTGTCGAGGGCTGATTTGTTTTCCTGTGATGAAAAGACTTCTGTTTTGACCGCTAAAACTTTCAGGGGAGCATTTGCAACCGTTTGGCAGCATTTTTCAGTGAATTGCCGAAAGTCAGATTTTGGATGATATTGTGACCCCGGGGCTTAGGGATTTTTTCTAAAAAATCTTTTTCTGCGGGTTGACTTGTGGAGACCTCATTTCTTTTCCTGTGCTAAAAAGCCTTCTGTTTCGACTGCCAAACCTCTCAGCGGAGTATTTGCAACCGTTTGGCAGCATTTTTGAGTGAATTGCCGCAAGTCAATTTTGGAAGAAATTGTGACCCCAGGGCTTAGGGATTTTTTCTAAAAAATGTTTTTCTGCCGGTTAAGTTGTCGAGGGCTGATTTCTTTTCTGTGATAAAAAGCCTTCTGTTTCGACCGCCAAAACTTTCAGGGGAGCATTTGCAACCGTTTGGCAGCATTTTTGTGTGAATTGCCGAAAGTCAGATTTTGGATGAAATTGTGACCCCGGGGCTTAGGGATTTTTTCAAAAAAATCTTTTTCTGCCGGTTATGTTGTCGAGGGCTGATTTGTTTTCCTGTGATGAAAAGACTTCTGTTTTGACCGCTAAAACTTTCAGGGGAGCATTTGCAACCGTTTGGCAGCATTTTTCAGTGAATTGCCGAAAGTCAGATTTAGGATGAAATTGTGACCCCGGGGCTTAGGGATTTTTTCTAAAAAATCTTTTTCTGCGGGTTGACTTGTGGAGACCTCATTTCTTTTCCTGTGCTAAAAAGCCTTCTGTTTCGACTGCCAAACCTCTCAGCGGAGTATTTGCAACCGTTTGGCAGCATTTTTGAGTGAATTGCCGCAAGTCAATTTTGGAAGAAATTGTGACCCCAGGGCTTAGGGATTTTTTCTAAAAAATGTTTTTCTGCCGGTTAAGTTGTCGAGGGCTGATTTCTTTTCTGTGATAAAAAGCCTTCTGTTTCGACCGCCAAACCTTTCAGGGCAGCATTTGCAACCGTTTGGCAGCATTTTTGTGTGAATTGCCGAAAGTCAGTTTTTGGATGAAATTGTGACCCCGGGGCTTAAGGATTTTTTCAAAAAAATCTTTTTCTGCCTGTTAGGTTGTGTAGGGCTGATTTCTTTTCCTGTGATAAAAAGCCTTCTGTTTCGACCGCCAAACCTTTCAGGGGAGCATTTGCAACCGTTTGGCAGCATTTTTGAGTGAATTGCCGAAAGTCAGATTTTGGATGAAATTGTGACCCCGGGGCTTAGGGATTTTTTCAAAAAAATCTTTTTCTGCCTTTTAGGTTGTGGAGGACTGATTTCTTTTCCTGTGATAAAAAGCCTTCTGTTTCGACCACCAAACCTTTCAGGGGAGCATTTCCAAACGTTTGGTAGCATTTTTGAGTGAATTGCCGAAAGTCAGATTTTGAATGAAATTGTGACCCCGTGGCTTAGGGATTTTTTCCAAAAAATCTTTTTCTGTCGGTTGACTTGTGGAGGCCGGATTTCTTTTCCTGTGATAAAAAGCCTTCCGTTTCGACCACCAAACCTTTCAGGGGAGCATTTCCAAACGTTTGGTAGCATTTTTGAGTGAATTGCCGAAAGTCAGATTTTGGATGAAATTGTGACCCCGGGGCTTAGGGATTTTTTCAAAAAAATCTATTTCTGCCGGTTAAGTTTTCGAGGGCTGATTTCTTTTCTGTGATAAAAAGCCTTCCGTTTCGACCACCAAACCTTTCAGGGGAGCATTTGCAAACGTTTGGTAGCATTTTTGAGTGAATTGCCGAAAGTCAGATTTTGGATGAAATTGTGACCCCGGGGCTTAGGAATTTTTTCTAAAAAATCTTTTTCTGCCGGTTAAGTTGTCGAGGGCTGATTTCTTTTCTGTGATAAAAAGCCTTCTGTTTCGACCGCCAAACCTTTCAGGGGAGCATTTGCAACCGTTTGGCAGCATTTTTCAGTGAATTGCCGAAAGTCAGATTTTGGATGAAATTGTGACCCCGGGGCTTAGGGATTTTTTCTAAAAAATCTTTTTCTGCCTGTTAGGTTGTGTAGGGCTGATTTCTTTTCCTGTGATAAAAAGCCTTCTGTTTCGACCGCCAAACCTTTCAGGGGAGCATTTGCAACCGTTTGGCAGCATTTTTGAGTGAATTGCCGAAAGTCAGATTTTGGATGAAATTGTGACCCCGGGGCTTAGGGATTTTTTCAAAAAAATCTTTTTCTGCCGGTTATGTTGTCGAGGGCTGATTTGTTTTCCTGTGATGAAAAGACTTCTGTTTTGACCGCTAAAACTTTCAGGGGAGCATTTGCAACCGTTTGGCAGCATTTTTCAGTGAATTGCCGAAAGTCAGATTTTGGATGAAATTGTGACCCCGGTGCTTAGGGATTTTTTCTAAAAAATCTTTTTCTGCGGGTTGACTTGTGGAGACCTCATTTCTTTTCCTGTGCTAAAAAGCCTTCTGTTTCGACTGCCAAACCTCTCAGCGGAGTATTTGCAACCGTTTGGCAGCATTTTTGAGTGAATTGCCGCAAGTCAATTTTGGAAGAAATTGTGACCCCAGGGCTTAGGGATTTTTTCTAAAAAATGTTTTTCTGCCGGTTAAGTTGTCGAGGGCTGATTTCTTTTATGTGATAAAAAGCCTTCTGTTTCGACCGCCAAACCTTTCAGGGCAGCATTTGCAACCGTTTGGCAGCATTTTTGTGTGAATTGCCGAAAGTCAGTTTTTGGATGAAATTGTGACCCCGGGGCTTAAGGATTTTTTCAAAAAAATCTTTTTCTGCCTGTTAGGTTGTGTAGGGCTGATTTCTTTTCCTGTGATAAAAAGCCTTCTGTTTCGACCGCCAAACCTTTCAGGGGAGCATTTGCAACCGTTTGGCAGCATTTTTGAGTGAATTGCCGAAAGTCAGATTTTGGATGAAATTGTGACCCCGGGGCTTAGGGATTTTTTCAAAAAAATCTTTTTCTGCCTTTTAGGTTGTGGAGGACTGATTTCTTTTCCTGTGATAAAAAGCCTTCTGTTTCAACCACCAAACCTTTCAGGGGAGCATTTCCAAACGTTTGGTAGCATTTTTGAGTGAATTGCCGAAAGTCAGATTTTGAATGAAATTGTGACCCCGTGGCTTAGGGATTTTTTCCAAAAAATCTTTTTCTGTCGGTTGACTTGTGGAGGCCGGATTTCTTTTCCTGTGATAAAAAGCCTTCCGTTTCGACCACCAAACCTTTCAGGGGAGCATTTCCAAACGTTTGGTAGCATTTTTGAGTGAATTGCCGAAAGTCAGATTTTGGATGAAATTGTGACCCCGGGGCTTAGGGATTTTTTCAAAAAAATCTATTTCTGCCGGTTAAGTTTTCGAGGGCTGATTTCTTTTCTGTGATAAAAAGCCTTCCGTTTCGACCACCAAACCTTTCAGGGGAGCATTTGCAAACGTTTGGTAGCATTTTTGAGTGAATTGCCGAAAGTCAGATTTTGGATGAAATTGTGACCCCGGGGCTTAGGAATTTTTTCTAAAAAATCTTTTTCTGCCGGTTAAGTTGTCGAGGGCTGATTTCTTTTCTGTGATAAAAAGCCTTCTGTTTCGACCGCCAAACCTTTCAGGGGAGCATTTGCAACCGTTTGGCAGCATTTTTGAGTGAATTGCCGAAAGTCAGATTTTGGATGAAATTGTGACCCCGGGGCTTAGGGATTTTTTCTAAAAAATCTTTTTCTGCCTGTTAGGTTGTGTAGGGCTGATTTCTTTTCCTGTGATAAAAAGCCTTCTGTTTCGACCGCCAAACCTTTCAGGGGAGCATTTGCAACCGTTTGGCAGCATTTTTGAGTGAATTGCCGAAAGTCAGATTTTGGATGAAATTGTGACCCCGGGGCTTAGGGATTTTTTCAAAAAAATCTTTTTCTGCCGGTTATGTTGTCGAGGGCTGATTTGTTTTCCTGTGATGAAAAGACTTCTGTTTTGACCGCTAAAACTTTCAGGGGAGCATTTGCAACCGTTTGGCAGCATTTTTCAGTGAATTGCCGAAAGTCAGATTTTGGATGAAATTGTGACCCCGGTGCTTAGGGATTTTTTCTAAAAAATCTTTTTCTGCGGGTTGACTTGTGGAGACCTCATTTCTTTTCCTGTGCTAAAAAGCCTTCTGTTTCGACTGCCAAACCTCTCAGCGGAGTATTTGCAACCGTTTGGCAGCATTTTTGAGTGAATTGCCGCAAGTCAATTTTGGAAGAAATTGTGACCCCAGGGCTTAGGGATTTTTTCTAAAAAATGTTTTTCTGCCGGTTAAGTTGTCGAGGGCTGATTTCTTTTCTGTGATAAAAAGCCTTCTGTTTCGACCGCCAAACCTTTCAGGGCAGCATTTGCAACCGTTTGGCAGCATTTTTGTGTGAATTGCCGAAAGTCAGTTTTTGGATGAAATTGTGACCCCGGGGCTTAAGGATTTTTTCAAAAAAATCTTTTTCTGCCTGTTAGGTTGTGTAGGGCTGATTTCTTTTCCTGTGATAAAAAGCCTTCTGTTTCGACCGCCAAACCTTTAAGGGGAGCATTTGCAACCGTTTGGCAGCATTTTTGAGTGAATTGCCGAAAGTCAGATTTTGGATGAAATTGTGACCCCGGGGCTTAGGGATTTTTTCAAAAAAATCTTTTTCTGCCTTTTAGGTTGTGGAGGACTGATTTCTTTTCCTGTGATAAAAAGCCTTCTGTTTCGACCACCAAACCTTTCAGGGGAGCATTTCCAAACGTTTGGTAGCATTTTTGAGTGAATTGCCGAAAGTCAGATTTTGAATGAAATTGTGACCCCGTGGCTTAGGGATTTTTTCCAAAAAATCTTTTTCTGTCGGTTGACTTGTGGAGGCCGGATTTCTTTTCCTGTGATAAAAAGCCTTCCGTTTCGACCACCAAACCTTTCAGGGGAGCATTTCCAAACGTTTGGTAGCATTTTTGAGTGAATTGCCGAAAGTCAGATTTTGGATGAAATTGTGACCCCGGGGCTTAGGGATTTTTTCAAAAAAATCTATTTCTGCCGGTTAAGTTTTCGAGGGCTGATTTCTTTTCTGTGATAAAAAGCCTTCCGTTTCGACCACCAAACCTTTCAGGGGAGCATTTGCAAACGTTTGGTAGCATTTTTGAGTGAATTGCCGAAAGTCAGATTTTGGATGAAATTGTGACCCCGGGGCTTAGGAATTTTTTCTAAAAAATCTTTTTCTGCCGGTTAAGTTGTCGAGGGCTGATTTCTTTTCTGTGATAAAAAGCCTTCTGTTTCGACCGCCAAACCTTTCAGGGGAGCATTTGCAACCGTTTGGCAGCATTTTTCAGTGAATTGCCGAAAGTCAGATTTTGGATGAAATTGTGACCCCGGGGCTTAGGGATTTTTTCTAAAAAATCTTTTTCTGCCTGTTAGGTTGTGTAGGGCTGATTTCTTTTCCTGTGATAAAAAGCCTTCTGTTTCGACCGCCAAACCTTTCAGGGGAGCATTTGCAACCGTTTGGCAGCATTTTTGAGTGAATTGCCGAAAGTCAGATTTTGGATGAAATTGTGACCCCGGGGCTTAGGGATTTTTTCAAAAAAATCTTTTTCTGCCGGTTATGTTGTCGAGGGCTGATTTGTTTTCCTGTGATGAAAAGACTTCTGTTTTGACCGCTAAAACTTTCAGGGGAGCATTTGCAACCGTTTGGCAGCATTTTTCAGTGAATTGCCGAAAGTCAGATTTTGGATGAAATTGTGACCCCGGTGCTTAGGGATTTTTTCTAAAAAATCTTTTTCTGCGGGTTGACTTGTGGAGACCTCATTTCTTTTCCTGTGCTAAAAAGCCTTCTGTTTCGACTGCCAAACCTCTCAGCGGAGTATTTGCAACCGTTTGGCAGCATTTTTGAGTGAATTGCCGCAAGTCAATTTTGGAAGAAATTGTGACCCCAGGGCTTAGGGATTTTTTCTAAAAAATGTTTTTCTGCCGGTTAAGTTGTCGAGGGCTGATTTCTTTTATGTGATAAAAAGCCTTCTGTTTCGACCGCCAAACCTTTCAGGGCAGCATTTGCAACCGTTTGGCAGCATTTTTGTGTGAATTGCCGAAAGTCAGTTTTTGGATGAAATTGTGACCCCGGGGCTTAAGGATTTTTTCAAAAAAATCTTTTTCTGCCTGTTAGGTTGTGTAGGGCTGATTTCTTTTCCTGTGATAAAAAGCCTTCTGTTTCGACCGCCAAACCTTTCAGGGGAGCATTTGCAACCGTTTGGCAGCATTTTTGAGTGAATTGCCGAAAGTCAGATTTTGGATGAAATTGTGACCCCGGGGCTTAGGGATTTTTTCAAAAAAATCTTTTTCTGCCTTTTAGGTTGTGGAGGACTGATTTCTTTTCCTGTGATAAAAAGCCTTCTGTTTCGACCACCAAACCTTTCAGGGGAGCATTTCCAAACGTTTGGTAGCATTTTTGAGTGAATTGCCGAAAGTCAGATTTTGAATGAAATTGTGACCCCGTGGCTTAGGGATTTTTTCCAAAAAATCTTTTTCTGTCGGTTGACTTGTGGAGGCCGGATTTCTTTTCCTGTGATAAAAAGCCTTCCGTTTCGACCACCAAACCTTTCAGGGGAGCATTTCCAAACGTTTGGTAGCATTTTTGAGTGAATTGCCGAAAGTCAGATTTTGGATGAAATTGTGACCCCGGGGCTTAGGGATTTTTTCAAAAAAATCTATTTCTGCCGGTTAAGTTTTCGAGGGCTGATTTCTTTTCTGTGATAAAAAGCCTTCCGTTTCGACCACCAAACCTTTCAGGGGAGCATTTGCAAACGTTTGGTAGCATTTTTGAGTGAATTGCCGAAAGTCAGATTTTGGATGAAATTGTGACCCCGGGGCTTAGGAATTTTTTCTAAAAAATCTTTTTCTGCCGGTTAAGTTGTCGAGGGCTGATTTCTTTTCTGTGATAAAAAGCCTTCTGTTTCGACCGCCAAACCTTTCAGGGGAGCATTTGCAACCGTTTGGCAGCATTTTTGAGTGAATTGCCGAAAGTCAGATTTTGGATGAAATTGTGACCCCGGGGCTTAGGGATTTTTTCTAAAAAATCTTTTTCTGCCTGTTAGGTTGTGTAGGGCTGATTTCTTTTCCTGTGATAAAAAGCCTTCTGTTTCGACCGCCAAACCTTTCAGGGGAGCATTTGCAACCGTTTGGCAGCATTTTTGAGTGAATTGCCGAAAGTCAGATTTTGGATGAAATTGTGACCCCGGGGCTTAGGGATTTTTTCAAAAAAATCTTTTTCTGCCGGTTATGTTGTTGAGGGCTGATTTGTTTTCCTGTGATGAAAAGACTTCTGTTTTGACCGCTAAAACTTTCAGGGGAGCATTTGCAACCGTTTGGCAGCATTTTTCAGTGAATTGCCGAAAGTCAGATTTTGGATGAAATTGTGACCCCGGTGCTTAGGGATTTTTTCTAAAAAATCTTTTTCTGCGGGTTGACTTGTGGAGACCTCATTTCTTTTCCTGTGCTAAAAAGCCTTCTGTTTCGACTGCCAAACCTCTCAGCGGAGTATTTGCAACCGTTTGGCAGCATTTTTGAGTGAATTGCCGCAAGTCAGATTTTGGAAGAAATTGTGACCCCAGGGCTTAGGGATTTTTTCTAAAAAATGTTTTTCTGCCGGTTAAGTTGTCGAGGGCTGATTTCTTTTCTGTGATAAAAAGCCTTCTGTTTCGACCGCCAAACCTTTCAGGGGAGCATTTGCAACCGTTTGGCAGCATTTTTGTGTGAATTGCCGAAAGTCAGTTTTTGGATGAAATTGTGACCCCGGGGCTTAGGGATTTTTTCAAAAAAATCTTTTTCTGCCTGTTAGGTTGTGTAGGGCTGATTTCTTTTCCTGTGATAAAAAGCCTTCTGTTTCGACCGCCAAACCTTTCAGGGGAGCATTTGCAACCGTTTGGCAGCATTTTTGAGTGAATTGCCGAAAGTCAGATTTTGGATGAAATTGTGACCCCGGGGCTTAGGGATTTTTTCAAAAAAATCTTTTTCTGCCTTTTAGGTTGTGGAGGACTGATTTCTTTTCCTGTGATAAAAAGCCTTCTGTTTCGACCACCAAACCTTTCAGGGGAGCATTTCCAAACGTTTGGTAGCATTTTTGAGTGAATTGCCGAAAGTCAGATTTTGAATGAAATTGTGACCCCGTGGCTTAGGGATTTTTTCCAAAAAATCTTTTTCTGTCGGTTGACTTGTGGAGGCCGGATTTCTTTTCCTGTGATAAAAAGCCTTCCGTTTCGACCACCAAACCTTTCAGGGGAGCATTTCCAAACGTTTGGTAGCATTTTTGAGTGAATTGCCGAAAGTCAGATTTTGGATGAAATTGTGACCCCGGGGCTTAGGGATTTTTTCAAAAAAATCTATTTCTGCCGGTTAAGTTTTCGAGGGCTGATTTCTTTTCTGTGATAAAAAGCCTTCTGTTTCGACCGCCAAACCTTTCAGGGGAGCATTTGCAACCGTTTGGCAGCATTTTTGTGTGAATTGCCGAAAGTCAGTTTTTGGATGAAATTGTGACCCCGGGGCTTAGGGATTTTTTCAAAAAAATCTTTTTCTGCCTTTTAGGTTGTGGAGGACTGATTTCTTTTCCTGTGATAAAAAGCCTTCTGTTTCGACCACCAAACCTTTCAGGGGAGCATTTCCAAACGTTTGGTAGCATTTTTGAGTGAATTGCCGAAAGTCAGATTTTGAATGAAATTGTGACCCCGTGGCTTAGGAATTTTTTCCAAAAAATCTTTTTCTGTCGGTTGACTTGTGGAGGCCGGATTTCTTTTCCTGTGATAAAAAGCCTTCCGTTTCGACCACCAAACCTTTCAGGGGAGCATTTCCAAACGTTTGGTAGCATTTTTGAGTGAATTGCCGAAAGTCAGATTTTGGATGAAATTGTGACCCCGGGGCTTAGGGATTTTTTCAAAAAAATCTATTTCTGCCGGTTAAGTTTTCGAGGGCTGATTTCTTTTCTGTGATAAAAAGCCTTCCGTTTCGACCACCAAACCTTTCAGGGGAGCATTTGCAAACGTTTGGTAGCATTTTTGAGTGAATTGCCGAAAGTCAGATTTTGGATGAAATTGTGACCCCGGGGCTTAGGGATTTTTTCAAAAAAATCTTTTTCTGCCAGTTAAGTTGTCGAGGGCTGATTTCTTTTCTGTGATAAAAAGCCTTCTGTTTCGACCGCCAAACCTTTCAGGGGAGCATTTGCAACCGTTTGGCAGCATTTTTGAGTGAATTGCCGAAAGTCAGTTTTTGGATGATATTGTGACCCCGGGGCTTAGGGATTTTTTCAAAAAAATCTTTTTCTGCCTGTTAGGTTGTGTAGGGCTGATTTCTTTTCCTGTGATAAAAAGCCTTCTGTTTCGACCGCCAAACCTTTCAGGGGAGCATTTGCAACTGTTTGGCAGCATTTTTGAGTGAATTGCCGAAAGTCAGATTTTGGATGAAATTGTGACCCCGGGGCTTAGGGATTTTTTCAAAAAAATCTTTTTCTGCCGGTTATGTTGTCGAGGGCTGATTTGTTTTCCTGTGATGAAAAGACTTCTGTTTTGACCGCTAAAACTTTCAGGGGAGCATTTGCAACCGTTTGGCAGCATTTTTCAGTGAATTGCCGAAAGTCAGATTTTGGATGAAATTGTGACCCCGGGGCTTAGGGATTTTTTCTAAAAAATCTTTTTCTGCGGGTTGACTTGTGGAGACCTCATTTCTTTTCCTGTGCTAAAAAGCCTTCTGTTTCGACTGCCAAACCTCTCAGCGGAGTATTTGCAACCGTTTGGCAGTATTTTTGAGTGAATTGCCGAAAGTCAGATTTTGGAAGAAATTGTGACCCCAGGGCTTAGGGATTTTTTCTAAAAAATCTTTTTCTGCCGGTTAAGTTGTCGAGGGCTGATTTCTTTTCTGTGATAAAAAGCCTTCTGTTTCGACCGCCAAACCTTTCAGGGGAGCATTTGCAACCGTTTGGCAGCATTTTTGAGTGAATTGCCGAAAGTCAGATTTTGGATGAAATTGTGACCCCTGGGCTTAGGGATTTTTTCAAAAAAATCTTTTTCTGCCTGTTAGGTTGTGTAGGGCTGATTTCTTTTCCTGTGATAAAAAGCCTTCTGTTTCGACCGCCAAAGCTTTCAGGGCAGCATTTGCAACCGTTTGGCAGCATTTTTGAGTGAATTGCCGAAAGTCAGATTTTGGATGAAATTGTGACCCCGGGGCTTAGGGATTTTTTCAAAAAAATCTTTTTCTGCCGGTTATGTTGTCGAGGGCTGATTTGTTTTCCTGTGATGAAAAGACTTCTGTTTTGACCGCTAAAACTTTCAGGGGAGCATTTGCAACCGTTTGGCAGCATTTTTCAGTGAATTGCCGAAAGTCAGATTTTGGATGATATTGTGACCCCGGGGCTTAGGGATTTTTTCTAAAAAATCTTTTTCTGCGGGTTGACTTGTGGAGACCTCATTTCTTTTCCTGTGCTAAAAAGCCTTCTGTTTCGACTGCCAAACCTCTCAGCGGAGTATTTGCAACCGTTTGGCAGCATTTTTGAGTGAATTGCCGCAAGTCAGATTTTGGAAGAAATTGTGACCCCAGGGCTTAGGGATTTTTTCTAAAAAATGTTTTTCTGCCGGTTAAGTTGTCGAGGGCTGATTTCTTTTCTGTGATAAAAAGCCTTCTGTTTCGACCGCCAAACCTTTCAGGGGAGCATTTGCAACCGTTTGGCAGCATTTTTGTGTGAATTGCCGAAAGTCAGTTTTTGGATGAAATTGTGACCCCGGGGCTTAGGGATTTTTTCAAAAAAATCTTTTTCTGCCTGTTAGGTTGTGTAGGGCTGATTTCTTTTCCTGTGATAAAAAGCCTTCTGTTTCGACCGCCAAACCTTTCAGGGGAGCATTTGCAACCGTTTGGCAGCATTTTTGAGTGAATTGCCGAAAGTCAGATTTTGGATGAAATTGTGACCCCGGGGCTTAGGGATTTTTTCAAAAAAATCTTTTTCTGCCTTTTAGGTTGTGGAGGACTGATTTCTTTTCCTGTGATAAAAAGCCTTCTGTTTCGACCACCAAACCTTTCAGGGGAGCATTTCCAAACGTTTGGTAGCATTTTTGAGTGAATTGCCGAAAGTCAGATTTTGAATGAAATTGTGACCCCGTGGCTTAGGGATTTTTTCCAAAAAATCTTTTTCTGTCGGTTGACTTGTGGAGGCCGGATTTCTTTTCCTGTGATAAAAAGCCTTCCGTTTCGACCACCAAACCTTTCAGGGGAGCATTTGCAAACGTTTGGTAGCATTTTTGAGTGAATTGCCGAAAGTCAGATTTTGGATGAAATTGTGACCCCGGGGCTTAGGGATTTTTTCAAAAAAATCTTTTTCTGCCGGTTATGTTGTCGAGGGCTGATTTGTTTTCCTGTGATGAAAAGACTTCTGTTTTGACCGCTAAAACTTTCAGGGGAGCATTTGCAACCGTTTGGCAGCATTTTTCAGTGAATTGCCGAAAGTCAGATTTTGGATGAAATTGTGACCCCGGGGCTTAGGGATTTTTTCTAAAAAATCTTTTTCTGCGGGTTGACTTGTGGAGACCTCATTTCTTTTCCTGTGCTAAAAAGCCTTCTGTTTCGACTGCCAAACCTCTCAGCGGAGTATTTGCAACCGTTTGGCAGCATTTTTGAGTGAATTGCCGCAAGTCAGATTTTGGAAGAAATTGTGACCCCAGGGCTTAGGGATTTTTTCTAAAAAATGTTTTTCTGCCGGTTAAGTTGTCGAGGGCTGATTTCTTTTCTGTGATAAAAAGCCTTCTGTTTCGACCGCCAAACCTTTCAGGGGAGCATTTGCAACCGTTTGGCAGCATTTTTGTGTGAATTGCCGAAAGTCAGTTTTTGGATGAAATTGTGACCCCGGGGCTTAGGGATTTTTTCAAAAAAATCTTTTTCTGCCTTTTAGGTTGTGGAGGACTGATTTCTTTTCCTGTGATAAAAAGCCTTCTGTTTCGACCACCAAACCTTTCAGGGGAGCATTTCCAAACGTTTGGTAGCATTTTTGAGTGAATTGCCGAAAGTCAGATTTTGAATGAAATTGTGACCCCGTGGCTTAGGGATTTTTTCCAAAAAATCTTTTTCTGTCGGTTGAATTGTGGAGGCCGGATTTCTTTTCCTGTGATAAAAAGCCTTCCGTTTCGACCACCAAACCTTTCAGGGGAGCATTTCCAAACGTTTGGTAGCATTTTTGAGTGAATTGCCGAAAGTCAGATTTTGGATGAAATTGTGACCCCGGGGCTTAGGGATTTTTTCAAAAAAATCTATTTCTGCCGGTTAAGTTTTCGAGGGCTGATTTCTTTTCTGTGATAAAAAGCCTTCCGTTTCGACCACCAAACCTTTCAGGGGAGCATTTGCAAACGTTTGGTAGCATTTTTGAGTGAATTGCCGAAAGTCAGATTTTGGATGAAATTGTGACCCCGGGGCTTAGGGATTTTTTCTAAAAAATCTTTTTCTGCCGGTTAAGTTGTCGAGGGCTGATTTCTTTTCTGTGATAAAAAGCCTTCTGTTTCGACCGCCAAACCTTTCATGGGAGCATTTGCAAACGTTTGGTAGCATTTTTGAGTGAATTGCCGAAAGTCAGTTTTTGGATGAAATTGTGACCCCGGGGCTTAGGGATTTTTTCAAAAAAATCTTTTTCTGCCTGTTAGGTTGTGTAGGGCTGATTTCTTTTCCTGTGATAAAAAGCCTTCTGTTTCGACCGCCAAACCTTTCAGGGGAGCATTTGCAACTGTTTGGCAGCATTTTTGAGTGAATTGCCGAAAGTCAGATTTTGGATGAAATTGTGACCCCGGGGCTTAGGGATTTTTTCAAAAAAATCTTTTTCTGCCGGTTATGTTGTCGAGGGCTGATTTGTTTTCCTGTGATGAAAAGACTTCTGTTTTGACCGCTAAAACTTTCAGGGGAGCATTTGCAACCGTTTGGCAGCATTTTTCAGTGAATTGCCGAAAGTCAGATTTTGGATGAAATTGTGACCCCGGGGCTTAGGGATTTTTTCTAAAAAATCTTTTTCTGCGGGTTGACTTGTGGAGACCTCATTTCTTTTCCTGTGCTAAAAAGCCTTCTGTTTCGACTGCCAAACCTCTCAGCGGAGTATTTGCAACCGTTTGGCAGTATTTTTGAGTGAATTGCCGAAAGTCAGATTTTGGAAGAAATTGTGACCCCAGGGCTTAGGGATTTTTTCTAAAAAATCTTTTTCTGCCGGTTAAGTTGTCGAGGGCTGATTTCTTTTCTGTGATAAAAAGCCTTCTGTTTCGACCGCCAAACCTTTCAGGGGAGCATTTGCAACCGTTTGGCAGCATTTTTGAGTGAATTGCCGAAAGTCAGATTTTGGATGAAATTGTGACCCCTGGGCTTAGGGATTTTTTCAAAAAAATCTTTTTCTGCCTGTTAGGTTGTGTAGGGCTGATTTCTTTTCCTGTGATAAAAAGCCTTCTGTTTCGACCGCCAAAGCTTTCAGGGCAGCATTTGCAACCGTTTGGCAGCATTTTTGAGTGAATTGCCGAAAGTCAGATTTTGGATGAAATTGTGACCCCGGGGCTTAGGGATTTTTTCAAAAAAATCTTTTTCTGCCGGTTATGTTGTCGAGGGCTGATTTGTTTTCCTGTGATGAAAAGACTTCTGTTTTGACCGCTAAAACTTTCAGGGGAGCATTTGCAACCGTTTGGCAGCATTTTTCAGTGAATTGCCGAAAGTCAGATTTTGGATGATATTGTGACCCCGGGGCTTAGGGATTTTTTCTAAAAAATCTTTTTCTGCGGGTTGACTTGTGGAGACCTCATTTCTTTTCCTGTGCTAAAAAGCCTTCTGTTTCGACTGCCAAACCTCTCAGCGGAGTATTTGCAACCGTTTGGCAGCATTTTTGAGTGAATTGCCGCAAGTCAGATTTTGGAAGAAATTGTGACCCCAGGGCTTAGGGATTTTTTCTAAAAAATGTTTTTCTGCCGGTTAAGTTGTCGAGGGCTGATTTCTTTTCTGTGATAAAAAGCCTTCTGTTTCGACCGCCAAACCTTTCAGGGGAGCATTTGCAACCGTTTGGCAGCATTTTTGTGTGAATTGCCGAAAGTCAGTTTTTGGATGAAATTGTGACCCCGGGGCTTAGGGATTTTTTCAAAAAAATCTTTTTCTGCCTGTTAGGTTGTGTAGGGCTGATTTCTTTTCCTGTGATAAAAAGCCTTCTGTTTCGACCGCCAAACCTTTCAGGGGAGCATTTGCAACCGTTTGGCAGCATTTTTGAGTGAATTGCCGAAAGTCAGTTTTTGGATGAAATTGTGACCCCGGGGCTTAGGGATTTTTTCAAAAAAATCTTTTTCTGCCTTTTAGGTTGTGGAGGACTGATTTCTTTTCCTGTGATAAAAAGCCTTCTGTTTCGACCACCAAACCTTTCAGGGGAGCATTTCCAAACGTTTGGTAGCATTTTTGAGTGAATTGCCGAAAGTCAGATTTTGAATGAAATTGTGACCCCGTGGCTTAGGGATTTTTTCCAAAAAATCTTTTTCTGTCGGTTGACTTGTGGAGGCCGGATTTCTTTTCCTGTGATAAAAAGCCTTCCGTTTCGACCACCAAACCTTTCAGGGGAGCATTTCCAAACGTTTGGTAGCATTTTTGAGTGAATTGCCGAAAGTCAGATTTTGGATGAAATTGTGACCCCGGGGCTTAGGGATTTTTTCAAAAAAATCTATTTCTGCCGGTTAAGTTTTCGAGGGCTGATTTCTTTTCTGTGATAAAAAGCCTTCCGTTTCGACCACCAAACCTTTCAGGGGAGCATTTGCAAACGTTTGGTAGCATTTTTGAGTGAATTGCCGAAAGTCAGATTTTGGATGAAATTGTGACCCCGGGGCTTAGGGATTTTTTCAAAAAAATCTTTTTCTGCCGGTTATGTTGTCGAGGGCTGATTTGTTTTCCTGTGATGAAAAGACTTCTGTTTTGACCGCTAAAACTTTCAGGGGAGCATTTGCAACCGTTTGGCAGCATTTTTCAGTGAATTGCCGAAAGTCAGATTTTGGATGAAATTGTGACCCCGGGGCTTAGGGATTTTTTCTAAAAAATCTTTTTCTGCGGGTTGACTTGTGGAGACCTCATTTCTTTTCCTGTGCTAAAAAGCCTTCTGTTTCGACTGCCAAACCTCTCAGCGGAGTATTTGCAACCGTTTGGCAGCATTTTTGAGTGAATTGCCGCAAGTCAGATTTTGGAAGAAATTGTGACCCCAGGGCTTAGGGATTTTTTCTAAAAAATGTTTTTCTGCCGGTTAAGTTGTCGAGGGCTGATTTCTTTTCTGTGATAAAAAGCCTTCTGTTTCGACCGCCAAACCTTTCAGGGGAGCATTTGCAACCGTTTGGCAGCATTTTTGTGTGAATTGCCGAAAGTCAGTTTTTGGATGAAATTGTGACCCCGGGGCTTAGGGATTTTTTCAAAAAAATCTTTTTCTGCCTTTTAGGTTGTGGAGGACTGATTTCTTTTCCTGTGATAAAAAGCCTTCTGTTTCGACCACCAAACCTTTCAGGGGAGCATTTCCAAACGTTTGGTAGCATTTTTGAGTGAATTGCCGAAAGTCAGATTTTGAATGAAATTGTGACCCCGTGGCTTAGGGATTTTTTCCAAAAAATCTTTTTCTGTCGGTTGACTTGTGGAGGCCGGATTTCTTTTCCTGTGATAAAAAGCCTTCCGTTTCGACCACCAAACCTTTCAGGGGAGCATTTCCAAACGTTTGGTAGCATTTTTGAGTGAATTGCCGAAAGTCAGATTTTGGATGAAATTGTGACCCCGGGGCTTAGGGATTTTTTCAAAAAAATCTATTTCTGCCGGTTAAGTTTTCGAGGGCTGATTTCTTTTCTGTGATAAAAAGCCTTCCGTTTCGACCACCAAACCTTTCAGGGGAGCATTTGCAAACGTTTGGTAGCATTTTTGAGTGAATTGCCGAAAGTCAGATTTTGGATGAAATTGTGACCCCGGGGCTTAGGGATTTTTTCTAAAAAATCTTTTTCTGCCGGTTAAGTTGTCGAGGGCTGATTTCTTTTCTGTGATAAAAAGCCTTCTGTTTCGACCGCCAAACCTTTCAGGGGAGCATTTGCAACCGTTTGGCAGCATTTTTGTGTGAATTGCCGAAAGTCAGATTTTGGATGAAATTGTGACCCCGGGGCTTAGGGATTTTTTCAAAAAAATCTTTTTCTGCCGGTTATCTTGTCGAGGGCTGATTTGTTTTCCTGTGATGAAAAGACTTCTGTTTTGACCGCTAAAACTTTCAGGGGAGCATTTGCAACCGTTTGGCAGCATTTTTCAGTGAATTGCCGAAAGTCAGATTTTGGATGAAATTGTGACCCCGGGGCTTAGGGATTTTTTCAAAAAAATCTTTTTCTGCGGGTTGACTTGTGGAGACCTCATTTCTTTTCCTGTGCTAAAAAGCCTTCTGTTTCGACTGCCAAACCTCTCAGCGGAGTATTTGCAACCGTTTGGCAGCATTTTTGAGTGAATTGCCGCAAGTCAATTTTGGAAGAAATTGTGACCCCAGGGCTTAGGGATTTTTTCTAAAAAATGTTTTTCTGCCGGTTAAGTTGTCGAGGGCTGATTTCTTTTCTGTGATAAAAAGCCTTCTGTTTCGACCGCCAAACCTTTCAGGGCAGCATTTGCAACCGTTTGGCAGCATTTTTGTGTGAATTGCCGAAAGTCAGTTTTTGGATGAAATTGTGACCCCGGGGCTTAAGGATTTTTTCAAAAAAATCTTTTTCTGCCTGTTAGGTTGTGTAGGGCTGATTTCTTTTCCTGTGATAAAAAGCCTTCTGTTTCGACCGCCAAACCTTTCAGGGGAGCATTTGCAACCGTTTGGCAGCATTTTTGAGTGAATAGCCGAAAGTCAGATTTTGGATGAAATTGTGACCCCGGGGCTTAAGGATTTTTTCAAAAAAATCTTTTTCTGCCTTTTAGGTTGTGGAGGACTGATTTCTTTTCCTGTGATAAAAAGCCTTCTGTTTCGACCACCAAACCTTTCAGGGGAGCATTTCCAAACGTTTGGTAGCATTTTTGAGTGAATTGCCGAAAGTCAGATTTTGAATGAAATTGTGACCCCGTGGCTTAGGGATTTTTTACAAAAAATCTTTTTCTGTCGGTTGACTTGTGGAGGCCGGATTTCTTTTCCTGTGATAAAAAGCCTTCCGTTTCGACCACCAAACCTTTCAGGGGAGCATTTCCAAACGTTTGGTAGCATTTTTGAGTGAATTGCCGAAAGTCAGATTTTGGATGAAATTGTGACCCCGGGGCTTAGGGATTTTTTCTAAAAAATCTTTTTCTGCGGGTTGACTTGTGGAGACCTCATTTCTTTTCCTGTGCTAAAAAGCCTTCTGTTTCGACTGCCAAACCTCTCAGCGGAGTATTTGCAACCGTTTGGCAGCATTTTTGAGTGAATTGCCGCAAGTCAATTTTGGAAGAAATTGTGACCCCAGGGCTTAGGGATTTTTTCTAAAAAATGTTTTTCTGCCGATTAAGTTGTCGAGGGCTGATTTCTTTTCTGTGATAAAAAGCCTTCTGTTTCGACCGCCAAAACTTTCAGGGGAGCATTTGCAACCGTTTGGCAGCATTTTTGTGTGAATTGCCGAAAGTCAGATTTTGGATGAAATTGTGACCCCGGGGCTTAGGGATTTTTTCAAAAAAATCTTTTTCTGCCGGTTATGTTGTCGAGGGCTGATTTGTTTTCCTGTGATGAAAAGACTTCTGTTTTGACCGCTAAAACTTTCAGGGGAGCATTTCCAACCGTTTGGCAGCATTTTTCAGTGAATTGCCGAAAGTCAGATTTTGGATGAAATTGTGACCCCGGGGCTTAGGGATTTTTTCAAAAAAATCTTTTTCTGCGGGTTGACTTGTGGAGACCTCATTTCTTTTCCTGTGCTAAAAAGCCTTCTGTTTCGACTGCCAAACCTCTCAGCGGAGTATTTGCAACCGTTTGGCAGCATTTTTGAGTGAATTGCCGCAAGTCAATTTTGGAAGAAATTGTGACCCCAGGGCTTAGGGATTTTTTCTAAAAAATGTTTTTCTGCCGGTTAAGTTGTCGAGGGCTGATTTCTTTTCTGTGATAAAAAGCCTTCTGTTTCGACCGCCAAACCTTTCAGGGCAGCATTTGCAACCGTTTGGCAGCATTTTTGTGTGAATTGCCGAAAGTCAGTTTTTGGATGAAATTGTGACCCCGGGGCTTAAGGATTTTTTCAAAAAAATCTTTTTCTGCCTGTTAGGTTGTGTAGGGCTGATTTCTTTTCCTGTGATAAAAAGCCTTCTGTTTCGACCGCCAAACCTTTCAGGGGAGCATTTGCAACCGTTTGGCAGCATTTTTGAGTGAATTGCCGAAAGTCAGATTTTGGATGAAATTGTGACCCCGGGGCTTAGGGATTTTTTCAAAAAAATCTTTTTCTGCCTTTTAGGTTGTGGAGGACTGATTTCTTTTCCTGTGATAAAAAGCCTTCTGTTTCGACCACCAAACCTTTCAGGGGAGCATTTCCAAACGTTTGGTAGCATTTTTGAGTGAATTGCCGAAAGTCAGATTTTGAATGAAATTGTGACCCCGTGGCTTAGGGATTTTTTCCAAAAAATCTTTTTCTGTCGGTTGACTTGTGGAGGCCGGATTTCTTTTCCTGTGATAAAAAGCCTTCCGTTTCGACCACCAAACCTTTCAGGGGAGCATTTCCAAACGTTTGGTAGCATTTTTGAGTGAATTGCCGAAAGTCAGATTTTGGATGAAATTGTGACCCCGGGGCTTAGGGATTTTTTCAAAAAAATCTATTTCTGCCGGTTAAGTTTTCGAGGGCTGATTTCTTTTCTGTGATAAAAAGGCTTCTGTTTCGACCGCCAAACCTTTCAGGGCAGCATTTGCAACCGTTTGGCAGCATTTTTGTGTGAATTGCCGAAAGTCAGTTTTTGGATGAAATTGTGACCCCGGGGCTTAGGGATTTTTTCAAAAAAATCTTTTTCTGCCTGTTAGGTTGTGTAGGGCTGATTTCTTTTCCTGTGATAAAAAGCCTTCTGTTTCGACCGCCAAACCTTTCAGGGGAGCATTTGCAACCGTTTGGCAGCATTTTTGAGTGAATTGCCGAAAGTCAGATTTTGGATGAAATTGTGACCCCGGGGCTTAGGGATTTTTTCAAAAAAATCTTTTTCTGCCGGTTATGTTGTCGAGGGCTGATTTGTTTTCCTGTGATGAAAAGACTTCTGTTTTGACCGCTAAAACTTTCAGGGGAGCATTTGCAACCGTTTGGCAGCATTTTTCAGTGAATTGCCGAAAGTCAGATTTTGGATGAAATTGTGACCCCGGGGCTTAGGGATTTTTTCTAAAAAATCTTTTTCTGCGGGTTGACTTGTGGAGACCTCATTTCTTTTCCTGTGCTAAAAAGCCTTCTGTTTTGACTGCCAAACCTCTCAGCGGAGTATTTGCAACCGTTTGGCAGCATTTTTGAGTGAATTGCCGCAAGTCAGATTTTGGAAGAAATTGTGACCCCAGGGCTTAGGGATTTTTTCTAAAAAATCTTTTTCTGCCGGTTAAGTTGTCGAGGGCTGATTTCTTTTCTGTGATAAAAAGCCTTCTGTTTCGACCGCCAAACCTTTCAGGGGAGCATTTGCAACCGTTTGGCAGCATTTTTGAGTGAATTGCCGAAAGTCAGATTTTGGATGAAATTGTGACCCCTGGGCTTAGGGATTTTTTCAAAAAAATCTTTTTCTGCCTGTTAGGTTGTGTAGGGCTGATTTCTTTTCCTGTGATAAAAAGCCTTCTGTTTCGACCGCCAAAGCTTTCAGGGCAGCATTTGCAACCGTTTGGCAGCATTTTTGAGTGAATTGCCGAAAGTCAGATTTTGGATGAAATTGTGACCCCGGGGCTTAGGGATTTTTTCAAAAAAATCTTTTTCTGCCGGTTATGTTGTCGAGGGCTGATTTGTTTTCCTGTGATGAAAAGACTTCTGTTTTGACCGCTAAAACTTTCAGGGGAGCATTTGCAACCGTTTGGCAGCATTTTTCAGTGAATTGCCGAAAGTCAGATTTTGGATGATATTGTGACCCCGGGGCTTAGGGATTTTTTCAAAAAAATCTTTTTCTGCGGGTTGACTTGTGGAGACCTCATTTCTTTTCCTGTGCTAAAAAGCCTTCTGTTTCGACTGCCAAACCTCTCAGGGGAGTATTTGCAACCGTTTGGCAGCATTTTTGAGTGAATTGCCGCAAGTCAATTTTGGAAGAAATTGTGACCCCAGGGCTTAGGGATTTTTTCTAAAAAATGTTTTTCTGCCGGTTAAGTTGTCGAGGACTGATTTCTTTTCTGTGATAAAAAGCCTTCTGTTTCGACCGCCAAACCTTTCAGGGCAGCATTTGCAACCGTTTGGCAGCATTTTTGTGTGAATTGCCGAAAGTCAGTTTTTGGATGAAATTGTGACCCCGGGGCTTAAGGATTTTTTCAAAAAAATCTTTTTCTGCCGGTTAAGTTGCCGAGGGCTGATTTCTTTTCTGTGATAAAAAGCCTTCTGTTTCGACCGCCAAAACTTTCAGGGGAGCATTTGCAACCGTTTGGCAGCATTTTTGTGTGAATTGCCGAAAGTCAGATTTTGGATGAAATTGTGACCCCGGGGCTTAGGGATTTTTTCAAAAAAATCTTTTTCTGCCGGTTATGTTGTCGAGGGCTGATTTGTTTTCCTGTGATGAAAAGACTTCTGTTTTGACCGCTAAAACTTTCAGGGGAGCATTTGCAACCGTTTGGCAGCATTTTTCAGTGAATTGCCGAAAGTCAGATTTTGGATGAAATTGTGACCCCGGGGCTTAGGGATTTTTTCAAAAAAATCTTTTTCTGCGGGTTGAGTTGTGGAGACCTCATTTCTTTTCCTGTGCTAAAAAGCCTTCTGTTTCGACTGCCAAACCTCTCAGCGGAGTATTTGCAACCGTTTGGCAGCATTTTTGAGTGAATTGCCGCAAGTCAATTTTGGAAGAAATTGTGACCCCAGGGCTTAGGGATTTTTTCTAAAAAATGTTTTTCTGCCGGTTAAGTTGTCGAGGGCTGATTTCTTTTCTGTGATAAAAAGCCTTCTGTTTCGACCGCCAAACCTTTCAGGGCAGCATTTGCAACCGTTTGGCAGCATTTTTGTGTGAATTGCCGAAAGTCAGTTTTTGGATGAAATTGTGACCCCGGGGCTTAAGGATTTTTTCAAAAAAATCTTTTTCTGCCTGTTAGGTTGTGTAGGGCTGATTTCTTTTCCTGTGATAAAAAGCCTTCTGTTTCGACCGCCAAACCTTTCAGGGGAGCATTTGCAACCGTTTGGCAGCATTTTTGAGTGAATTGCCGAAAGTCAGATTTTGGATGAAATTGTGACCCCGGGGCTTAGGGATTTTTTCAAAAAAATCTTTTTCTGCCTTTTAGGTTGTGGAGGACTGATTTCTTTTCCTGTGATAAAAAGCCTTCTGTTTCGACCACCAAACCTTTCAGGGGAGCATTTCCAAACGTTTGGTAGCATTTTTGAGTGAATTGCCGAAAGTCAGATTTTGAATGAAATTGTGACCCCGTGGCTTAGGGATTTTTTCCAAAAAATCTTTTTCTGTCGGTTGACTTGTGGAGGCCGGATTTCTTTTCCTGTGATAAAAAGCCTTCCGTTTCGACCACCAAACCTTTCAGGGGAGCATTTCCAAACGTTTGGTAGCATTTTTGAGTGAATTGCCGAAAGTCAGATTTTGGATGAAATTGTGACCCCGGGGCTTAGGGATTTTTTCAAAAAAATCTATTTCTGCCGGTTAAGTTTTCGAGGGCTGATTTCTTTTCTGTGATAAAAAGCCTTCCGTTTCGACCACCAAACCTTTCAGGGGAGCATTTGCAACCGTTTGGCAGCATTTTTGAGTGAATTGCCGAAAGTCAGATTTTGGATGAAATTGTGACCCCGGGGCTTAGGGATTTTTTCAAAAAAAATCTTTTTCTGCCTGTTAGGTTGTGGAGGGCTGATTTCTTTTCCTGTGATAAAAAGCCTTCTGTTTCGACCGCCAAACCTTTCTGGGGAGCATTTGCAACCGTTTGGCAGCATTTTTCAGTGAATTGCCGAAAGTCAGATTTTGGATGAAATTGTGACCCCGGGGCTTAGGGATTTTTTCAAGAAAATCTTTTTCTGCCGGTTATGTTGTCGAGGGCTGATTTGTTTTCCTGTGATAAAAAGCCTTCTGTTTTGACCGCTAAACCTTTCAGGGGAGCATTTGCAACCGTTTGGCAGCATTTTTCAGTGAATTGCCGAAAGTCAGATTTTGGATGAAATTGTGACCCCGGGGCTTAGGGATTTTTTCAAGAAAATCTTTTTCTGCCGGTTAAGTTGTGGAGGCCTGATTTCTTTTTCTGTGATAAAAAGCCTTCTGTTTCGACCGCAAAACCTCTCAGGGGGGCATTTGCAACCGTTTGGCAGCATTTTTGAGTGAATTGCCGAAAGTCAGATTTTGGATGAAATTGTGACCCCAGGGCTTAGGGATTTTTTCAAAAAAATCTTTTTCTGCCTGTTAAGTTGTGGAGGGCTGATTTCTTTTCTGTGATAAAAAGCCTTCTGTTTCGACCACCAAACCTCTCAGGGGGGCATTTGCAACCGTTTGGCAGCAGTTTTGAGTGAATTGCCGAAAGTCAGATTTTGGATGAAATTGTGACCCCGGGGCTTAGGGATTTTTTCAAAAAAATCTTTTTCTGCCGGTTATGTTGTCGAGGGCTGATTTCTTTTCTTGTGATAAAAAGCCTTCTGTTTTGACCGCCAAACCTTTCAGGGGAGCATTTGCAACCGTTTGGCAGCATTTTTGAGTGAATTGGCGAAAGTCAGATTTTGGATGAAATTGTGACCCCGGGGCTTAGGGATTTTTTCAAAAAAATCTTTTTCTGCCTGTTAGGTTGTGGAGGGCTGATTTGTTTTCCTGTGATAAAAAGCCTTCTGTTTCGACCGCCAAACCTTTCAGGGGAGCATTTGCAACCGTTCGGCAGCATTTTTGAGTCAACTGCCGAAAGTCAGATTTTGGATGAAATTGTGACCCCGGGGCTTAGGGATTTTTTCAAAAAAATCTTTTTCTGCCTGTTAGGTTGTCGAGGGCTGATTTGTTTTCCTGTGATAAAAAGCCTTCTGTTTCGACCGCCAAACCTCTCAGGGGAGCATTTGCAACCGTATGGCAGCATTTTTGAGTGAATTGCCAAAAGTCAGATTTTGGATGAAATTGTGACCCCAGGGCTTAGGGATTTTTTCAAAAAAATCTTTTTCTGCCGGTTAAGTTGTGGAGGCCTGATTTCTTTTCCTGTGATAAAAAGCCTTCTGTTTCGACCGCCAAACCTCTCAGCGGAGCATTTGCAACCGTTTGGCAGCATTTTTGAGTGAATTGCCGAAAGTCAGATTTTGGATGAAATTGTGACCCCGGGGCTTAGGGATTTTTTCAAAAAAAATCTTTTTCTGCCTGTTAGGTTGTCGAGGGCTGATTTGTTTTCCTGTGATAAAAAGCCTTCTGTTTCGACCGCCAAACCTCTCAGGGGAGCATTTGCAACCGTTTGGCAGCATTTTTGAGTGAATTGCCGAAAGTCAGATTTTGGATGAAATTGTGACCCCGGGGCTTAGGGATTTTTTCAAAAAAAATCTTTTTCTGCCTGTTAGGTTGTCGAGGGCTGATTTGTTTTCCTGTGATAAAAAGCCTTCTGTTTCGACCGCCAAACCTCTCAGGGGAGCATTTGCAACCGTTTGGCAGCATTTTTGAGTGAATTGCCGAAAGTCAGATTTTGGATGAAATTGTGACCCCGGGGCTTAGGGATTTTTTCAAAAAAATCTTTTTCTGCCTGTTAGGTTGTCGAGGGCTGATTTGTTTTCTTGTTATGAAAAGGCTTCTGTTTCGACCGCCAAACCTCTCAGGGGAGCATTTGCAACCGTTTGGCAGCATTTTTGAGTGAATTGCCGAAAGTCAGATTTTGGATGAAATTGTGACCCCAGGGCTTAGGGATTTTTTCAAAAAAATCTTTTTCTGCCGGTTATGTTGTCGAGGGCTGATTTCTTTTCTTGTGATAAAAAGCCTTCTGTTTTGACCGCCAAACCTTTCAGGGGAGCATTTGCAACCGTTTGGCAGCATTTTTGAGTGAATTGGCGAAAGTCAGATTTTGGATGAAATTGTGACCCCGGGGCTTAGGGATTTTTTCAAAAAAATCTTTTTCTGCCTGTTAAGTTGTGGAGGGCTGATTTCTTTTCTGTGATAAAAAGCCTTCTGTTTCGACCACCAAACCTCTCAGGGGGGCATTTGCAACCGTTTGGCAGCAGTTTTGAGTGAATTGCCGAAAGTCAGATTTTGGATGAAATTGTGACCCCGGGGCTTAGGGATTTTTTCAAAAAAATCTTTTTCTGCCGGTTATGTTGTCGAGGGCTGATTTCTTTTCTTGTGATAAAAAGCCTTCTGTTTTGACCGCCAAACCTTTCAGGGGAGCATTTGCAACCGTTTGGCAGCATTTTTGAGTGAATTGGCGAAAGTCAGATTTTGGATGAAATTGTGACCCCGGGGCTTAGGGATTTTTTCAAAAAAATCTTTTTCTGCCTGTTAGGTTGTGGAGGGCTGATTTGTTTTCCTGTGATAAAAAGCCTTCTGTTTCGACCGCCAAACCTTTCAGGGGAGCATTTGCAACCGTTCGGCAGCATTTTTGAGTCAACTGCCGAAAGTCAGATTTTGGATGAAATTGTGACCCCGGGGCTTAGGGATTTTTTCAAAAAAATCTTTTTCTGCCTGTTAGGTTGTCGAGGGCTGATTTGTTTTCCTGTGATAAAAAGCCTTCTGTTTCGACCGCCAAACCTCTCAGGGGAGCATTTGCAACCGTATGGCAGCATTTTTGAGTGAATTGCCAAAAGTCAGATTTTGGATGAAATTGTGACCCCAGGGCTTAGGGATTTTTTCAAAAAAATCTTTTTCTGCCGGTTAAGTTGTGGAGGCCTGATTTCTTTTCCTGTGATAAAAAGCCTTCTGTTTCGACCGCCAAACCTCTCAGCGGAGCATTTGCAACCGTTTGGCAGCATTTTTGAGTGAATTGCCGAAAGTCAGATTTTGGATGAAATTGTGACCCCGGGGCTTAGGGATTTTTTCAAAAAAAATCTTTTTCTGCCTGTTAGGTTGTCGAGGGCTGATTTGTTTTCCTGTGATAAAAAGCCTTCTGTTTCGACCGCCAAACCTCTCAGGGGAGCATTTGCAACCGTTTGGCAGCATTTTTGAGTGAATTGCCGAAAGTCAGATTTTGGATGAAATTGTGACCCCGGGGCTTAGGGATTTTTTCAAAAAAATCTTTTTCTGCCTGTTAAGTTGTGGAGGGCTGATTTCTTTTCTGTGATAAAAAGCCTTCTGTTTCGACCACCAAACCTCTCAGGGGGGCATTTGCAACCGTTTGGCAGCAGTTTTGAGTGAATTGCCGAAAGTCAGATTTTGGATGAAATTGTGACCCCGGGGCTTAGGGATTTTTTCAAAAAAATCTTTTTCTGCCGGTTATGTTGTCGAGGGCTGATTTCTTTTCTTGTGATAAAAAGCCTTCTGTTTTGACCGCCAAACCTTTCAGGGGAGCATTTGCAACCGTTTGGCAGCATTTTTGAGTGAATTGGCGAAAGTCAGATTTTGGATGAAATTGTGACCCCGGGGCTTAGGGATTTTTTCAAAAAAATCTTTTTCTGCCTGTTAGGTTGTGGAGGGCTGATTTGTTTTCCTGTGATAAAAAGCCTTCTGTTTCGACCGCCAAACCTTTCAGGGGAGCATTTGCAACCGTTTGGCAGCATTTTTGAGTGAATTGGCGAAAGTCAGATTTTGGATGAAATTGTGACCCCGGGGCTTAGGGATTTTTTCAAAAAAATCTTTTTCTGCCTGTTAAGTTGTGGAGGGCTGATTTCTTTTCTGTGATAAAAAGCCTTCTGTTTCGACCACCAAACCTTTCAGGGGAGCATTTGCAACCGTTCGGCAGCATTTTTGAGTCAACTGCCGAAAGTCAGATTTTGGATGAAATTGTGACCCCGGGGCTTAGGGATTTTTTCAAAAAAATCTTTTTCTGCCTGTTAGGTTGTCGAGGGCTGATTTGTTTTCCTGTGATAAAAAGCCTTCTGTTTCGACCGCCAAACCTCTCAGGGGAGCATTTGCAACCGTATGGCAGCATTTTTGAGTGAATTGCCAAAAGTCAGATTTTGGATGAAATTGTGACCCCGGTGCTTAGGGATTTTTTCAAAAAAATCTTTTTCTGCCGGTTAAGTTGTGGAGGCCTGATTTCTTTTCCTGTGATAAAAAGCCTTCTGTTTCGACCGCCAAACCTTTCAGGGGAGCATTTGCAACCGTTCGGCAGCATTTTTGAGTCAACTGCCGAAAGTCAGATTTTGGATGAAATTGTGACCCCGGGGCTTAGGGATTTTTTCAAAAAAATCTTTTTCTGCCTGTTAGGTTGTCGAGGGCTGATTTGTTTTCCTGTGATAAAAAGCCTTCTGTTTCGACCGCCAAACCTCCCAGGGGAGCATTTGCAACCGTATGGCAGCATTTTTGAGTGAATTGCCAAAAGTCAGATTTTGGATGAAATTGTGACCCCAGGGCTTAGGGATTTTTTCAAAAAAATCTTTTTCTGCCGGTTAAGTTGTGGAGGCCTGATTTCTTTTCCTGTGATAAAAAGCCTTCTGTTTCGACCGCCAAACCTCTCAGCGGAGCATTTGCAACCGTTTGGCAGCATTTTTGAGTGAATTGCCGAAAGTCAGATTTTGGATGAAATTGTGACCCCGGGGCTTAGGGATTTTTTCAAAAAAAATCTTTTTCTGCCTGTTAGGTTGTGGAGGGCTGATTTCTTTTCTGTGATAAAAAGCCTTCTGTTTCGACCACCAAACCTCTCAGGGGGGCATTTGCAACCGTTTGGCAGCAGTTTTGAGTGAATTGCCGAAAGTCAGATTTTGGATGAAATTGTGACCCCGGGGCTTAGGGATTTTTTCAAAAAAATCTTTTTCTGCCGGTTATGTTGTCGAGGGCTGATTTCTTTTCTTGTGATAAAAAGCCTTCTGTTTTGACCGCCAAACCTTTCAGGGGAGCATTTGCAACCGTTTGGCAGCATTTTTGAGTGAATTGGCGAAAGTCAGATTTTGGATGAAATTGTGACCCCGGGGCTTAGGGATTTTTTCAAAAAAATCTTTTTCTGCCTGTTAGGTTGTGGAGGGCTGATTTGTTTTCCTGTGATAAAAAGCCTTCTGTTTCGACCGCCAAACCTTTCAGGGGAGCATTTGCAACCGTTCGGCAGCATTTTTGAGTCAACTGCCGAAAGTCAGATTTTGGATGAAATTGTGACCCCGGGGCTTAGGGATTTTTTCAAAAAAATCTTTTTCTGCCTGTTAGGTTGTCGAGGGCTGATTTGTTTTCCTGTGATAAAAAGCCTTCTGTTTCGACCGCCAAACCTCTCAGGGGAGCATTTGCAACCGTATGGCAGCATTTTTGAGTGAATTGCCAAAAGTCAGATTTTGGATGAAATTGTGACCCCAGGGCTTAGGGATTTTTTCAAAAAAATCTTTTTCTGCCGGTTAAGTTGTGGAGGCCTGATTTCTTTTCCTGTGATAAAAAGCCTTCTGTTTCGACCGCCAAACCTCTCAGCGGAGCATTTGCAACCGTTTGGCAGCATTTTTGAGTGAATTGCCGAAAGTCAGATTTTGGATGAAATTGTGACCCCGGGGCTTAGGGATTTTTTCAAAAAAAATCTTTTTCTGCCTGTTAGGTTGTCGAGGGCTGATTTGTTTTCCTGTGATAAAAAGCCTTCTGTTTCGACCGCCAAACCTCTCAGGGGAGCATTTGCAACCGTTTGGCAGCATTTTTGAGTGAATTGCCGAAAGTCAGATTTTGGATGAAATTGTGACCCCGGGGCTTAGGGATTTTTTCAAAAAAAATCTTTTTCTGCCTGTTAGGTTGTCGAGGGCTGATTTGTTTTCCTGTGATAAAAAGCCTTCTGTTTCGACCGCCAAACCTCTCAGGGGAGCATTTGCAACCGTTTGGCAGCATTTTTGAGTGAATTGCCGAAAGTCAGATTTTGGATGAAATTGTGACCCCGGGGCTTAGGGATTTTTTCAAAAAAATCTTTTTCTGCCTGTTAGGTTGTCGAGGGCTGATTTGTTTTCTTGTTATGAAAAGGCTTCTGTTTCGACCGCCAAACCTCTCAGGGGAGCATTTGCAACCGTTTGGCAGCATTTTTGAGTGAATTGCCGAAAGTCAGATTTTGGATGAAATTGTGACCCCAGGGCTTAGGGATTTTTTCAAAAAAATCTTTTTCTGCCGGTTATGTTGTCGAGGGCTGATTTCTTTTCTTGTGATAAAAAGCCTTCTGTTTTGACCGCCAAACCTTTCAGGGGAGCATTTGCAACCGTTTGGCAGCATTTTTGAGTGAATTGGCGAAAGTCAGATTTTGGATGAAATTGTGACCCCGGGGCTTAGGGATTTTTTCAAAAAAATCTTTTTCTGCCTGTTAAGTTGTGGAGGGCTGATTTCTTTTCTGTGATAAAAAGCCTTCTGTTTCGACCACCAAACCTCTCAGGGGGGCATTTGCAACCGTTTGGCAGCAGTTTTGAGTGAATTGCCGAAAGTCAGATTTTGGATGAAATTGTGACCCCGGGGCTTAGGGATTTTTTCAAAAAAATCTTTTTCTGCCGGTTATGTTGTCGAGGGCTGATTTCTTTTCTTGTGATAAAAAGCCTTCTGTTTTGACCGCCAAACCTTTCAGGGGAGCATTTGCAACCGTTTGGCAGCATTTTTGAGTGAATTGGCGAAAGTCAGATTTTGGATGAAATTGTGACCCCGGGGCTTAGGGATTTTTTCAAAAAAATCTTTTTCTGCCTGTTAGGTTGTGGAGGGCTGATTTGTTTTCCTGTGATAAAAAGCCTTCTGTTTCGACCGCCAAACCTTTCAGGGGAGCATTTGCAACCGTTCGGCAGCATTTTTGAGTCAACTGCCGAAAGTCAGATTTTGGATGAAATTGTGACCCCGGGGCTTAGGGATTTTTTCAAAAAAATCTTTTTCTGCCTGTTAGGTTGTCGAGGGCTGATTTGTTTTCCTGTGATAAAAAGCCTTCTGTTTCGACCGCCAAACCTCTCAGGGGAGCATTTGCAACCGTATGGCAGCATTTTTGAGTGAATTGCCAAAAGTCAGATTTTGGATGAAATTGTGACCCCGGTGCTTAGGGATTTTTTCAAAAAAATCTTTTTCTGCCGGTTAAGTTGTGGAGGCCTGATTTCTTTTCCTGTGATAAAAAGCCTTCTGTTTCGACCGCCAAACCTCTCAGCGGAGCATTTGCAACCGTTTGGCAGCATTTTTGAGTGAATTGCCGAAAGTCAGATTTTGGATGAAATTGTGACCCCGGGGCTTAGGGATTTTTTCAAAAAAAATCTTTTTCTGCCTGTTAGGTTGTCGAGGGCTGATTTGTTTTCCTGTGATAAAAAGCCTTCTGTTTCGACCGCCAAACCTCTCAGGGGAGCATTTGCAACCGTTTGGCAGCATTTTTGAGTGAATTGCCGAAAGTCAGATTTTGGATGAAATTGTGACCCCGGGGCTTAGGGATTTTTTCAAAAAAAATCTTTTTCTGCCTGTTAGGTTGTCGAGGGCTGATTTGTTTTCCTGTGATAAAAAGCCTTCTGTTTCGACCGCCAAACCTCTCAGGGGAGCATTTGCAACCGTTTGGCAGCATTTTTGAGTGAATTGCCGAAAGTCAGATTTTGGATGAAATTGTGACCCCGGGGCTTAGGGATTTTTTCAAAAAAATCTTTTTCTGCCTGTTAGGTTGTCGAGGGCTGATTTGTTTTCTTGTTATGAAAAGGCTTCTGTTTCGACCGCCAAACCTCTCAGGGGAGCATTTGCAACCGTTTGGCAGCATTTTTGAGTGAATTGCCGAAAGTCAGATTTTGGATGAAATTGTGACCCCAGGGCTTAGGGATTTTTTCAAAAAAATCTTTTTCTGCCGGTTATGTTGTCGAGGGCTGATTTCTTTTCTTGTGATAAAAAGCCTTCTGTTTTGACCGCCAAACCTTTCAGGGGAGCATTTGCAACCGTTTGGCAGCATTTTTGAGTGAATTGGCGAAAGTCAGATTTTGGATGAAATTGTGACCCCGGGGCTTAGGGATTTTTTCAAAAAAATCTTTTTCTGCCTGTTAGGTTGTGGAGGGCTGATTTGTTTTCCTGTGATAAAAAGCCTTCTGTTTCGACCGCCAAACCTTTCAGGGGAGCATTTGCAACCGTTCGGCAGCATTTTTGAGTCAACTGCCGAAAGTCAGATTTTGGATGAAATTGTGACCCCGGGGCTTAGGGATTTTTTCAAAAAAATCTTTTTCTGCCTGTTAGGTTGTCGAGGGCTGATTTGTTTTCCTGTGATAAAAAGCCTTCTGTTTCGACCGCCAAACCTCTCAGGGGAGCATTTGCAACCGTATGGCAGCATTTTTGAGTGAATTGCCAAAAGTCAGATTTTGGATGAAATTGTGACCCCAGGGCTTAGGGATTTTTTCAAAAAAATCTTTTTCTGCCGGTTAAGTTGTGGAGGCCTGATTTCTTTTCCTGTGATAAAAAGCCTTCTGTTTCGACCGCCAAACCTCTCAGCGGAGCATTTGCAACCGTTTGGCAGCATTTTTGAGTGAATTGCCGAAAGTCAGATTTTGGATGAAATTGTGACCCCGGGGCTTAGGGATTTTTTCAAAAAAAATCTTTTTCTGCCTGTTAGGTTGTGGAGGGCTGATTTCTTTTCCTGTGATAAAAAGCCTTCTGTTTCGACCGCCAAACCTTTCTGGGGAGCATTTGCAACCGTTTGGCAGCATTTTTCAGTGAATTGCCGAAAGTCAGATTTTGGATGAAATTGTGACCCCGGGGCTTAGGGATTTTTTCAAGAAAATCTTTTTCTGCCGGTTATGTTGTCGAGGGCTGATTTGTTTTCCTGTGATAAAAAGCCTTCTGTTTTGACCGCTAAACCTTTCAGGGGAGCATTTGCAACCGTTTGGCAGCATTTTTCAGTGAATTGCCGAAAGTCAGATTTTGGATGAAATTGTGACCCCGGGGCTTAGGGATTTTTTCAAGAAAATCTTTTTCTGCCGGTTAAGTTGTGGAGGCCTGATTTCTTTTTCTGTGATAAAAAGCCTTCTGTTTCGACCGCAAAACCTCTCAGGGGGGCATTTGCAACCGTTTGGCAGCATTTTTGAGTGAATTGCCGAAAGTCAGATTTTGGATGAAATTGTGACCCCAGGGCTTAGGGATTTTTTCAAAAAAATCTTTTTCTGCCTGTTAAGTTGTGGAGGGCTGATTTCTTTTCTGTGATAAAAAGCCTTCTGTTTCGACCACCAAACCTCTCAGGGGGGCATTTGCAACCGTTTGGCAGCAGTTTTGAGTGAATTGCCGAAAGTCAGATTTTGGATGAAATTGTGACCCCGGGGCTTAGGGATTTTTTCAAAAAAATCTTTTTCTGCCGGTTATGTTGTCGAGGGCTGATTTCTTTTCTTGTGATAAAAAGCCTTCTGTTTTGACCGCCAAACCTTTCAGGGGAGCATTTGCAACCGTTTGGCAGCATTTTTGAGTGAATTGGCGAAAGTCAGATTTTGGATGAAATTGTGACCCCGGGGCTTAGGGATTTTTTCAAAAAAATCTTTTTCTGCCTGTTAGGTTGTGGAGGGCTGATTTGTTTTCCTGTGATAAAAAGCCTTCTGTTTCGACCGCCAAACCTTTCAGGGGAGCATTTGCAACCGTTCGGCAGCATTTTTGAGTCAACTGCCGAAAGTCAGATTTTGGATGAAATTGTGACCCCGGGGCTTAGGGATTTTTTCAAAAAAATCTTTTTCTGCCTGTTAGGTTGTCGAGGGCTGATTTGTTTTCCTGTGATAAAAAGCCTTCTGTTTCGACCGCCAAACCTCTCAGGGGAGCATTTGCAACCGGTATGGCAGCATTTTTGAGTGAATTGCCAAAAGTCAGATTTTGGATGAAATTGTGACCCCAGGGCTTAGGGATTTTTTCAAAAAAATCTTTTTCTGCCGGTTAAGTTGTGGAGGCCTGATTTCTTTTCCTGTGATAAAAAGCCTTCTGTTTCGACCGCCAAACCTCTCAGCGGAGCATTTGCAACCGTTTGGCAGCATTTTTGAGTGAATTGCCGAAAGTCAGATTTTGGATGAAATTGTGACCCCGGGGCTTAGGGATTTTTTCAAAAAAAATCTTTTTCTGCCTGTTAGGTTGTCGAGGGCTGATTTCTTTTCCTGTGATAAAAAGCCTTCTGTTTCGACCGCCAAACCTCTCAGGGGAGCATTTGCAACCGTTTGGCAGCATTTTTGAGTGAATTGCCGAAAGTCAGATTTTGGATGAAATTGTGACCCCGGGGCTTAGGGATTTTTTCAAAAAAAATCTTTTTCTGCCTGTTAGGTTGTCGAGGGCTGATTTGTTTTCCTGTGATAAAAAGCCTTCTGTTTCGACCGCCAAACCTCTCAGGGGAGCATTTGCAACCGTTTGGCAGCATTTTTGAGTGAATTGCCGAAAGTCAGATTTTGGATGAAATTGTGACCCCGGGGCTTAGGGATTTTTTCAAAAAAATCTTTTTCTGCCTGTTAGGTTGTCGAGGGCTGATTTGTTTTCTTGTTATGAAAAGGCTTCTGTTTCGACCGCCAAACCTCTCAGGGGAGCATTTGCAACCGTTTGGCAGCATTTTTGAGTGAATTGCCGAAAGTCAGATTTTGGATGAAATTGTGACCCCAGGGCTTAGGGATTTTTTCAAAAAAATCTTTTTCTGCCGGTTATGTTGTCGAGGGCTGATTTCTTTTCTTGTGATAAAAAGCCTTCTGTTTTGACCGCCAAACCTTTCAGGGGAGCATTTGCAACCGTTTGGCAGCATTTTTGAGTGAATTGGCGAAAGTCAGATTTTGGATGAAATTGTGACCCCGGGGCTTAGGGATTTTTTCAAAAAAATCTTTTTCTGCCTGTTAAGTTGTGGAGGGCTGATTTATTTTCATGTGTTAAAAAGCCTTCTGTTTCGACCGCCAAACCTCTCAGGGGAGCATTTGCAACCGTTTGGCAGCATTTTTGAGTGAATTGCCGAAAGTCAGATTTTGGATGAAATTTTGACCCCGGGGCTTAGGGATTTTTTCAAAAAAATCTTTTTCTGCCGGTTATGTTGTCGAGGGCTGATTTCTTTTCTGTGATAAAAAGACTTCTGTTTCGACCACCAAACCTTTCAGGGGAGCATTTGCAACCGTTTGGCAGCATTTTTGAGTGAATAGCCGAAAGTCAGATTTTGGATGAAATTGTGACCCCGGGGCTTAGGGATTTTTTCAAAAAAATCTATTTCTGCCGGTTATGTTGTCGAGGGCTGATTTCTTTCCTTGTGATAAAAAGCCTTCTGTTTTGACCGCTAAACCTTTCAGGGGAGCATTTGCAACAGTTTGGCAGCATTTTTGAGTGAATTGCCGAAAGTCAGATTTTTTATGAAATTTTGACCCCGGGGCTTAGGGATTTTTTCAAAAAATCTTTTTCAGCCGGTTAAGTTGTGGAGGCCTGATTTCTTTTCCTGTGATAAAAAGCCTTCTGTTTCGAATGCCAAACCTTTCAGGTGAGCATTTGCAACCGTTTGGCAGCATTTTTGAGTGAATTGTCGAAAGTCAGATTTTTGCTGAAATTCTGACCCTGGGGCTTAGGGATTTTTTCAAAAAAAATCTTTTTCTGCCTGTTAGGTTGTCGAGGGCTGATTTCTTTTCCTGTGATAAAAAGCCTTCTGTTTCGACCGCCAAACCTCTCAGGGGAGCATTTGCAACCGTTTGGCAGCATTTTTGAGTGAATTGCCGAAAGTCAGATTTGGGATGAAATTGTGACCCCGGGGCTTAGGGATTTTTTCAAAAAAATCTTTTTCTGCCGGTTATGTTGTCGAGGGCTGATTTCTTTTCTTGTGATAAAAAGCCTTCTGTTTTGACCGCTAAACCTTTCAGGGGAGCATTTGCAACAGTTTGGCAGCATTTTTGAGTGAATTGCCGAAAGTCAGATTTTTTATGAAATTTTGACCCCGGGGCTTAGGGATTTTTTCAAAAAATCTTTTTCTGCCGGTTAAGTTGTGGAGGCCTGATTTCTTTTCCTGTGATAAAAAGCCTTCTGTTTCGAATGCCAAACCTTTCAGGTGAGCATTTGCAACCGTTTGGCAGCATTTTTGAGTGAATTGTCGAAAGTCAGATTTTTGCTGAAATTCTGACCCTGGGGCTTAGGGATTTTTTCAAAAAAAATCTTTTTCTGCCTGTTAGGTTGTCGAGGGCTGATTTCTTTTCCTGTGATAAAAAGCCTTCTGTTTCGACCGCCAAACCTCTCAGGGGAGCATTTGCAACCGTTTGGCAGCATTTTTGAGTGAATTGCCGAAAGTCAGATTTTGGATGAAATTGTGACCCCGGGGCTTAGGGATTTTTTCAAAAAAATCTTTTTCTGCCTGTTAGGTTGTCGAGGGCTGATTTGTTTTCTTGTTATGAAAAGGCTTCTGTTTCGACCGCCAAACCTCTCAGGGGAGCATTTGCAACCGTTTGGCAGCATTTTTGAGTGAATTGCCAAAAGTCAGATTTTGGATGAATTTGTGACCCCGGGGCTTAGGGATTTTTTCAAAAAAAATTTTTTCTGCCGGTTAAGTTGTGGAGGGCTGATTTCTTTTCTGTGATAAAAAGACTTCTGTTTCGACCACCAAACCTTTCAGGGGAGCATTTGCAACCGTTTGGCAGCATTTTTGAGTGAATAGCCGAAAGTCAGATTTTGGATGAAATTGTGACCCCGGGGCTTAGGGATTTTTTCAAAAAAATCTATTTCTGACGGTTAAGTTTTTGAGGCCTGATTTCTTTTCCTGTGATAAAGAGCCTTCTGTTTCGACCGCCAAACCTCTCAGGGGGGCTTTGCAACTGTTTGGTACCATTTTTGAGTAAATTGCCGAAAGTCAGATTTTTGCTGAAATTCTGACCCTGGGGCTTAGGGGTTTTTACAAAAAAATCTTTTTCTGCTGGTTAAGTTTTCGAGGGCTGATTTATTTTCATGTGTTAAAAAGCCTTCTGTTTCGACCGCCAAACCTCTCAGGGGAGCATTTGCAACCGTTTGGCAGCATTTTTGAGTGAATTGACGAAAGTCAGATTTTGGATGAAATTTTGACCCCGGGGCTTAGGGATTTTTTCAAAAAAAAAATTTTTCTGCCGGTTAAGTTGTGGAGGGCTGATTTCTTTTCTGTGATAAAAAGACTTCTGTTTCGACCACCAAACCTTTCAGGGGAGCATTTGCAACCGTTTGGCAGCATTTTTGAGTGAATAGCCGAAAGTCAGATTTTGGATGAAATTGTGACCCCGGGGCTTAGGGATTTTTTCAAAAAAATCTATTTCTAACGGTGAAGTTTTTGAGGGCTGATTTCTTTTCCTGTGATAAAAAGCCTTCTGTTTCGACCGTCAAACCTCTCAGGGGAGCATTTGCAACCGTTTGGCAGCATTTTTGAGTGAATTGCCGAAAGTCAGATTTTGGATGAAATTGTGACCCCGGGGCTTAGGGATTTTTTCAAAAAAAATCTTTTTCTGCCTGTTAGGTTCTCGAGGGCTGATTTGTTTTCCTGTGATAAAAAGCCTTCTGTTTCGACCGCCAAACCTCTCAGGGGAGCATTTGCAACCGTTTGGCAGCATTTTTGAGTGAATTGCCGAAAGTCAGATTTTGGATGAAATTGTGACCCCGGGGCTTAGGGATTTTTTCAAAAAAATCTTTTTCTGCCTGTTAGGTTGTCGAGGGCTGATTTGTTTTCTTGTTATGAAAAGGCTTCTGTTTCGACCGCCAAACCTCTCAGGGGAGCATTTGCAACCGTTTGGCAGCATTTTTGAGTGAATTGCCAAAAGTCAGATTTTGGATGAAATTGTGACCCCGGGGCTTAGGGATTTTTTTAAAAAAAATTTTTTCTGCCGGTTAAGTTGTGGAGGGCTGATTTCTTTTCTGTGATAAAAAGACTTCTGTTTCGACCACCAAACCTTTCAGGGGAGCATTTGCAACCGTTTGGCAGCATTTTTGAGTGAATAGCCGAAAGTCAGATTTTGGATGAAATTGTGACCCCAGGGCTTAGGGATTTTTTCAAAAAAATCTATTTCTGACGGTTAAGTTTTTGAGGCCTGATTTCTTTTCCTGTGATAAAGAGCCTTCTGTTTCGACCGCCAAACCTCTCAGGGGGGCTTTGCAACTGTTTGGTACCATTTTTGAGTAAATTGCCGAAAGTCAGATTTTTGCTGAAATTCTGACCCGGGGGCTTAGGGATTTTTACAAAAAAATCTTTTTCTGCCTGTTAGGTTGTCAAGGGCTGATTTGTTTTCCTGTGATAAAAAGCCTTCTGTTTCGACCGCCAAACCTCTCAGGGGAGCAATTGCAACCGTTTGGCAGCATTTTTGAGTGAATTGCTGAAAGTCAGATTTTGGATGAAACTGTGACCCCGGGGATTAGGGATTTTTTCAAAAAAAATCTTTTTCTGCCTGTTAGGTTGTTGAGGGCTGATTTGTTTTCCTGTTATGAAAAGGCTTCTGTTTCGACCGCCAAACCTCTCAGCGGAGCATTTGCAACCGTTTGGCAGCATTTTTGAGTGAATTGCCAAAAGTCAGATTTTGGATTAAATTGTGACCCCGGGGCTTAAGGATTTTTTCAAGAAAATCTTTTTCTGCCGGTTAAGTTGTCGAGGGCTGATTTCTTTTCCTGTGATAAAAAGCCTTCTGTTTCGACCGCCAAACCTCTCAGGGGGGCATTTGCAACCGTTTGGCATCATTTTTGAGTGAATTGCCGAAAGTCAGATTTTGGATGAAATTGTGACCCCGGGGCTTAGGGATTTTTTCAAAAAAATCTTTTTCTGCCGGTTATGTTGTCGAGGGCTGATTTCTTTTCTTGTGATAAAAAGCCTTCTGTTTTGACCGCTAAACCTTTCAGGGGAGCATTTGCAACAGTTTGGCAGCATTTTTGAGTGAATTGCCGAAAGTCAGATTTTTTATGAAATTTTGACCCCGGGGCTTAGGGATTTTTTCAAAAAATCTTTTTCTGCCGGTTAAGTTGTGGAGGCCTGATTTCTTTTCCTGTGATAAAAAGCCTTCTGTTTCGAATGCCAAACCTTTCAGGTGAGCATTTGCAACCGTTTGGCAGCATTTTTGAGTGAATTGTCGAAAGTCAGATTTTTGCTGAAATTCTGACCCTGGGGCTTAGGGGTTTTTACAAAAAAATCTTTTTCTGCTGGTTAAGTTTTCGAGGGCTGATTTATTTTCATGTGATAAAAAGCCTTCTGTTTCGACCGCCAAACCTCTGAGGGGAGCATTTGCAACCGTTTGGCAGCATTTTTGAGTGAATTGCCGAAAGTCAGATTTTTGCTGAAATTCTGACCCCGGGGCTTAGGGGTTTTTACAAAAAAATCTTTTTCTGCTGGTTAAGTTTTCGAGGGCTGATTTATTTTCATGTGATAAAAAGCCTTCTGTTTCGACCGCCAAACCTCTCAGGGGAGCATTTGCAACCGTTTGGCAGCATTTTTGAGTGAATTGCCGAAAGTCAGATTTTGGATGAAATTTTGACCCCGGGGCTTAGGGATTTTTTCAAAAAAAAATTTTTCTGCCGGTTAAGTTGTGGATGGCTGATTTCTTTTCTGTGATAAAAAGACTTCTGTTTCGACCACCAAACCTTTCAGGGGAGCATTTGCAACCGTTTGGCAGCATTTTTGAGTGAATAGCCGAAAGTCAGATTTTGGATGAAATTGTGACCCCGGGGCTTAGGGATTTTTTCAAAAAAATCTATTTCTAACGGTTAAGTTTTTGAGGGCTGATTTCTTTTCCTGTGATAAAAAGCCTTCTGTTTCGACCGTCAAACCTCTCAGGGGAGCATTTGCAACCGTTTGGCAGCATTTTTGAGTGAATTGCCGAAAGTCAGATTTTGGATGAAATTGTGACCCCGGGGCTTAGGGATTTTTTCAAAAAAAATCTTTTTCTGCCTGTTAGGTTCTCGAGGGCTGATTTGTTTTCCTGTGATAAAAAGCCTTCTGTTTCGACCGCCAAACCTCTCAGGGGAGCATTTGCAACCGTTTGGCAGCATTTTTGAGTGAATTGCCGAAAGTCAGATTTTGGATGAAATTGTGACCCCGGGGCTTAGGGATTTTTTCAAAAAAATCTTTTTCTGCCTGTTAGGTTGTCGAGGGCTGATTTGTTTTCTTGTTATGAAAAGGCTTCTGTTTCGACCGCCAAACCTCTCAGGGGAGCATTTGCAACCGTTTGGCAGCATTTTTGAGTGAATTGCCAAAAGTCAGATTTTGGATGAAATTGTGACCCCGGGGCTTAGGGATTTTTTTAAAACAAATTTTTTCTGCCGGTTAAGTTGTGGAGGGCTGATTTCTTTTCTGTGATAAAAAGACTTCTGTTTCGACCACCAAACCTTTCAGGGGAGCATTTGCAACCGTTTGGCAGCATTTTTGAGTGAATAGCCGAAAGTCAGATTTTGGATGAAATTGTGACCCCAGGGCTTAGGGATTTTTTCAAAAAAATCTATTTCTGACGGTTAAGTTTTTGAGGCCTGATTTCTTTTCCTGTGATAAAGAGCCTTCTGTTTCGACCGCCAAACCTCTCAGGGGGGCTTTGCAACTGTTTGGTACCATTTTTGAGTAAATTGCCGAAAGTCAGATTTTTGCTGAAATTCTGACCCGGGGGCTTAGGGATTTTTACAAAAAAATCTTTTTCTGCCTGTTAGGTTGTCAAGGGCTGATTTGTTTTCCTGTGATAAAAAGCCTTCTGTTTCGACCGCCAAACCTCTCAGGGGAGCAATTGCAACCGTTTGGCAGCATTTTTGAGTGAATTGCTGAAAGTCAGATTTTGGATGAAACTGTGACCCCGGGGATTAGGGATTTTTTCAAAAAAAATCTTTTTCTGCCTGTTAGGTTGTTGAGGGCTGATTTGTTTTCCTGTTATGAAAAGGCTTCTGTTTCGACCGCCAAACCTCTCAGCGGAGCATTTGCAACCGTTTGGCAGCATTTTTGAGTGAATTGCCAAAAGTCAGATTTTGGATTAAATTGTGACCCCGGGGCTTAAGGATTTTTTCAAGAAAATCTTTTTCTGCCGGTTAAGTTGTCGAGGGCTGATTTCTTTTCCTGTGATAAAAAGCCTTCTGTTTCGACCGCCAAACCTCTCAGGGGGGCATTTGCAACCGTTTGGCATCATTTTTGAGTGAATTGCCGAAAGTCAGATTTTGGATGAAATTGTGACCCCGGGGCTTAGGGATTTTTTCAAAAAAATCTTTTTCTGCCGGTTATGTTGTCGAGGGCTGATTTCTTTTCTTGTGATAAAAAGCCTTCTGTTTTAACCGCTAAACCTTTCAGGGGAGCATTTGCAACAGTTTGGCAGCATTTTTGAGTGAATTGCCGAAAGTCAGATTTTTTATGAAATTTTGACCCCGGGGCTTAGGGATTTTTTCAAAAAATCTTTTTCTGCCGGTTAAGTTGTGGAGGCCTGATTTCTTTTCCTGTGATAAAAAGCCTTCTGTTTCGAATGCCAAACCTTTCAGGTGAGCATTTGCAACCGTTTGGCAGCATTTTTGAGTGAATTGTCGAAAGTCAGATTTTTGCTGAAATTCTGACCCTGGGGCTTAGGGATTTTTTCAAAAAAAATCTTTTTCTGCCTGTTAGGTTGTCGAGGGCTGATTTCTTTTCCTGTGATAAAAAGCCTTCTGTTTCGACCGCCAAACCTCTCAGGGGAGCATTTGCAACCGTTTGGCAGCATTTTTGAGTGAATTGCCGAAAGTCAGATTTGGGATGAAATTGTGACCCCGGGGCTTAGGGATTTTTTCAAAAAAATCTTTTTCTGCCGGTTATGTTGTCGAGGGCTGATTTCTTTTCTTGTGATAAAAAGCCTTCTGTTTTGACCGCTAAAGCTTTCAGGGGAGCATTTGCAACCGTTTGGCAGCATTTTTGAGTGAATTGCCGAAAGTCAGATTTTTTATGAAATTTTGACCCCGGGGCTTAGGGATTTTTTCAAAAAATCTTTTTCTGCCGGTTAAGTTGTGGAGGCCTGATTTCTTTTCCTGTGCTAAAAAGCCTTCTGTTTCGAATGCCAAACCTTTCAGGTGAGCATTTGCAACCGTTTGGCAGCATTTTTGAGTGAATTGTCGAAAGTCAGATTTTTGCTGAAATTCTGACCCTGGGGCTTAGGGATTTTTTCAAAAAAAATCTTTTTCTGCCTGTTAGGTTGTCGAGGGCTGATTTCTTTTCCTGTGATAAAAAGCCTTCTGTTTCGACCGCCAAACCTCTCAGGGGAGCATTTGCAACCGTTTGGCAGCATTTTTGAGTGAATTGCCGAAAGTCAGATTTTGGATGAAATTGTGACCCCGGGGCTTAGGGATTTTTTCAAAAAAAACTTTTTCTGCCTGTTAGGTTCTCGAGGGCTGATTTGTTTTCCTGTGATAAAAAGCCTTCTGTTTCGACCGCCAAACCTCTCAGGGGAGCATTTGCAACCGTTTGGCAGCATTTTTGAGTGAATTGCCGAAAGTCAGATTTTGGATGAAATTGTGACCCCGGGGCTTAGGGATTTTTTCAAAAAAATCTTTTTCTGCCTGTTAGGTTGTCGAGGGCTGATTTGTTTTCTTGTTATGAAAAGGCTTCTGTTTCGACCGCCAAACCTCTCAGGGGAGCATTTGCAACCGTTTGGCAGCATTTTTGAGTGAATTGCCAAAAGTCAGATTTTGGATGAAATTGTGACCCCGGGGCTTAGGGATTTTTTTTAAAAAAATTTTTTCTGCCGGTTAAGTTGTGGAGGGCTGATTTCTTTTCTGTGATAAAAAGACTTCTGTTTCGACCACCAAACCTTTCAGGGGAGCATTTGCAACCGTTTGGCAGCATTTTTGAGTGAATAGCCGAAAGTCAGATTTTGGATGAAATTGTGACCCCAGGGCTTAGGGATTTTTTCAAAAAAATCTATTTCTGACGGTTAAGTTTTTGAGGCCTGATTTCTTTTCCTGTGATAAAGAGCCTTCTGTTTCGACCGCCAAACCTCTCAGGGGGGCTTTGCAACTGTTTGGTACCATTTTTGAGTAAATTGCCGAAAGTCAGATTTTTGCTGAAATTCTGACCCGGGGGCTTAGGGATTTTTACAAAAAAATCTTTTTCTGCCTGTTAGGTTGTCAAGGGCTTTGTTTTCCTGTGATAAAAAGCCTTCTGTTTCGACCGCCAAACCTCTCAGGGGAGCAATTGCAACCGTTTGGCAGCATTTTTGAGTGAATTGCTGAAAGTCAGATTTTGGATGAAACTGTGACCCCGGGGATTAGGGATTTTTTCAAAAAAAATCTTTTTCTGCCTGTTAGGTTGTTGAGGGCTGATTTGTTTTCCTGTTATGAAAAGGCTTCTGTTTCGACCGCCAAACCTCTCAGCGGAGCATTTGCAACCGTTTGGCAGCATTTTTGAATGAATTGCCAAAAGTCAGATTTTGGATTAAATTGTGACCCCGGGGCTTAAGGATTTTTTCAAGAAAATCTTTTTCTGCCGGTTAAGTTGTCGAGGGCTGATTTCTTTTCCTGTGATAAAAAGCCTTCTGTTTCGACCGCCAAACCTCTCAGGGGGGCATTTGCAACCGTTTGGCATCATTTTTGAGTGAATTGCCGAAAGTCAGATTTTGGATGAAATTGTGACCCCGGGGCTTAGGGATTTTTTCAAAAAAATCTTTTTCTGCCGGTTATGTTGTCGAGGGCTGATTTCTTTCCTTGTGATAAAAAGCCTTCTGTTTTGACCGCTAAACCTTTCAGGGGAGCATTTGCAACAGTTTGGCAGCATTTTTGAGTGAATTGCCGAAAGTCAGATTTTTTATGAAATTTTGACCCCGGGGCTTAGGGATTTTTTCAAAAAATCTTTTTCTGCCGGTTAAGTTGTGGAGGCCTGATTTCTTTTCCTGTGATAAAAAGCCTTCTGTTTCGAATGCCAAACCTTTCAGGTGAGCATTTGCAACCGTTTGGCAGCATTTTTGAGTGAATTGTCGAAAGTCAGATTTTTGCTGAAATTCTGACCCTGGGGCTTAGGGATTTTTTCAAAAAAAATCTTTTTCTGCCTGTTAGGTTGTCGAGGGCTGATTTCTTTTCCTGTGATAAAAAGCCTTCTGTTTCGACCGCCAAACCTCTCAGGGGAGCATTTGCAACCGTTTGGCAGCATTTTTGAGTGAATTGCCGAAAGTCAGATTTGGGATGAAATTGTGACCCCGGGGCTTAGGGATTTTTTCAAAAAAATCTTTTTCTGCCGGTTATGTTGTCGAGGGCTGATTTCTTTTCTTGTGATAAAAAGCCTTCTGTTTTGACCGCTAAACCTTTCAGGGGAGCATTTGCAACAGTTTGGCAGCATTTTTGAGTGAATTGCCGAAAGTCAGATTTTTGATGAAATTGTGACCCCGGGGCTTAGGGATTTTTTCAAAAAATCTTTTTCTGCCGGTTAAGTTGTGGAGGCCTGATTTCTTTTCCTGTGATAAAAAGCCTTCTGTTTCGAATGCCAAACCTTTCAGGTGAGCATTTGCAACCGTTTGGCAGCATTTTTGAGTGAATTGTCGAAAGTCAGATTTTTGCTGAAATTCTGACCCTGGGGCTTAGGGATTTTTTCAAAAAAAATCTTTTTCTGCCTGTTAGGTTGTCGAGGGCTGATTTCTTTTCCTGTGATAAAAAGCCTTCTGTTTCGACCGCCAAACCTCTCAGGGGAGCATTTGCAACCGTTTGGCAGCATTTTTGAGTGAATTGCCGAAAGTCAGATTTTGGATGAAATTGTGACCCCGGGGCTTAGGGATTTTTTCAAAAAAATCTTTTTCTGCCTGTTAGGTTGTCGAGGGCTGATTTGTTTTCTTGTTATGAAAAGGCTTCTGTTTCGACCGCCAAACCTCTCAGGGGAGCATTTGCAACCGTTTGGCAGCATTTTTGAGTGAATTGCCAAAAGTCAGATTTTGGATGAATTTGTGACCCCGGGGCTTAGGGATTTTTTCAAAAAAAAATTTTTCTGCCGGTTAAGTTGTGGAGGGCTGATTTCTTTTCTGTGATAAAAAGACTTCTGTTTCGACCACCAAACCTTTCAGGGGAGCATTTGCAACCGTTTGGCAGCATTTTTGAGTGAATAGCCGAAAGTCAGATTTTGGATGAAATTGTGACCCCGGGGCTTAGGGATTTTTTCAAAAAAATCTATTTCTGACGGTTAAGTTTTTGAGGCCTGATTTCTTTTCCTGTGATAAAGAGCCTTCTGTTTCGACCGCCAAACCTCTCAGGGGGGCTTTGCAACTGTTTGGTACCATTTTTGAGTAAATTGCCGAAAGTCAGATTTTTGCTGAAATTCTGACCCTGGGGCTTAGGGGTTTTTACAAAAAAATCTTTTTCTGCTGGTTAAGTTTTCGAGGGCTGATTTATTTTCATGTGATAAAAAGCCTTCTGTTTCGACCGCCAAACCTCTCAGGGGAGCATTTGCAACCGTTTGGCAGCATTTTTGAGTGAATTGCCGAAAGTCAGATTTTGGATGAAATTTTGACCCCGGGGCTTAGGGATTTTTTCAAAAAAAAATTTTTCTGCCGGTTAAGTTGTGGAGGGCTGATTTCTTTTCTGTGATAAAAAGACTTCTGTTTCGACCACCAAACCTTTCAGGGGAGCATTTGCAACCGTTTGGCAGCATTTTTGAGTGAATAGCCGAAAGTCAGATTTTGGATGAAATTGTGACCCCGGGGCTTAGGGATTTTTTCAAAAAAATCTATTTCTAACGGTGAAGTTTTTGAGGGCTGATTTCTTTTCCTGTGATAAAAAGCCTTCTGTTTCGACCGTCAAACCTCTCAGGGGAGCATTTGCAACCGTTTGGCAGCATTTTTGAGTGAATTGCCGAAAGTCAGATTTTGGATGAAATTGTGACCCCGGGGCTTAGGGATTTTTTCAAAAAAAATCTTTTTCTGCCTGTTAGGTTCTCGAGGGCTGATTTGTTTTCCTGTGATAAAAAGCCTTCTGTTTCGACCGCCAAACCTCTCAGGGGAGCATTTGCAACCGTTTGGCAGCATTTTTGAGTGAATTGCCGAAAGTCAGATTTTGGATGAAATTGTGACCCCGGGGCTTAGGGATTTTTTCAAAAAAATCTTTTTCTGCCTGTTAGGTTGTCGAGGGCTGATTTGTTTTCTTGTTATGAAAAGGCTTCTGTTTCGACCGCCAAACCTCTCAGGGGAGCATTTGCAACCGTTTGGCAGCATTTTTGAGTGAATTGCCAAAAGTCAGATTTTGGATGAAATTGTGACCCCGGGGCTTAGGGATTTTTTTTAAAAAAATTTTTTCTGCCGGTTAAGTTGTGGAGGGCTGATTTCTTTTCTGTGATAAAAAGACTTCTGTTTCGACCACCAAACCTTTCAGGGGAGCATTTGCAACCGTTTGGCAGCATTTTTGAGTGAATAGCCGAAAGTCAGATTTTGGATGAAATTGTGACCCCAGGGCTTAGGGATTTTTTCAAAAAAATCTATTTCTGACGGTTAAGTTTTTGAGGCCTGATTTCTTTTCCTGTGATAAAGAGCCTTCTGTTTCGACCGCCAAACCTCTCAGGGGGGCTTTGCAACTGTTTGGTACCATTTTTGAGTAAATTGCCGAAAGTCAGATTTTTGCTGAAATTCTGACCCGGGGGCTTAGGGATTTTTACAAAAAAATCTTTTTCTGCCTGTTAGGTTGTCAAGGGCTGATTTGTTTTCCTGTGATAAAAAGCCTTCTGTTTCGACCGCCAAACCTCTCAGGGGAGCAATTGCAACCGTTTGGCAGCATTTTTGAGTGAATTGCTGAAAGTCAGATTTTGGATGAAACTGTGACCCCGGGGATTAGGGATTTTTTCAAAAAAAATCTTTTTCTGCCTGTTAGGTTGTTGAGGGCTGATTTGTTTTCCTGTTATGAAAAGGCTTCTGTTTCGACCGCCAAACCTCTCAGCGGAGCATTTGCAACCGTTTGGCAGTATTTTTGAGTGAATTGCCAAAAGTCAGATTTTGGATTAAATTGTGACCCCGGGGCTTAAGGATTTTTTCAAGAAAATCTTTTTCTGCCGGTTAAGTTGTCGAGGGCTGATTTCTTTTCCTGTGATAAAAAGCCTTCTGTTTCGACCGCCAAACCTCTCAGGGGGGCATTTGCAACCGTTTGGCATCATTTTTGAGTGAATTGCCGAAAGTCAGATTTTGGATGAAATTGTGACCCCGGGGCTTAGGGATTTTTTCAAAAAAATCTTTTTCTGCCGGTTATGTTGTCGAGGGCTGATTTCTTTTCTTGTGATAAAAAGCCTTCTGTTTTGACCGCTAAACCTTTCAGGGGAGCATTTGCAACAGTTTGGCAGCATTTTTGAGTGAATTGCCGAAAGTCAGATTTTTTATGAAATTTTGACCCCGGGGCTTAGGGATTTTTTCAAAAAATCTTTTTCTGCCGGTTAAGTTGTGGAGGCCTGATTTCTTTTCCTGTGATAAAAAGCCTTCTGTTTCGAATGCCAAACCTTTCAGGTGAGCATTTGCAACCGTTTGGCAGCATTTTTGAGTGAATTGTCGAAAGTCAGATTTTTGCTGAAATTCTGACCCTGGGGCTTAGGGGTTTTTACAAAAAAATCTTTTTCTGCTGGTTAAGTTTTCGAGGGCTGATTTATTTTCATGTGATAAAAAGCCTTCTGTTTCGACCGCCAAACCTCTGAGGGGAGCATTTGCAACCGTTTGGCAGCATTTTTGAGTGAATTGCCGAAAGTCAGATTTTTGCTGAAATTCTGACCCCGGGGCTTAGGGGTTTTTACAAAAAAATCTTTTTCTGCTGGTTAAGTTTTCGAGGGCTGATTTATTTTCATGTGATAAAAAGCCTTCTGTTTCGACCGCCAAACCTCTCAGGGGAGCATTTGCAACCGTTTGGCAGCATTTTTGAGTGAATTGCCGAAAGTCAGATTTTGGATGAAATTTTGACCCCGGGGCTTAGGGATTTTTTCAAAAAAAATTTTTTCTGCCGGTTAAGTTGTGGAGGGCTGATTTCTTTTCTGTGATAAAAAGACTTCTGTTTCGACCACCAAACCTTTCAGGGGAGCATTTGCAACCGTTTGGCAGCATTTTTGAGTGAATAGCCGAAAGTCAGATTTTGGATGAAATTGTGACCCCGGGGCTTAGGGATTTTTTCAAAAAAATCTATTTCTAACGGTTAAGTTTTTGAGGGCTGATTTCTTTTCCTGTGATAAAAAGCCTTCTGTTTCGACCGTCAAACCTCTCAGGGGAGCATTTGCAACCGTTTGGCAGCATTTTTGAGTGAATTGCCGAAAGTCAGATTTTGGATGAAATTGTGACCCCGGGGCTTAGGGATTTTTTCAAAAAAAATCTTTTTCTGCCTGTTAGGTTCTCGAGGGCTGATTTGTTTTCCTGTGATAAAAAGCCTTCTGTTTCGACCGCCAAACCTCTCAGGGGAGCATTTGCAACCGTTTGGCAGCATTTTTGAGTGAATTGCCGAAAGTCAGATTTTGGATGAAATTGTGACCCCGGGGCTTAGGGATTTTTTCAAAAAAATCTTTTTCTGCCTGTTAGGTTGTCGAGGGCTGATTTGTTTTCTTGTTATGAAAAGGCTTCTGTTTCGACCGCCAAACCTCTCAGGGGAGCATTTGCAACCGTTTGGCAGCATTTTTGAGTGAATTGCCAAAAGTCAGATTTTGGATGAAATTGTGACCCCGGGGCTTAGGGATTTTTTTAAAACAAATTTTTTCTGCCGGTTAAGTTGTGGAGGGCTGATTTCTTTTCTGTGATAAAAAGACTTCTGTTTCGACCACCAAACCTTTCAGGGGAGCATTTGCAACCGTTTGGCAGCATTTTTGAGTGAATTGCCGAAAGTCAGATTTTGGATGAAATTGTGACCCCAGGGCTTAGGGATTTTTTCAAAAAAATCTATTTCTGACGGTTAAGTTTTTGAGGCCTGATTTCTTTTCCTGTGATAAAGAGCCTTCTGTTTCGACCGCCAAACCTCTCAGGGGGGCTTTGCAACTGTTTGGTACCATTTTTGAGTAAATTGCCGAAAGTCAGATTTTTGCTGAAATTCTGACCCGGGGGCTTAGGGATTTTTACAAAAAAATCTTTTTCTGCCTGTTAGGTTGTCAAGGGCTGATTTGTTTTCCTGTGATAAAAAGCCTTCTGTTTCGACCGCCAAACCTCTCAGGGGAGCAATTGCAACCGTTTGGCAGCATTTTTGAGTGAATTGCTGAAAGTCAGATTTTGGATGAAACTGTGACCCCGGGGATTAGGGATTTTTTCAAAAAAAATCTTTTTCTGCCTGTTAGGTTGTTGAGGGCTGATTTGTTTTCCTGTTATGAAAAGGCTTCTGTTTCGACCGCCAAACCTCTCAGCGGAGCATTTGCAACCGTTTGGCAGCATTTTTGAGTGAATTGCCAAAAGTCAGATTTTGGATTAAATTGTGACCCCGGGGCTTAAGGATTTTTTCAAGAAAATCTTTTTCTGCCGGTTAAGTTGTCGAGGGCTGATTTCTTTTCCTGTGATAAAAAGCCTTCTGTTTCGACCGCCAAACCTCTCAGGGGGGCATTTGCAACCGTTTGGCATCATTTTTGAGTGAATTGCCGAAAGTCAGATTTTGGATGAAATTGTGACCCCGGGGCTTAGGGATTTTTTCAAAAAAATCTTTTTCTGCCGGTTATGTTGTCGAGGGCTGATTTCTTTTCTTGTGATAAAAAGCCTTCTGTTTTAACCGCTAAACCTTTCAGGGGAGCATTTGCAACAGTTTGGCAGCATTTTTGAGTGAATTGCCGAAAGTCAGATTTTTTATGAAATTTTGACCCCGGGGCTTAGGGATTTTTTCAAAAAATCTTTTTCTGCCGGTTAAGTTGTGGAGGCCTGATTTCTTTTCCTGTGATAAAAAGCCTTCTGTTTCGAATGCCAAACCTTTCAGGTGAGCATTTGCAACCGTTTGGCAGCATTTTTGAGTGAATTGTCGAAAGTCAGATTTTTGCTGAAATTCTGACCCTGGGGCTTAGGGATTTTTTCAAAAAAAATCTTTTTCTGCCTGTTAGGTTGTCGAGGGCTGATTTCTTTTCCTGTGATAAAAAGCCTTCTGTTTCGACCGCCAAACCTCTCAGGGGAGCATTTGCAACCGTTTGGCAGCATTTTTGAGTGAATTGCCGAAAGTCAGATTTGGGATGAAATTGTGACCCCGGGGCTTAGGGATTTTTTCAAAAAAATCTTTTTCTGCCGGTTATGTTGTCGAGGGCTGATTTCTTTTCTTGTGATAAAAAGCCTTCTGTTTTGACCGCTAAACCTTTCAGGGGAGCATTTGCAACAGTTTGGCAGCATTTTTGAGTGAATTGCCGAAAGTCAGATTTTTTATGAAATTTTGACCCCGGGGCTTAGGGATTTTTTCAAAAAATCTTTTTCTGCCGGTTAAGTTGTGGAGGCCTGATTTCTTTTCCTGTGATAAAAAGCCTTCTGTTTCGAATGCCAAACCTTTCAGGTGAGCATTTGCAACCGTTTGGCAGCATTTTTGAGTGAATTGTCGAAAGTCAGATTTTTGCTGAAATTCTGACCCTGGGGCTTAGGGATTTTTTCAAAAAAAATCTTTTTCTGCCTGTTAGGTTGTCGAGGGCTGATTTCTTTTCCTGTGATAAAAAGCCTTCTGTTTCGACCGCCAAACCTCTCAGGGGAGCATTTGCAACCGTTTGGCAGCATTTTTGAGTGAATTGCCGCAAGTCAGATTTTGGATGAAATTGTGACCCCGGGGCTTTGGGATTTTTTCAAAAAAATCTTTTTCTGCCTGTTAGGTTGTCGAGGGCTGATTTGTTTTCTTGTTATGAAAAGGCTTCTGTTTCGACCGCCAAACCTCTCAGGGGAGCATTTGCAACCGTTTGGCAGCATTTTTGAGTGAATTGCCAAAAGTCAGATTTTGGATGAATTTGTGACCCCGGGGCTTAGGGATTTTTTCAAAAAAAAATTTTTCTGCCGGTTAAGTTGTGGAGGGCTGATTTCTTTTCTGTGATAAAAAGACTTCTGTTTCGACCACCAAACCTTTCAGGGGAGCATTTGCAACCGTTTGGCAGCATTTGTGAGTGAATAGCCGAAAGTCAGATTTTGGATGAAATTGTGACCCCGGGGCTTAGGGATTTTTTCAAAAAAATCTATTTCTGACGGTTAAGTTTTTGAGGCCTGATTTCTTTTCCTGTGATAAAGAGCCTTCTGTTTCGACCGCCAAACCTCTCAGGGGGGCTTTGCAACTGTTTGGTACCATTTTTGAGTAAATTGCCGAAAGTCAGATTTTTGCTGAAATTCTGACCCTGGGGCTTAGGGGTTTTTACAAAAAAATCTTTTTCTGCTGGTTAAGTTTTCGAGGGCTGATTTATTTTCATGTGATAAAAAGCCTTCTGTTTCGACCGCCAAACCTCTCAGGGGAGCATTTGCAACCGTTTGGCAGCATTTTTGAGTGAATTGCCGAAAGTCAGATTTTGGATGAAATTTTGACCCCGGGGCTTAGGGATTTTTTCAAAAAAAATTTTTTCTGCCGGTTAAGTTGTGGAGGGCTGATTTCTTTTCTGTGAAAAAAAGACTTCTGTTTCGACCACCAAACCTTTCAGGGGAGCATTTGCAACCGTTTGGCAGCATTTTTGAGTGAATAGCCGAAAGTCAGATTTTGGATGAAATTGTGACCCCGGGGCTTAGGGATTTTTTCAAAAAAATCTATTTCTAACGGTTAAGTTTTTGAGGGCTGATTTCTTTTCCTGTGATAAAAAGCCTTCTGTTTCGACCGTCAAACCTCTCAGGGGAGCATTTGCAACCGTTTGGCAGCATTTTTGAGTGAATTGCCGAAAGTCAGATTTTGGATGAAATTGTGACCCCGGGGCTTAGGGATTTTTTCAAAAAAAATCTTTTTCTGCCTGTTAGGTTCTCGAGGGCTGATTTGTTTTCCTGTGATAAAAAGCCTTCTGTTTCGACCACCAAACCTTTCAGGGGAGCATTTGCAACCGTTTGGCAGCATTTTTGAGTGAATAGCCGAAAGTCAGATTTTGGATGAAATTGTGACCCCAGGGCTTAGGGATTTTTTCAAAAAAATCTTTTTCTGCCGGTTAAGTTTTTGAGGCCTGATTTCTTTTCCTGTGATGAAAAGCCTTCTGTTTCGAATGCCAAACCTTTCAGGTGAGCATTTGCAACCGTTTGGCAGCATTTTTGAGTGAATTGTCGAAAGTCAGATTTTTGCTGAAATTCTGACCCTGGGGCTTAGGGGTTTTTACAAAAAAATCTTTTTCTGCTGGTTAAGTTTTCGAGGGCTGATTTATTTTCATGTGATAAAAAGCCTTCTGTTTCGACCGCCAAACCTCTCAGGGGAGCATTTGCAACCGTTTGGCAGCATTTTTGAGTGAATTGCCGAAAGTCAGATTTTTGCTGAAATTCTGACCCCGGGGCTTAGGGATTTTTTTAAAAAAAATCTTTTTCTGCCGGTTAAGTTGTGGAGGGCTGATTTCTTTTCTGTGATAAAAAGACCTCTGTTTCGACCACCAAACCTTTCAGGGGAGCATTTGCAACCGTTTGGCAGCATTTTTGAGTGAATAGCCGAAAGTCAGATTTTGGATGAAATTGTGACCCCAGGGCTTAGGGATTTTTTCAAAAAAATCTTTTTCTGCCTGTTAGGTTCTCGAGGGCTGATTTGTTTTCCTGTGATAAAAAGCCTTCTGTTTCGACCGCCAAACCTCTCAGGGGAGAATTTGCAACCGTTTGGCAGCATTTTTGTGTGAATTGCCGAAAATCAGATTTTGGATGAAATTGTGACCCCGGGGCTTAGGGATTTTTTCAAAAAAATCTTTTTCTGCCTGTTAGGTTGTCGAGGGCTGATTTGTTTTCTTGTTATGAAAATGCTTCTGTTTCGACCGCCAAACCTCTCAGGGGAGCATTTGCAACCGTTTGGCAGCATTTTTGAGTGAATTGCCAAAAGTCAGATTTTGGATGAAATTGTGACCCCGGGGCTTAGGGATTTTTTCAAAAAAAAATTTTTCTGCCGGTTAAGTTGTGGAGGGCTGATTTCTTTTCTGTGATAAAAAGACTTCTGTTTCGACCACCAAACCTTTCAGGGGAGCATTTGCAACCGTTTGGCAGCATTTTTGAGTGAATAGCCGAAAGTCAGATTTTGGATGAAATTGTGACCCCAGGGCTTAGGGATTTTTTCAAAAAAATCTATTTCTGACGGTTAAGTTTTTGAGGCCTGATTTCTTTTCCTGTGATAAAGAGCCTTCTGTTTCGACCGCCAAACCTCTCAGGGGGGCTTTGCAACTGTTTGGTACCATTTTTGAGTAAATTGCCGAAAGTCAGATTTTTGCTGAAATTCTGACCCCGGGGCTTAGGGATTTTTTCAAAAAAATCTTTTTCTGCCGGTTATGTTGTCGAGGGCTGATTTCTTTTCTTGTGATAAAAAGCCTTCTGTTTCGACCGCCAAACCTCTCAGGGGAGCATTTGCAACCGTTTGGCAGCATTTTTGAGTGAATTGCCGAAAGTCAGATTTTTTTATGAAATTTTGACCCCGGGGCTTAGGGATTTTTTCAAAAAATCTTTTTCTGCCGGTTAAGTTGTGGAGGCCTGATTTCTTTTCCTGTGATAAAAAGCCTTCTGTTTCGAATGCCAAACCTTTCAGTGGAGCATTTGCAACCGTTTGGCAGCATTTTTGAGTGAATTGTCGAAAGTCAGATTTTTGCTGAAATTCTGACCCTGGGGCTTAGGGGTTTTTACAAAAAAATCTTTTTCTGCTGGTTAAGTTTTCGAGGGCTGATTTATTTTCATGTGATAAAAAGCCTTCTGTTTCGACCGCCAAACCTCTCAGCGGAGCATTTGCAACCGTTTGGCAGCATTTTTGAGTGAATTGCCGAAAGTCAGATTTTGGATGAAATTGTGACCCCGGGGCTTAGGGATTTTTTCAAAAAAATCTATTTCTGACGGTTAAGTTTTCGAGGGCTGATTTATTTTCATGTGATAAAAAGCCTTCTGTTTCGACCGCCAAACCTCTCAGGGGAGCATTTGCAACCGTTTGGCAGAATTTTTGAGTGAATTGCCGAAAGTCAGATTTTGGATGAAATTGTGACCCCGGGGCTTAGGGATTTTTTCAAGAAAATCTTTTTCTGCCGGTTAAGTTGTGGAGGCCTGATTTCTTTTCCTGTGATAAAGAGCCTTCTGTTTCGACCGCCAAACCTCTCAGGGGAGCATTTGCAAACGTCTGGCAGCATTTTTGAGTAAATTGCCGAAAGGCATGTTTTTGCTGAAATTCTGACCCCGGGGCTTAGGGATTTTTTTGAAAAAAATCTTTTTCTGCCGGTTAAGTTGTGGAGGGCTGATTTCTTTTCTGCGATAAAAAGACCTCTGTTTCGACCACTAAACCTTTCAGGGGAGCATTTGCAACCGTTTGGCAACATTCTTGAGTGAATTGCCGAAAGTCAGATTTTGGATGAAATTGTGACCCCAGGGCTTAGGGATTTTTTCAAAAAAATCTATTTCTGACGGTTAAGTTTTTGAGGGCTGATTTCTTTTCCTGTGATAAAAAGCCTTCTGTTTCGAATGCCACACCTCCCAGGGGACCATTTGCAACCGTTTGGCAGCATTTTTGAGTGAATTGCCGAAAGTCAGATTTTGGATGAAATTGTGACCCCGGGGCTTAGGGATTTTTTCAAGAAAATCTTTTTCTGCCGGTTAAGTTGTGGAGGGCTGATTTCTTTTCTGTGATAAAAAGACTTCTGTTTCGACCACCAAACCTTTCAGGGGAGCATTTGCAACTGTTTGGCAGCATTTTTGAGTGAATTGCCGAAAATCAGATTTTGGATGAAATTGTGACCCCGGGGCTTAGGGATTTTTTTAAATAAATCTTTTTCTGCCGGTTAAGTTGTCGAGGGCCGAATTCTTTTCCTGTGATAAAAAGGCTTCTGTTTCGACCGCCAAACCTCTCAGGGGGGCTTTGCAACTGTTTGGCACCATGTTTGAGTAAATTGTCGAAAGTCAGATTTTTGCTGAAATTCTGACCCCAGGGCTTAGGGATTTTTACAAAAAAATCTTTTTCTGCTGGTTAAGTTGTCGAGGGCTGATTTCTTTTCCCGTGATAAAAAGCCTTCTGTTTCGAACGCCAAACCTCCCAGGGGAACATTTGCAACTGTTTGGCACCATTTTTGAGTAAATAGCCGAAAGTCAGATTTTTGCTTAAATTGTGACCCCGGGGCTTAGGGATTTTTTCAAAAAAAATTTTCTGCCAGTTAAGTTGTCGAGGGCTGATTTGTATTCCTGTTATAAAAAGCCTTCTGTTTCAACCGCCAAACCTCTCAGCGGAGCATTTACATCCGTTTGGCAGCATTTTTGAATGAATTGCCGAAAGTCAGATTTTTGCTGAAATTGTGACCCCGGGGCTTAGGGGTTTTTACAAAAAAATCTTTTTCTGCCGGTTAAGTTTTCGAGGGCTGATTTATTTTCCTGTTATGAAAAGCCTTCTGCTTCGACTGCCAAACCTCTCAGCGGAGCATTTGCAACCGTTTGGTAGCATTTTTGAGTGAATTGCCGAAAGTCAGATTTTGGATGAAATTGTGACCCCGGGGCTTAGGGATTTTTTCAAAAAAAATCTTTTTCTGCCGGTTAAGTTGTGGAGGGCTGATTTCTTTTCTGTGATAAAAAGACCTCTGTTTGGACCACCAAACCTTTCAGGGGAGCATTTGCAACCGTTTGGCAGCATTCTTGAGTGAATTGCCGAAAGTCAGATTTTGGATGAAATTGTGACCCCAGGGCTTAGGGATTTTTTCAAAAAAATCTATTATTGACGGTTAAGTTTTTGAGGGCTGATTTCTTTTCCTGTGATAAAAAGCCTTCTGTTTCGAACGCCACACCTCCCAGGGGACCATTTGCAACCGTTTGGCAGCATTTTTGAGTGAATTGCCGAAAGTCAGATTTTGGATGAAATTGTGACCCCGGGGCTTAGGGATTTTTTCAAAAAAATCTTTTTCTGCCGTTCAAGTTGTGCCGGGCTGATTTCTTTTCTGTGATACAAAGAATTCTGTTTCGACCACCAAACCTTTCAGGGGAGCATTTGCAACTGTTTGGCAGCATTTTTGAGTGAATTGCCGAAAATCAGATTTTGGATGAAATTGTGACCCCGGGGCTTAGGGATTTTTTTAAATAAATCTTTTTCTGCCGGTTAAGTTGTCGAGGGCCGAATTCTTTTCCTGTGATAAAAAGGCTTCTGTTTCGACCGCCAAACCTCTCAGGGGGGCTTTGCAACTGTTTGGCACCATGTTTGAGTAAATTGCCGAAAGTCAGATTTTTGCTGAAATTCTGACCCCGGGGCTTAGGGATTTTTACAAAAAAATCTTTTTCTGCTGGTTAAGTTGTCGAGGGCTGATTTCTTTTCCAGTGATAAAAAGCCTTCTGTTTCGACCGCCAAACCTCTCAGGGGAACATTTGCAACTGTTTGGCACCATTTTAGAGTAAATAGCCGAAAGTCAGATTTTTGCTTAAATTGTGACCCCGGGGCTTAGGGATTTTTTCAAAAAAATCTTTTTCTGCCAGTTAAGTTGTCGAGGGCTGATTTGTATTCCTGTTATAAAAAGCCTTCTGTTTCGACCGGCAAACCTCTCAGGGGAGCATTTGCAACCGTTTGGCAGCATTTTTGAGTAAATTGCCGAAAGTCAGATTTTTAATGAAATTGTGACCCCTTGGCTTAGGGATTTTTTCAAAAATAACTTTTTCTACCGGTTAAGTTGTGGAGGGCTGATTTCATTTCTGTGATTAAAAGCCTTCTGTTTCGACCACTAAACCTTTCAGGGGAGCATTTGCAACCGTTTGGCAGCATTTTTGAGTGAATTGCCGAAAGTCAGATTTTGGATGAAATTGTGACCCCGGGGCTTAGGGATTTTTTGAAAAAAATCTTTTTCTGACGGTTAAGTTGTCGAAGGCTGATTTCTTTTCCTGTGATAAAAAGCCTTCTGTTTCGACCGCCAAACCTCTCAGGGAGGCTTTGCAACTGTTTGGAACCATGTTTGAGTAAATTGTCGAAAGTCAGATTTTTGCTGAAATTCTGACCCCGGGGCTTAGGGATTTTTACAAAAACATCTTTTTCTGCTGGTTAAGTTTTTGAGGGGTGATTTCTTTTCCTGTGATAAAAAGCCTTCTGTTTCGACCGCCAAACCTCTCAGCGGAGCATTTGCAACCGTTTGGCAGCATTTTTGAGTGAATTGCCGAAAGTCAGATTTTTGATGAAATTGTGACCCCGGGGCTTAGGGATTTTTTCAAAAAAATCTTTTTCTGCCGGTTAAGTTGTGGAGGCCTGATTTCTTTTCCTGTGAAAAAAGCCTTCTGTTTCGACCGCCACAGCTCCCAGGGGAGCATTTTCAACCGTTTGGCAGCATTTTTGAGTGAATTGCCGAAAGTCAGATTTTTGCTGAAATTGTGACCCCGGGGCTTAGGGATTTTTTCAAAAAAAACTTTTTCTGCCAGTTAAGTTGTCGAGGGCTGATTTCTTTTCCTGTGATAAAAAGCCTTCTGTTTCGACCGCCAAACCTCTCAGGGGAGCATTTGCAACCGTTTGGCAGCATTTTTGAGTGAATTGCCGAAAGTCAGATTTTTAATAAAATTGTGACCCCTTGGCTTAGGGATTTTTTCAAAAATAACTTTTTCTACCGGTTAAGTTGTGGAGGGCTGATTTCTTTTCTGTGATAAAAAGCCTTATGTTTCGACCACTAAAACTTTCAGGGGAGCATTTGCAACCGTTTGGCAGCATTTTTGAGTGAATTGTCGAAAGTCAGATTTTGGATGAAATTCTGACCCCGGGGCTTAGGGATTTTTTAAAATAAATCTTTTTCTGCCGGTTAAGTTGTCGAGGGCCGAATTCTTTTCCTGTGATAAAAAGGCTTCTGTTTCCGCCTAACCTCTCAGGGGAGCATTTGCAACCGTTTGGCAGCATTTTTGAGTAAATTGCCGAAAGTCAGATTTTTAATGAAATTGTGACCCCTTGGCTTAGGGATTTTTTCAAAAATAACTTTTTCTACCGGTTAAGTTGTGGAGGGCTGATTTCCTTTCTGTGATAAAAAGCCTCCTGTTTCTACCACTAAACCTTCCAGGGGAGCATTTGCAACCGTTTGGCAGCATTTTTGAGTGAATTGCCGAAAGTCAGATTTTGGATGAAATTGTGACCCCGGGGCTTAGGGATTTTTTTAAATAAATCTTTTTCTGCCGGTTAAGTTGTCGAGGGCCGAATTCTTTTCCTGTGATAAAAAGGCTTCTGTTTCGACCGCCAAACCTCTCAGGGGGGCTTTGCAACTGTTTGGCACCATGTTTGAGTAAATTGCCGAAAGTCAGATTTTTGCTGAAATTCTGACCCCGGGGCTTAGGGATTTTTACAAAAAAATCTTTTTCTGCTGGTTAAGTTGTCGAGGGCTGATTTCTTTTCCAGTGATAAAAAGCCTTCTGTTTCGACCGCCAAACCTCTCAGGGGAACATTTGCAACTGTTTGGCACCATTTTTGAGTAAATAGCCGAAAGTCAGATTTTTGCTTAAATTGTGACCCCGGGGCTTAGGGATTTTTTCAAAAAAATCTTTTTCTGCCAGTTAAGTTGTCGAGGGCTGATTTGTATTCCTGTTATAAAAAGCCTTCTGTTTCGACCGGCAAACCTCTCAGGGGAGCATTTGCAACCGTTTGGCAGCATTTTTGAGTAAATTGCCGAAAGTCAGATTTTTAATGAAATTGTGACCCCTTGGCTTAGGGATTTTTTCAAAAATAACTTTTTCTACCGGTTAAGTTGTGGAGGGCTGATTTCATTTCTGTGATTAAAAGCCTTCTGTTTCGACCACTAAACCTTTCAGGGGAGCATTTGCAACCGTTTGGCAGCATTTTTGAGTGAATTGCCGAAAGTCAGATTTTGGATGAAATTGTGACCCCGGGGCTTAGGGATTTTTTGAAAAAAATCTTTTTCTGACGGTTAAGTTGTCGAGGGCTGATTTCTTTTCCTGTGATAAAAAGCCTTCTGTTTCGACCGCCAAACCTCTCAGGGAGGCTTTGCAACTGTTTGGAACCATGTTTGAGTAAATTGTCGAAAGTCAGATTTTTGCTGAAATTCTGACCCCGGGGCTTAGGGATTTTTACAAAAACATCTTTTTCTGCTGGTTAAGTTTTTGAGGGGTGATTTCTTTTCCTGTGATAAAAAGCCTTCTGTTTCGACCGCCAAACCTCTCAGCGGAGCATTTGCAACCGTTTGGCAGCATTTTTGAGTGAATTGCCGAAAGTCAGATTTTTGATGAAATTGTGACCCCGGGGCTTAGGGATTTTTTCAAAAAAATCTTTTTCTGCCGGTTAAGTTGTGGAGGCCTGATTTCTTTTCCTGTGAAAAAAGCCTTCTGTTTCGACCGCCACAGCTCCCAGGGGAGCATTTTCAACCGTTTGGCAGCATTTTTGAGTGAATTGCCGAAAGTCAGATTTTTGCTGAAATTGTGACCCCGGGGCTTAGGGATTTTTTCAAAAAAAACTTTTTCTGCCAGTTAAGTTGTCGAGGGCTGATTTCTTTTCCTGTGATAAAAAGCCTTCTGTTTCGACCGCCAAACCTCTCAGGGGAGCATTTGCAACCGTTTGGCAGCATTTTTGAGTGAATTGCCGAAAGTCAGATTTTTAATAAAATTGTGACCCCTTGGCTTAGGGATTTTTTCAAAAATAACTTTTTCTACCGGTTAAGTTGTGGAGGGCTGATTTCTTTTCTGTGATAAAAAGCCTTATGTTTCGACCACTAAAACTTTCAGGGGAGCATTTGCAACCGTTTGGCAGCATTTTTGAGTGAATTGTCGAAAGTCAGATTTTGGATGAAATTCTGACCCCGGGGCTTAGGGATTTTTTAAAATAAATCTTTTTCTGCCGGTTAAGTTGTCGAGGGCCGAATTCTTTTCCTGTGATAAAAAGGCTTCTGTTTCCGCCTAACCTCTCAGGGGAGCATTTGCAACCATTTGGCAGCATTTTTGAGTAAATTGCCGAAAGTCAGATTTTTAATGAAATTGTGACCCCTTGGCTTAGGGATTTTTTCAAAAATAACTTTTTCTACCGGTTAAGTTGTGGAGGGCTGATTTCCTTTCTGTGATAAAAAGCCTCCTGTTTCTACCACTAAACCTTCCAGGGGAGCATTTGCAACCGTTTGGCAGCATTTTTGAGTGAATTGCCGAAAGTCAGATTTTGGATGAAATTGTGACCCCGGGGCTTAGGGATTTTTTGAAAAAAATCTTTTTCTGACGGTTAAGTTGTCGAGGGCTGATTTCTTTTCCTGTGATAAAAAGCCTTCTGTTTCGACCGCCAAACCTCTCAGGGGGGCTTTGCAACTGTTTGGAACCATGTTTGAGTAAATTGTCGAAGGTCAGATTTTTGCTGAAATTCTGACCCCGGGGCTTAGGGATTTTTACAAAAACATCTTTTTCTGCCAGTTAAGTTGTCGAGGGCTGATTTGTATTCCTGTTATAAAAAGCCTTCTGTTTCGACCGCCAAACCTCTCAGGGGAGCGTTTGCAACCGTTTGGCAGCATTTTTGAGTGAATTGCCGAAAGTCAGATTTTTAATGAAATTGTGACCCCTTGGCTTAGGGATTTTTTCAAAAATAACTTTTTCTACCGGTTAAGTTGTGGAGGCCTGATTTCTTTTCCTGTGAAAAAAGCCTTCTGTTTCGACCGCCACAGCTCCCAGGGGAGCATTTTCAACCGTTTGGCAGCATTTTTGAGTGAATTGCCGAAAGTCAGATTTTTGCTGAAATTGTGACCCCGGGGCTTAGGGATTTTTTCAAAAAAAACTTTTTCTGCCAGTTAAGTTGTCGAGGGCTGATTTCTTTTCCTGTGATAAAAAGCCTTCTGTTTCGACCGCCAAACCTCTCAGGGGAGCATTTGCAACCGTTTGGCAGCATTTTTGAGTGAATTGCCGAAAGTCAGATTTTTAATAAAATTGTGACCCCTTGGCTTAGGGATTTTTTCAAAAATAACTTTTTCTACCGGTTAAGTTGTGGAGGGCTGATTTCTTTTCTGTGATAAAAAGCCTTATGTTTCGACCACTAAAACTTTCAGGGGAGCATTTGCAACCGTTTGGCAGCATTTTTGAGTGAATTGTCGAAAGTCAGATTTTGGATGAAATTCTGACCCCGGGGCTTAGGGATTTTTTAAAATAAATCTTTTTCTGCCGGTTAAGTTGTCGAGGGCCGAATTCTTTTCCTGTGATAAAAAGGCTTCTGTTTCCGCCTAACCTCTCAGGGGAGCATTTGCAACCGTTTGGCAGCATTTTTGAGTAAATTGCCGAAAGTCAGATTTTTAATGAAATTGTGACCCCTTGGCTTAGGGATTTTTTCAAAAATAACTTTTTCTACCGGTTAAGTTGTGGAGGGCTGATTTCCTTTCTGTGATAAAAAGCCTCCTGTTTCTACCACTAAACCTTCCAGGGGAGCATTTGCAACCGTTTGGCAGCATTTTTGAGTGAATTGCCGAAAGTCAGATTTTGGATGAAATTGTGACCCCGGGGCTTAGGGATTTTTTTAAATAAATCTTTTTCTGCCGGTTAAGTTGTCGAGGGCCGAATTCTTTTCCTGTGATAAAAAGGCTTCTGTTTCGACCGCCAAACCTCTCAGGGGGGCTTTGCAACTGTTTGGCACCATGTTTGAGTAAATTGCCGAAAGTCAGATTTTTGCTGAAATTCTGACCCCGGGGCTTAGGGATTTTTACAAAAAAATCTTTTTCTGCTGGTTAAGTTGTCGAGGGCTGATTTCTTTTCCAGTGATAAAAAGCCTTCTGTTTCGACCGCCAAACCTCTCAGGGGAACATTTGCAACTGTTTGGCACCATTTTTGAGTAAATAGCCGAAAGTCAGATTTTTGCTTAAATTGTGACCCCGGGGCTTAGGGATTTTTTCAAAAAAATCTTTTTCTGCCAGTTAAGTTGTCGAGGGCTGATTTGTATTCCTGTTATAAAAAGCCTTCTGTTTCGACCGGCAAACCTCTCAGGGGAGCATTTGCAACCGTTTGGCAGCATTTTTGAGTAAATTGCCGAAAGTCAGATTTTTAATGAAATTGTGACCCCTTGGCTTAGGGATTTTTTCAAAAATAACTTTTTCTACCGGTTAAGTTGTGGAGGGCTGATTTCATTTCTGTGATTAAAAGCCTTCTGTTTCGACCACTAAACCTTTCAGGGGAGCATTTGCAACCGTTTGGCAGCATTTTTGAGTGAATTGCCGAAAGTCAGATTTTGGATGAAATTGTGACCCCGGGGCTTAGGGATTTTTTGAAAAAAATCTTTTTCTGACGGTTAAGTTGTCGAGGGCTGATTTCTTTTCCTGTGATAAAAAGCCTTCTGTTTCGACCGCCAAACCTCTCAGGGAGGCTTTGCAACTGTTTGGAACCATGTTTGAGTAAATTGTCGAAAGTCAGATTTTTGCTGAAATTCTGACCCCGGGGCTTAGGGATTTTTACAAAAACATCTTTTTCTGCTGGTTAAGTTTTTGAGGGGTGATTTCTTTTCCTGTGATAAAAAGCCTTCTGTTTCGACCGCCAAACCTCTCAGCGGAGCATTTGCAACCGTTTGGCAGCATTTTTGAGTGAATTGCCGAAAGTCAGATTTTTGATGAAATTGTGACCCCGGGGCTTAGGGATTTTTTCAAAAAAATCTTTTTCTGCCGGTTAAGTTGTGGAGGCCTGATTTCTTTTCCTGTGAAAAAAGCCTTCTGTTTCGACCGCCACAGCTCCCAGGGGAGCATTTTCAACCGTTTGGCAGCATTTTTGAGTGAATTGCCGAAAGTCAGATTTTTGCTGAAATTGTGACCCCGGGGCTTAGGGATTTTTTCAAAAAAAACTTTTTCTGCCAGTTAAGTTGTCGAGGGCTGATTTCTTTTCCTGTGATAAAAAGCCTTCTGTTTCGACCGCCAAACCTCTCAGGGGAGCATTTGCAACCGTTTGGCAGCATTTTTGAGTGAATTGCCGAAAGTCAGATTTTTAATAAAATTGTGACCCCTTGGCTTAGGGATTTTTTCAAAAATAACTTTTTCTACCGGTTAAGTTGTGGAGGGCTGATTTCTTTTCTGTGATAAAAAGCCTTATGTTTCGACCACTAAAACTTTCAGGGGAGCATTTGCAACCGTTTGGCAGCATTTTTGAGTGAATTGTCGAAAGTCAGATTTTGGATGAAATTCTGACCCCGGGGCTTAGGGATTTTTTAAAATAAATCTTTTTCTGCCGGTTAAGTTGTCGAGGGCCGAATTCTTTTCCTGTGATAAAAAGGCTTCTGTTTCCGCCTAACCTCTCAGGGGAGCATTTGCAACCGTTTGGCAGCATTTTTGAGTAAATTGCCGAAAGTCAGATTTTTAATGAAATTGTGACCCCTTGGCTTAGGGATTTTTTCAAAAATAACTTTTTCTACCGGTTAAGTTGTGGAGGGCTGATTTCCTTTCTGTGATAAAAAGCCTCCTGTTTCTACCACTAAACCTTCCAGGGGAGCATTTGCAACCGTTTGGCAGCATTTTTGAGTGAATTGCCGAAAGTCAGATTTTGGATGAAATTGTGACCCCGGGGCTTAGGGATTTTTTGAAAAAAATCTTTTTCTGACGGTTAAGTTGTCGAGGGCTGATTTCTTTTCCTGTGATAAAAAGCCTTCTGTTTCGACCGCCAAACCTCTCAGGGGGGCTTTGCAACTGTTTGGAACCATGTTTGAGTAAATTGTCGAAGGTCAGATTTTTGCTGAAATTCTGACCCCGGGGCTTAGGGATTTTTACAAAAACATCTTTTTCTGCCAGTTAAGTTGTCGAGGGCTGATTTGTATTCCTGTTATAAAAAGCCTTCTGTTTCGACCGCCAAACCTCTCAGGGGAGCGTTTGCAACCGTTTGGCAGCATTTTTGAGTGAATTGCCGAAAGTCAGATTTTTAATGAAATTGTGACCCCTTGGCTTAGGGATTTTTTCAAAAATAACTTTTTCTACCGGTTAAGTTGTGGAGGGCTGATTTCTTTTCTGTGATAAAAAGCCTTCTGTTTCGACCGCCAAACCTCTCAGCGGAGCATTTGCAACCGTTTGGCACCATTTTTGAGTGAATTGTCGAAAGTCAGATTTTGGATGAAATTCTGACCCCGGGGCTTAGGGATTTTTTTAAATAAATCTTTTTCTGCCGGTTAAGTTGTCGATGGCCGAATTCTTTTCCTGTGATAAAAAGGCTTCTGTTTCGACCGCCAAACCTCTCAGGGGGGCTTTGCAACTGTTTGGCACCATGTTTGAGTAAATTGCCGAAAGTCAGATTTTTGCTGAAATTCTGACCCCAGGGCTTAGGGATTTTTTCAAAAAAATCTATTTCTGACGGTTAAGTTTTTGAGGGCTGATTTATTTTCCTGTGATAAAAAGCCTTCTGTTTCGAACACCACACCTCCCAGGGGACCATTTGCAACCGTTTGGCAGCATTTTTGAGTGAATTGCCGAAAGTCAGATTTTGGATGAAATTCTGACCCCGGGGCTTAGGGATTTTTTCAAAAAAATCTTTTTCTGCCGTTCAAGTTGTGGCGGGCTGATTTCTTTTCTGTGATACAAAGAATTCTGTTTCGACCACCAAACCTTTCAGGGGAGCATTTGCAACTGTTTGGCAGCATTTTTGAGTGAATTGCCGAAAATCAGATTTTGGATGAAATTGTGACCCCGGGGCTTAGGGATTTTTTTAAATAAATCTTTTTCTGCCGGTTAAGTTGTCGAGGGCCGAATTCTTTTCCTGTGATAAAAAGGCTTCTGTTTCGACCGCCAAACCTCTCAGGGGGGCTTTGCAACTGTTTGGCACCACGTTTGAGTAAATTGCCGAAAGTCAGATTTTTGCTGAAATTCTGACCCCGGGGCTTAGGGATTTTTACAAAAAAATCTTTTTCTGCTGGTTAAGTTGTCGAGGGCTGATTTCTTTTCCAGTGATAAAAAGCCTTCTGTTTCGACCGCCAAACCTCTCAGGGGAACATTTGCAACTGTTTGGCACCATTTTTGAGTAAATAGCCGAAAGTCAGATTTTTGCTTAAATTGTGACCCCGGGGCTTAGGGATTTTTTTTAAAAAAATCTTTTTCTGCCAGTTAAGTTGTCGAGGGCTGATTTGTATTCCTGTTATAAAAAGCCTTCTGTTTCGACCGGCAAACCTCTCAGGAGAGCATTTGCAACCGTTTGGCAGCATTTTTGAGTAAATTGCCGAAAGTCAGATTTTTAATGAAATTGTGACCCCTGGGCTTAGGGATTTTTTCAAAAATAACTTTTTCTACCGGTTAAGTTGTGGAGGGCTGATTTCATTTCTGTGATTAAAAGCCTTCTGTTTCGACCACTAAACCTTTCAGGGGAGCATTTGCAACCGTTTGGCAGCATTTTTGAGTGAATTGCCGAAAGTCAGATTTTGGATGAAATTGTGACCCCGGGGCTTTGGGATTTTTTGAAAAAAATCTTTTTCTGACGGTTAAGTTGTCGAGGGCTGATTTCTTTTCCTGTGATAAAAAGCCTTCTGTTTCGACCGCCAAACCTCTCAGGGGGGCTTTGCAACTGTTTGGAACCATGTTTGAGTAAATTGTCGAAGGTCAGATTTTTGCTGAAATTCTGACCCCGGGGCTTAGGGATTTTTACAAAAACATCTTTTTCTGCTGGTTAAGTTTTTGAGGGGTGATTTCTTTTCCTGTGATAAAAAGCCTTCCGTTTCGACCGCCAAACCTCTCAGCGGAGCATTTGCAACCGTTTGTCAGCATTTTTGAGTGAATTGCCGAAAGTCAGATTTTTGATGAAATTGTGACCCCGGGGCTTAGGGATTTTTTCAAAAAAATCTTTTTCTGCCGGTTAAGTTGTGGAGGCCTGATTTCTTTTCCCATGATAAAAAGCCTTCTGTTTCGACCGCCAAACCTCTCAGGGGAACATTTGCAACTGTTTGGCACCATTTTTGAGTAAATAGCCGAAAGTCAGATTTTTGCTTAAATTGTGACCCCGGGGCTTAGGGATTTTTTTAAAAAAATCTTTTTCTGCCAGTTAAGTTGTCGAGGGCTGATTTGTATTCCTGTTATAAAAAGCCTTCTGTTTCGACCGCCAAACCTCTCAGGGGAGCATTTGCAACCGTTTGGCACCATTTTTGAGTAAATTGCCGAAAGTCAGATTTTTAATGAAATTGTGACCCCTTGGCTTAGGGATTTTTTCAAAAATAACTTTTTCTACCGGTTAAGTTGTGGAGGGCTGATTTCCTTTCTGTGATAAAAAGCCTCCTGTTTCTACCACTAAACCTTTCAGGGGAGCATTTGCAACCGTTTGGCAGCATTTTTGAGTGAATTGCCGAAAGTCAGATTTTGGATGAAATTGTGACCCCGGGGCTTAGGGATTTTTTGAAAATAATCTTTTTCTGACGGTTAAGTTGTCGAGGGCTGATTTCTTTTCCTGTGATAAAAAGCCTTCTGTTTCGACCGCCAAACCTCTCAGGGGGGCTTTGCAACTGTTTGGAACCATGTTTGAGTAAATTGTCGAAGGTCAGATTTTTGCTGAAATTCTGACCCCGGGGCTTAGGGATTTTTACAAAAACATCTTTTTCTGCCAGTTAAGTTGTCGAGGGCTGATTTGTATTCCTGTTATAAAAAGCCTTCTGTTTCGACCGCCAAACCTCTCAGGGGAGCATTTGCAACCGTTTGGCAGCATTTTTGAGTGAATTGCCGAAAGTCAGATTTTTAATGAAATTGTGACCCCTTGGCTTAGGGATTTTTTCAAAAATAACTTTTTCTACCGGTTAAGTTGTGGAGGGCTGATTTCTTTTCTGTGATAAAAAGCCTTCTGTTTCGACCGCCAAACCTCTCAGCGGAGCATTTGCAACCGTTTGGCACCATTTTTGAGTGAATTGTCGAAAGTCAGATTTTGGATGAAATTCTGACCCCGGGGCTTAGGGATTTTTTTAAATAAATCTTTTTCTGCCGGTTAAGTTGTCGATGGCCGAATTCTTTTCCTGTGATAAAAAGGCTTCTGTTTCGACCGCCAAACCTCTCAGGGGGGCTTTGCAACTGTTTAGCACCATTTTTGAGTAAATTGCCGAAAGTCAGATTTTTGCTGAAATTGTGACCCCGGGGCTTAGGGATTTTTTCAAAAAAATCTTTTTCTGCCGGTTAAGTTGTGGAGGCCTGATTTCTTTTCCTGTGATAAAAAGCCTTCTGTTTTGACTGCCAAATCTTTCAGGTGAGCATTTGCAACCATTTGGCAGCATTTTTGAGTGAATTGCCGAAAGTCAGATTTTGGATGAAATTGTGACCCCGGGGCTTAGGGATTTTTTCAAAAAAATCTTTTTCTGCCGTTCAAGTTGTGCCGGGCTGATTTCTTTTCTGTGATACAAAGAATTCTGTTTCGACCACCAAACCTTTCAGGGGAGCATTTGCAACTGTTTGGCAGCATTTTTGAGTGAATTGCCGAAAATCAGATTTTGGATGAAATTGTGACCCCGGGGCTTAGGGATTTTTTTAAATAAATCTTTTTCTGCCGGTTAAGTTGTCGAGGGCCGAATTCTTTTCCTGTGATAAAAAGGCTTCTGTTTCGACCGCCAAACCTCTCAGGGGGGCTTTGCAACTGTTTGGCACCATGTTTGAGTAAATTGCCGAAAGTCAGATTTTTGCTGAAATTCTGACCCCGGGGCTTAGGGATTTTTACAAAAAAATCTTTTTCTGCTGGTTAAGTTGTCGAGGGCTGATTTCTTTTCCAGTGATAAAAAGCCTTCTGTTTCGACCGCCAAACCTCTCAGGGGAACATTTGCAACTGTTTGGCACCATTTTTGAGTAAATAGCCGAAAGTCAGATTTTTGCTTAAATTGTGACCCCTTGGCTTAGGGATTTTTTCAAAAATAACTTTTTCTGCCAGTTAAGTTGTCGAGGGCTGATTTGTATTCCTGTTATAAAAAGCCTTCTGTTTCGACCACTAAACCTTTCAGGGGAGCATTTGCAACCGTTTGGCAGCATTTTTGAGTGAATTGCTGAAAGTCAGATTTTGGATGAAATTGTGACCCCGGGGCTTAGGGATTTTTTGAAAAAAATCTTTTTCTGACGGTTAAGTTGTCGAGGGCTGATTTCTTTTCCTGTGATAAAAAGCCTTCTGTTTCGACCGCCAAACCTCTCAGAGGGGCTTTGCAACTGTTTGGAACCATGTTTGAGTAAATTGTCGAAAGTCAGATTTTTGCTGAAATTCTGACCCCGGGGCTTAGGGATTTTTACAAAAACATCTTTTTCTGCTGGTTAAGTTTTTGAGGGGTGATTTCTTTTCCTGTGATATAAAGCCTTCTGTTTCGACCGCCAAACCTCTCAGCGGAGCATTTGCAACCGTTTGGCAGCATTTTTGAGTGAATTGCCGAAAGTCAGATTTTTGATGAAATTGTGACCCCGGGGCTTAGGGATTTTTTCAAAAAAATCTTTTTCTGCCGGTTAAGTTGTGGAGGCCTGATTTCTTTTCCTGTGAAAAAAGCCTTCTGTTTCGACCGCCACAGCTCCCAGGGGAGCATTTTCAACCGTTTGGAAGCATTTTTGAGTGAATTGCCGAAAGTCAGATTTTTGCTGAAATTGTGACCCCGGGGCTTAGGGATTTTTTCAAAAAAAACTTTTTCTGCCAGTTAAGTTGTCGAGGGCTGGTTTCTTTTCCTGTGATAAAAAGCCTTCTGTTTCGACCGCCAAACCTCTCAGGGGAGCATTTGCAACCGTTTGGCAGCATTTTTGAGTGAATTGCCGAAAGTCAGATTTTTAATAAAATTGTGACCCCTTGGCTTAGGGATTTTTTCAAAAATAACTTTTTCTACCGGTTAAGTTGTGGAGGGCTGATTTCTTTTCTGTGATAAAAAGCCTTATGTTTCGACCACTAAAACTTTCAGGGGAGCATTTGCAACCGTTTGGCAGCATTTTTGAGTGAATTGTCGAAAGTCAGATTTTGGATGAAATTCTGACCCCGGGGCTTAGGGATTTTTTAAAATAAATCTTTTTCTGCCGGTTAAGTTGTCGAGGGCCGAATTCTTTTCCTGTGATAAAAAGGCTTCTGTTTCGACCGCCAAACCTCTCAGGGGGGCTTTGCAACTGTTTGGCACCATGTTTGAGTAAATTGCCGAAAGTCAGATTTTTGCTGAAATTCTGACCCCAGGGCTTAGGGATTTTTACAAAAAAATCTTTTTCTGCTGGTTAAGTTGTCGAGGGCTGATTTCTTTTCCCGTGATAAAAAGCCTTCTGTTTCGAACGCCAAACCTCCCAGGGGAACATTTGCAACTGTTTGGCACCATTTTTGAGTAAATAGCCGAAAGTCAGATTTTTGCTTAAATTGTGACCCCGGGGCTTAGGGATTTTTTCAAAAAAAAAATTTCTGCCAGTTAAGTTGTCGAGGGCTGATTTGTATTCCTGTTATAAAAAGCCTTCTGTTTCAACCGCCAAACCTCTCAGCGGAGCATTTACATCCGTTTGGCAGCATTTTTGAATGAATTGCCGAAAGTTAGATTTTTGCTGAAATTGTGACCCCGGGGCTTAGGGGTTTTTACAAAAAAATCTTTTTCTGCCGGTTAAGTTTTCGAGGGCTGATTTATTTTCCTGTTATGAAAAGCCTTCTGCTTCGACTGCCAAACCTCTCAGCGGAGCATTTGCAACCGTTTGGTAGCATTTTTGAGTGAATTGCCGAAAGTCAGATTTTGGATGAAATTGTGACCCCGGGGCTTAGGGATTTTTTCAAAAAAAATCTTTTTCTGCCGGTTAAGTTGTGGAGGGCTGATTTCTTTTCTGTGATAAAAAGACCTCTGTTTCGACCACCAAACCTTTCAGGGGAGCATTTGCAACCGTTTGGCAGCATTCTTGAGTGAATTGCCGAAAGTCAGATTTTGGATGAAATTGTGACCCCAGGGCTTAGGGATTTTTTCAAAAAAATCTATTTCTGACGGTTAAGTTTTTGAGGGCTGATTTATTTTCCTGTGATAAAAAGCCTTCTGTTTCGAACGCCACACCTCCCAGGGGACCATTTGCAACCGTTTGGCAGCATTTTTGAGTGAATTGCCGAAAGTCAGATTTTGGATGAAATTCTGACCCCGGGGATTAGGGATTTTTTCAAAAAAATCTTTTTCTGCCGTTCAAGTTGTGGCGGGCTGATTTCTTTTCTGTGATACAAAGAATTCTGTTTCGACCACCAAACCTTTCAGGGGAGCATTTGCAACTGTTTGGCAGCATTTTTGAGTGAATTGCCGAAAATCAGATTTTGGATGAAATTGTGACCCCGGGGCTTAGGGATTTTTTTAAATAAATCTTTTTCTGCCGGTTAAGTTGTCGAGGGCCGAATTCTTTTCCTGTGATAAAAAGGCTTCTGTTTCGACCGCCAAACCTCTCAGGGGGGCTTTGCAACTGTTTGGCACCATGTTTGAGTAAATTGCCGAAAGTCAGATTTTTGCTGAAATTCTGACCCCGGGGCTTAGGGATTTTTACAAAAAAATCTTTTTCTGCTGGTTAAGTTGTCGAGGGCTGATTTCTTTTCCAGTGATAAAAAGCCTTCTGTTTCGACCGCCAAACCTCTCAGGGGAACATTTGCAACTGTTTGGCACCATTTTTGAGTAAATAGCCGAAAGTCAGATTTTTGCTTAAATTGTGACCCCGGGGCTTAGGGATTTTTTCAAAAAAATCTTTTTCTGCCAGTTAAGTTGTCGAGGGCTGATTTGTATTCCTGTTATAAAAAGCCTTCTGTTTCGACCGGCAAACCTCTCAGGGGAGCATTTGCAACCGTTTGGCAGCATTTTTGAGTAAATTGTCGAAAGTCAGATTTTTAATGAAATTGTGACCCCTTGGCTTAGGGATTTTTTCAAAAATAACTTTTTCTACCGGTTAAGTTGTGGAGGGCTGATTTCATTTCTGTGATTAAAAGCCTTCTGTTTCGACCACTAAACCTTTCAGGGGAGCATTTGCAACCGTTTGGCAGCATTTTTGAGTGAATTGCCGAAAGTCAGATTTTGGATGAAATTGTGACCCCGGGGCTTAGGGATTTTTTGAAAAAAATCTTTTTCTGACGGTTAAGTTGTCGAGGGCTGATTTCTTTTCCTGTGATAAAAAGCCTTCTGTTTCGACCGCCAAACCTCTCAGGGGGGCTTTGCAACTGTTTGGAACCATGTTTGAGTAAATTGTCGAAAGTCAGATTTTTGCTGAAATTCTGACCCCGGGGCTTAGGGATTTTTACAAAAACATGTTTTTCTGCTGGTTAAGTTTTTGAGGGGTGATTTCTTTTCCTGTGATAAAAAGCCTTCCGTTTCGACCGCCAAACCTCTCAGCGGAGCATTTGCAACCGTTTGGAAGCATTTTTGAGTGAATTGCCGAAAGTCAGATTTTTGATGAAATTGTGACCCCGGGGCTTAGGGATTTTTTCAAAAAAATCTTTTTCTGCCGGTTAAGTTGTGGAGGCCTGATTTCTTTTCCCATGATAAAAAGCCTTCTGTTTCGACCGCCAAACCTCTCAGGGGAACATTTGCAACTGTTTGGCACCATTTTTGAGTAAATAGCCGAAAGTCAGATTTTTGCTTAAATTGTGACCCCGGGGCTTAGGGATTTTTTTAAAAAAATCTTTTTCTACCGGTTAAGTTGTGGAGGGCTGATTTCTTTTCTGTGATAAAAAGCCTTATGTTTCGACCACTAAACCTTTCAGGGGAGCATTTGCAACCGTTTGGCAGCATTTTTGAGTGAATTGCCGAAAGTCAGATTTTGGATGAAATTCTGACCCCGGGGCTTAGGGATTTTTTAAAATAAATCTTTTTCTGCCGGTTAAGTTGTCGAGGGCCGAATTCTTTTCCTGTGATAAAAAGGCTTCTGTTTCCGCCTAACCTCTCAGGGGGGCTTTGCAACTGTTTGGCACCATTTTTGAGTAAATTGCCGAAAGTCAGATTTTTAATGAAATTGTGACCCCTTGGCTTAGGGATTTTTTCAAAAATAACTTTTTCTACCGGTTAAGTTGTCGAGGGCTGATTTCCTTTCTGTGATAAAAAGCCTTCTGTTTCGACCACTAAACCTTTCAGGGGAGCATTTGCAACCGTTTGGCAGCATTGTGCAGTGAATTGCCGAAAGTCAGATTTTGGATGAAATTGTGACCCCGGGCCTTAGGGATTTTTTGAAAAAAATCTTTTTCTGCCGGTTAAGTTGTCGAGGGCTGATTTCTTTTCCTGTGATAAAAAGCCTTCTGTTTCGACCGCCAAACCTCTCAGGGGGGCTTTGCAACTGTTTGGAACCATGTTTGAGTAAATTGTCGAAAGTCAGATTTTTGCTGAAATTCTGACCCCGGGGCTTAGGGATTTTTACAAAAACATCTTTTTCTGCTGGTTAAGTTTTTGAGGGGTGATTTCTTTTCCTGTGATAAAAAGCCTTCCGTTTCGACCGCCAAACCTCTCAGCGGAGCATTTGCAACCGTTTGGCAGCATTTTTGAGTGAATTGCCGAAAGTCAGATTTTTGATGAAATTGTGACCCCGGGGCTTAGGGATTTTTTCAAAAAAATCTTTTTCTGCCGGTTAAGTTGTGGAGGCCTGATTTCTTTTCCCATGATAAAAAGCCTTCTGTTTCGACCGCCAAACCTCTCAGGGGAACATTTGCAACTGTTTGGCACCATTTTTGAGTAAATAGCCGAAAGTCAGATTTTTGCTTAAATTGTGACCCCGGGGCTTAGGGATTTTTTTAAAAAAATCTTTTTCTGCCAGTTAAGTTGTCGAGGGCTGATTTGTATTCCTGTTATATCAATCAATCAATTTCTTTATTCGACCGATAGTCAGAAATAAAAACACAGAAATAAAACACAATACAGAATTATGAACTAAAACATCATAGGGGTACATGAATAAGGTAGGGCCACAGCACTAAACCTCTCACAGATAACCCACATCAAGGCATTCAATTGTACGTTTCCGACGCTTGAGTGCCAGGAAAAGGAATTTAGCCACTGACAAAGATGTTTTCCTAGAAGGCTTATTTAGCAGATATGCTGTCTGCTTTCCTCTTTGTCGGGGACTAAGCTGGGGTAAGTATGGGGTTATAAGATACTGTCTTAAATCATTGTAGAAGGGACAGCTCATTAAAATGTGCTCTGTGGATTCTACCTCACCCAACACACAATGGCATAACCTCTGGTCATATGGGACTCCTCCATATCTTCCCTTCAGAACCGCCGAGTCGAGAACATTCAGCCTTGCCGCGGTAAATAGTCTGCGGTATTCCACGTAGTGGATATCCGCCAGGTAGCGAGCCGGAGTAGCTCGGTACATCTGCTCCCCCAGAAACAGCCCAGGTTTTACACGGGCTATGTCCTCCTGTCTCGCAATATCCCTTAATCTTTGGGCAATCATCGCCTTTGCGTGGCTATACGTCATGGACTCTATATAAAGGGAGGACAACCCGCACTTCTGCACTTCCTCCACTATCTCCCCTTCCCATGGAGATTTAAAGTTATCCCTCAGAATCAAGGGGGCCAAACCCACCGGTCTGAAGCAAAGCTTAAGCCAAAGCCATAACTTCGCTTTCAGGGCCACATACCTAAAGGCTTGGCAACCGGTTTCCAGTCTCATGATCGCACCTGCCACGGAGGGGGGGATCCTGAGTATGGCCCTGAGGAATTGGGTTTGGATAGATTCCAATTTTTCAAAGTCCCTACGTGAGCCCAAGGCAATGCCCACCAGTAGAAGAGGGAGGACTTTCATTTTAAAGAGTCGCAGGGCAACTTTGACAGTTTGTGCCTGTTTCTTAGAGTACAGGGTTCTAATCACCAAGGCTGCTTTCGATGCGTTCGAGGCTATGTATTCTCTGTGCGCCAAGAAGGACCTATTTGATCTAACAACCTGACCCAGGTATTTGAAGCAGCTGACCTGCTCTAAAGGAATACCATTAATTGACCATAAATTAGGTTTCGGTCGAGCGGCAAAGACCATTATTTTGGTCTTGGCATAATTTAGTTGGAGCTCATGTTGGGTAGCATATTCATGAAGAGCTCGAAGCATCCTCCTTAATCCGATGGGGGACGTAGCTAATAGGGCAGCATCGTCCGCATACAGCAGGACATTCAAGGCTCGTCCTGCCAATTTTGGTGGATGGAAATCAGTATTTGCCATATGCACCACTAGCGAATTAATATAGAAATTAAACAGGGCAGGGGCAAGCAAACAGCCCTGTCTTACCCCCCTAGTGGTGGCAACCGGATTGGAGACTAGCCCCTTGCTATCTAGCCTAATCCTCAGGAAGGTATTTGTATGCAAATTAATAATCAGCAGGAGAAGGCGGCGGTCGATAGATGTCGCTGCCAATTTTGCCCATAGCTGGTTCCTGGGAATTAGATCAAAGGCCTGCTTAAAGTCTATAAAGGCGACGTGGAGGGCTTTTAGGCCATTGTCAGCATACTTGGTGGCCAAGTGATTTAGGATCAAGATTTGGTCTGTTGTTGATCTTCCAGGGCGGAAACCCGCCTGTTCCTCTGCGATGATGTTGTTGCTTTCCATCCAGGTCGTTAATTTGTTAAGTAAAAATCTTGAATAGATTTTCCCAATAACATTTAGCAGGCTAATTGGTCTAAAATTGGCCGGGTCTGTGCGTGGCCCTTTCTTGTGGATTAACACAATCAGTGCAGAGTTCCAGCTTGGAGGAAATTGTGCTGTTTTGTTTATATAAGTAAAAAGAGCTGCTAAGGGTGGACACCACCAATCCTTATTGGCTTTAATAACATCTATGGAGATAAGATCGTCTCCGGGTGCCTTGCCCGCCTCAAATTGGCCTATAAGTGTTTCCACTTCAGAGCAGGTAACAGGATCCCACTCAGGCAAGGGGGCCAATTCTATCCTTTCTCCGCTGGCAGCGTGAGCTGCATATAAATCGGAGAAGAAGCTTTCCCAGGTGTCAGCTGAAATTTGGGGTTCTATCCTTGACCACGGTCTACCCAGGTATTGAGAAATTTGGTGCCAAAAGGAGAAGGGATTTCTATTTTCTGCAGCTTTTAGAAGGTTGTTCCAATCATTTCTTTCTGCCGCAAGCTTCTTTTCCTTTAATAGTGCTTTATACCTTCTCTTGAGGTTCATAAGGTGACTGCTAGGTGTGGGGTCATTTGATGCCCTATATGCCAAGAATTCATTATATAGGTTGTTCTTGAAGAGTCTACATTCCTCGTCAAACCACTTTTTATGAGAGAAATGGTTACTATTCATTACCGAGGCCTTAGTCAACGAAGGTTTTAGCAGATCTACTAATTTGTCATACATTGGCAGTGGCTCAACTGCCTGGACAAGGGAGTCCCTTGTCTCTTGCAGTTGGTCAGACCGAAGGAGTTCATTTATCCGTTGAGCCAAATTGTCGGTCCATTTTAAGGCAGTGGGCCTCATCTGAAGCTGGTTATTTGTAATAGGCACACAGGAATAGGTAGCCAATTCTCCATCCAGGGTCAGAGAGAGTTCTAATGGAAAATGGTCACTTTCCAGCCTCGTTACCACCCTAAAGTTAGAAATTTTGGGAATTAGGTCTACTGATGTCCAAATAAAATCTATGGTAGAGGCTCGGGAGCCTGACCAGAAAGTAAATTCGGCAGGGTAGTCAGAACTGAGAGCTCCGTTTAAAAGGTGAAAATTAAGAGACATCAAAGTTTGTCTACATTTAAAACCTGCGTATGTAGCAACACTGTCTTTAAAATTCCTGGGTAAAAGGTCTGAGGTTAAAATGGGTAGTGGGGGATATTTGTTATATTTAGCAAATAATGATTTATCAGAGTGAGACAATCGGCCATTGAAATCTCCTGCAACTAGGAAGGAGGCTTCAGGATATTTCTCTAGGAGAGTTTCAAGAGTCAGTTGAATTCCCCTCCATCTTTGGTCCACCAGGTTTTTCTTGTAGGTATTCCTGTTATAAAAAGCCTTCTGTTTCGACCGCCAAACCTCTCAGGGGAGCATTTGCAACCGTTTGGCAGCATTTTTGAGTAAATTGCCGAAAGTCAGATTTTTAATGAAATTGTGACCCCTTGGCTTAGGGATTTTTTCAAAAATAACTTTTTCTACCGGTTAAGTTGTGGAGGGCTGATTTCCTTTCTGTGATAAAAAGCCTTATGTTTCGACCACTAAACCTTTCAGGGGAGCATTTGCAACCGTTTGGCAGCATTTTTGAGTGAATTGTCGAAAGTCAGATTTTGGATGAAATTCTGACCCCGGGGCTTAGGGATTTTTTAAAATAAATCTTTTTCTGCCGGTTAAGTTGTCGAGGGCCGAATTCTTTTCCTGTGATAAAAAGGCTTCTGTTTCCGCCTAACCTCTCAGGGGGGCTTTGCAACTGTTTGGCACCATTTTTGAGTAAATTGCCGAAAGTCAGATTTTTAATGAAATTGTGACCCCTTGGCTTAGGGATTTTTTCAAAAATAACTTTTTCTACCGGTTAAGTTGTCGAGGGCTGATTTCCTTTCTGTGATAAAAAGCCTTCTGTTTCGACCACTAAACCTTTCAGGGGAGCATTTGCAACCGTTTGGCAGCATTTTTGAGTGAATTGCCGAAAGTCAGATTTTGGATGAAATTGTGACCCCGGGGCTTAGGGATTTTTTGAAAAAAATCTTTTTCTGCCGGTTAAGTTGTCGAGGGCTGATTTCTTTTCCTGTGATAAAAAGCCTTCTGTTTCGACCGCCAAACCTCTCAGGGGGGCTTTGCAACTGTTTGGAACCATGTTTGAGTAAATTGTCGAAAGTCAGATTTTTGCTGAAATTCTGACCCCGGGGCTTAGGGATTTTTACAAAAAAATCTTTTTCTGCTGATTAAGTTTTTGAGGGGTGATTTCTTTTCCTGTGATAAAAAGACTTCCGTTTCGACCGCCAAACCTCTCAGCGGAGCATTTGCAACCGTTTGGCAGCATTTTTGAGTGAATTGCCGAAAGTCAGATTTTTGATGAAATTGTGACCCCGGGGCTTAGGGATTTTTTCAAAAAAATCTTTTTCTGCCGGTTAAGTTGTGGAGGCCTGATTTCTTTTCCCATGATAAAAAGCCTTCTGTTTCGACCGCCAAACCTCTCAGGGGAACATTTGCAACTGTTTGGCACCATTTTTGAGTAAATAGCCGAAAGTCAGATTTTTGCTTAAATTGTGACCCCGGGGCTTAGGGATTTTTTTAAAAAAATCTTTTTCTGCCAGTTAAGTTGTCGAGGGCTGATTTGTATTCCTGTTATAAAAAGCAATCTGTTTCGACCGCCAAACCTCTCAGGGGAGCATTTGCAACCGTTTGGCAGCATTTTTGAGTAAATTGCCGAAAGTCAGATTTTTAATGAAATTGTGACCCCTTGGCTTAGGGATTTTTTCAAAAATAACTTTTTCTACCGGTTAAGTTGTGGAGGGCTGATTTCCTTTCTGTGATAAAAAGCCTCCTGTTTCTACCACTAAACCTTTCAGGGGAGCATTTGCAACCGTTTGGCAGCATTTTTGAGTGAATTGCCGAAAGTCAGATTTTGGATGAAATTGTGACCCCGGGGCTTAGGGATTTTTTGAAAAAAATCTTTTTCTGACGGTTAAGTTGTCGAGGGCTGATTTCTTTTCCTGTGATAAAAAGCCTTCTGTTTCGACCGCCAAACCTCTCAGGGGGGCTTTGCAACTGTTTGGAACCATGTTTGAGTAAATTGTCGAAGGTCAGATTTTTGCTGAAATTCTGACCCCGGGGCTTAGGGATTTTTACAAAAACATCTTTTTCTGCCAGTTAAGTTGTCGAGGGCTGATTTGTATTCCTGTTATAAAAAGCCTTCTGTTTCGACCGCCAAACCTCTCAGGGGAGCATTTGCAACCGTTTGGCAGCATTTTTGAGTGAATTGCCGAAAGTCAGATTTTTAATGAAATTGTGACCCCTTGGCTTAGGGATTTTTTCAAAAATAACTTTTTCTACCGGTTAAGTTGTGGAGGGCTGATTTCTTTTCTGTGATAAAAAGCCTTCTGTTTCGACCGCCAAACCTCTCAGCGGAGCATTTGCAACCGTTTGGCACCATTTTTGAGTGAATTGTCGAAAGTCAGATTTTGGATGAAATTCTGACCCCGGGGCTTAGGGATTTTTTTAAATAAATCTTTTTGTGCCGGTTAAGTTGTCGATGGCCGAATTCTTTTCCTGTGATAAAAAGGCTTCTGTTTCGACCGCCAAACCTCTCAGGGGGGCTTTGCAACTGTTTGGCACCATGTTTGAGTAAATTGCCGAAAGTCAGATTTTTGCTGAAATTCTGACCCCAGGGCTTAGGGATTTTTACAAAAAAATCTTTTTCTGCTGGTTAAGTTGTCGAGGGCTGATTTCTTTTCCCGTGATAAAAAGCCTTCTGTTTCGAACGCCAAACCTCCCAGGGGAACATTTGCAACTGTTTGGCACCATTTTTGAGTAAATAGCCGAAAGTCAGATTTTTGCTTAAATTGTGACCCCGGGGCTTAGGGATTTTTTCAAAAAAAAAATTTCTGCCAGTTAAGTTGTCGAGGGCTGATTTGTATTCCTGTTATAAAAAGCCTTCTGTTTCAACCGCCAAACCTCTCAGCGGAGCATTTACATCCGTTTGGCAGCATTTTTGAATGAATTGCCGAAAGTCAGATTTTTGCTGAAATTGTGACCCCGGGGCTTAGGGGTTTTTACAAAAAAATCTTTTTCTGCCGGTTAAGTTTTCGAGGGCTGATTTATTTTCCTGTTATGAAAAGCCTTCTGCTTCGACTGCCAAACCTCTCAGCGGAGCATTTGCAACCGTTTGGTAGCATTTTTGAGTGAATTGCCGAAAGTCAGATTTTGGATGAAATTGTGACCCCGGGGCTTAGGGATTTTTTCAAAAAAAATCTTTTTCTGCCGGTTAAGTTGTGGAGGGCTGATTTCTTTTCTGTGATAAAAAGACCTCTGTTTCGACCACCAAACCTTTCAGGGGAGCATTTGCAACCGTTTGGCAGCATTCTTGAGTGAATTGCCGAAAGTCAGATTTTGGATGAAATTGTGACCCCAGGGCTTAGGGATTTTTTCAAAAAAATCTATTTCTGACGGTTAAGTTTTTGAGGGCTGATTTATTTTCCTGTGATAAAAAGCCTTCTGTTTCGAACGCCACACCTCCCAGGGGACCATTTGCAACCGTTTGGCAGCATTTTTGAGTGAATTGCCGAAAGTCAGATTTTGGATGAAATTCTGACCCCGGGGCTTAGGGATTTTTTCAAAAAAATCTTTTTCTGCCGTTCAAGTTGTGGCGGGCTGATTTCTTTTCTGTGATACAAAGAATTCTGTTTCGACCACCAAACCTTTCAGGGGAGCATTTGCAACTGTTTGGCAGCATTTTTGAGTGAATTGCCGAAAATCAGATTTTGGATGAAATTGTGACCCCGGGGCTTAGGGATTTTTTTAAATAAATCTTTTTCTGCCGGTTAAGTTGTCGAGGGCCGAATTCTTTTCCTGTGATAAAAAGGCTTCTGTTTCGACCGCCAAACCTCTCAGGGGGGCTTTGCAACTGTTTGGCACCATGTTTGAGAAATTGCCGAAAGTCAGATTTTTGCTGAAATTCTGACCCCGGGGCTTAGGGATTTTTACAAAAAAATCTTTTTCTGCTGGTTAAGTTGTCGAGGGCTGATTTCTTTTCCAGTGATAAAAAGCCTTCTGTTTCGACCGCCAAACCTCTCAGGGGAACATTTGCAACTGTTTGGCACCATTTTTGAGTAAATAGACGAAAGTCAGATTTTTGCTTAAATTGTGACCCCGGGGCTTAGGGATTTTTTCAAAAAAATCTTTTTCTGCCAGTTAAGTTGTCGAGGGCTGATTTGTATTCCTGTTATAAAAAGCCTTCTGTTTCGACCGGCAAACCTCTCAGGGGAGCATTTGCAACCGTTTGGCAGCATTTTTGAGTAAATTGTCGAAAGTCAGATTTTTAATGAAATTGTGACCCCTTGGCTTAGGGATTTTTTCAAAAATAACTTTTTCTACCGGTGAAGTTGTGGAGGGCTGATTTCATTTCTGTGATTAAAAGCCTTCTGTTTCGACCACTAAACCTTTCAGGGGAGCATTTGCAACCGTTTGGCAGCATTTTTGAGTGAATTGCCGAAAGTCAGATTTTGGATGAAATTGTGACCCCGGGGCTTAGGGATTTTTTGAAAAAAATCTTTTTCTGACGGTTAAGTTGTCGAGGGCTGATTTCTTTTCCTGTGATAAAAAGCCTTCTGTTTCGACCGCCAAACCTCTCAGGGGGGCTTTGCAACTGTTTGGAACCATGTTTGAGTAAATTGTCGAAAGTCAGATTTTTGCTGAAATTCTGACCCCGGGGCTTAGGGATTTTTACAAAAACATCTTTTTCTGCTGGTTAAGTTGTGGAGGCCTGATTTCTTTTCCCATGATAAAAAGCCTTCTGTTTCGACCGCCAAACCTCTCAGGGGAACATTTGCAACTGTTTGGCACCATTTTTGAGTAAATAGCCGAAAGTCAGATTTTTGCTTAAATTGTGACCCCGGGGCTTAGGGATTTTTTTAAAAAAATCTTTTTCTGCCAGTTAAGTTGTCGAGGGCTGATTTGTATTCCTGTTATAAAAAGCAATCTGTTTCGACCGCCAAACCTCTCAGGGGAGCATTTGCAACCGTTTGGCAGCATTTTTGAGTAAATTGCCGAAAGTCAGATTTTTAATGAAATTGTGACCCCTTGGCTTAGGGATTTTTTCAAAAATAACTTTTTCTACCGGTTAAGTTGTGGAGGGCTGATTTCCTTTCTGTGATAAAAAGCCTCCTGTTTCTACCACTAAACCTTTCAGGGGAGCATTTGCAACCGTTTGGCAGCATTTTTGAGTGAATTGCCGAAAGTCAGATTTTGGATGAAATTGTGACCCCGGGGCTTAGGGATTTTTTGAAAAAAATCTTTTTCTGACGGTTAAGTTGTCGAGGGCTGATTTCTTTTCCTGTGATAAAAAGCCTTCTGTTTCGACCGCCAAACCTCTCAGGGGGGCTTTGCAACTGTTTGGAACCATGTTTGAGTAAATTGTCGAAAGTCAGATTTTTGCTGAAATTCTGACCCCGGGGCTTAGGGATTTTTACAAAAACATCTTTTTCTGCTGGTTAAGTTTTTGAGGGGTGATTTCTTTTCCTGTGATAAAAAGCCTTCCGTTTCAACCGCCAAACCTCTCAGCGGAGCATTTGCAACCGTTTGGCAGCATTTTTGAGTGAATTGCCGAAAGTCAGATTTTTGATGAAATTGTGACCCCGGGGCTTAGGGATTTTTTCAAAAAAATCTTTTTCTGCCGGTTAAGTTGTGGAGGCCTGATTTCTTTTCCCATGATAAAAAGCCTTCTGTTTCGACCGCCAAACCTCTCAGGGGAACATTTGCAACTGTTTGGCACCATTTTTGAGTAAATAGCCGAAAGTCAGATTTTTGCTTAAATTGTGACCCCGGGGCTTAGGGATTTTTTTAAAAAAAATCTTTTTCTACCGGTTAAGTTGTGGAGGGCTGATTTCTTTTCTGTGATAAAAAGCCTTATGTTTCGACCACTAAACCTTTCAGGGGAGCATTTGCAACCGTTTGGCAGCATTTTTGAGTGAATTGTCGAAAGTCAGATTTTGGATGAAATTCTGACCCCGGGGCTTAGGGATTTTTTAAAATAAATCTTTTTCTGCCGGTTAAGTTGTCGAGGGCCGAATTCTTTTCCTGTGATAAAAAGGCTTCTGTTTCCGCCTAACCTCTCAGGGGGGCTTTGCAACTGTTTGGCACCATTTTTGAGTAAATTGCCGAAAGTCAGATTTTTAATGAAATTGTGACCCCTTGGCTTAGGGATTTTTTCAAAAATAACTTTTTCTACCGGTTAAGTTGTCGAGGGCTGATTTCCTTTCTGTGATAAAAAGCCTTCTGTTTCGACCACTAAACCTTTCAGGGGAGCATTTGCAACCGTTTGGCAGCATTGTGCAGTGAATTGCCGAAAGTCAGATTTTGGATGAAATTGTGACCCCGGGCCTTAGGGATTTTTTGAAAAAAATCTTTTTCTGCCGGTTAAGTTGTCGAGGGCTGATTTCTTTTCCTGTGATAAAAAGCCTTCTGTTTCGACCGCCAAACCTCTCAGGGGGGCTTTGCAACTGTTTGGAACCATGTTTGAGTAAATTGTCGAAAGTCAGATTTTTGCTGAAATTCTGACCCCGGGGCTTAGGGATTTTTACAAAAACATCTTTTTCTGCTGGTTAAGTTGTGGAGGCCTGATTTCTTTTCCCATGATAAAAAGCCTTCTGTTTCGACCGCCAAACCTCTCAGGGGAACATTTGCAACTGTTTGGCACCATTTTTGAGTAAATAGCTGAAAGTCAGATTTTTGCTTAAATTGTGACCCCGGGGCTTAGGGATTTTTTTAAAAAAATCTTTTTCTGCCAGTTAAGTTGTCGAGGGCTGATTTGTATTCCTGTTATAAAAAGCCTTCTGTTTCGACCGGCAAACCTCTCAGGGGAGCATTTGCAACCGTTTGGCAGCATTTTTGAGTAAATTGCCGAAAGTCAGATTTTTAATGAAATTGTGACCCCTTGGCTTAGGGATTTTTTCAAAAATAACTTTTTCTACCGGTTAAGTTGTGGAGGGCTGATTTCCTTTCTGTGATAAAAAGCCTCCTGTTTCTACCACTAAACCTTTCAGGGGAGCATTTGCAACCGTTTGGCAGCATTTTTGAGTGAATTGCCGAAAGTCAGATTTTGGATGAAATTGTGACCCCGGGGCTTAGGGATTTTTTGAAAAAAATCTTTTTCTGACGGTTAAGTTGTCGAGGGCTGATTTCTTTTCCTGTGATAAAAAGCCTTCTGTTTCGACCGCCAAACCTCTCAGGGGGGCTTTGCAACTGTTTGGAACCATGTTTGAGTAAATTGTCGAAAGTCAGATTTTTGCTGAAATTCTGACCCCGGGGCTTAGGGATTTTTACAAAAACATCTTTTTCTGCTGGTTAAGTTTTTGAGGGGTGATTTCTTTTCCTGTGATAAAAAGCCTTCCGTTTCGACCGCCAAACCTCTCAGCGGAGCATTTGCAACCGTTTGTCAGCATTTTTGAGTGAATTGCCGAAAGTCAGATTTTTGATGAAATTGTGACCCCGGGGCTTAGGGATTTTTTCAAAAAAATCTTTTTCTGCCGGTTAAGTTGTGGAGGCCTGATTTCTTTTCCCATGATAAAAAGCCTTCTGTTTCGACCGCCAAACCTCTCAGGGGAACATTTGCAACTGTTTGGCACCATTTTTGAGTAAATAGCCGAAAGTCAGATTTTTGCTTAAATTGTGACCCCGGGGCTTAGGGATTTTTTTAAAAAAATCTTTTTCTGCCAGTTAAGTTGTCGAGGGCTGATTTGTATTCCTGTTATAAAAAGCCTTCTGTTTCGACCGCCAAACCTCTCAGGGGAGCATTTGCAACCGTTTGGCAGCATTTTTGAGTAAATTGCCGAAAGTCAGATTTTTAATGAAATTGTGACCCCTTGGCTTAGGGATTTTTTCAAAAATAACTTTTTCTACCGGTTAAGTTGTGGAGGGCTGATTTCCTTTCTGTGATAAAAAGCCTCCTGTTTCTACCACTAAACCTTTCAGGGGAGCATTTGCAACCGTTTGGCAGCATTTTTGAGTGAATTGCCGAAAGTCAGATTTTGGATGAAATTGTGACCCCGGGGCTTAGGGATTTTTTGAAAAAAATCTTTTTCTGACGGTTAAGTTGTCGAGGGCTGATTTCTTTTCCTGTGATAAAAAGCCTTCTGTTTCGACCGCCAAACCTCTCAGGGGGGCTTTGCAACTGTTTGGAACCATGTTTGAGTAAATTGTCGAAGGTCAGATTTTTGCTGAAATTCTGACCCCGGGGCTTAGGGATTTTTACAAAAACATCTTTTTCTGCCAGTTAAGTTGTCGAGGGCTGATTTGTATTCCTGTTATAAAAAGCCTTCTGTTTCGACCGCCAAACCTCCCAGGGGAGCATTTGCAACCGTTTGGCAGCATTTTTGAGTGAATTGCCGAAAGTCAGATTTTTAATGAAATTGTGACCCCTTGGCTTAGGGATTTTTTCAAAAATAACTTTTTCTACCGGTTAAGTTGTGGAGGGCTGATTTCTTTTCTGTGATAAAAAGCCTTCTGTTTCGACCGCCAAACCTCTCAGCGGAGCATTTGAAACCGTTTGGCACCATTTTTGAGTGAATTGTCGAAAGTCAGATTTTGGATGAAATTCTGACCCCGGGGCTTAGGGATTTTTTAAAATAAATCTTTTTCTGCCGGTTAAGTTGTCGATGGCCGAATTCTTTTCCTGTGATAAAAAGGCTTCTGTTTCGACCGCCAAACCTCTCAGGGGGGCTTTGCAACTGTTTAGCACCATTTTTGAGTAAATTGCCGAAAGTCAGATTTTTGCTGAAATTGTGACCCCGGGGCTTAGGGATTTTTTCAAAAAAATCTTTTTCTGCCGGTTAAGTTGTGGAGGCCTGATTTCTTTTCCTGTGATAAAAAGCCTTCTGTTTTGACTGCCAAACCTTTCAGGTGAGCATTTGCAACCGTTTGGCAGCATTTTTGAGTGAATTGCCGAAAGTCAGATTTTGGATGAAATTGTGACCCCGGGGCTTAGGGATTTTTTCAAAAAAATCTATTTCTGACGGTTAAGTTTTCGAGGGCTGATTTCTTTTCCTGTGATAAAAAGCCTTCTGTTTCGACCGCCAGACCTCCCAGGGGAGCATTTGCAACCGTTTGGCAGCATTTTTGAGTGAATTGCCGAAAGTCAGATTTTTGCTGAAATTGTGACCCCGGGGCTTGGGGATTTTTTCAAAAAAATCTTTTTCTGCCGGTTAAGTTTTCGAGGGCTGATTTCTTTTCCTGTGATAAAAAGCCTTCTGTTTCGACCGCCAAACCTCTCAGCGGAGCATTTGCAACCGTTTGGCACCATTTTTGAGTGAATTGCCGAAAGTCAGATTTTGGATGAAATTGTGACCCCGGGGCTTAGGGATTTTTTCAAAAAAATCTTTTTCTGCCGGTTAAGTTGTGGAGGGCTGATTTCTTTTCTGTGATAAAAAGACTTCTGTTTCGACCACCAAACCTTTCAGGGGAGCATTTGCAACCGTGTGGCAGCATTTTTGAATGAATTGCCGAAAGTCAGATTTTGGATGAAATTGTGACCCCGGGGCTTAGGGATTTTTTCAAAAAAATCTATTTCTGACGGTTAAGTTTTCGAGGGCTGATTTATTTTCCTGTGATAAAAAGCCTTCTGTTTCGACCGCCACACCTCCCAGGGGAGCATTTGCAACCATTTGGCAGCATTTTTGAGTGAATTGCCGAAAGTCAGATTTTTAATGAAATTGTGACCACGGGGCTTAGGGATTTTTTCAAAAAAATCTTTTTCTGCCGGTTAAGTTGTCGAGGGCTGATTTCTTTTCCTGTGATAAAAAGCCTTCTGTTTCGACCGCCAAACCTCTCAGGGGGGCTTTGCAACTGTTTGGAACCATGTTTGAGTAAATTGTCGAAAGTCAGATTTTTGCTGAAATTCTGACCCCGGGGCTTAGGGATTTTTACAAAAAAATCTTTTTCTGCTGGTTAAGTTTTTGAGGGGTGATTTCTTTTCCTGTGATAAAAAGCCTTCTGTTTCGACCGCCAAACCTCTCAGCGGAGCATTTGGAACCGTTTGGCAGCATTTTTGAGTGAATTGTCGAAAGTCAGATTTTTGATGAAATTGTGACCCCGTGGCTTAGGGATTTTTTCAAAAAAATCTTTTTCTGCCGGTTAAGTTTTCGAGGGCTGATTTCTTTTCCTGTGATAAAAAGCCTTCTGTTTCGACCGCCAGACCTCCCAGGGGAGCATTTGAAACCGTTTGGCAGCATTTTTGAGTGAATTGCCGAAAGTCAGATTTTTAATGAAATTGTGACCCCTTGGCTTAGGGATTTTTTCAAAAATAACTTTTTCTACCGGTTAAGTTGTGGAGGGCTGATTTCTTTTCTGTGATAAAAAGCCTTCTGTTTTGACCACTAAACCTTTCAGGGGAGCATTTGCAACCGTTTGGCAGCATTTTTGAGTGAATTGCCGAAAGTCAGATTTTGGATGAAATTGTGACCCCGGGGCTTAGGGATTTTTTCAAAAAAATCTTTTTCTGCCTGTTAGGTTGTCGAGGGCTGATTTCTATTCCTGTGATAAAAAGCCTTCTGTTTCGACCGCCAAACCTCTCAGTGGGGCTTTGCAACTGTTTGGAACCATTTTTGAGTAAATAGTCGAAAGTCAGATTTTGGATGAAATTGTGACTCCGGGGCTTAGGGATTTTTTCAAAAAAATCTTTTTCTTCCGGTTAAGTTGTCGAGGGCTGATTTCTTTTCCTGTGATAAAAAGCCTTCTCTTTCGATCGCCAAACCTCTCAGGGGAGCATTTGTAACCGTTTGGCAGCATTTTTGAGTGAATTGCCGAAAATCAGATTTTGGATGAAATTGTGACCCCGGGGCTTAGGGATTTTTTCAAAAAAATCTTTTTCTGCCTGTTAGGTTGTCGAGGGCTGATTTCTATTCCTGTGATTAAAAGCCTTCTGTTTCGACCGCCAAACCTCTCAGTGGGGCTTTGCAACTGTTTGGAACCATTTTTGAGTAAATAGTCGAAAGTCAGATTTTGGATGAAATTGTGACCCCGGGGCTTAGGGATTTTTTCAAAAAAATCTTTTTCTGCCGGTTAAGTTGTCGAGGGCTGATTTCTTTTCCTGTGATAAAAAGCCTTCTGTTTCGACCACTAAACCTTTCAGGGGAGCATTTGCAACCGTTTGGCAGCATTTTTGAGTGAATTGCCGAAAGTCAGATTTTTGCTGAAATTGTGACCCCGGGGCTTAGGGATTTTTTCAAGAAAACCTTTTTCTGCCGGTTAAGCTGTGGAGGCCTGATTTCTTTTCCTGTGATAAAAAGCCTTCTGTTTCGACCGCCAAACCTCTCAGCGAAGCATTTGCAACCGTTTGGCAGCATTTTTGAGTGAATTGCCGAAAGTCAGATTTTGGATGAAATTGTGACCCCGGGGCTTAGGGATTCTTTCAAAAAAATCTTTTCCTGCCGGTTAAGTTGTCGAGGGCTGATTTGTTTTCCTGTGATAAAAAGCCTTCTGTTTCGACCACTAAACCTTTCAGGGGAGCATTTGCAACCGTTTGGCAGCATTTTTGAGTGAATTGCCGAAAGTCAGAATTTGGATGAAATTGTGACCCCAGGGCTTAGGGATTTTTTCAAAAAAATCTTTTTCTGCCGGTTAAGTTGTGGAGGGCTGATTTCTTTTCTGTGATAAAAAGACTTCTGTTTTGACCACCAAACCTTTCAGGGGAGCATTTGCGACCGTGTGACAGCATTTTTGAATGAATTGCCGAAAGTCAGATTTTTGCTGAAATTGTGACCCCGGGGCTTAGGGATTTTTACAAAAAAATCTTTTTCTGCTGGTTAAGTTTTTGAGGGGTGATTTCTTTTCCTGTGATAAAAAGCCTTCTGTTTCGACCGCCAAACCTCTCAGCGGAGCATTTGCAACCGTTTGGCAGCAATTTTGAGTGAATTGCCGAAAGTCAGATTTTTGATGAAATTGTGACCCCGTGGCTTAGGGATTTTTTCAAAAAAATCTTTTTCTGCCGGTTAAGTTGTGGAGGCCTGATTTCTTTTCCTGTGATAAAAAGCCTTCTGTTTTGACTGCCAAACCTATCAGCAGAGCATATGCAACCGTTTGGCAGCATTTTTGAGTGAATTGCCGAAAGTCAGATTTTTGCTGAAATTCTGACCCCGGGGCTTATGGATTTTTTCAAAGAAATCTTTTTCTTCCGGTTAAGTTGTCGAGGGCTGATTTCTTTTCCTGTGATAAAAAGCCTTCTGTTTCGACTGCCAAACCTCCCAGGGGAGCATTTGCAACCGTTTGGCAGCATTTTTGAGTGAATTGCCGAAAGTCAGATTTTGGATGAAATTGTGACTCCGGGGCTTAGGGATTTTTTCAAAAAAATCTTTTTCTGCCTGTTAGGTTGTCGAGGGCTGATTTCTTTTCCTGTGATAAAAAGCCTCTGTTTCGACTGCCAAACCTCCCAGGGGAGCATTTGCAACCGTTTGGCAGCATTTTTGAGTGAATTGCCGAAAGTCAGATATTGGATGAAATTGTGACCCCGGGGCGTAGGGATTTTTTCAAAAAAATCTTTTTCTGCCTGTTAGGTTGTCGAGGGCTGATTTGTTTTCCTGTGATAAAAAGCCTTCTGTTTCGACCGCCAAACCTCTCAGGGGAGCATTTGCAACCGTTTGGCAGCATTTTTGAGTGAATTGCCGAAAGTCAGATTTTTAATGAAATTGTGACCCCTTGGCTTAGGGATTTTTTCAAAAATAACTTTTTCTACCGGTTAAGTTGTAGAGGGCTGATTTCTTTTCTGTGATAAAAAGCCTTCTGTTTTGACCACTAAACCTTTCAGGGGAGCATTTGCAACCGTTTGGCAGCATTTTTGAGTGAATTGCCGAAAGTCAGATTTTGGATGAAATTGTGACCCCGGGGCTTAGGGATTTTTTCAAAAAAATCTTTTTCTGCCTGTTAGGTTGTCGAGGGCTGATTTCTATTCCTGTGATAAAAAGCCTTCTGTTTCGACCGCCAAACCTCTCAGTGGGGCTTTGCAAATGTTTGGAACCATTTTTGAGTAAATAGTCGAAAGCCAGATTTTGGATGAAATTGTGACCCCAGGGCTTAGGGATTTTTTCAAAAAAATCTTTTTCTGCCGGTTAAGTTGTCGAGGGCTGATTTCTTTTCCTGTGATAAAAAGCCTTCTGTTTCGACCACTAAACCTTTCAGGGGAGCATTTGCAACCGTTTGGCAGCATTTTTGAGTGAATTGCCGAAAGTCAGATATTGGATGAAATTGTGACCCCGGGGCTTAGGGATTTTTTCAAAGAAATCTTTTTCTTCCGGTTAAGTTGTCGAGGGCTGATTTCTTTTCCTGTGATAAAAAGCCTTCTGTTTCGACCGCCAAACCTCTCAGCGGAGCATTTGCAACCGTTTGGCAGCATTTTTGAGTGAATTGCCGAAAGTCAGATTTTGGATGAAATTGTGACCCCGGGCCTTAGGGATTCTTTCAAAAAAATCTTTTCCTGCCGGTTAAGTTGTCGCGGGCTGATTTGTTTTCCTGTGATAAAAAGCCTTCTGTTTCGACCACTAAACCTTTCAGCAGAGCATTTGCAACCGTTTGGCACCATTTTTGAGTGAATTGCCGAAAGTCAGAATTTGGATGAAATTGTGACCCCAGGGCTTAGGGATTTTTTCAAAAAAATCTTTTGATGCCGGTGAAGTTGTCGAGGGCTGATTTCTTTTCTGTGATAAAAAGCCTTCTGTTTCGACCGCCAAACCTCTCAGTGGGGCTTTGCAACTGTTTGGAACCATTTTTGAGTAAATAGTCGAAAGTCAGATTTTGGATGAAATTGTGACCCCGGGGCTTAGGGATTTTTTCAAAAAAATCTTTTTCTGCCGGTTAAGTTGTCGAGGGCTGATTTCTTTTCCTGTGATAAAAAGCCTTCTGTTTCGACCACTAAACCTTTCAGGGGAGCATTTGCAACCGTTTGGCAGCATTTTTGAGTGAATTGCCGAAAGTCAGATTTTTGCTGAAATTCTGACTCCGGGGCTTAGGGATTTTTTCAAAGAAATCTTTTTCTTCCGGTTAAGTTGTCGAGGGCTGATTTCTTTTCCTGTGATAAAAAGCCTTCTGTTTCGACTGCCAAACCTCCCAGGGGAGCATTTGCAACCGTTTGGCAGCATTTTTGAGTGAATTGCCGAAAGTCAAATTTTGGATGAAATTGTGACTCCGGGGCTTAGGGATTTTTTCAAAAAAATCTTTTTCTGCCTGTTAGGTTATCGAGGGCTGATTTCTTTTCCTGTGATAAAAAGCCTTCTGTTTCGACTGCCAAACCTCCCAGGGGAGCATTTGCAACCGTTTGGCAGCATTTTTGAGTGAATTGCCGAAAGTCAGATATTGGATGAAATTGTGACCCCGGGGCTTAGGGATTTTTTCAAAAAAATCTTTTTCTGCCTGTTAGGTTGTCGAGGGCTGATTTGTTTTCCTGTGATAAAAAGCCTTCTGTTTCGACCGCCAAACCTCTCAGCGGAGCATTTGCAACCGTTTGGCAGCATTTTTGAGTGAATTGCCGAAAGTCAGATTTTGGATGAGATTGTGACCCCGGGGCTTAGGGATTTTTTCAAAAAAAATCTTTTTCTGCCTGTTAGGTTGTCGAGGGCTGATTTCTTTTCCTGTGATAAAAAGCCTTCTGTTTCGACCGCCAAACCTGTCAGCGGAGCATTTGCAACCGTTTGGCAGCATTTTTGAGTGAATTGCCGAAAGTCAGATTTTGGATGAAATTGTGACCCCGGGGCTTAGGGATTTTTTCAAAAAAATCGTTTGATGCCGGTGAAGTTGTCGAGGGCTGATTTCTTTTCCTGTGATAAAAAGCCTTCTGTTTCGACCGCCAAACCTGTCAGCGGAGCATTTGCAACCGTTTGGCAGCATTTTTGAGTGAATTGCCGAAAGTCAGATTTTGGATGAAATTGTGACCCCGGGGCTTAGGGATTTTTTCAAAAAAATCTTTTGATGCCGGTGAAGTTGTCGAGGGCTGATTGCTTTTCTGTGATAAAAAGCCTTCTGTTTCGACCACCAAACCTCTCAGTGGGGCTTTGCAACTGTTTGGAACCATTTTTGAGTAAATAGTCGAAAGTCAGATTTTGGATGAAATTGTGACCCCGGGGCTTAGGGATTTTTTCAAAAAAATCTTTTTCTGCCGGTTAAGTTGTCAAGGACTGATTTCTTTTCTGTGATAAAAAGACTTCTGTTTCGACCACTAAACCTTTCAGGGGAGCATTTGCAACCGTTTGGCAGCATTTTTGAGTGAATTGCCAAAAGTCAGATTTTGGATGAAATTGTGACTCCGGGGCTTAGGGATTTTTTCAAAAAAATCTTTTTCTGCCGGTTAAGTTGTCGACGGCTGATTTGTTTTCCTGTTATAAAAAGCCTTCTGTTTCGATCGCCAAACCTCTCTGGGGACCATTTGCAACCGTTTGGCAGCATTTTTGAGTGAATTGCCGAAAGTCAGATTTTTCCTGAAATTGTGACCCCGGGGCTTAGGGATTCTTTCAAAAAAATCTTTTCCTGCCGGTTAAGTTGTCGAGGGCTGATTTGTTTTCCTGTGATAAAAAGCCTTCTGTTTCGACCACTAAACCTTTCAGGGGAGCATTTGCAACCGTTTGGCACCATTTTTGAGTGAAATGCCAAAAGTCAGATTTTGGATGAAATTGTGACCCCGGGGCTTGGGGATTTTTTTCAAAAAAATCTATTTCTGAGGGTTAAGTTTTCGAGGGCTGATTTCTTTTCCTGTGATAAAAAGCCTTCTGTTTCGACCGCCAGACCTCCCAGGGGAGCATTTGCAACCGTTTGGCAGCATTTTTGAGTGAATTGCCGAAAGTCAGATTTTGGATAAAATTGTGACCCCGGGACATAGGGATTTTTTCAAAAAATTCTTTTTCTGCCGTTCAAGTTGTGGAGGGCTGATTTCTTTTCTGTGATAAAAAGCCTTCTGTTTCGACCGCCAAACCTCCCAGGGGAGCATTTGCAACCGTTTGGAACTGTTTTTGAGTAAATAGTCGAAAGTCAGATTTTTGCTGAAATTCTGACCCCGGGGCTTAGGGATTTTTTCAAAGAAATCTTTTTCTTCCGGTTAAGTTGTCGAGGGCTGATTTCTTTTCCTGTGATAAAAAGCCTTCTGTTTCGACTGCCAAACCTCCCAGGGGAGCATTTGCAACCGTTTGGCAGCATTTTTGAGTGAATTGCCGAAAGTCAGATATTGGATGAAATTGTGACCCCGGGGCTTAGGGATTTTTTCAAAAAAATCTTTTTCTACCTGTTAGGTTGTCGAGGGCTGTTTTTTTTTCCTGTGATAAAAAGCCTTCTGTTTCGACCACTAAACCTTTCAGGGGAGCATTTGCAACCGTTTGGCACCATTTTTGAGTGAATTGCCAAAAGTCAGATTTTGGATGAAATTGTGACCCCGGGGCTTGGGGATTTTTTTCAAAAAAATCTATTTCTGAGGGTTAAGTTTTTGAGGGGTGATTTCTTTTCCTGTGATGAAAAGCCTTCTGTTTCGACCGCCAGACCTCCCAGGGGAGCATTTGCAACCGTTTGGCAGCATTTTTGAGTGAATTGCCGAAAGTCAGATTTTGGATAAAATTGTGACCCCGGGACATAGGGATTTTTTCAAAAAAATCTTTTTCTGCCGTTCAAGTTGTGGAGGGCTGATTTCTTTTCTGTGATAAAAAGCCTTCTGTTTCGACCGCCAAACCTCCCAGGGGAGCATTTGCAACCGTTTGGAACTGTTTTTGAGTAAATAGTCGAAAGTCAGATTTTTGCTGAAATTCTGACCCCGGGGCTTAGGGATTTTTTCAAAGAAATCTTTTTCTTCCGGTTAAGTTGTCGAGGGCTGATTTGTTTTCCTGTGATAAAAAGCCTTCTGTTTCGACCGCCAAACCTCTCAGCGGAGCATTTGCAACCGTTTGGCAGCAATTTTGAGTGAATTGCCGAAAGTCAGATTTTTGATGAAATTGTGACCCCGGGGCTAAGGGATTTTTTCAAAAAAATCTTTTTCTACCGGTTAAGTTGTGGAGGGCTGATTTCTTTTCTGTGATAAAAAGCCTTCTGTTTCGACCACTAAACCTTTCAGGGGAGCATTTGCAACCGTTTGGCAGCATTTTTGAGTGAATTGTCGAAAGTCAGATTTTGGATGAAATTGTGACCCCGGGGCTTAGGGATTTTTTGAAAAAAATCTTTTTCTGCCGGTTAAGTTATCGAGGGCTGATTTCTTTTCCTGTTATAAAAAGCCTTCTGTTTCGACCGCCAAACCTCTCAGGGGAGCATTTGCAACCGTTTGGCAGCATTTTTGAGTGAATTGCCGAAAGTCAGATTTTTCCTGAAATTGTGACCCCGGGGCTTAGGGATTCTTTCAAAAAAATCTTTTCCTGCCGGTTAAGTTGTCGAGGGATGATTTGTTTTCCTGTGATAAAAAGCCTTCTGTTTCGACCACTAAACCTTTCAGGGGAGCATTTGCAACCGTTTGGCACCATTTTTGAGTGAATTGCCAAAAGTCAGATTTTGGATGAAATTGTGACCCCGGGGCTTGGGGATTTTTTTCAAAAAAATCTATTTCTGAGGGTTAAGTTTTCGAGGGCTGATTTCTTTTCCTGTGATGAAAAGCCTTCTGTTTCGACCGCCAGACCTCCCAGGGGAGCATTTGCAACCGTTTGGCAGCATTTTTGAGTGAATTGCCGAAAGTCAGATTTTGGATAAAATTGTGACCCCGGGACATAGGGATTTTTTCAAAAAAATCTTTTTCTGCCGTTCAAGTTGTGGAGGGCTGATTTCTTTTCTGTGATAAAAAGCCTTCTGTTTCGACCGCCAAACCTCCCAGGGGAGCATTTGCAACCGTTTGGAACTGTTTTTGAGTAAATAGTCGAAAGTCAGATTTTTGCTGAAATTCTGACCCCGGGGCTTAGGGATTTTTTCAAAGAAATCTTTTTCTTCCGGTTAAGTTGTCGAGGGCTGATTTCTTTTCCTGTGATAAAAAGCCTTCTGTTTCGAATGCCAAACCTCCCAGGGGAGCATTTGCAACCGTTTGGCAGCATTTTTGAGTGAATTGCCGAAAGTCAGATATTGGATGAAATTGTGACCCCGGGGCTTAGGGATTTTTTCAAAAAAATCTTTTTCTACCTGTTAGGTTGTCGAGGGCTGATTTGTTTTCCTGTGATAAAAAGCCTTCTGTTTCGACCACTAAACCTTTCAGGGGAGCATTTGCAACCGTTTGGCACCATTTTTGAGTGAATTGCCAAAAGTCAGATTTTGGATGAAATTGTGACCCCGGGGCTTGGGGATTTTTTTCAAAAAAATCTATTTCTGAGGGTTAAGTTTTCGAGGGCTGATTTCTTTTCCTGTGATGAAAAGCCTTCTGTTTCGACCGCCAGACCTCCCAGGGGAGCATTTGCAACCGTTTGGCAGCATTTTTGAGTGAATTGCCGAAAGTCAGATTTTGGATAAAATTGTGACCCCGGGACATAGGGATTTTTTCAAAAAAATCTTTTTCTGCCGTTCAAGTTGTGGAGGCCTGATTTCTTTTCTGTGATAAAAAGCCTTCTGTTTCGACCGCCAAACCTCCCAGGGGAGCATTTGCAACCGTTTGGAACTGTTTTTGAGTAAATAGTCGAAAGTCAGATTTTTGCTGAAATTCTGACCCCGGGGCTTAGGGATTTTTTCAAAGAAATCTTTTTCTTCCGGTTAAGTTGTCGAGGGCTGATTTCTTTTCCTGTGATAAAAAGCCTTCTGTTTCGACTGCCAAACCTCCCAGGGGAGCATTTGCAACCGTTTGGCAGCATTTTTGAGTGAATTGCCGAAAGTCAGATTTTTCCTGAAATTGTGACCCCGGGGCTTAGGGATTCTTTCAAAAAAATCTTTTCCTGCCGGTTAAGTTGTCGAGGGATGATTTGTTTTCCTGTGATAAAAAGCCTTCTGTTTCGACCACTAAACCTTTCAGGGGAGCATTTGCAACCGTTTGGCACCATTTTTGAGTGAATTGCCAAAAGTCAGATTTTGGATGAAATTGTGACCCCGGGGCTTGGGGATTTTTTTCAAAAAAATCTATTTCTGAGGGTTAAGTTTTCGAGGGCTGATTTCTTTTCCTGTGATAAAAAGCCTTCTGTTTCGACCGCCAGACCTCCCAGGGGAGCATTTGCAACCGTTTGGCAGCATTTTTGAGTGAATTGCCGAAAGTCAGATTTTGGATAAAATTGTGACCCCGGGACATAGGGATTTTTTCAAAAAAATCTTTTTCTGCCGTTCAAGTTGTGGAGGGCTGATTTCTTTTCTGTGATAAAAAGCCTTCTGTTTCGACCGCCAAACCTCCCAGGGGAGCATTTGCAACCGTTTGGAACTGTTTTTGAGTAAATAGTCGAAAGTCAGATTTTTGCTGAACTTCTGACCCCGGGGCTTAGGGATTTTTTCAAAGAAATCTTTTTCTACCTGTTAGGTTGTCGAGGGCTGATTTGTTTTCCTGTGATAAAAAGCCTTCTGTTTCGACCGCCAAACCTCTCAGGGGAGCATTTGTAACCGTTTGGCAGCATTTTTGAGTGAATTGCCGAAAGTCAGATATTGGATGAAATTGTGACCCCGGGGCTTAGGGATTTTTTCAAAAAAATCTTTTTCTACCTGTTAGGTTGTCGAGGGCTGATTTGTTTTCCTGTGATAAAAAGCCTTCTGTTTCGACCGCCAAACCTCTCAGCGGAGCATTTTCAACCGTTTGGCAGCAATTTTGAGTGAATTGCCGAAAGTCAGATTTTGGATGAAATTGTGACCCCAGGGGCTTAGGGATTTTTTCAAAAAAATCTTTTTCTACCGGTTAAGTTGTGGAGGGCTGATTTCTTTTCTGTGATAAAAAGCCTTCTGTTTCGACCACTAAACCTTTCAGGGGAGCATTTGCAACCGTTTGGCAGCATTTTTGAGTGAATTGTCGAAAGTCAGATTTTGGATGAAATTGTGACCCCGGCACTTAGGGATTTTTTGAAAAAAATCTTTTTCTGCCGGTTAAGTTATCGAGCGCTGATTTCTTTTCCTGTGATAAAAAGCCTTCTGTTTCGACTGCCAAACCTCTCAGTGGGGCTTTGCAACTGTTTGGAACCATGTTTGAGTGAATTGCCAAAAGTCAGATTTTTGATGAAATTCTGACCCCGGGGCTTAGGGATTTTTTCAAAAAAATCTTTTTCTGCCGGTTAAGTTGTCGAGGGCTGATTTCTTTTCCTGTGATAAAAAGCCTTCTGTTTCGACCGCCAAACCTCTCAGCGGAGCATTTGCAACCGTTTGGCAGCATTTTTGAGTGAATTGCCGAAAGTCAGATATTGGATGAAATTGTGACCCCGGGGCTTAGGGATTCTTTCAAAAAAATCTTTTCCTGCCGGTTAAGTTGTCGAGGGCTGATTTGTTTTCCTGTGATAAAAAGCCTTCTGTTTCGACCACTAAACCTTTCAGGGGAGCATTTGCAACCGTTTGGCACCATTTTTGAGTGAATTGCCGAAAGTCAGATTTTGGATGAAATTGTGACCCCGGGGGTTGGGGATTTTTTTCAAAAAAATCTATTTCTGACGGTTAAGTTTTCGAGGGCTGATTTCTTTTCCTGTGATAAAAAGCCTTCTGTTTCGACCGCCAGACCTCCCAGGGGAGCATTTGCAACAGTTTGGCAGCATTTTTGAGTGAATTGCCGAAAGTCAGATTTTGGATGAAATTGTGACCCCGGGACATAGGGATTTTTTCAAAAAAATCTTTTTCTGCCGTTCAAGTTGTGGAGGGCTGATTTCTTTTCTGTGATAAAAAGACTTCTGTTTCGACCACCAAACCTTTCAGGGGAGCATTTGCATCTGTTTGGCAGCATTTTTGAGTGAATTGCCGAAAATCAGATTTTGGATGAAATTTTGACCCCGCGGGTTAGGGATTTTTTAAAATAAATCTTTTTCTGCCGGTTAAGTTGTCGAGGGCCGATTTCTTTTCCTGTGATAAAAAGCTTCTGTTTCGACCGCCAAACCTCTCAGGGGGCTTTGCAACTGTTTGGCACCATTTTTGAGTAAATTGCCGAAAGTCAGATTTTTGCTGAAATTCTGACCCCTTGGCTTAGGGATTTTTTCAAAAATAACTTTTTCTACCGGTTAAGTTGTGGAGGGCTGATTTCTTTTTTGTGATAAAAAGCCTTCTGTTTCGACCGCCAAACCTCTCAGGGGAGCATTTGCAACCGTTTGGCAGCATTTTTGAGTGAATTGCCGAAAGTCAGATTTTTAATGAAATTGTGACCCCTTGCCTTAGGGATTTTTTCAAAAATAACTTTTTCTACCGGTTAAGTTGTGGAGGGCTGATTTCTTTTCTGTGATAAAAAGCCTTCTGTTTTGACCACTAAACCTTTCAGGGGAGCATTTGCAACCGTTTGGCAGCATTTTTGAGTGAATTGCCGAAAGTCAGATTTTGGATGAAATTGTGACCCCGGGGCTTAGGGATTTTTTGAAAAAAATCTTTTTCTGACGGTTAAGTTGTCGAGGGCTGATTTCTTTTCTGTGATAAAAAGCCTTCTGTTTCGACCACTAAACCTTTCAGGGGAGCATTTGCAACCGTTTGGCAGCATTTTTGAGTGAATTGTCGAAAGTCAGATTTTGGATGAAATTGTGACCCCGGGGCTTAGGGATTTTTTGAAAAAAATCTTTTTCTGCCGGTTAGGTTGTCGAGGGCTGATTTCTTTTCCTGTGATAAAAAGCCTTCTGTTTCGACCGCCAAACCTCTCACGGGGGCTTTGCAACTGTTTGGAACCATGTTTGAGTGAATTGCCGAAAGTCAGATTTTTGATGAAATTGTGACCCCGGGGCTTAGGGATTTTTTCAAAAAAATCTTTTTCTGCCGGTTAAGTTGTCGAGGGCTGATTTCTTTTCCTGTGATAAAAAGCCTTCTGTTTCGACCGCCAAACCTCTCAGCGGAGCATTTGCAACCGTTTGGCAGCATTTTTGAGTGAATTGCCGAAAGTCAGATTTTTGATGAAATTGTGACCCCGGAGCTTGGGGATTTTTTCAAAAAAATCTTTTTCGCCCGGTTAAGTTGTCGAGGGCTGATTTCTTTTCCTGTGATAAAAAGACTTCTGTTTCGACCGCCAAACCTCCCAGTGGAGCATTTGCAACCGTTTGGAACTGTTTTTTAGTAAATAGTCGAAAGTCAGATTTTTGCTGAAATTCTGACCCCGGGGCTTAGGGATTTTTTCAAAGAAATCTTTTTCTTCCGGTTAAGTTGTCGAGGGCTGATTTCTTTTCCTGTGATAAAAAGCTTTCTGTTTCGACTGCCAAACCTCCCAGGGGAGCATTTGCAACCGTTTGGCAGCATTTTTGAGTGAATTGCCGAAAGTCAGATATTGGATGAAATTGTGACCCCGGGGCTTAGGGATTTTTTCAAAAAAATCTTTTTCTACCTGTTAGGTTGTCGAGGTCTGATTTCTTTTCCTGTGATAAAAAGCCTTCTGTTTCGACCGCCAAACCTCTCAGGGGAGCATTTGTAACCGTTTGGCAGCATTTTTGAGTGTATTGCCGAAAGTCAGATATTGGATGAAATTGTGACCCCGGGGCTTAGGGATTTTTTGAAAAAAATCTTTTTCTGCCGGTTAAGTTGTCGAGGGCTGATTTCTTTTCCTGTGATAAAAAGCCTTCTGTTTCGACCGCCAAACCTCTCAGCGGAGCATTTGCAACCGTTTGGCAGCATTTTGGAGTGAATTGCCGAAAGTCAGATTTTTGATGAAATTGTGACCCCGGAGCTTGGGGATTTTTTCAAAAAAATCTTTTTCGCCCGGTTAAGTTGTCGAGGGCTGATTTCTTTTCCTGTGATAAAAAGCCTTCTGTTTCGACCGCCAAACCTCCCAGGGGAGCATTTGCAACCGTTTGGAACTGTTTTTGAGTAAATAGTCGAAAGTCAGATTTTTGCTGAAATTCTGACCCCGGGGCTTAGGGATTTTTTCAAAGAAATCTTTTTCTTCCGGTTAAGTTGTCGAGGGCTGATTTCTTTTCCTGTGATAAAAAGCCTTCTGTTTCGACTGCCAAACCTCCCAGGGGAGCATTTGCAACCGTTTGGCAGCATTTTTGAGTGAATTGCGGAAAGTCAGATATTGGATGAAATTGTGACCCCGGGGCTTAGGGATTTTTTCAAAGAAATCTTTTTCTTGCGGTTAAGTTGCCGAGGGCTGATTTCTTTTCCTGTGATAAAAAGCCTTCTCTTTCGACCACCAAACCTCTCAGGGGAGCATTTGTAACCGTTTGGCAGCATTTTTGAGTGAATTGCCGAAAGTCAGATTTTGGATGAAATTGTGACCCCGGGGCTTAGGGATTCTTTCAAAAAAATCTTTTCCTGCCGGTTAAGTTGTCGAGGGCTGATTTGTTTTCCTGTGATAAAAAGCCTTCTGTTTCGACCACGAAACCTTTCAGGGGAGCATTTGCAACGGTTTGGCACCATTTTTGAGTAAATTGCCGAAAGTCAGATTTTTGCTGAAATTGTGACCCCGGGGCTAAGGGATTTTTTCAAGAAAATCTTTTTCTGCCGGTTAAGTTGTCGAGGGCTGATTTCTTTTCCTGTGATAAAAAGCCTTCTGTTTCGACCGCCAAACCTCCCAGGGGAGCATTTGCAACCGTTTGGAACTGTTTTTGAGTAAATAGTCGAAAGTCAGATTTTTGCTGAAATTCTGACCCCGGGGCTTAGGGATTTTTTCAGAGAAATCTTTTTCTTCCGGTTAAGTTGTCGAGGGCTGATTTCTTTTCCTGTGATAAAAAGCCTTCTGTTTCGACCGCCAAACCTCCCAGGGGAGCATTTGCAACCGTTTGGCAGCATTTTTGAGTGAATTGTCGAAAGTCAGATTTTGGATGAAATTGTGACCCCGGGGCTTAGGGATTTTTTGAAAAAAATCTTTTTCTGCCGGTTAGGTTGTCGAGGGCTGATTTCTTTTCCTGTGATAAAAAGCCTTCTGTTTCGACCGCCAAACCTCTCACGGGGGCTTTGCAACTGTTTGGAACCATGTTTGAGTGAATTGCCGAAAGTCAGATTTTTGATGAAATTGTGACCCCGGGGCTTAGGGATTTTTTCAAAAAAATCTTTTTCTGCCGGTTAAGTTGTCGAGGGCTGATTTCTTTTCCTGTGATAAAAAGCCTTCTGTTTCGACCGCCAAACCTCTCAGCGGAGCATTTGCAACCGTTTGGCAGCATTTTTGAGTGAATTGCCGAAAGTCAGATTTTTGATGAAATTGTGACCCCGGAGCTTGGGGATTTTTTCAAAAAAATCTTTTTCGCCCGGTTAAGTTGTCGAGGGCTGATTTCTTTTCCTGTGATAAAAAGACTTCTGTTTCGACCGCCAAACCTCCCAGTGGAGCATTTGCAACCGTTTGGAACTGTTTTTTAGTAAATAGTCGAAAGTCAGATTTTTGCTGAAATTCTGACCCCGGGGCTTAGGGATTTTTTCAAAGAAATCTTTTTCTTCCGGTTAAGTTGTCGAGGGCTGATTTCTTTTCCTGTGATAAAAAGCTTTCTGTTTCGACTGCCAAACCTCCCAGGGGAGCATTTGCAACCGTTTGGCAGCATTTTTGAGTGAATTGCCGAAAGTCAGATATTGGATGAAATTGTGACCCCGGGGCTTAGGGATTTTTTCAAAAAAATCTTTTTCTACCTGTTAGGTTGTCGAGGTCTGATTTCTTTTCCTGTGATAAAAAGCCTTCTGTTTCGACCGCCAAACCTCTCAGGGGAGCATTTGTAACCGTTTGGCAGCATTTTTGAGTGTATTGCCGAAAGTCAGATATTGGATGAAATTGTGACCCCGGGGCTTAGGGATTTTTTGAAAAAAATCTTTTTCTGCCGGTTAAGTTGTCGAGGGCTGATTTCTTTTCCTGTGATAAAAAGCCTTCTGTTTCGACCGCCAAACCTCTCAGCGGAGCATTTGCAACCGTTTGGCAGCATTTTGGAGTGAATTGCCGAAAGTCAGATTTTTGATGAAATTGTGACCCCGGAGCTTGGGGATTTTTTCAAAAAAATCTTTTTCGCCCGGTTAAGTTGTCGAGGGCTGATTTCTTTTCCTGTGATAAAAAGCCTTCTGTTTCGACCGCCAAACCTCCCAGGGGAGCATTTGCAACCATTTGGAACTGTTTTTGAGTAAATAGTCGAAAGTCAGATTTTTGCTGAAATTCTGACCCCGGGGCTTAGGGATTTTTTCAAAGAAATCTTTTTCTTCCGGTTAAGTTGTCGAGGGCTGATTTCTTTTCCTGTGATAAAAAGCCTTCTGTTTCGACTGCCAAACCTCCCAGGGGAGCATTTGCAACCGTTTGGCAGCATTTTTGAGTGAATTGCGGAAAGTCAGATATTGGATGAAATTGTGACCCCGGGGCTTAGGGATTTTTTCAAAGAAATCTTTTTCTTGCGGTTAAGTTGCCGAGGGCTGATTTCTTTTCCTGTGATAAAAAGCCTTCTCTTTCGACCACCAAACCTCTCAGGGGAGCATTTGTAACCGTTTGGCAGCATTTTTGAGTGAATTGCCGAAAGTCAGATTTTGGATGAAATTGTGACCCCGGGGCTTAGGGATTCTTTCAAAAAAATCTTTTCCTGCCGGTTAAGTTGTCGAGGGCTGATTTGTTTTCCTGTGATAAAAAGCCTTCTGTTTCGACCACGAAACCTTTCAGGGGAGCATTTGCAACGGTTTGGCACCATTTTTGAGTAAATTGCCGAAAGTCAGATTTTTGCTGAAATTGTGACCCCGGGGCTAAGGGATTTTTTCAAGAAAATCTTTTTCTGCCGGTTAAGTTGTCGAGGGCTGATTTCTTTTCCTGTGATAAAAAGCCTTCTGTTTCGACCGCCAAACCTCCCAGGGGAGCATTTGCAACCGTTTGGAACTGTTTTTGAGTAAATAGTCGAAAGTCAGATTTTTGCTGAAATTCTGACCCCGGGGCTTAGGGATTTTTTCAGAGAAATCTTTTTCTTCCGGTTAAGTTGTCGAGGGCTGATTTCTTTTCCTGTGATAAAAAGCCTTCTGTTTCGACTGCCAAACCTCCCAGGGGAGCATTTGCAACCGTTTGGCAGCATTTTTGAGTGAATTGCCGAAAGTCAGATATTGGATGAAATTGTGACCCCGGGGCTTAGGGATTTTTTCAAAAAAATCTTTTTCTACCTGTTAGGTTGTCGAGGGCTGATTTGTTTTCCTGTGATAAAAAGCCGTCTGTTTCGACCGCCAAACCTCTCAGGGGAGCATTTGTAACCGTTTGGCAGCATTTTTGAGTGTATTGCCGAAAGTCAGATATTGGATGAAATTGTGACCCCGGGGCTTAGGGATTTTTTCAAAAAAATCTTTTTCTACCTGTTAGGTTGTCGAGGGCTGATTTGTTTTCCTGTGATAAAAAGCCTTCTGTTTCGACCGCCAAACCTCTCAGCGGAGCATTTGCAACCGTTTGGCAGCAATTTTGAGTGAATTGCCGAAAGTCAGATTTTTGATGAAATTGTGACCCCGGGGCTTAGGGATTTTTTCAAAAAAATCTTTTTCTACCGGTTAAGTTGTGGAGGGCTGATTTCTTTTCTGTGATAAAAAGCCTTCTGTTTCGACCACTAAACCTTTCAGGGGAGCATTTGCAACCGTTTGGCAGCATTTTTGAGTGAATTGTCGAAAGTCAGATTTTGGATGAAATTGTGACCCCGGGGCTTAGGGATTTTTTGAAAAAAATCTTTTTCTGCCGGTTAAGTTGTCGAGGGCTGATTTCTTTTCCTGTGATAAAAAGCCTTCTGTTTCGACCGACAAACCTCCCAGGGGAGCATTTGCAACCATTTGGAACTGTTTTTGAGTAAATAGTCGAAAGTCAGATTTTTGCTGAAATTAGGACCCTGGGGCTTAGGGATTTTTTCAAAGAAATCTTTTTCTTCTGGTTAAGTTGTCGAGGGCTGATTTCTTTTCCTGTGATAAAAAGCCTTCTGTTTCGACCGCCAAACCTCCCAGGGGAGCATTTGCAACCGTTTGGAACTGTTTTTGAGTAAATAGTCGAAAGTCAGATTTTTGCTGAAATTCTGACCCCGGGGCTTAGGGATTTTTTCAAAGAAATCTTTTTCTTCCGGTTAAGTTGTCGAGGGCTGATTTCTTTTCCTGTGATAAAAAGCCTTCTGTTTCGACTGCCAAACCTCCCAGGGGAGCATTTGCAACCGTTTGGCAGCATTTTTGAGTGAATTGCGGAAAGTCAGATATTGGATGAAATTGTGACCCCGGGGCTTAGGGATTTTTTCAAAGAAATCTTTTTCTTGCGGTTAAGTTGCCGAGGGCTGATTTCTTTTCCTGTGATAAAAAGCCTTCTCTTTCGACCACCAAACCTCTCAGGGGAGCATTTGTAACCGTTTGGCAGCATTTTTGAGTGAATTGCCGAAAGTCAGATTTTGGATGAAATTGTGACCCCGGGGCTTAGGGATTCTTTCAAAAAAATCTTTTCCTGCCGGTTAAGTTGTCGAGGGCTGATTTGTTTTCCTGTGATAAAAAGCCTTCTGTTTCGACCACGAAACCTTTCAGGGGAGCATTTGCAACGGTTTGGCACCATTTTTGAGTAAATTGCCGAAAGTCAGATTTTTGCTGAAATTGTGACCCCGGGGCTAAGGGATTTTTTCAAGAAAATCTTTTTCTGCCGGTTAAGTTGTCGAGGGCTGATTTCTTTTCCTGTGATAAAAAGCCTTCTGTTTCGACCGCCAAACCTCCCAGGGGAGCATTTGCAACCGTTTGGAACTGTTTTTGAGTAAATAGTCGAAAGTCAGATTTTTGCTGAAATTCTGACCCCGGGGCTTAGGGATTTTTTCAGAGAAATCTTTTTCTTCCGGTTAAGTTGTCGAGGGCTGATTTCTGTTTCTGTGATAAAAAGCCTTCTGTTTCGACTGCCAAACCTCCCAGGGGAGCATTTGCAACCGTTTGGCAGCATTTTTGAGTGAATTGCCGAAAGTCAGATATTGGATGAAATTGTGACCCCGGGGCTTAGGGATTTTTTCAAAAAAATCTTTTTCTACCTGTTAGGTTGTCGAGGGCTGATTTGTTTTCCTGTGATAAAAAGCCTTCTGTTTCGACCGCCAAACCTCTCAGGGGAGCATTTGTAACCGTTTGGCAGCATTTTTGAGTGTATTGCCGAAAGTCAGATATTGGATGAAATTGTGACCCCGGGGCTTAGGGATTTTTTCAAAAAAATCTTTTTCTACCTGTTAGGTTGTCGAGGGCTGATTTGTTTTCCTGTGATAAAAAGCCTTCTGTTTCGACCGCCAAACCTCTCAGCGGAGCATTTGCAACCGTTTGGCAGCAATTTTGAGTGAATTGCCGAAAGTCAGATTTTTGATGAAATTGTGACCCCGGGGCTTAGGGATTTTTTCAAAAAAATCTTTTTCTACCGGTTAAGTTGTGGAGGGCTGATTTCTTTTCTGTGATAAAAAGCCTTCTGTTTCGACCACTAAACCTTTCAGGGGAGCATTTGCAACCGTTTGGCAGCATTTTTGAGTGAATTGTCGAAAGTCAGATTTTGGATGAAATTGTGACCCCGGAGCTTAGGGATTTTTTGAAAAAAATCTTTTTCTGCCGGTTAAGTTGTCGAGGGCTGATTTCTTTTCCTGTGATAAAAAGCCTTCTGTTTCGACCGACAAACCTCCCAGGGGAGCATTTGCAACCATTTGGAACTGTTTTTGAGTAAATAGTCGAAAGTCAGATTTTTGCTGAAATTAGGACCCTGGGGCTTAGGGATTTTTTCAAAGAAATCTTTTTCTTCTGGTTAAGTTGTCGAGGGCTGATTTCTTTTCCTGTGATAAAAAGCCTTCTGTTTCGACTGCCAAATCTCCCAGGGGAGCATTTGCAACCGTTTGGCAGCATTTTTGAGTGAATTGCCGAAAGTCAGATATTGGATGAAATTGTGACCCCGGGGCTTAGGGATTTTTTCAAAAAAATCTTTTTCTACCTGTTAGGTTGTCGAGGGTTGATTTGTTTTCCTGTGATAAAAAGCCTTCTGTTTCGACCGCCAAACCTCTCAGGGGAGCATTTGTAACCGTTTGGCAGCATTTTTGAGTGAATTGCCGAAAGTCAGATATTGGATGAAATTGTGACCCCGGGGCTTAGGGATTTTTTCAAAAAAATCTTTTTCTACCTGTTAGGTTGTCGAGGGCTGATTTGTTTTCCTATGATAAAAAGCCTTCTGTTTCGACCGCCAAACCTCTCAGCAGAGCATTTGCAACCGTTTGGCAGCAATTTTGAGTGAATTGCCGAAAGTCAGATTTTTGATGAAATTGTGACCCCGGGGCTTAGGGATTTTTTCAAAAAAATCTTTTTCTTCTGGTTAAGTTGTCGAGGGCTGATTTCTTTTCCTGTGATAAAAAGCCTTCTGTTTCGACTGCCAAACCTCCCAGGGGAGCATTTGCAACCGTTTGGCAGCATTTTTGAGTGAATTGCCGAAAGTCAGATATTGGATGAAATTGTGACCCCGGGGCTTAGGGATTTTTTCAAAAAAATCTTTTTCTACCTGTTAGGTTGTCGAGGGCTGATTTGTTTTCCTGTGATAAAAAGCCTTCTGTTTCGACCGCCAAACCTCTCAGGGGAGCATTTGTAACCGTTTGGCAGCATTTTTGAGTGAATTGCCGAAAGTCAGATATTGGATGAAATTGTGACCCCGGGGCTTAGGGATTTTTTCAAAAAAATCTTTTTCTACCTGTTAGGTTGTCGAGGGCTGATTTGTTTTCCTATGATAAAAAGCCTTCTGTTTCGACCGCCAAACCTCTCAGCAGAGCATTTGCAACCGTTTGGCAGCAATTTTGAGTGAATTGCCGAAAGTCAGATTTTTGATGAAATTGTGACCCCGGGGCTTAGGGATTTTTTCAAAAAAATCTTTTTCTACCGGTTAAGTTGTGGAGGGCTGATTTCTTTTCTGTGATAAAAAGCCTTCTGTTTCGACCACTAAACCTTTCAGGGTAGCATTTGCAACCGTTTGGCAGCATTTTTGAGTGAATTGTCGAAAGTCAGATTTTGGATGAAATTGTGACCCCGGAGCTTGGGGATTTTTTCAAAAAAATCTTTTTTGCCCGGTTAAGTTGTCGAGGGCTGATTTCTTTTCCTGTGATAAAAAGCCTTCTGTTTCGACCGCCAAACCTCCCATGGGAGCATTTGCAACCGTTTGGAACTGTTTTTGAGTAAATAGTCGAAAGTCAGATTTTTGCTGAAATTAGGACCCCGGGGCTTAGGGATTTTTTCAAAGAAATCTTTTTCTTCTGGTTAAGTTGTCGAGGGCTGATTTCTTTTCCTGTGATAAAAAGCCTTCTGTTTCGACTGCCAAACCTCCCAGGGGAGCATTTGCAACCGTTCGGCAGCATTTTTGAGTGAATTGCCGAAAGTCAGATATTGGATGAAATTGTGACCCCGGGGCTTAGGGATTTTTTCAAAAAAATCTTTTTCTACCTGTTAGGTTGTCGAGGGTTGATTTGTTTTCCTGTGATAAAAAGCCTTCTGTTTCGACCGCCAAACCTCTCAGGGGAGCATTTGTAACCGTTTGGCAGCATTTTTGAGTGAATTGCCGAAAGTCAGATATTGGATGAAATTGTGACCCCGGGGCTTAGGGATTTTTTCAAAAAAATCTTTTTCTACCTGTTAGGTTGTCGAGGGCTGATTTGTTTTCCTATGATAAAAAGCCTTCTGTTTCGACCGCCAAACCTCTCAGCAGAGCATTTGCAACCGTTTGGCAGCAATTTTGAGTGAATTGCCGAAAGTCAGATTTTTGATGAAATTGTGACCCCGGGGCTTAGGGATTTTTTCAAAAAAATCTTTTTCTTCTGGTTAAGTTGTCGAGGGCTGATTTCTTTTCCTGTGATAAAAAGCCTTCTGTTTCGACTGCCAAACCTCCCAGGGGAGCATTTGCAACCGTTTGGCAGCATTTTTGAGTGAATTGCCGAAAGTCAGATATTGGATGAAATTGTGACCCCGGGGCTTAGGGATTTTTTCAAAAAAATCTTTTTCTACCTGTTAGGTTGTCGAGGGCTGATTTGTTTTCCTGTGATAAAAAGCCTTCTGTTTCGACCGCCAAACCTCTCAGGGGAGCATTTGTAACCGTTTGGCAGCATTTTTGAGTGAATTGCCGAAAGTCAGATATTGGATGAAATTGTGACCCCGGGGCTTAGGGATTTTTTCAAAAAAATCTTTTTCTACCTGTTAGGTTGTCGAGGGCTGATTTGTTTTCCTATGATAAAAAGCCTTCTGTTTCGACCGCCAAACCTCTCAGCAGAGCATTTGCAACCGTTTGGCAGCAATTTTGAGTGAATTGCCGAAAGTCAGATTTTTGATGAAATTGTGACCCCGGGGCTTAGGGATTTTTTCAAAAAAATCTTTTTCTACCGGTTAAGTTGTGGAGGGCTGATTTCTTTTCTGTGATAAAAAGCCTTCTGTTTCGACCACTAAACCTTTCAGGGTAGCATTTGCAACCGTTTGGCAGCATTTTTGAGTGAATTGTCGAAAGTCAGATTTTGGATGAAATTGTGACCCCGGAGCTTGGGGATTTTTTCAAAAAAATCTTTTTTGCCCGGTTAAGTTGTCGAGGGCTGATTTCTTTTCCTGTGATAAAAAGCCTTCTGTTTCGACCGCCAAACCTCCCATGGGAGCATTTGCAACCGTTTGGAACTGTTTTTGAGTAAATAGTCGAAAGTCAGATTTTTGCTGAAATTAGGACCCCGGGGCTTAGGGATTTTTTCAAAGAAATCTTTTTCTTCTGGTTAAGTTGTCGAGGGCTGATTTCTTTTCCTGTGATAAAAAGCCTTCTGTTTCGACTGCCAAACCTCCCAGGGGAGCATTTGCAACCGTTCGGCAGCATTTTTGAGTGAATTGCCGAAAGTCAGATATTGGATGAAATTGTGACCCCGGGGCTTAGGGATTTTTTCAAAAAAATCTTTTTCTACCTGTTAGGTTGTCGAGGGTTGATTTGTTTTCCTGTGATAAAAAGCCTTCTGTTTCGACCGCCAAACCTCTCAGGGGAGCATTTGTAACCGTTTGGCAGCATTTTTGAGTGAATTGCCGAAAGTCAGATATTGGATGAAATTGTGACCCCGGGGCTTAGGGATTTTTTCAAAAAAATCTTTTTCTACCTGTTAGGTTGTCGAGGGCTGATTTGTTTTCCTATGATAAAAAGCCTTCTGTTTCGACCGCCAAACCTCTCAGCAGAGCATTTGCAACCGTTTGGCAGCAATTTTGAGTGAATTGCCGAAAGTCAGATTTTTGATGAAATTGTGACCCCGGGGCTTAGGGATTTTTTCAAAAAAATCTTTTTCTACCGGTTAAGTTGTGGAGGGCTGATTTCTTTTCTGTGATAAAAAGCCTTCTGTTTCGACCACTAAACCTTTCAGGGGAGCATTTGCAACCGTTTGGTAGCATTTTTGAGTGAATTGCCGAAAGTCAGATTTTGGATGAAATTGTGACCCCGGGGCTTAGGGATTTTTTCAAAAAAATCTTTTGATGCCGGTTAAGTTGTCGAGGGCTGATTTCTTTTCTGTGATAAAAAGCCTTCTGTTTCGACCGCCAAACCTTTCAGGGGAGCATTTGCAACCGTTTGGCACAATTTTTTAGTAAATTGCCGAAAGTCAGATTTTTGCTGAAATTGTGACCCCGGGGCTTAGGGATTTTTTCAAGAAAATCTTTTTCTGCCGGTTAAGTTGTCGAGGGCTGATTTATTTTCCTGTGATAAAAAGCCTTCTGTTTCGACCAATAAACCTTTCAGGGGAGCATTTGAAACCGTTTGGCAGCATTTTTGAGTGAATTGCCAAAAGTCAGATTTTGGATGAAATTGTGACCCCGGGGCTTAGGGATTTTTTCAAAAAAATCTTTTTCTGCTGGTTATGTTGTCGAGGGCTGATTTCTTTTCTAGGGGTTAAAAAGCCTTCTGTTTCGACCGCCAAACCTCTCAGCGGAGCATCTGCAACCGTTTAGCAGTATTTTTGAGTAAATTGCCGAAAGTCAGATTTTGGATGAAATTGTGACCCCGGGGCTTGGGGATTTTTTCAAAAAAATCTTTTTCTTCCGGTTAAGTTGTCGAGGGCTGATTTCTTTTCCTGTGATAAAAAGCCTTCTCTTTCGACCGCCAAACCTCTCAGGGGAGCATTTGTAACCGTTTGGCAGCATTTTTGAGTAAATTGCCGAAAGTCAGATTTTGGATGAAATTGTGACCCCGGGGCTTAGGGATTTTTTCAAAAAAATCTTTTTCTGCCTGTTAGGTTGTCGAGGGCTGATTTGTTTTCCTGTTATAAAAAGCCTTCTGTTTCGACCGCCAAACCTCTCAGGGGAGCATTTGCAACCGTTTGGCAGAATTTTTGAGTGAATTGCCGAAAGTCAGATATTGGATGAAATTGTGACCCCGAGGCTTAGGGATTTTTTCAAAAAAACTTTTTCTGCCAGTTAAGTTGTCGTGGGCTGATTTCTTTTCCTGTGATAAAAAGCCTTCTGTTTCGACCACTAAACCTTTCAGGGGAGCATTTGCAACCGTTTGGCACAATTTTTGAGTAAATTGCCAAAAGTCAGATTTTTGCAGAAATTGTGACCCCGGGGCTTAGGGATTTTTTCAAGAAAATCTTTTTCTGCCGGTTAAGTTGTCGAGGGCTGATTTCTTTTCCTGTGATGAAAAGCATTCTGTTTCGAACACTAAACCTCTCAGCGGAGCATTTGCAACCGTTTGGCAGCATTTTTGAGTAAATTGCCGAAAGTCAGATTTTGGATGAAATTGTGACCCCGGGGCTTAGGGATTTTTTCAAAAAAATCTTTTTCTGCCTGTTAGGTTGTCGAGGGCTGATTTCTTTTCCTGTGATAAAAAGCCTTCCGTTTCGACCGCCAAACCTCTCAGGGGAGCATTTGAAACCGTTTGGCAGCATTTTTGAGTGAATTGCCGAAAGTCAGATTTTGGATGAAATTGTGACCCCGGGGCTTAGGGATTCTTTCAAAAAAATCTTTTTCTTCCGGTTAAGTTGTGGAGGGCTGATTTGTTTTCCTGTGATAAAAAGCCTTCTCTTTCGACCGCCAAACCTCTCAGGGGAGCATTTGTAACCGTTTGGCAGCATTTTTGAGTAAATTGCCGAAAGTCAGATTTTGGATGAAATTGTGACCCCGGGGCTTAGGGATTTTTTCAAAAAAATCTTTTTCTGCCTGTTAGGTTGTCGAGGGCTGATTTGTTTTCCTGTTATAAAAAGCCTTCTGTTTCGACCGCCAAACCTCTCAGGGGAGCATTTGCAACCGTTTGGCAGCATTTTTGAGTGAATTGCCGAAAGTCAGATATTGGATGAAATTGTGACCCCGGGGCTTAGGGATTTTTTCAAAAAAATCTTTTTCTTCCGGTTAAGTTGTCGAGGGCTGATTTCTTTTCCTGTGATAAAAAGCCTTCTGTTTCGACCGCCAAACCTCCCAGGGGAGCATTTGCAACCGTATGGCAGCATTTTTGAGTGAATTGCCGAAAGTCAGATTTTTAATGAAATTTTGACCCCGGGGCTTAGGGATTTTTTCAAAAAAATCTTTTTCTGCCGGTGAAGTTGTCGACGGCTGATTTCTTTTCCTGTGATAAAAAGCCTTCTGTTTCGACTGCCAAACCTCTCGGCGGAGGATTTGCAACCGTTTGGCAGCATTTTGAGTGAATTGCCGAAAGTCAGATTTTTGCTGAAATTGTGACCCCGAGGCTTAGGGATTTTTTCAAGAAAATCTTTTTCTGCCGGTTAAGCTGTGGAGGCCTGATTTCTTTTCCTGTGATAAAAAGCCTTCTGTTTCGACCGCCAAACCTCTCAGCGAAGCATTTGCAACCGTTTGGCAGCATTTTGAGTGAATTGCCGAAAGTCAGATTTTGGATGAAATTGTGACCCCGGGGCTTGGGGATTTTTTCAAAAAAATCTTTTTCTACCGGTTAACCTGTGGAGGCCTGATTTCTTTTCCTGTGATAAAAAGCCTTCTGTTTCGACCGCCAAACCTCCCAGGGGAGCATTTGCAACCGTTTGGCAGCATTTTGAGTGAATAGCCGAAAGTCAGATTTTGGATGAAATTGTGACCCCGGGGCTTGGGGATTTTTTCAAAAATCTTTTTCTGCCTGTTAAGTTGTCGAGGGCTGATTTCTTTTCCTGTGATAAAAAGCCTTCTGTTTCGACCGCCAAACCTATCAGCGGAGCAGTTGCAACCGTTTGGCAGCATTTTTGAGTGAATTGCCGAAAGTCAGATTTTTGATGAAATTGTGACCCCAGGGCTTAGGGATTTTTTCAAAAATAACTTTTTCTACCGGTTAAGTTGTGGAGGGCTGATTTCTTCTCTGTCATAAAAAGCATTGTGTTTCGACCACTAAACCTTTCAAGGGAGCATTTGCAACCGTTTGGCAGCATTTTTGAGTAAATTGCCGAAAGTCAGATTTTGGATGAAATTGTGACCCCGGGGTTAGGGATTTTTTCAAGAAAATCTTTTTCTGCCGGTTAAGTTGTCGAGGGCTAATTTCTTTTCCTGTGATAAAAAGCATTCTGTTTCGACCACTAAACCTCTCAGCGGAGCATTTGCAACCGTTTGGCAGCATTTTTGAGTAAATTGCCGAAAGTCAGATTTTGGATGAAATTGTGACCCCGGGGCTTAGGGATTTTTTCAAAAAAATCTTTTTCTTCCGGTTAAGTTGTGGAGGGCTGATTTCTTTTCCTGTGATAAAAAGCCTTCTGTTTCGACCGCCAAACCTCTCAGCGAAGCATTTGCAACCGTTTGGCAGCATTTTGAGTGAATTGCCGAAAGTCAGATTTTGGATGAAATTGTGACCCCGGGGCTTGGGGATTTTTTCAAAAAAATCTTTTTCTGCCGGTTAAGTTGTCGAGGGCTGATTTCTTTTCCTGTGATAAAAAGCCTTCTGTTTCGACTGCCAAACCTCTCGGCGGAGGATTTGCAACCGTTTGGCAGCATTTTTGAGTGAATTGCCGAAAGTCAGATTTTGGATGAAATTGTGACCCCAGGGCTTAGGGATTTTTTCAAGAAAATCTTTTTCTGCCGGTTAAGCTGTGGAGGCCTGATTTCTTTTCCTGTGATAAAAAGCCTTCTGTTTCGACCGCCAAAACTCCCAGGGGAGCATTTGCAACCGTATGGCAGCATTTTTGAGTGAATTGCCGAAAGTCAGATTTTGGATGAAATTGTGACCCCGGGGCTTAGGGATTTTTTCAAAAAAATCTTTTTCTGCCGGTTAAGTTGTCGACGGCTGATTTCTTTTCCTGTGATAAAAAGCCTTCTGTTTCGACCACTAAACCTTTCAGGGGAGCATTTGCAACCGTTTGGCACAATTTTTGAGTGAATTGCGGAAAGTCAGATTTTTGATGAAATTGTGACCCCAGGGCTTAGGGATTTTTTCAATAATAACTTTTTCTACCGGTTAAGTTGTGGAGGGCTGATTTCTTCTCTGTGATAAAAAGCCTTCTGTTTCGACCACCAAACCTTTCAGGGGAGCATTTGCAACCGTTTGGCACAATTTTTGAGTAAATTGCCGAAAGTCAGATTTTTGCTGAAATTGTGACCCCGGGGCTTAGGGATTTTTTCAAAAAAATGTTTTTCTTCCGGTTAAGTTGTCGAGGGCTGATTTCTTTTCCTGTGATAAAAAGCCTTCTGTTTCGACCGCCAAACCTCCCAGGGGAGCATTTGCAACCGTATGGCAGCATTTTTGAGTGAATTGCCGAAAGTCAGATTTTGGATGAAGTTGTGACCCCGGGGCTTAGGGATTTTTTCAAAAAAATCTTTTTCTTCCGGTTAAGTTGTCGACGGCTGATTTCTTTTCCTGTGATAAAAAGCCTTCTGTTTCGACCGCCAAACCTCTCAGCGGAGCATTTGCAACCGTTTGGCAGCATTTTTGAGTGAATTGCCGAAAGTCAGATTTTGGATGAAATTGTGACCCCGGGGCTTAGGGATTTTTTCAAAAAAATCTTTTTCTGCCTGTTAGGTGGTCGAGGGCTGATTTGTTTTCCTGTGATAAAAAGCCTTCTGTTTCGACCGCCAAACCTATCAGCGGAGCAGTTGCAACCGTTTGGCAGCATTTTTGAGTGAATTGCCGAAAGTCAGATTTTTGATGAAATTGTGACCCCGGGGCTTAGGGATTTTTTCAAAAATAACTCTTTCTACCGCTTAACCTGTGGAGGCCTGATTTCTTTTCCTGTGATAAAAAGCCTTCTGTTTCGACCGCCAAACCTCCCAGGGGAGCATTTGCAACCGTATGGCAGCATTTTTGAGTGAATTGCCGAAAGTCAGATTTTGGATGAAATTGTGACCCCGGGGCTTAGGGATTTTTTCAAAAAAATCTTTTTCTGCCGGTTAAGTTGTCGACGGCTGATTTCTTTTCCTGTGATAAAAAGCCTTCTGTTTCGACCGCCAAACCTCTCAGGGGGGCAGTTGCAACCGTTTTGCACCATTTTTATGTTAGTTGCCGAAGGTCAGATTTTGGATGAAATTGTGACCCCGGGGCTTAGGGATTTTTTCAAGAAAATCTTTTTCTGCCGGTTAAGCTGTGGAGGCCTGATTTCTTTTCCTGTGATAAAAAGCCTTCTGTTTCGACCGCCAAACCTCTCAGCGAAGCATTTGCAACCGTTTGGCAGCATTTTGAGTGAATTGCCGAAAGTCAGATTTTGGATGAAATTGTGACCCCGGGGCTTGGGGATTTTTTCAAAAATCTTTTTCTGCCGGTTAAGTTGTCGAGGGCTGATTTCTTTTCCTGTGATAAAAAGCCTTCTGTTTCGACCGCCAAACCTATCAGCGGAGCAGTTGCAACCGTTTGGCAGCATTTTTGAGTGAATTGCCGAAAGTCAGATTTTTGATGAAATTGTGACCCCAGGGCTTAGGGATTTTTTCAAAAATAACTTTTTCTACCAGTTAAGTTGTGGAGGGCTGATTTCTTCTCTGTGATAAAAAGCCTTCTGTTTCGACCACCAAACCTTTCAGGGAAGCATTTGCAACCGTTTGGCACCATTTTTCAGTAAATTGCCGAAAGTCAGATTTTTGCTGAAATTGTGACCCCGGGGCTTAGGGATTTTTCCAAAAAAATATTTTTCTGCCGGTTAAGTTGTCGTGGGCTGATTTCTTTTCCTGTGATAAAAAGCCTTCTGTTTCGACCACTAAACCTTTCAGGGGAGCATTTGCAACCGTTTGGCACAATTTTTGAGTAAATTGCCAAAAGTCAGATTTTTGCTGAAATTGTGACCCCGGGGCTTAGGGATTTTTTCAAGAAAATCTTTTTCTGCCGGTTAAGCTGTGGAGGCCTGATTTCTTTTCCTGTGATAAAAAGCCTTCTGTTTCGACCGCCAAACCTCTCAGCGAAGCATTTGCAACCGTTTGGCAGCATTTTGAGTGAATTGCCGAAAGTCAGATTTTGGATGAAATTGTGACCCCGGGGCTTAGGGATTTTTTCAAAAAAATCTTTTTCTGCCGGTTAAGTTGTCGTGGGCTGATTTCTTTTCCTGTGATAAAAAGCCTTCTGTTTCGACCACTAAACCTTTCAGGGGAGCATTTGCAACCGTTTGGCACAATTTTTGGGTAAATTGCCAAAAGTCAGATTTTTGCTGAAATTGTGACTCCGGGGCTTAGGGATTTTTTCAAGAAAATCTTTTTCTGCCGGTTAAGCTGTGGAGGCCTGATTTCTTTTCCTGTGATAAAAAGCCTTCTGTTTCGACCGCCAAACCTCTCAGCGAAGCATTTGCAACCGTTTGGCAGCATTTTGAGTGAATTGCCGAAAGTCAGATTTTGGATGAAATTGTGACCCCGGGGCTTAGGGATTTTTTCAAAAAAATCTTTTTCTGCCGGTTAAGTTGTCGTGGGCTGATTTCTTTTCCTGTGATAAAAAGCCTTCTGTTTCGACCACTAAACCTTTCAGGGGAGCATTTGCAACCGTTTGGCACAATTTTTGAGTAAATTGCCAAAAGTCAGATTTTTGCTGAAATTGTGACCCCGGGGCTTAGGGATTTTTTCAAGAAAATCTTTTTCTGCCGGTTAAGCTGTGGGCGCCTGATTTCTTTTCCTGTGATAAAAAGCCTTCTGTTTCGACCGCCAAACCTCTCAGCGAAGCATTTGCAACCGTTTGGCAGCATTTTGAGTGAATTGCCGAAAGTCAGATTTTGGATGAAATTGTGACCCCGGGGCTTGGGGATTTTTTCAAAAAAATCTTTTTCTGCCGGTTAAGTTGTCGAGGGCTGATTTCTTTTCAGTGATAAAAAGCCTTCTGTTTCGACTGCCAAACCTCTCGGCGGAGGATTTGCAACCGTTTGGCAGCATTTTTGAGTGAATTGCCGAAAGTCAGATTTTGGATGAAATTGTGACCCCGGGGCTTAGGGGTTTTTTCAAAAAAATCTTTTTCTGCCTGTTAGGTTGTCGAGGGCTGATTTGTTTTCCTGTGATAAAAAGCCTTCTGTTTCGACCGCCAAACCTATCAGCGGAGCAGTTGCAACCGTTTGGCAGCATTTTTGAGTGAATTGCCGAAAGTCAGATTTTGGATGAAATTGTGACCCCAGGGCTTAGGGATTTTTTCAAGAAAATCTTTTTCTGCCGGTTAAGCTGTGGAGGCCTGATTTCTTTTCCTGTGATAAAAAGCCTTCTGTTTCGACCGCCAAAACTCCCAGGGGAACATTTGCAACCGTATGGCAGCATTTTTGAGTGAATTGCCGAAAGTCAGATTTTGGATGAAATTGTGACCCCGGGGCTTAGGGATTTTTTCAAAAAAATCTTTTTCTGCCGGTTAAGTTGTCGACGGCTGATTTCTTTTCCTGTGATAAAAAGCCTTCTGTTTCGACCACTAAACCTTTCAGGGGAGCATTTGCAACCGTTTGGCACAATTTTTGAGTGAATTGCGGAAAGTCAGATTTTTGATGAAATTGTGACCCCAGGGCTTAGGGATTTTTTCAATAATAACTTTTTCTACCGGTTAAGTTGTGGAGGGCTGATTTCTTCTCTGTGATAAAAAGCCTTCTGTTTCGACCACCAAACCTTTCAGGGGAGCATTTGCAACCGTTTGGCACAATTTTTGAGTAAATTGCCGAAAGTCAGATTTTTGCTGAAATTGTGACCCCGGGGCTTAGGGATTTTTTCAAAAAAATGTTTTTCTGCTGGTTAAGTTGTCGAGGGCTAATTTCTTTTCCTGTGATAAAAAGCCTTCTGTTTCGACCGCCAAACCTCTCAGCGGAGCATTTGCAACCGTTTGGCAGTATTTTTGAGTAAATTGCCGAAAGTCAGATTTTGGATGAAATTGTGACCCCGGGGCTTGGGGATTTTTTCAAAAAAATCTTTTTCTTCCGGTTAAGTTGTCGAGGGCTGATTTCTTTTCCTGTGATGAAAAGCATTCTGTTTCGACCACTAAACCTTTCAGGGGAGCATTTGCAACCGTTTGGCAGCATTTTTGAGTAAATTGCCGAAAGTCAGATTTTGGATGAAATTGTGACCCCGGGGCTTGGGGATTTTTTCAAAAAAATCTTTTTCTGCCTGTTAGGTTGTCGAGGGCTGATTTCTTTTCCTGTGATAAAAAGCCTTCCGTTTCGACCGCCAAACCTCTCAGGGGAGCATTTGAAACCGTTTGGCAGCATTTTTGAGTGAATTGCCGAAAGTCAGATTTTGGATGAAATTGTGACCCCGGGGCTTAGGGATTTTTTCAAAAAAATCTTTTTCTGCCTGTTAGGTTGTCGAGGGCTGATTTGTTTTCCTGTTATAAAAAGCCTTCTGTTTCGACCGCCAAACCTCTCAGGGGAGCATTTGCAACCGTTTGGCAGCATTTTTGAGTGAATTGCCGAAAGTCAGATATTGGATGAAATTGTGACCCCGGGGCTTAGGGATTTTTTCAAAAAAATCTTTTTCTTCCGGTTAACTTGTCGAGGGCTGATTTCTTTTCCTGTGATAAAAAGCCTTCTGTTTCGACCGCCAAACCTCCCAGGGGAGCATTTGCAACCGTATGGCAGCATTTTTGAGTGAATTGCCGAAAGTCAGATTTTGGATGAAGTTGTGACCCCGGGGCTTAGGGATTTTTTCAAAAAAATCTTTTTCTGCCGGTTAAGTTGTCGACGGCTGATTTCTTTTCCTGTGATAAAATGCCTTCTGTTTCGACCGCCAAACCTCTCAGCGGAGCATTTGCAACCGTTTGGCAGCATTTTTGAGTAAATTGCCGAAAGTCAGATTTTGGATGAAATTGTGACCCCGGGGCTTAGGGATTTTTTCAAAAAAATCTTTTTCTGCCGGTTAAGTTGTCGTGGGCTGATTTCTTTTCCTGTGATAAAAAGCCTTCTGTTTCGACCACTAAACCTTTCAGGGGAGCATTTGCAACCGTTTGGCACAATTTTTGAGTAAATTGCCCAAAGTCAGATTTTTGCTAAAATTGTGACCCCGGGGCTTAGGGATTTTTTCAAAAGAATCTTTTTCTGCCGGTTAAGCTGTGGAGGCCTGATTTCTTTTCCTGTGATAAAAAGCCTTCTGTTTCGACCGCCAAACCTCTCAGCGAAGCATTTGCAACCGTTTGGCAGCATTTTGAGTGAATTGCCGAAAGTCAGATTTTGGATGAAATTGTGACCCCGGGGCTTGGGGATTTTTTCAAAAATCTTTTTCTGCCGGTTAAGTTGTCGAGGCCTGATTTCTTTTCCTGTGATAAAAAGCCTTCTGTTTCGACCGCCAAACTTCTCAGCGGAGCATTTGCAACCGTTTGGCAGCATTTTTGAGTGAATTGCCAAAAGTCAGATTTTGGATGAAATTGTGACCCCGGGGTTTAGGGATTTTTTCAAAAAAATCTTTTTCTGCCGGTTAAGTTGTCGAGGGCTGATTTCTTTTCCTGTGATAAAAAGCCTTCTCTTTCGACCGCCAAACCTCTCAGGGGAGCATTTGTAACCGTTTGGCAGCATTTTTGAGTGAATTGCCGAAAGTCAGATTTTGGATGAAATTGTGACCCCGGGGCTTAGGGATTTTTTCAAAAAAATCTTTTTCTGCCTGTTATGTTGTCGAGGGCTGATTTCTTTTCCTGTGATAAAAAGCCTTCTGTTTCGACCAGTATACCTTTCAGGGGAGCATTTGCAACCGTTTGGCACAATTTTTGAGTAAATTGCCGAAAGTCAGATTTTTGCTGAAATTGTGACCCCGGGGCTTGGGGATTTTTTCAAAAAAATCTTTTTCTGCCGGTTAAGTTGTCGAGGGCTTATTTCTTTTCCTGTGATAAAAAGCCTTCTGTTTCGACCGCCAAACCTCTCAGCGGAGCATTTGCAACCGTTTGGCAGCATTTTTGAGTGAATTGCCAAAAGTCAGATTTTGGATGAAATTGTGACCCCGGGGCTTAGGGATTTTTTCAAAAAAATCTTTTTCTGCCGGTTAAGTTGTCGAGGACTGATTTCTTTTCTGTGATAAAAAGACTTCTGTTTCGACCACTAAACCTTTCAGGGGAGCATTTGCAACCGTTTGGCAGCATTTTTGAGTGAATTGCCAAAAGTCAGATTTTGGATGAAATTGTGACTCCGGGGCTTAGGGATTTTTTCAAAAAAATCTTTTTCTGCCGGTTAAGTTGTCGAGGGCTGATTTGTTTTCCTGCTATAAAAAGCCTTCTGTTTCGACCGCCAAACCTCTCAGGGGAGCATTTGCAACCGTTTGGCAGCATTTTTGAGTAAATTGCCGAAAGTCAGATTTTTGCTGAAATTCTGACCCCGGGGCTTAGGGATTTTTTTAAAAAAATCTTTTTCTGCTGGTTAAGTTGTCGAGGACTGATTTCTTTTCTGTGATAAAAAGACTTCTGTTTCGACCACTAAACCTCTCAGGGGAACATTTGCAACTGTTTGGCACCATTTTTGAGTAAATAGCCGAAAGTCAGATTTTTGCTTAAATTGTGACTCCGGGGCTTAGGGATTTTTTCAAAAAAATCTTTTTATGCCGGTTAAGTTGTCGAGGGCTGATTTGTTTTCCTGCTATAAAAAGCCTTCTGTTTCGACCGCCAAACCTCTCAGGGGAGCATTTGCAACCGTTTGGCAGCATTTTTGAGTAAATTGCCGAAAGTCAGATTTTTGCTGAAATTCTGACCCCGGAGCTTAGGGATTTTTACAAAAAAATCTTTTTCTGCCGGTTAAGTTGTCGAGGGCTGATTTCTTTTCCCGTGATAAAAAGCCTTCTGTTTCGACCGCCAAACCTCTCAGGGGAACATTTGCAACCGTTTGGCACCATTTTTGAGTAAATAGCCGAAAGTCAGATTTTTGCTTAAATTGTGACCCCGGGGCTTAGGGATTTTTTCAAAAAATCTTTTTCTGCCAGTTAAGTTGTCGAGGGCTTATTTGTATTCCTGTTATAAAAAGCCTTCTGTTTCGACCGCCAAACCTCTCAGGGGAGCATTTGCAACCGTTTGGCAGCATTTTTGAGTGAATTGCCGAAAGTCAGATTTTGGATGAAATTGTGACCCCGGGGTTTAGGGATTTATTCAAAAAAATCTTTTTCTGCCGGTTAAGTTGTCGAGGGCTGAGTTCTTTTCCTGTGATAAAAAGCCTTCTGTTTCGACCGCCAAACCTCTCAGGGGGGCTTTGCAGCTGTTTGGAACCATGTTTGAGTAAATTGTCGAAAGTCAGATTTTTGCTGAAATTGTGACCCCGGGGCTTAGGGATTTTTTCAAAAAATCTTTTTCTGCCAGTTAAGTTGTCGAGGGCTGATTTGTTTTCCTGTTATAAAAAGCCTTCTGTTTCGACCGCCAAACCTCTCAGGGGAGCATTTGCAACCGTGTGGCAGCATTTTTGAGTGAATTGCCGAAAGTCAGATATTGGATGAAATTGTGACCCCGGGGCTTAGGGATTTTTTCAAAAAAATCTTTTTCTTCCGGTTAACTTGTCGAGGGCTGATTTCTTTTCCTGTGATAAAAAGCCTTCTGTTTCGACCGCCAAACCTCCCAGGGGAGCATTTGCAACCGTATGGCAGCATTTTTGAGTGAATTGCCGAAAGTCAGATTTTGGATGAAGTTGTGACCCCGGGGCTTAGGGATTTTTTCAAAAAAATCTTTTTCTGCCGGTTAAGTTGTCGACGGCTGATTTCTTTTCCTGTGATAAAATGCCTTCTGTTTCGACCGCCAAACCTCTCAGCGGAGCATTTGCAACCGTTTGGCAGCATTTTTGAGTAAATTGCCGAAAGTCAGATTTTGGATGAAATTGTGACCCCGGGGCTTAGGGATTTTTTCAAAAAAATCTTTTTCTGCCGGTTAAGTTGTCGTGGGCTGATTTCTTTTCCTGTGATAAAAAGCCTTCTGTTTCGACCACTAAACCTTTCAGGGGAGCATTTGCAACCGTTTGGCACAATTTTTGAGTAAATTGCCCAAAGTCAGATTTTTGCTAAAATTGTGACCCCGGGGCTTAGGGATTTTTTCAAAAGAATCTTTTTCTGCCGGTTAAGCTGTGGAGGCCTGATTTCTTTTCCTGTGATAAAAAGCCTTCTGTTTCGACCGCCAAACCTCTCAGCGAAGCATTTGCAACCGTTTGGCAGCATTTTGAGTGAATTGCCGAAAGTCAGATTTTGGATGAAATTGTGACCCCGGGGCTTGGGGATTTTTTCAAAAATCTTTTTCTGCCGGTTAAGCTGTGGAGGCCTGATTTCTTTTCCTGTGATAAAAAGCCTTCTGTTTCGACCGCCAAACCTCTCAGCGAAGCATTTGCAACCGTTTGGCAGCATTTTGAGTGAATTGCCGAAAGTCAGATTTTGGATGAAATTGTGACCCCGGGGCTTGGGGATTTTTTCAAAAATCTTTTTCTGCCGGTTAAGTTGTCGAGGCCTGATTTCTTTTCCTGTGATAAAAAGCCTTTTGTTTCGACCGCCAAACTTCTCAGCGGAGCATTTGCAACCGTTTGGCAGCATTTTTGAGTGAATTGCCAAAAGTCAGATTTTGGATGAAATTGTGACCCCGGGGTTCAGGGATTTTTTCAAAAAAATCTTTTTCTGCCGGTTAAGTTGTCGAGGGCTGATTTCTTTTCCTGTGATAAAAAGCCTTCTCTTTCGACCGCCAAACCTCTCAGGGGAGCATTTGTAACCGTTTGGCAGCATTTTTGAGTGAATTGCCGAAAGTCAGATTTTGGATGAAATTGTGACCCCGGGGCTTAGGGATTTTTTCAAAAAAATCTTTTTCTGCCTGTTATGTTGTCGAGGGCTGATTTCTTTTCCTGTGATAAAAAGCCTTCTGTTTCGACCAGTATACCTTTCAGGGGAGCATTTGCAACCGTTTGGCACAATTTTTGAGTAAATTGCCGAAAGTCAGATTTTTGCTGAAATTGTGACCCCGGGGCTTGGGGATTTTTTCAAAAAAATCTTTTTCTGCCGGTTAAGTTGTCGAGGGCTTATTTCTTTTCCTGTGATAAAAAGCCTTCTGTTTCGACCGCCAAACCTCTCAGCGGAGCATTTGCAACCGTTTGGCAGCATTTTTGAGTGAATTGCCAAAAGTCAGATTTTGGATGAAATTGTGACCCCGGGGCTTAGGGATTTTTTCAAAAAAATCTTTTTCTGCCGGTTAAGTTGTCGAGGACTGATTTCTTTTCTGTGATAAAAAGACTTCTGTTTCGACCACTAAACCTTTCAGGGGAGCATTTGCAACCGTTTGGCAGCATTTTTGAGTGAATTGCCAAAAGTCAGATTTTGGATGAAATTGTGACTCCGGGGCTTAGGGATTTTTTCAAAAAAATCTTTTTATGCCGGTTAAGTTGTCGAGGGCTGATTTGTTTTCCTGCTATAAAAAGCCTTCTGTTTCGACCGCCAAACCTCTCAGGGGAGCATTTGCAACCGTTTGGCAGCATTTTTGAGTAAATTGCCGAAAGTCAGATTTTTGCTGAAATTCTGACCCCGGGGCTTAGGGATTTTTTTAAAAAAATCTTTTTCTGCTGGTTAAGTTGTCGAGGACTGATTTCTTTTCTGTGATAAAAAGACTTCTGTTTCGACCACTAAACCTCTCAGGGGAACATTTGCAACTGTTTGGCACCATTTTTGAGTAAATAGCCGAAAGTCAGATTTTTGCTTAAATTGTGACTCCGGGGCTTAGGGATTTTTTCAAAAAAATCTTTTTATGCCGGTTAAGTTGTCGAGGGCTGATTTGTTTTCCTGCTATAAAAAGCCTTCTGTTTCGACCGCCAAACCTCTCAGGGGAGCATTTGCAACCGTTTGGCAGCATTTTTGAGTAAATTGCCGAAAGTCAGATTTTTGCTGAAATTCTGACCCCGGAGCTTAGGGATTTTTACAAAAAAATCTTTTTCTGCCGGTTAAGTTGTCGAGGGCTGATTTCTTTTCCCGTGATAAAAAGCCTTCTGTTTCGACCGCCAAACCTCTCAGGGGAACATTTGCAACCGTTTGGCACCATTTTTGAGTAAATAGCCGAAAGTCAGATTTTTGCTTAAATTGTGACCCCGGGGCTTAGGGATTTTTTCAAAAAATCTTTTTCTGCCAGTTAAGTTGTCGAGGGCTTATTTGTATTCCTGTTATAAAAAGCCTTCTGTTTCGACCGCCAAACCTCTCAGGGGAGCATTTGCAACCGTTTGGCAGCATTTTTGAGTGAATTGCCGAAAGTCAGATTTTTGATGAAATTGTGGCCCCGGGGCTTAGGGATTTTTTGAAAAAAATCTTTTTCTGCCGGTTAAGTTGTCGAGGGCTGATTTCTTTTCCTGTGATAAAAAGCCTTCTGTTTCGACCGCCAAACCTCTCAGGGGGGCTTTGCAGCTGTTTGGAACCATGTTTGAGTAAATTGTCGAAAGTCAGATTTTTGCTGAAATTGTGACCCCGGGGCTTAGGGATTTTTACAAAAAAATCTTTTTCTGCCTGTTAGGTTGTCGAGGGCTGATTTCTTTTCCTGTGATAAAAAGCCTTCTGTTTCGACTGCCAAACCTGTCAGCGGAGCATTTGCAACTGTTTGGCAGCATTTTTGAGTGAATTGCCGAAAGTCAGATTTTGGATGAAATTGTGACCCCGGGGCTTAGGGATTTTTTCAAAAAAATCTTTTGATGCCGGTTAAGTTGTCGAGGGCTGATTTCTTTACTGTGATAAAAAGCCTTCTGTTTCGACCACTAAACCTCCCAGGGGAGCATTTGCAACCGTATGGCAGCATTTTTGAGTGAATTGCCGAAAGTCAGATTTTTGATGAAATTGTGACCCCGGGGCTTAGGGATATTTTCAAAAAAATCTTTTTCTGCCGGTTAAGTTGTTGACGGCTGATTTCTTTTCCTGTGATAAAAAGCCTTCTGTTTCGACCGCCAAACCTCTCAGTGGAGCATTTGCAACCGTTTGGCAGTATTTTTGAGTAAATTGCCGAAAGTCAGATTTTGGATGAAATTGTGACCCCGGGGATTAGGGATTTTTTCAAAAAAATATTTTTCTGCCGGTTAAGTTGTCGAGGGCTGATTTCTTTTCCTGTGATAAAAAGCCTTCTGTTTCGACCACTAAACCTTTCAGGGGAGCATTTGCAACCGTTTGGCACAATTTTTGAGTAAATTGCCGAAAGTCAGATTTTTGCTGAAATTGTGACCCCCGGGCTTAGGGATTTTTTTCAAGAAAATCTTTTTCTGCCGGTAAAGCTGTGGAGGCCTGATTTCTTTTCCTGTGATAAAAAGCCTTCTGTTTCGACCGCCAAACCTCTCAGTGAAGCATTTGCAACCGTTTGGCAGCATTTTGAGTGAATTGCCGAAAGTCAGATTTTGGATGAAATTGTGACCCCGGGGCTTGGGGATTTTTTCAAAAAATTCTTTTTCTGCCGGTTAAGTTTTCGAGGGCTGATTTCTTTTCCTGTGATAAAAAGCCTTCTGTTTCGACCGCCACACCTCCCAGGGGAGCATTTGCAACCGTATGGCAGCATTTTTGAGTGAATTGCCGAAAGTCAGATTTTGGATGAAATTGTGACCCCGGGGCTTAGGGATTTTTTTAAATAAATCTTTTTCTGCCGGTTAAGTTGTCGAAGGCCGATTTCTTTTCCTGTGATAAAAAGGCTTCTGTTTCGACCGCCAAACCTCTCAGGGGGCTTTGCAACTGTTTGGCACCATTTTTGAGTAAATTGCCGAAAGTCAGATTTTTGCTGAAATTCTGACTCCGGGGGTTAGGTATTTTTACAAAAAAATCTTTTTCTGCTGGTTAAGTTGTCGTGGGCTGATTTCTGTTCCCGTGATAAAAAGCCTTCTGTTTCGACCGCCAAACCTCTCAGGGGAACATTTGCAACTGTTTGGCACAATTTTTGAGTAAATTGCCGAAAGTCAGATTTTTGCTGAAATTGTGACCCCGGGGCTTAGGGATTTTTTCAAGAAAATCTTTTTCTGCCAGTTAAGTTGTCGAGGGCTTATTTGTATTCCTGTTATAAAAAGCCTTCTGTTTCGACCGCCAAACCTCTCAGCGGAGCATTTGCAACCCTTTGGCAGCATTTTTGAATGAATTGCCGAAAGTCAGATTTTTAATGAAATTGTGACCCCTTGGCTTAGGGATTTTTTCAAAAATAACTATTTCTACCGGTTAAGTTGTCGAGGGCTGATTTCCTTTCTGTGATAAAAAGCCTTCTGTTTCGACCGCCAAACCTCTCAGGGGGGCTTTGCAACTGTTTGGAACCATGTTTGAGTAAATAGTCGAAAGTCAGATTTTTGCTGAAATTGTGACCCCGGGGCTTAGGGATTTTTACAAAAAAATCTTTTTCTGCTGGTTAAGTTTTTGAGGGGTGATTTCTTTTCCTATGATAAGAAGCCTTCTGTTTCGACCGCCAAACCTCTCAGCGGAGCATTTCCAACCGTTTGGCAGCAATTTTGAGTGAATTGCCGAAAGTCAGATTTTGGATGAAATTGTGACCCCGGGGCTTAGGGATTTTTTCAAAAAAATATTTTGATGCCGGTTAAGTTGTCGAGGGCTGATTTCTTTTCTGTGATAAAAAGCCTTCTGTTTCGACCGCCAAACCTCTCAGTGGGGCTTTGCAACTGTTTGGAACCATTTTTGAGTAAATAGTCGAAAGTCAGATTTTGGATGAAATTGTGACCCCGGGGCTTAGGGATTTTTTCAAAAAAATCTTTTTGTGCTGGTTAAGTTGTCGAGGGCTGATTTCTTTTCCTGTGATAAAAAGGCTTCTGTTTCGACCACTAAACCTTTCAGGGGAGCATTTGCAACCGTTTGGCACAATTTTTGAGTAAATTGCCGAAAGTCAGATTTTTGCTGAAATTGTGACCCCGGGGCTTGGGGATTTTTTCAAAAAAATCTTTTTCTGCCGGTTAAGTTGTCGAGGGCTGATTTCTTTTCTGTGATAAAAAGCCTTCTGTTTCGACCACTAAACCTTTCAGGGGAGCATTTGCAACCGTTTGGCACAATTTTTGAGTAAATTGCAGAAAGTCAGATTTTTGCTGAAATTGTGACCCCGGGGCTTAGGGATTTTTTCAAGAAAACCTTTTTCTGCCGGTTAAGTTGTCGAGGGCTAATTTCTTTTCCTGTGATAAAAAGCCTTCTGTTTCGACCACTAAACCTTTCAGGGGAGCATTTGCAACCGTTTGGCACAATTTTTGAGTAAATTGCCGAAAGTCAGATTTTGGATGAAATTGTGACCCCGGGGCTTGGGGATTTTTTCAAAAAAATCTTTTTCTGCCGGTTAAGTTGTCGAGGGCTGATTTCTTTTCCTGTGATAAAAAGTCTTCTGTTTCGACTGCCAAACCTCCCAGGGGAGCATTTGCAACCGTATGGCAGCATTTTTGAGTGAATTGCCGAAAGTCAGATTTTTGATGAAATTGTGACCCCGGGGCTTAGGGATTTTTTCAAAAAAATCTTTTTCTGCCGGTTAAGTTGTTGACGGCTGATTTCTTTTCCTATGATAAAAAGCCTGCTGTTTCGACCGCCAAACCTCTCAGTGGAGCATTTGCAACCGTTTGGCAGTATTTTTGAGTAAATTGCCGAAAGTCAGATTTTGGATGAAATTGTGACCCCGGGGCTTAGGGATTTTTTCAAAAAAATATTTTTCTGCCGGTTAAGTTGTCGAGGGCTGATTTCTTTTCCTGTGATAAAAAGCCTTCTGTTTCGACCACTAAACCTTTCAGGGGAGCATTTGCAACCGTTTGGCACAATTTTTGAGTAAATTGCCGAAAGTCAGATTTTTGCTGAAATTGTGACCCCGGGGCTTAGGGATTTTTTCAAGAAAATCTTTTTCTGCCGGTAAAGCTGTGGAGGCCTGATTTCTTTTCCTGTGATAAAAAGCCTTCTGTTTCGACCGCCAAACCTCTCAGTGAAGCATTTGCAACCGTTTGGCAGCATTTTGAGTGAATTGCCGAAAGTCAGATTTTGGATGAAATTGTGACCCCGGGGCTTGGGGATTTTTTCAAAAAAATCTTTTTCTGCCGGTTAAGTTTTCGAGGGCTGATTTCTTTTCCTGTGATAAAAAGCCTTCTGTTTCGACCGCCACACCTCCCAGGGGAGCATTTGCAACCGTATGGCAGCATTTTTGAGTGAATTGCCGAAAGTCAGATTTTCGATGAAATTGTGACCCCGGGGCTTGGGGATTTTTTCAAAAAAATCTTTTGATGCCGGTTAAGTTGTCGAGGGCTGATTTCTTTTCTGTGATAAAAAGCCTTCTGTTTCGACCGCCAAACCTCTCAGTGGGGCTTTGCAACTGTTTGGAACCATTTTTGAGTAAATAGTCGAAAGTCAGATTTTGGATGAAATTGTGACCCCGGGGCTTAGGGATTTTTTCAAAAAAATATTTTTGTGCTGGTTAAGTTGTCGAGGGCTGATTTCTTTTCCTGTGATAAAAAGCCTTCTGTTTCGACCACTAAACCTTTCAGGGGAGCATTTGCAACCGTTTGGCACAATTTTTGAGTAAATTGCCGAAAGTCAGATTTTTGCTGAAATTGTGACCCCGGGGCTTGGGGATTTTTTCAAAAAAATCTTTTTTTGCCGGTTAAGTTGTCGAGGGCTGATTTCTTTTCCTGTGATAAAAAGCCTTCTGTTTCGACCGCCAAACCTCTCAGCGGAGCATTTGCAACCGTTTGGCAGCATTTTTGAATGAATTGCCGAAAGTCAGATTTTTAATGAAATTGTGACCCCTTGGCTTAGGGATTTTTTCAAAAATAACTATTTCTACCGGTTAAGTTGTGGAGGGCTGATTTCCTTTCTGTGATAAAAAGCCTTCTGTTTCGACCGCCAAACCTCTCAGGGGGGCTTTGCAACTGTTTGGAACCATGTTTGAGTAAATAGTCGAAAGTCAGATTTTTGCTGAAATTGTGACCCCGGGGCTTAGGGATTTTTACAAAAAAATCTTTTTCTGCTGGTTAAGTTTTTGAGGGGTGATTTCTTTTCCTATGATAAGAAGCCTTCTGTTTCGACCGCCAAACCTCTCAGCGGAGCATTTGCAACCGTTTGGCAGCAATTTTGAGTGAATTGCAGAAAGTCAGATTTTGGATGAAATTGTGACCCCGGGGCTTAGGGATTTTTTCAAAAAAATATTTTGATGCCGGTTAAGTTGTCGAGGGCTGATTTCTTTTCTGTGATAAAAAGCCTTCTGTTTCGACCGCCAAACCTCTCAGTGGGGCTTTGCAACTGTTTGGAACATTTTTTGAGTAAATAGTCGAAAGTCAGATTTTGGATGAAATTGTGACCCCGGGGCTTAGGGATTTTTTCAAAAAAATCTTTTTGTGCCGGTTAAGTTGTCGAGGGCTGATTTCTTTTCCTGTGATAAAAAGCCTTCTGTTTCGACCACTAAACCTTTCAGGGGAGCATTTGCAACCGTTTGGCACAATTTTTGAGTAAATTGCCGAAAGTCAGATTTTTGCTGAAATTGTGACCCCGGGGCTTGGGGATTTTTTCAAAAAAATCTTTTTCTGCCGGTTAAGTTGTCGAGGGCTGATTTCTTTTCCTGTGATAAAAAGCCTTCTGTTTCGACCGCCAAACCTCTCAGCGGAGCATTTGCAACCGTTTGGCAGCATTTTTGAGTGAATTGCCGAAAGTCAGATTTTGGATGAAATTGTGACCCCGGGGCTTAGGGATTCTTTCAAAAAAATCTTTTCCTGCCGGTTAAGTTGTCGAGGGCTGATTTGTTTTCCTGTGATAAAAAGCCTTCTGTTTCGACCACTAAACCTTTCAGGGGAGCATTTGCAACCGTTTGGCACCATTTTTGAGTGAATTGCCGAAAGTCAGATTTTGGATGAAATTGTGACCCCGGGGCTTGGGGATTTTTTTCAAAAAAATCTTTTTCTGCCGGTTAAGTTGTCGAGGGCTGATTGGTTTTCCTGTTATAAAAAGCCTTCTGTTTCGACCGCCAAAGCTCTCAGGTGAGCATTTGCAACCGTTTTGCAGCATTTTTGAGTGAATTGCCGAAAGTCAGATTTTGGTTGAAATTGTGACCCCGGGGCTTAGGGATTTTTTCAAAAAAATCTTTTTCTGCCGGTTAAGTTGTCGAGGGCTGATTTCTTTTCCCGTGATAAAAAGCCTTCTGTTTCAACCGCCAAACTTCTCAGCGGAGCATTTGCAACCGTTTGGCAGCATATTTGAATGAATTGCCGAAAGTCAGATTTTTAATGAAATTGTGACCCCGGGGCTTAGGGATTTTTTCAAAAATAACTTTTTCTACCGGTTAAGTTGTGGAGGGCTGATTTCTTCTCTGTGATAAAAAGCCTTCTGTTTCGACCACCAAACCTTTCAGGGGAGCATTTGCAACTCTTTGGCAGCATTTTTGAGTGAATTGCCGAAAGTCAGATATTGGATGAAATTGTGACCCCGGGGCTTAGGGATTTTTTCAAAAAAATCTTTTTCTGCCGGTTAAGTTGTCGAGGGCTGATTTCTTTTCCTGTGATAAAAAGCCTTCTGTTTCGACCGCCAAACCTCCCAGGGGAGCATTAGCAACCGTATGGCAGCATTTTTGAGTGAATTGCCGAAAGTCAGATTTTGGATGAAATTGTGACCCCTGGGCTTAGGGATTTTTTCAAAAAAATCTTTTTCTGCCGGTTAAGTTGTTGACGGGTGATTTCTTTTCCTATGATAAAAAGCCTTCTGTTTCGACCGCCAAACCTCTCAGCGGAGCATTTGCAACCGTTTGGCAGTATTTTTGAGTAAATTGCCGAAAGTCAGATTTTGGATGAAATTGTGACCCCGGGGCTTAGGGATTTTTTCAAGAAAATCTTTTTCTGCCGGTTAAGCTGTGGAGGCCTGATTTCTTTTCCCGTGATAAAAAGCCTTCTGTTTCAACCGCCAAACCTCTCAGCGGAGCATTTGCAACCGTTTGGCAGCATATTTGAATGAATTGCCGAAAGTCAGATTTTTAATGAAATTGTGACCCCGGGGCTTAGGGATTTTTTCAAAAATAACTTTTTCTACCGGTTAAGTTGTGGAGGGCTGATTTCTTCTCTGTGATAAAAAGCCTTCTGTTTCGACCAACAAACCTTTCAGGGGAGCATTTGCAACCCTTTGGCAGCATTTTTGCGTGAATTGCCGAAAGTCAGATATTGGATGAAATTGTGACCCCGGGGCTTAGGGATTTTTTCAAAAAAATCTTTTTCTGCCGGTTAAGTTGTCGAGAGCTGATTTCTTTTCCTGTGATAAAAAGCCTTCTGTTTCGACCGCCAAACTTCCCAGGGGAGCATTAGCAACCGTATGGCAGCATTTTTGAGTGAATTGCCGAAAGTCAGATTTTGGATGAAATTGTGACCCCGGGGCTTAGGGATTTTTTCAAAAAAATCTTTTTCTGCCGGTTAAGTTGTTGACGGCTGATTTCTTTTCCTATGATAAAAAGCCTTCTGTTTCAACCACTAAACCTTTCAGGGGAGAGTTTGCAACCGTTTGGCACAATTTTTGAGTAAATTGCCGAAAGTCAGATTTTTGCTGAAATTGTGACCCCGGGGCTTAGGGATTTTTTCAAGAAAATCTTTTTCTGCTGGTTAAGCTGTGGAGGCCTGATTTCTTTTCCTGTGATAAAAAGCCTTCTGTTTCGACCGCCAAACCTCTCAGTGAAGCATTTGCAACCGTTTGGCAGCATTTTGAGTGAATTGCCGAAAGTCAGATTTTGGATGAAATTGTGACCCCGGGGCTTGGGGATTTTTTCAAAAAAATATTTTTCTGCCGGTTAAGTTGTCGAGGGCTGATTTCTATTCCTGTGATAAAAAGCCTTCTGTTTCGAACGCCAAACCTCTCAGGGGAGCATTTGCAACCCTTTTGCAGCATTTTTGAGTGAATTGCCGAAAGTCAGATATTGGATGAAATAGTGACCCCGGGGCTTAGGGATTTTTTCAAAAAAATCTTTTTATGCCGGTTTAGTTGTCGAGGGCTGATTTCTTTTCCTGTGATAAAAAGCCTTCTGTTTCGACCGCCAAACCTCCCAGGGGAGCATTAGCAACCGTATGGCAGCATTTTTGAGTGAATTGCCGAAAGTCAGATTTTGGAAGAAATTGTGACCCCGGGGCTTAGGGATTTTTTCAAAAAAATCTTTTTCTGCCGGTTAAGTTGTTGACGGCTGATTTCTTTTCCTATGATAAAAAGCCTTCTGTTTCGACCGCCAAACCTCTCAGCGGAGCATTTGCAACCGTTTGGCAGTATTTTTGAGTAAATTGCCGAAAGTCAGATTTTGGATGAAATTGTGACCCCGGGGCTTAGGGATTTCTTCAAAAAAATATTTTTCTGCCGGTTAAGTTGTCGAGGGCTGATTTCTTTTCCTGTGATAAAAAGCCTTCTGTTTCGACCACTAAACCTTTTAGGGGAGCATTTGCAACCGTTTGGCACAATTTTTGAGTAAATTGCCGAAAGTCAGATTTTGGATGAAATTGTGACCCCGGGGCTTAGGGATTTTTTCAAAAAAATCTTTTTCTGCCGGTTAAGTTGTTGACGGCTGATTTCTTTTCCTATGATAAAAAGCCTTCTGTTTCGACCGCTAAACCTCTCAGCGGAGCATTTGCAACCGTTTGGCAGTATTTTTGAGTAAATTGCCGAAAGTCAGATTTTGGATGAAATTGTGACCTCGGGGCTTAGGGATTTTTTCAAGAAAATCTTTTTCTGCCGGTTAAGCTGTGGAGGCCTGATTTCTTTT